>NC_089260.1:28763314-29392923 GCF_963930625.1 Muntiacus reevesi
AGTGTTACTTTATTTCTATTCAAATAAAGAATACATCTTACTGAAGGATTCCATGAATTAAGCAGAAAGGATCACTACATGAGTCAAAGATGATAGTCATTTGAATATCTGCCATGCCATCTGCCTTAACTCATTGCAGAGGGAAATCAGAGCCATAAAATCATGTAAGTGGAAAACTCCATAAGGAAAGGGGTGAACCCAGAAATAAAGAGGCTCTATAAAAACTATTTATTTTCAATTAAAAGTCCTCTTATTTCTGAAGTACATAAAAATTTTAAAAATTTAAGTAAAAACTCAGCAAAATTTGATTGTAAATTTAAAGATGACACTGCCTACAATCATAAGATTTAAGTAATATGCCCAGTTATTTTTAATAAAATAAAGGAAAACAAATTTTTCTATAGATATTTAATTTTCATTTTAAAAATATAAAGTTTTTTGAGCTAATGGATATACTAGACAATGTATGCTATTGTAAGAGATGTTAATACAGTGCATAGCTTTAAGAGAAAATCTGCATTTATGTTTCCATTTGAATTAACAACTTTACAATAGAAATTATAGATTTTTCTACAGTGAACTTTGTCTAAAATCTTGAGTTAAAATCTTAGGAATTTTTATTACAGTGATACCCAATACACTATTACAAATTCCAATCATATTAATCTTTTGCTATTATTGTGAGAAATGTATTGACAGGGTAGCTGTAGAAAGGTTACTGATATACAAAATATAAATTGTTGAAATCTGTATTCCAGAAAACAATATGTAGTCTAATACTATTTTAGTTATTAACTATAAGCTGCTGAAAGCCATCATATTAAATGCCCAAAGTGCTTAATACTGAAGATTACTAAAAAGGAAGGTATTGTAAAAATAAAAAAGATAAGTGGAAATATGTAACTGTGGCAATGTTCACTGAATAGTTCTAATACACTGCTGAGAATGAAATGCATTATTTACATAAGTAGTCTGAGGATAAAGTGCACTAAATCCACATAATATTACTAAACATTACAGAAGACACATTTTTATTAATACTCCATCTTCATAATAATCAAGTTCTAAACAGAGTTTTTTAAGTTAATATAGCAAATACTATATTTGACTTATTCAAAATTATACCTGTTAATAAAAATGGTAGACAGCAATCTTAACAAGGTTAACTAAAACAGCACTCACAAAAATACTGTATATAGAAATGGATTTCAATTGATGAAGAGCCTGTTTAGGATTTTCTGAATTTTCTGCAGTGTTTTGTGGTACGTTTAGGTAGTATGTCCCCCTGCTGAAGCGCTTTCTTAAAGATAAATATTACATGTTACACATTACGTTTTAGAGGTTATAATATTCTTTATTCTGGACAGTGTGCTATAAAATCCAACTAACTTTTATACTGCAATTTAGTTATGATCACAATATTGCCTTGGCAAGAAAATGGTCATTTTTGCTTACTCAAATTACCATGTTTAACAGCTAAAGACATTTTGCCTCTATCATAAAATGCAGTTGTGTATACCAAAATCATTTTACACATCAAAAGAGGCAGAGGTATTAAGGAGACATACCTTGGTATGGAGCACTAAATCCACGGTACCGGTGATTGCTGTCTGTAACAAAGTGCAGTCTGAGCCAGTTTTTGTTGCTGATAATTGGTGGTGGTATATTCATTCCAGATAACCTGAATTATGGAAGACAACAACAAAAAAATTTAAAAAGCTTTTGAGTAGTAAACATTTTCACTGAATTGGGACCCCAAAATGTTTACCTGTGTATAGTATTCATAACTTTTCACTGCTACCTTTTTAAACACAAGTGAAATAGTTGTTTTATGCATAGAAAAGTATAATTTCAAAATAAGCTGTTCCAATCAGGTTGCATATAGGAGCAAAATCAACTGGAAACTGAGTGTAATTTTTGAGTCTCCCAAATTTATTAAATAGACAATAATAAACATAATGGTTGCTTAGCTAATAGTATTGGTCACTGCATAACCTACATATGTATTGATATAGTATAATTAAAAAACAGACTTTAAAGCAATTGATACAGTTTTTTCCATTTTATATATTTTTAACATTTCACATTCAATGGAAGATTTCACTATTTCATTTCAAAGAACAAGCACTATTTTAATGTAATTTCATAGCGTTGTACATTTGTATGATTAGCTTTCATTATAATACTATAAAGCACTAGAATTCTGCTCCAATTGATAGAAAACAGATTGTATTTTGTATATATACTTAGTCACCATGTATCTAGTCACAAAGATTATTGCATAATCTCCTTAAAGCAAATATTTAAAACTATGCCCCAGATATTGGTCATGATTAACAGATGAAATAACTTTCTTGCTCTATAATCTTTTGAAGATTTCCAGTAAAGCAGTTTTTCCTGATTTAATTCAACAAAAAATACCACCCTATAAACCTAACTATTTAAATAATAGATGTGTGTTATAAAGCCAAGGTAAAATGCCCTCAAAAGACTATTATATTGTGAAACAGAATTCTAGAAAAGGTTTCCTAATACCAATATATGACATATCTTTCCCAATCTTCAAAGCCTATACTTTTCTTCCTTTCTTCATAGGAAGACAAATAGACCACTCGGGGGCCTGTGTGTGTGTCTGTGTGTGTGTGTGTGCATGCGCGCGCGTGTGTGTGTTGGGGCAGGAGATTACAACTCTTCTCTCAATGCTTGGCAGCAATTCATTCTCAGATACAGGTAGGGGGAGATCAGAATATCCATCCTTGCACATGTTATCAGTAGTGAAGTGTAGACAGCTAAGCAAAAACATTTTATCCTACATCCTTCCCTTTTATTCCCCTAAACTCACTTTCCTAGGATGCTTGGGAGCTAGCCATCACTTTTAGTGGATAACCACCTGCCAAAGAACAAATATTATGAATTCACACTTATTGTATCACTGTGCCCAAGAATGTATACAATGGGCTTGGCAACATTATTGTGAAATCCAATTTTCACGGATTCTAAGATGAACAAGGTGGGTTCTATCACATATGTTTCTGATTTCTCCACCAGCTTTGGAATGAATTTTCTTTAACTTACCCCTATCATTGTATTAAACTGATACAGAAACAGTATGGACCTAACTGTACAGAAATGGTACAGACCTAACAGAAGTAGAATACATTAAGAAGAGGTAGCAAGAATACACAAAAAAACTATACAAAAAATATCTTAATGATCCCAGATAATCAAAATGGTGTGATTACTCATCTAGAGCCAGACATCCTGGAGTGTGAGGTTAAGTGGGCCTTAGAAGTATCACTATGAACAAAGCTAGTGGAGGTGATGGAATTCCATATGAGCAATTTCAAATCCTAAAACATGATGCTGTGAAAGTGCTGCACTCAATATGCTAGCATATTTGGAAAATTCAGCAGTGGCCATAGGATTGAAAAAGGTCATTTTTCATTTCAATCCCAAAGAAACGCAATGCCAAAGATTGTTCAAACTACTGCACAGTTGCACTCAAAAAAACACACTAGCAAAATATGCTCAAAATTCTCCAAGCCATGCTTCAATAGTATGTGAACTGAGAACTTCCAGATGTTCAAGTTAGATTTGGAAAAGTCAGAGGAACCAGAAATCAAATTGCCAATATCCGTTGGAACATAGAAAAAGCAAGAGAATTCCAAAAAAAATCTGCTTCATTAACTATGCTAAAGCCTTTGACTGTGTGGATCGTAACAAATGTGGAAAATTCTTAAAAGAGATGGGAATACCCGACCACCTTACCTGCCTCCTGAGAAATCTGTATGTAGTAGGTCAAGAAGCCAATTAGAACTGGACATTGAACAACACACTGGTTCCAAACAGGGAAAGGAGTATATCAAGGCTGTATATTGTCACCCAGTTTATTTAACTCCTATATAGAGTACATCATGTGAAATGTCGGGCTGGATGAAACACAGGCTAGAATGAAGACTGCCAGGAGAAACAGCAATAACCTCAGATATGCAGATGACAACCAACCTTATGGCAGAAAGTGAAAAGGAACTAAAGAGCTGTTTGAGTTAAGTAAAAGAGGAGAGTGAAAAGGCTGGCTTAAAACTCAATGTTCAGAAAAATAAGATCATGGCATCCGGTCCCATCACTTCATAGCAAACACATGGGAAAACAATGGAAACAGTGAGAAATTCTATTTTCTTGGGCTCCAAAATCACTGCAGATGGTCACTACAGTCATGAAATTAAAAGACACTTGCTCCTTAGAAGAAAAGCTATAACCAACTCAGACAGTATATTAAAAAGCAGAGACATTACTTTGCCAACAAAGGTCCATCTAGCCAAAGCTATGGTTTTTCCAGGAGTCATGTATGGATGTGAGAGTTGGACCATAAAGAAAGCTGAGCTCCAAAGAATTGATGCTTTTGAAATGTGGTGTTGGAGAAGACTCTTAAGAGTCCTTTGGACTGCATGGAGATCCAACCAGTCAGTCCTAAAGGAAATCGGTACTGAATATTCATTAGAAGGACTGATGCTAAAGTTGGAGCTCCAATATTTTGGCCACCTTATGTGAAGAACCGACTCATTGGAAAAGATCATGATGTTGTGAAAGACTGAAGGCAGGAGAAGGGGACAACAGAGGATGAGATGGTTGGATGGCATCACCGATTTGATAGACATGAGTGTGAGCAAGCTTCGGGAGTTGGTGAAGGGCAAGGATTCTGGTGTGCTGCAGACCATGGGGTCACAAAAGAGTTGGATACGGCTGAGCAACTGAACTGAACTGAATCAGTGTCTTATTTCTTCTTTTCTTAGCATGACTGTTCATAAGTAGAGACGGCTGTTTGTTTTTTTTGTTTTTTTTTTTAACTGCATCTGAACAGAGTAAACAAATATATGTAAAATACATGCTTTTAAAAATTTACTTCATTTCTTTCAGAAAGTGCAGTATCCAGGTTATATTTAATTTTTTTGCTTTTTGGGTGGCTTGGTTTAAACAAATTTCAATGAAAAATATTTGGATTTGGTACAATTATATTTTCAGTACATATTATGCCAAGTTTTGATTTATAATTTTATGCTCTTCAATTCCCTAATTCAATGAGCATAAACATCCATTAGGGAAAGTTTAAATTATTTTTGATAGGCTGCACATTTCTAAATATAAAGAGAATATAATACATGGATGGCTGTAAAAGACTAAAGTATGCAGTATGCACAATGACCTTTAGAAAATCCAACAAATGAGAAGCAACTCAACAAGGACATCAAGAAAAGTGTGTGAGGAAAGAAGATGATACAGACAATAAAAATGTTAAACTTTCCACCTTTCTCAGCAACATCAAAGATAATTCCAGCAATAGAATGGAGTAAAAAGGCAAGTAATAGCTACTATGGAACTACAGCTTATAAACAGAATTCAGGTTCAGGAATTGAGAAAGACAGAACTGAAGATGTTAGAGCAGAATTATCTAGAAGCAAAATGTGCATGAGGTCAAGCAAAGAATGACAATTTAACAGAGGTGGAACCAAACAGATATTCCTAACAGATCAGTGTTTATTCTCATGAAACATAACAGTAGACAAACCATGACACTGAACTAGAACTAGAAATCAAGTGAACCAATGACCCACTTGCCACCAGAGAAGAAAACTATTTAGCTTCATAAGGGAGTCACATGGAGTTTCCAAATTGCTCTTAGTATTGCTCACTATTTAAACATGATCTATACAATATGACTTCATGACTTATGGAGCAATCTAGTAAATGAATTTCCATATATGTGCAATATATTTCACATGTTATCAGGAGGTCTGAGAAATGGAGGTCTGAGATTATGTGCCAACTAGAAAGATTACATTAAATTAACTAACCATGATAAATAATTTCTTAAATACTAACGGAGATATTTCTTAAATATAACTCATTGTTATCCCTATATGAAGCTACTATGGTCACATGAAGGTAGGCCCATGTGGATTCATTTTAGTATAAAGTCAGTGAGAATCACGTCTTGGTACTGAAAGAGAATAAGTATACTCATTATTTACTGAGCATTTACTATGTGACAAACACTGATGTCAAGGGTTGGAAATATAATTGTAAACACCACCAACAAGATCTGTGGTCTTACAAAGAGGATAACATAAACAAATGAGTAAGATAATTTCAGAGGGTGGCAAAAGATATACCAAAAAAAAAAAAAAAAGAGCAACATGATGAATTTCTAGCAATAACGTTTCAATTTGTATGTTATCTTCTGCATTTTACACTTTAAACAGCCATATTCATGATTTTATGTTGTGAAAGTGTAGTTATTAACTTGGATTTTAGGAGTATTATATCAATAACAATAACACTAAATGTCATAAACTTGTAACCTACAATAGTTATTTATTCCCAAAAAGAATTTAAGACATGTCATTGGAGTAATTAATAAATTTGAATGAGCACAGTAAATTAATAATAGCATCAAATTTACTGCATATTCAATATAGGATACTGACAATAATACGGTGTGATCTGCCATAATTAATCTTTACTAAAACTGCTTTTATTTATACAATTTTCTAGAGAAATAACTAAATCATAAGTTGGCATTAAATTAAATGCAATGTTTTATTTTTATAGATACTACCTTAAAAATATGATTATAACCTTACAAGATTGTTTTAAAACTCAATTAAGTGTAAGAAAACTAAAAGAACCAGAAGTCTTTACCATTTTTTTTTAAAGACCCTAGAACTATTCTGAGTTTATTCCTTTGGTTTATAACTCTCTTCTCAGATCCTCATTGCTGTCCTCGGTGGATCTCTGGTTCTCAACTTTCTCCAAATTAGCATTTCCAACAACAGATGTCATCTTTGGTGGTCTGATCTGTTTTCTCTCATCTTTAGTACCTATAGTAAGTAAGTAAAGTCGCTCAGTCGTGTCGACTCTTTGCGACCCCATGGACTGTAGCCTACCATGCTCCTCCCATGGGATTTTCCAGGCAAGGGTACTGGAGTGGGTTGCCATTTCCTTCTCCAGAGGATCTTTGCCATCCAGGGATCGAACCTGGTTCTCCCACATTGTGAGTGAGTGAGTGTCCAACTCTTTGTGACCCCATGGACTGTACCCCACCAGGCTCCTCTGTCCATGAAATTCTCCATGGAGTGGGTTGCCATTTTATTCTCCAGGGAATCTTCCCGACCCAGGGATTGAACCCAGGTCTCCTGCATTGAAGACAGGTGCTTTAATCTCTGAGCCACCAGGGAAGCACTGTAGGCAGACGCTTTACCGTCTGAGCCACCAGGGAAGTTTATAGACACAGTACCTATAGACACAGTCAAATCTAAACCCATGATTTTTCAAATCATCACCTGCCTGACACCAGAATTCTCCCACTTCCTCCTAATTTTACTGCTTGCTCTTTCTTGCTCGCTCTCTCACTTCGTCCCTGCTCTCCTTCTTTTACCTCTTCTGACCCTCTTCTTTCTCTGGGACTGAGATAAAATTCACTCCTCATGCTTCCTAGTTCTCCAAGATTGTGTTATCAGGTTAATTGTTTTATATTGAGCTCTAATTAATTTTGAAAATTCATTATTTCATCTTAACTCAGGGTCTTTTCACATACTACTCTTTAAGACTGAAATAAGTACCATGTTTTTAACATTTTCTTACTTTGTGAAGCCAGCCTTAAAGTTTCAAGGTTAATATAAATGCCCATTCTCCTTCTCTGCCGTCACAGAGCACCTATGAATATTCTTATCACATCATTTATTATTTTGTGTAATAGCAAGTTTTCTACCCTCAGAATCATTTTACATTTTCATTGAAAGTAGGTCATTAAGTCCATAGTGCTAAGCACAATGACTGATGAAAAGTATGTATACACTGAAATTGTTTATCGAGACAATAAATGAATATAAACTTGGTACATGCCCTGTCTTTCTATATCTAAGCATTCATTCATATTTTTAATATAAATTGTCAATAATTTCATCTCATACCATTATCAAATGCTTTCATTCTTTTCTTTATTTAAGGTCCGTCTAAAGTTATATTTCCTTTAGAGTTCTTCAGTTTTCTTAGCTGAAGGTTATTCCTCTGTTAAACTCTTCCTTTGGCACTTAATACTGATTTCATCTTCTTATATATATTCCACAAATTATAAGAATTTGGAAAATGAGCCACACTGGATTTATCGGTGAATCCACAAGCACATTTCAAACTATAGATAATAAATGATGCTAATTAAACAAAGTAATCCCTTTTTACAAAATTTATCAACATGTGTGCTATAGAAACTAGCCACCGAAAATGCTTTTGGGGATGAGGGAAGGTACACTAGTCAAAAGGATTTTGAGTTATTCTTTTGTAACTGTATCCTTCTCTCATAGTTTTTAAAAAATATGTTTTAACAAAGAATTCTTTAAATGTATTTCAACAAAGACTCTTCTCTTTCCACACTTTGCCTTAAAGTCAAATAATATGCAGTGGAATTAGCTTAATGAACCCTTTCAGAAACCACTGATGTTATTTATGTCTGCTTAGGAATGTATTCCACAGTCCCAAGAAAAACCAGCATCTCTAAACACAGTCAAAATGAAAAACTAATAAGCTTTCTATTATGTTCTGCAGTATAAGTAGAAATACTATCTTAACAACAAAATTAATTCATTTATGGATGGCATCGAAAGCACTAATATTTCAGTCTATTCAAGTCATGAATACTCTGTGTGTGTGATGTACAGATAGTGACACTGATCAGACTGTACTTTTTTCATAGATTTCTGACTCTGCTCTTGGTTAGATGTTTGAAAGTCACTGGCCTACAGAGACATACAATCCTATATGGTTTTAACAAGAGCATTAAGAAGCTAAGTATTATGTTATATAGTCCAATTTCTCAGAAGCCAGATGCAATAAAGAATTTGCAAGACATGTAAGAGAAGTAGCCACACAAAGTGTTCTCTTTCCCCCTTTAGCCATACACCCTACTTATATATCCTTATCTGCACCCACACTCTGTTTTACCACTTATCCCCCATTCTATGATCTATCTTTCAGATATATGTTATCTTATAAAAATTAGTTGCTGCTGAATAGTGTCATTTTTATCTAAACACATGCTTCAGAGAAATCCAGGTTTATACTTTAGATATAATGTGTGTGTGTGTATATTCAACTACCAAGTTTTAACAAAGATAAATAGAATAGCTGAATAGTACTACCACCAAGTCAAAATTAAACTTGTAATTTCAGTCAGTCAGTTCAGTTGCTCAGTCATGTCCAACTCTTTGCAACCCCACGGACTGCAGCAACCTGGCAAAAAAATTCCAGATTCTTTAACAGAGAATTTTACTAAACATATAAAGAACTGCAATAATTTTGCTCATTCTTTTCCAGAAAATATAAGAGGAGGGAACACTTTTCAACTCATCTTGTAAGGCTAGTATTACCCTGATAATAAAGCTAGATTAAGTCAGTACAAAAACAAAAATACAAAATCAAAAACAAAATCTACAAACCAACTTATCTCATGAACTTAGATGCAAAATTCTCAATAAAATATTAGCATATCAAATCCAGAAAACTAGAAGAGAATTATATATCATGATCCAGTGAGATTTATTAAGAGTTATTTAAGGTTAGTTCAACATTTGAAAAATCAGTGTAATCCACCATCTCAACAGGCTATAGAAGAACATTAAAATAATCAAATCAGTGGACACAGAAAAAGCATTTGACAAAATCCAGCACACATTTACGGTAAAAGCTCTTAGCAAATTAGGAACAGAGGGAATATCCTCAACTTGATAGAGATCATATACCAAAAACCTAAAATACAATTAACATCACATTTAATGTTGAACCATTGGATGACTTTCATTAATATTAGCAACATGACACATCACTCTCACTCATGTTCTAGAGAATGCAATAAAGCTTAGAAAATAAATAAAAGAAACATATTGGAAAGAAAGTAACTGTCCTATTTGAAGATGACAAGATTATCTATGTAGAAAATCTCAACCAATATATAAAATGATTTCTAGAATAAATAAACACATTCAGACAAGTCACTGGATACAAGATGAACATAAATCATTCACATTTCTAAACAGTAACAATGAACATGTGGAAATTGAAATAGTTTAAAAAGCACAATGCAATTTAAAATTATTTGAAATAAAATTAAATTCTGAGGTATAATTCCAGTACATAGCTTACAGGGTTTGTCTCAAAAAAATTACAAAATGCAATGAAAGAAATCAAAGACATAAATATATGGGTCGACATACCACATTCCTTCATTGGAGACTTAGCATAATAAAGAAGTCAATTCTCCACAAAATGATCCCCAAAACTATTAAACGTGTATTTAATACAATTCATGTTGAAATCTCAACAAATTGTTTTCACAGATATTGACAAGGCAACTATAAATGTATATGAAAAGGTATAGATCCAGAAAATTTAAAACAAATTTGAAAAAGAAGAATGAAGTGCAAATAAGCCATAGCCTTTTCACCAAGTGATGCTGAAGCAAATGGAAAATGATAAGCAAAAAATGAACCTTGATAAAAAGTTTCACACTTTACTTTATGCAAAAACATTAGCCCAAGCTTCATGATAGACTTACATGTGAAACATGAAAGTATTATAAAACACTTTGAAAAACATAAAAAAGTAAATTCTGGGTATGTAGGCTAAATGAAAAGTTTTTGACTTTAATTCAAAACCATGATTCAGAAGAAAAAAAATTTATAAAGTAGGATTCATCAAAATTAAATACTTTTGTGAGGAAGAAGACACTGAATAAAAAGATAAAAAGACAAGGTATAATATGGAAAATAATATATGCATACCACACCACCCTTAGGACAGAAAGTGAAGAGCTAAAGAGCCTCTTGACAAAAGGGAAAGATGAGAGTGAAAAGGTTGGCTTAAAGCTCAACATTCAGAAAACTAAGATCATGGCATCTGGTCCCACCACTTCATGGCAAATAGATGGGGAAACAATGGAAACAGTGTCAGACTTTATTTTGGGGGGCTCCGAAATCACTGCAGATGATGACTGCAGCCATGAAATTAACAGACGCTTACTCCTTGGAAGGACAGTTATGTCCAACCCAGACAGCATATTAAAAAGCAGAGACATTACTTTGTCAACAAAGGTCTGTCTAGACAAGGCTATGGTTTTTCCAATAGTTATGTATGGATGTGAGAGTTGGACTATAAAGAAAGCTGAGCACCAAAGAATTGATGCTTTTGAACTGTGGTGTTGGAGAAGACTCTTGGGAGTCCCTTGGACTGCAAGGAGATCCAACAAGTCCATCCTAAAGGAGGTCAGTCCTGGGTGTTCACTGGAAGGACTGATGGTGAAGCTGAAACTCCAGTACTCTGGCCACCTGATGCAAAGAGCTGACTCATTGAAAAGACCCTGATGCTGGAAAAGATTGACGGCAGGAGGAGAAGGGGACAATAGAGGATGAGATGGTTGGATGGCATCAATGACTCAATGAGCATGAGTTTGGGTGAACTCCAAGAGTGGTGATGGACAGGGAGGGCTGGCATGCTGTGGTTCATGGGGTTGCAAAGTATCAGACATGACTGAGTGACTAAACTGAACCAAACCACATAGTATTTGTATACAAAGTATTTGTATAGAGAAAACATAAAGACTTCCTAACCTCAACCAGTAAAAAAAAGGCAAAAAATGAAAAAAACAGCAAATGAGCAAAAGATACAAATAGACATTATACTGAAGAGGGTATAAATTGGAAAATAAGTATACAAATCTATATTCCACAATATTAACCATGAGAATATGCAAATGAAATTCACAGTAAGATACAATGAGATACCTGTTACAATACTTTAAAAAGAGTGATTCCACCAAATACAAGGTTATAGAGAAACTGGACCACCCATATACTGCTGCTGGAAATGTATAATGTATAGCCACTCTGGAAAAGAGTACTATAGCCTCTTAGAAAACTAAAATTGTACTTACCATACAACCTGTAATTGTACTCTTGAGCATTATGCCAGAGATATGAGAAGCTTTAGTCATATAAAAACCTATAAAATAATCTTCAAAACCAGTTTGAGAAAACCCAAATTCTTCACAACAGATGAAATATTCAATAAATTGTAGCACATCCATATCATGGAAACCTACTCAGCAATTAGTACAGTTCAGTTCAGTCCAATCGCTCAGTCATGTCCGACTCTTTGTGACCCATTGGACTGAAGCATGCCAGGCTTCCCTGTCCATCACCAACTTCCGGAGCTTACTCAAACTCATGTCCATTGAGATGGTGATGCCATCCAACCATCTCATCCTCTGTTGTCCCCTTCTCCTCCCGCCTTCAATCTTTCTCAGCATCAAGATCTTTTCCAATGAGTCAGCTCTTCGCATCAGGTGGCCAAAGTATAGGAGTTTCAGCTTCAGCATCAGTCCTTGCAATGAATATTCAGGAGTGATTTCCTTCAGGATGGACTGGTTGGATCTCCATGCAGTCCAAGAGACTCTCAGGAGTTTACTCCAACACCACAGTTCAAAAGCATCAATTCTTCGGTGCTCAGCTTTCTTTATGGTCCAACACTCACATTGGTAGGAAATGGCAACCCACTCCAATACTCTTGCCAGGACAATTCCATAGACAAAGGAGGCTGGCAGGCTACAACCCATGGGGTCACAAAGAATCAGACATGACAGTGACTAACACACACACACACACACACACACACACACACACACACACACACACACAGAGGCAGTTGTATGGAGAAGGAAATGGCAACCCACTCCAATACTCTTGCCTGGAGAATCCCATGGACAGAGGATCCTGGAGGACTACAATCCATGGGGTCGCAAAGAGTCGGACACAACAGAGCAACTAACACACACACAAACACACATGCACACACACACACACACTTTCTCTCTCTCTCTCTTTCACACATCTGTACATGACTAGTGGAAAAACCATAGCTTTGACTAGATAGACCTTTATTGGCAAAATAATGTCTCTGCTTTTTAATACCCAGCTAGGATGATCATAGTTTGTCTTTCAAGAAGCGTCTTTTAATTTCATGACTGCAGTCACCATCTGCAGTGATTTTGGAGTCCAGGAAAACAAAGTCTCTCACTGTTTCCATTGTTTCCCCATTTATTTGCCATGAAGTGATGGGACCAGATGCCATGATCTTCATTTTCTGAATGTTGACTTTTAAGCCAACTTTTTCACTCTCCTCTTTCACTTTCATCAAGAGGCTCTTTAGTTCTTCGTTTTCTGCCATAATGGTGATGTCATCTGCATATCTGAAGTTATTGATATTTCTCCTGATAATCTTGATTCCAGCTCTTTCTTCATCCAGGCTGGCATTTTGCATGATATACTCTGCATATAAGTGAAATAAGCAGGTTGACAATATACAGCCTTGACATACTCCTTTCCCAATTTGGAACCAGTCTATGTACAGTTCTAACTGTTCTATATACAGTTCTAACTGTTGCTTCTTGACCTACATACAGATTTCTCAGGAGGCAGGTCAGGTGGTCTGGTATTCCCATCTCTTTAGCTAGTGGAGGTGATGGAATTCCAGTTGAGCTATTTCAAATCCTAAAAGATGATGCTGTGAAAGTGCTCCACTCAATATGTCAGCATATTTGGAAAACTCAGCAGTGGCCACAGGACTAGAAAAGGTCAGTTTTAATTCCAATCCCGAAGAAAGGAAATGCCAGGAATGTTCAAACTACTCAGCAATACAAATACAAATTATTGATGCACAAAACAACTTGTATGACTCTCAATTATGTGTGAAAGCAAAAATTGTAAGTGAGGAAAAAAAGAAATCTCAAAGAGGTTAATGTTGTACATTTTCACCTATAGAACATTCTTGAAATGGCAATATTATACAGATGAAAAACATGGTAGTAGTTGCCAGGTTTGGTGATACTGTGTGGGGGGGTGTGACAGCACATAACTATGGCTATAAAAGTGTGGTTCGAGGGATTTTTTTGATGGAATTTTTTTTCTATCTTGACTGTGGTGATGGTCACAAGAATCTATACTTGTGGTAAACTGCATGCAACTAAATACATGCACAGACACTTATAATGAATGCATGCAAAATTTGTGAAATCTGAATAAGTTCAATGGAATGTCTCAATGATTATTTCCTGTTGTTACATTGGATTCCAGTTATGCAAGCTGTTACAATTTCAGGAAACTGAATGAAGAGTATGTAAATGTTTCTGTATTAATTCTTACAGCTGAATGTAAATCTACAATGCCTCAAAATAAAAAAAAAATAGAAATCTTAAATATTGATCACAATTATTCACAAACTTAAAATAGCATTATTCCTGCAAAAGGCTCCCAAAATTCAATTGTTTATCAACTGATGAATGGACAAACAAAATGTGGTACTTCCAAACAACTGAATGTTATTTGGCAATAAAAATGAAGTACTGATAAATGCTATGACACATATGAAGATGGAAAAATTATGCTCAATGAAAGATACCAGTCACAAAAGACCACATATTGAGTGATTCTGTTTATAGGAAATATCCAGGATACGCAAAACTTAAGAGCCTGAAATTAGATTGGTGGTTGTCTAGGACTGCTATTAATGATGGTTAAGATGAGTAGTGATGGATGGCCGCTGTGTATGAGTTCTCTTATTGGAGTAATGAAAAAGTTCTAAAATTAGATTATTGTAATAATTACAGAATTCTGAATTTACAATTAAAATGAGTTAATTCTAACATATGCGAACCACACTCAACAAGTCTATTAAAAACATCTAATGAATTAAAAGTAAAAGAACAGAAAATATACCATGCAAACATTAATCATAAAAATTAGGGTATGGTCACACTAATATAAATAGATCTCAAAGAAAGGAATATTACTGGAGAAAATGCAGAATATTAGGTAGTGATAAATGAATACATCTAATAAATAAGACTAAATATTTTCTAGTATTATTCATGTATTTTACATGAAGCAAAATTTGAAACAAACAAAATAATACATAGGCCATAAATATAGTTAGTCTTTAACAATCTTCTCTTAGTTAGTGATAAAATAAAGTATATAGAGAATCAATAAAGATATTCAAGATCTAGGCAACTCTCAAAAAATTTTCCTATATGACATTTATAAAATATATTACGCAGCAACATTTATTTTTTTAGTGGACACAAACAAAAAGATCCTATTCTGGGACATAAAACCAATCTCAACAGTTTAAAAATAACTGGAATCTTATGAAGTATGTTTTCTGACCAAAATGAATTAAACTAAAAATAAACAACAGGGTCTTGCCTGGTGGTCAGTGGTGAAGAATCTGCCTGCCAATGCAGGAGGCATGGGTTCAGTCCCTGGTCAGGGAAGATCCTACCTGCCATGTGCCACAACTCTTAAGCCTGTGCTCTAGAGCCCAGAAAGCACAACCACTGAGACCTCGCATTTCAACTTCTGAAGCCAGTGAACCCTAGAGCCTGTGCTCTACAACAAGAAGCCACCATCATGAGAAGCCCATGCACCACAACTAAAGAGCATCTCCCATTCACCACAACTAGAGAAAAGCCTGTGCAGCAACGAAGATTCAGCACAGTCAATATATTCAGAAAATTATTAAAAATAAATAACAAAAACTATCAAGAAACTGATCAAATATTTGAATATTAAATGGCTTATTTCCAAACAACTCAAATGTGAAGGAGAAAGCAAAATTGAATCTAAAATCTTTGAACTGAACTAAGTCAATAACCTGAGTATTTACAACAAGTAGAGAAAATTTTACAGTATTATGTTACTGAGCTGAAAATAATGAGGTTTCAAGTCAATAATCTAAGTTTTAAGAAATTAGGAGGGGAAAGCAAGCCAAACCCACTTCAAGCGGAAAGGTAAGGGATAGTGAAAATAAGAGCAGAAAGCAAAAATTAAAAACAGATGGGGGAATACGTGTAACTCTATGGCTGATTCATATCAATGTATGACAAAACCCACTGAAAAAAAAATAATAAAATAAAAAAAATTTAAAAAAAAACAGAAAAACAATAGAGAAAAATCAATAAAACTAAAACCTTGTTCTTTGAAAAGATCAGTAAAATTGATAAAGATCCTAGTAGACTAATCAAAGAAAGAGAATACAAATTACAAAACTAAATAAGGATTTACCATCAAAGACAATACAGATATTTCAATAATCTTAATGCAATATTATAATCAAAATCCTTATTCCAGCTAATTTGAAAAATTAGGTGAAATGGAAAACTCCTTGTAAGGTATATACTGCAAAACCTAATTCTACAAGTGCTGGGAAATTAAATAGGTAGTCTTGTTTAGGCTTCAGAGACAGAGCAGAGCAGTCCCCTGACTTCCTTCTAACCTGCCTGGACACTGTCCTGACCGTAAATGTCCTGACCTGACCGACTGAGTGCTGCTGAGTGCAAGTCTGTGGCAGCACAGATTATAGATAAAAGAGAGGATGAAACTTGAGATTGTTGAGCCCCTGGAGAAGGTCTGACCAGCCATGCCCGCAAGCTTAGCAACAGTCCATTTTTCAAGACAAAACAAACAGCATTAACAGAAACCAGAGCTTCAGTTTGCTCACAGATTGACAAGTGTATCAGTTTGCTTCCTGGAAATAAGCAGGAACTGAAAGCAAGTTTTGAAATCTCACCAATGGAAGGAACATGCTGTCTGGGACCTTTTCCCAACAGGGACTCCTGATATGCTGTGCCATGGGATTAGCCAACACTGTTTAAGTCTTAATGTTGATCAGAACCCAATTTGTAAGGTAGCCTCCTCTATTTCTATTCCTCTTTTCTTTTAATGGTAGTATATTGATAATTTTTGTTTGTATGTAACAAGAGGGTTACTCTGGTAACAAATCCTTTGAAATTGAGATAGAAGCAAAAACTTTCCACAAAACAACAAGAAATAGATTACATGCACAGTCATTCTTTTCTAGAAATAAAGTTCACAGTAAAAGTAGAATTGCAGGCCCAAATATATTCATGCTAAGTCGCTTCAGTTGTGTCCAACTCTTTGAGACCCTATGGAGTGTGGCCCGTCAGGCTCCTCTATCCATGGGAGTGTCCAGGCAAGAATACTGGAGTGGGTTGCCATGTCCTACTCCAAGGGATCTTCTGACTCAGGGACCAAACTGGTATCTCATGTTTTCTGAATTGGGAGGCGGGTTCTTTACCACTAACTAGTGCCACCTTAGAAGCCCAGTTACACTGAATTCTACCAAACGTTTAAATAAAAAATAATATCTGTTATACACAAACTTTTTCAGAAAACAACAACAAAAAAAAGAAAGTGCATACCAGTTAATATTATAAAGCTACCATTGCTCCTATAACAAAGATGTCCAATAACATTACAAGGTAGAAATTGGTGTAGAACTCCATTAGCCTAAAGCTATACCCTCTTCCAAATTCCTGGAATGTGTCCTTGATCTGATAAATTCAGTTCAGTTCAGTTCAGTCGCTCAATCATGTCTGACTCTTTGCGACCCCATGAACTGCAGCACACCAGGCCTCCCTGTCCATCACCAACTCCCGGCGTTTACTCAAACTCATGTCCATCGAGTTGGTGATGCCATCCAGCCATCTCATCCTCTGTCGTGCCCTTCTCCTCCTGTCCCCAATCCCTCCCAGGATCAGGGTCTCTTCCAATGAGCCAACTCTTCGCACGAGGTGGCCAAAGAATTGGAGTTTCAGCTTCAACATCAGTCCTTCCAATGAACACCCAGGACTGATCTTTAGGATGAATTGGTTGGATCTCCTTGCACTCCAAGAAACTCTCAAGAGTCTTCTCCAATACCACAATTCAAATGCATCAATTCTTCTGCACTCAGTTTTCTTCACAGTCCAACTCTCGCATCCATACATGACTACTGGAATAAGCATAGTCTTTACTAGACAGAACTTTGTTTACAAAGTAATGTCTCTGCTTTTAATATGCTGTCTAGATTGGACATAACTTTCCTTCCAAGGAGTAAGCATCTTTTAATTTCATGGCTTCAATCACCATCTGCAGTAATTTTGGAGCCCCCAAAAATAAAGTCATCCACTGTTTCCACTGTTTCCCCATCTATTTGACATAAAGTGATGAGACCGGATGCCGTCATCTTCGTTTTCTGAATGTTGAACTTTAAGCCAACTTTCCACTCTCCTCTTTCACTTTCATCAAGAAGTTTTTTAGTTCTTCTTCACTTTCTGCCATAGGATGGTGTCATCTGCATAGCTGAGGTTATTGATATTTCTCCCGGCAATCTTGACTCCAGCTTATGGTTCATCCAGCCCAGCGTTTCTCAAGATGTTCTCTGCATATAAGTTAAATAAGCAGGGTGACAATATACAGTCTTGATGTACTCTTTTTTCTATTTGGAACCAGTCTGTTCCATGTCCAGTTCTAACTGCTGCTTTCTGGCATGCATACAGGTTTCTCAAGAGGCAGGTCAGGTTTGAAAAATTATCAGCACACAAATAGGGAAGGGCAGTAATCAACTTCTGTTTCATATGCCTGAGGGAAAAACAACTGGTGATCATTAATCTTTAGCCCATACATCTGGTCCATTGTAAAATGGCCAGGGGGTATGAAAAAGCTGGTGACTTAATCTGAGGATTAAGCCATAAAAATGTTACCCTAAGCATCTTGACCTTTAAACTGACTGGTTACAAGTGATGTATTTTAAGGCCAAGAGTGGACCAAAAATGTACAGATTAATACTGGTAAAGATATAAAACTACTGTAATCCTTGCCTTCGGGGGAATTCTTTAGCCCTCTCAGTGTCTATGCTGATAGTTTTGCAATTTTCTCCTCTCTAACAAATCTTATTCACTTGCAACCATGAGTGCCTGTTTCTGGATTCCATCCTTCAGCTCTGCAAACAAAAACTTGGGATTCCCATTTAAATTATGGGACAATAATGGTACCAAAAGTATCCTCTATGAAACAGATGTAAAAGCTCTATCAAGGTATTAGCAAATTTAATCCAACACTATATAACAAATATAATGCATCATGGTCAAGTGGAATACAAGGTTATTTCACCTTTCAAAAACAAATCAATGCATTTCACTATATTAACAAACTAAAAACATATAATATCTGACCACTCAACAGAAAAAAACACTTGATAAAATAAAATTTATTTATTGTTTTAAAAAGTCTCAGGAAACTAACAAAAGAGTTTATTCAATTTGATAAAAGACGTCTATGAAAAGACAATTCTGATATTACTCTTTTTTTTTTTCTGATATTACTCTTATAAGTGAATGACTGAACGCTTTACTTAAAGAAAAAATTAAGGATGTTCACTCTCATCTTTCCTATTCAACAATGAATTTGAAGTTCTTGCCAGTTCAATAAAGCAAGAAAAGTAAATAAAAGAGATACTGATGTAAAGAAAGAAATAAAGTTATCTCTGTTTTCAAAGGACATGATATTCTACATAGAAAATCTATAAATCTACAAAATATTAGCAGATACCATAAATGAGCCTATTAAAATCACAGGGCAGAAAATGAACAAAAATCAATTGTATTTCTGTATCTTAGCAATGAGATATTGAAAACTGAAATTTTAATAAAGTACCACTAACAATATCATGAACAATAACTGAAATAGGGATAAATTTAACAAAATATATGCCAGTTTGACATACTTCAAACTTCAGTGCAAAGATAAGAGAAATCATATTAATTTAAAATAAATAGATATGCCATGTTATTTATGGCAAGATACAACACAGGTATAATGTAAATTTTCCCCAAACTGACCTATAAATTCAGCATAATATTGTGAAAATCTCAGGAAATATTTTGCAGAAATTAGTAAGGTAATTCTAAAATTCATGTGGAAATATACAGTAAATAGAAAAACCAACATAATTTTTAAAAAGAATTGAATTGTATGCTAGCTGACCTCAGACTATCAAGCTACAGTAATAAAAGTGTGTGTTTTTGTTAATACGATACACACACAGATAAATGGATCAGACAGTCCAGAAATTAATCCACAAATATATAACCACTTGATTTTCAACAAAGGGACTGAGGCAACAGAATAAAGAAAGAATATCTTTTCAATGAATGCTGTAACATTCAATGAATGTAGCATTCAATGAATGTAGCATTCAATGAATGCTGTCCAGTTGCTGTAACAACTGGACAGCTTAATGTAAAAAATACAAAAAAGAAAAGAAAATTATCTCAACTCATAATACATACCATACACAAATATTAACTCAAAATGGATTACAGTTATGATTGCAAAAGCTAAAATATTAAAACTTCTAGAACACACGGAGAAAATCCATGTGACTTAGGGTTAGTTAAAGATTTCTCAGATAAGAGAGAAAAAGCATGAATCACTAAAATAAGTTAAGTAGATTTCAAATTTTAAAATGTCTGATCATGATAACATACCACTATGAAAATTAATGACAAACCATTAACTGAGAGAAAAGATTTCTAATGCAAGTATTTAAAAAGAAACTTATCTGCAATATTGAGAAAATTCACAACTCACTACCATGTGTAACCAAAAGGGAGAGTATATATGTATACATACAGCTAATTTACTTAATACAACAGAATCTAACACAACAGTGTAAAGCAACTATATGTCAAATAAATAAATGAAAAGCTTTTAATTTCCAGCATTCAAATCTCCACCTCCCTAGAACCCTGAAAGATGATCATACTACTATATCATGCTGATATGGCCATGTAAACAATGGAGGACAGTCATCTAGAAGACTTATCTAGAACCAGCCACAGAACTTGCATGCCAAAGCATAAAACTTTCCTGTTTAAAACCCTTGAAGCAGTGAAGTTATTTACTACTGTAGCAAAACCTAGTTTATTCCACCTGAAACAATATCCATAATTCCACAACCAAGAGAGAATTTTTATTTATATTAAAAATACTTTCTTCAAAGTTAAAAAAATTAGGTGAAAAGTTTCAGATTACTTCACTGAGGTGGAGATACAGAAATAAAAGAAGAACATAAAAAATGCTCAACATCATTAATCCTTAAGAATAGGCAAACTAAAATGAGATACCACTGTCCATTTAGAAGGGCTTCCCTTGTGACTCAGCTGGTAAATAATCCACCTGCAATGCAGGAGACCTGGGTCTGATCCACGGGTTGGGGAGACCCCTTGGAGAAGGGAATGGCTACTCACTCCAGTATTCTGGTCTGGAGAATTCCATAGACTACAGTCCATGGGGTCACAAAGAGTGGGACACAACTGAGCAATCGTCACTTTCACTGTCATCCACTTAGGAAAGCAGTTAATTAGAACATCTCACTTAACTGACACACCATATTAAAATAATTGTCATTTCAAAGGCCAAAAATTTCAGGTTTGGAAGGGTTAAGGAGCAACTGGAACTTTTACATATTGCTGATAGAATGCAGTGTGGCAGAGACACTTTGGAAAACAGTGCAGCAATTTCTTATAAAATTAAGTACACATTCATTCAGTAATTTCACTCTTAGTCATTCACCTAAGAGAAGTGAAATATATGGCCATAAAAAGACTTGCACACAAATGCTCATGGCATCTTCTTTCATAATCACAAAAAGTGAAAAGTGGCAAATCAATAAATTTGGTACATTCATACAATAATCTACTAATCACCTATAAAAAGGAATGAAATGTTGATACATAAAACAAAACAGATGAATCTCAAAAGCACTGTAACTGAAAGAATATACATGCCACATACTATAGGCCTGCATAGTGTATGATTTTTTATATGACATTCTGAACAAAGGAAAGACTATACAGATGCTGTAACTGGTTGCTGAGGACCAGAGTTAAGGGGGAAGTTATTACAGTGGGACACAAGAAAATCTGGGGGGGCAGGCAACTTGAGGTTTAATTCCTCTAGTTATAAGGAGAATAATCTTCTCAAATAATTTAAAATGACTTTCTGTCATTTTCTTTGGGAGAATAGATTCACTTTGTTTCAACTTTATGCTTCTAATCACAGAAATATACATACTAGATTTTAATGTTACTAATTAACAAGCCAAAATCTCTCAAAATTATTTTTTGCTTTCCTAAAGTCAGGTTTACTGAAGTGTAATTATTGATAAAAGTCACCCTTTCTCAGGCACCAATTTTATGTACTAATATTTTGACACATATACACAATTGCGTAGCTACAATAAAAATACTGAATTTTTTCCCAAAAGTTGTTCTTTAAATCTATTTTTAAAAACAGGATGTGTTTTAAAATTGATTATTTATGGTATAGTGTTCTATGATCTCCTTTGAATTAGGAAAAGTCACTGAATTAATATCACAGAACTACCATTTTCATGATATATTTCTATGAATATGTCTAAATAATAAATGTTTACCAAATAAATACGATAGTACAACAAGTTTAAGCATATTGTATCTGTTTCCCCTTCTATCAGCTTGAAAGATGACATATGAATTTATAAATTTGAGTATAGTCATCTGTTTAAAATCATAAATATTTGCATCTATAATTTTGTTGTACAATCAAATTTCAAATAAACAGCATTCGACTTAAATATCCTCAATTAAATGGACTATTGGCTTCACTTTTACAAAAAAAGGTTAAATTGTGGGATACAAGTAGCTTATGAGTTCATGTAAGAGATATTCATACAAAAAAAATGGTTCTCACATGTGCACACACACAGAAACAAATTTTCATTTAAATGAAACATTAATTATGAAAGTATCTCCTCTAAGATACTGTTTATACCAATTATATTTCCCATACCTTTATTTGGGTTTGTCTTTTGGAAAAGAAAAACAAGAAAGCATGTTGGCCTGTGTGCATAGACTGGGATGTATAAATCTTAATCCTCTTCACCTGTTTTGTCCATTCCCTCACTCCCTCCTGTTTGGCAACTGCCAGTTGGTTCTCTACTAGCCCATTTCAGTTTTGTTTTGTTTCTTTGCTTTGTTTTTTAAGATTCCACATAGAAGGGAACTCATATGGTATTTGTTATTCTCAGACTTATTTCACTTAGTGTAATATTCTCCAGGTCTACCTATGGTATTGCAAATGACAAGATTTCATTCTTTTTATTGCAGAAAAATATTACATTATATGTATAGGTGTATATGTGTGTGTGTACAGAAGTACATACATACATACAACATATTTTTATCTATTCATCTATGGGATAGACAATTAGGTTGCTTCCATATCTTGCCCATATCTTGTAAATAATGCTTCAATAAACATAAAGGGGAATGTAACTTTTCACATTAGTGGTTCTGTTTTCTTTGGATAAATACACAGAAATAGAATTGCTGGATCATTCAGTAGTTCTATTTTTAGTTTCTTGAGGAAGTTCCATACTGCTCTCCAGTTTCTTAAGGAATTATCTGCTTTATCAAACCTTATGCTCCAATATATAGTAGAATGTCCACTTTATTTTACCGATTACATCTATTTTCATGTGTATACCTATGACATTATTTTAATGATCGATCTCTCTGCATTTCTAAGTTCATACCTAATTTGAAGGTCCAGCCTCATTATTATATTTTTTGAAAAGTTTTAGTTATTTCCACCTGTTTATTTCCAACATACTGTCAATTTTATGAAAAATAGTTTTCTAAAGTTCTGATTAGAATTGTATTACACTCATTTGGAAAGAAAACAGTCCAGACAATGGTTAAAAATAGTTAACAGGTACAACAGAATCACAAGTCAATTAGAATAGTTAAGAAAAGTATTAGCCTGATGTGGTTACCTCTGTCATCTTTGACATCTTTTAATGAAGTTACACAGCTTTCCCCACAGATCCTTCACATTTCTCTTTAGAATAAGACCTCACTTTATTTTATATTTTGAAGAGTGTGCTATTTTGCTCTCACTCTTCTACTGGTTACTTCTAGTGAATTGTGTATATCTATCTTATGTCCAGTTTCTCGCTGTCTCATTAATTCTAAGTGTTCTTAATTCTTTAACTTTCCTAGATTTAATGTATTTCTTCTTTGAAAATAAAATTAAAAAAAAAAAAAACGTGCTTCACTTTCACATTTTATTTCTTTAACCAGAACTTCTAGAACAGTGTTAAATATCAAGTATATTTTTAAATAGAAATACAAAGATACAAGTGGATCTGGGAACTTTTCAGTAAATGGAAAAGTAGAAGGAACTGAAAATAAGATTACTGAAGGAAAACACCACAGATCCTGCAGCCAGTTGGACTTGCTTTTTCCAATCCAATCTCTAACTGGGTGAAGAAAGACAATCAAGAGACATGGGTTTGATCCCTGGGTCTGAAAGATCCCCTGGAGGAGGGCATGGCAACCCACTCCAGTATTCTTGCCTGGGCTATCCCATGGACAGAGAAGCCTGGTGGGCTACAGTCCATGGGATCGGAAAGGAGTCAGACATGACTTAGTGACTAAACAACAACAACATAACTGATTCACTTTACAGCATAGCAGAAAATAACACAACATTGTAAATCAGCTATGTGCATGCTAACTCGTTTCAGTCATGCCCAATGCTTTGTGACCCTATGGACTGTGGCCCGCCAGGCTCCTCTGTCCATGGGATTCTCCAGGCAAGAATACTGAAGTGGGTTGCCATGCCTGCCTCCAGGGGTCTTCCCAACACAGAGATCAAATTCACTTCTCCTACTAACTCATACGATTTCTATCAAAGACTTCTAAATAGTTAAGTGCTAATTCAAAATTCTGATAGTGAAAACTTTAAATTTGTAGATCTTGAAGATTATTATAATAATCTATAACAATTACCATGCATTATATAATAATAATTATAATATTACTATTATAATAATTTTATAATTATATTATGTAATACTCATATACTACTATAATCTATAATTATATATAATTATATAATAGTTATAATATTATAATAATCCTCAATATCTACAAACTTAAAGCTTTTCTCTAACAAAATCTTTGAATTAGCACTTAATTATTTAGAAGTCTCTGTAGAAATCATATGAGTTATAAATTTTATAAATTTCCAAATTCCCCAAAATGATTATAAACACCTGAGAGCAGCTGGGAAAATACTTGGAAGTCTATATATCAGACAGACCTGACTATGGGTTGTAGTCTTTGATTTTCTCTGTTTTACTAGAAGAAAGTACTTGGGGATCTAATATTAAAGTCAGTTTTATTACTAT
The DNA here is from genome assembly GCF_963930625.1 of Muntiacus reevesi. Lineage (NCBI taxonomy): Eukaryota > Metazoa > Chordata > Mammalia > Artiodactyla > Cervidae > Muntiacus > Muntiacus reevesi. The sequence continues at coordinate 28,788,494 of NC_089260.1, forward strand.
TAACAATGAGCCATCCATTGCTCAGTACTGAACTGGTTTTCACATAATGCTGACAGACCAAGTAACAAAATTATTACTTTTTACGAGCAGGAAACACGTAAAGACAACATACACAAAACAAAAGCAGAACAATAGATATGAACATCTCAGAAATAAAAAGGCAGGCTATATTCTATAATACACTTACATAACATGTTTTTATGTTGACATTTTCAATTGCACAGAGGTTTCAAAATAAACAGGATTTGATGTCAGCATATTTTTAAAAATGAACTTATAAAGGAATGTAAAAATTTAAGGGTAGAAGTATACTTCTTTCCTGTTTATAATCCACATAAACTGTGACTGAGGAGACTTTTCAGTGATTATGTTATATTGATACCCACATGATATAACAGAGTAAATGACACAGAAAGGTCACATCATTTCACATTACCTAACATTTCATACCAACAGACTGGTTCCAAATAGGAAAAGGAGTAGCTCAAGGCTGAATACTGTCACCCTGCTTATTTAACTTATATGCAGAGTACGTCATGGGAAACACTGGGCTGGAAGAAGCACAAGCTGGAATCAAAATTGCAGGGAGAAATAACAATAACCTCAGATATGCAAATGACACCATCCTTATGAAAGAAAGTGAAAAGGAATGAAAAAGCCTCTTGATGAAAGTGAAAGAGAAGAGTGAAAACGTTGCCTTAAAGCTTAACATTCAGAAAACTAAGATCATAAATTCTGGCCCCATCACTTTACGGCAAATAGATAGGGAAACAGTGGAAGCAGTATCAGACTTTATTTTGGGGGGCTCTAAAATCACTGCAGACATTGATTGCAGCCATGAAATTAAAAGATGCTTACTTGGAAGGAAAAATCCTTCCTTGGAAGGAAAGTTATGACCAACCTAGACAGCATATTAAAAAGCAGAGACATTACTTTGCCAACAAAGGTCCGTCTGGTCAAGGCTATGGTTTTTTTAGTGGTCATGTGTGGATATGAGAGTTGGACTGTGAAGAAAGCTGAGCGCCAAAAAATGGATGCTTTTGAACTGTGGTGTTGGAGAAGACTCTTGAGAGTCCCTTGGACTGCAAGGAGATCCAACTAGTCCATCCTAAAGGAGATCAGTCCTGGGTGTTCATTGGAAGGACGGATGTTGAAGTTGAAACTCCAGTACTTGGGCCACCTCATGCAAAGAGTTGACTCATTGGAAAAGACCCTGATGCTGGGAGGGATTGGGGGCAGGAGGAGAAAGGGACCACAGAGGATGAGACAGCTGGATGGCATCACCGACTCGATGGGCATGAGTTTGAGTAAGCTCCGGGAGTTGGTGATGGACAGGGAGGCCTGTTGTGCTGTGATTCACGGGGTCGCAAAGAGTCAGACACGACTGAGTGACTGAACTGAACTGAACTGCACATTTCATATAATGCCCAACAACACAGTATATCTCTCACCTTACAAAAAGCTCTCAATGGAATGTTCTCATGAAAGGATTTATTTTTTAATGTTAGATATAACTAGGTATCTCTGGAGGAAATGAAACAAGGATGCTTTATTAAGGAAATTGCCCTCAATTTTAAAGGAAATTAAAAAAAATTAAGATAGTCAAAGAATATACTGCTAAAATAAAGTAAGTAGGTTTATACATCTTAGAAGTCATACATGTGAGTAATAATGAATAAATCTGGTTTGCAAGATATATATTATATTCAATTGATGAGACAAAAAGTAAAACTCACAAAAAGAAATATCAGTCTATTCTGTAAACCTTTAAATTTATTAAATTTAAGATATGCAGATATACTGTTTGAAACATATTTGTATTATAGACTGCACATTTTGTAACCTATGGAAATAAATTATGTATGGTTAGTGATCTGATTTATATGCTTGCCAGCAGAGTTCAGAGGCAATGGATCAGAAACAAAAGATTACCTTATCTTAAATAAGAAAATGGCATTAAAGAATTAGCCAACTCTCTCAGTGATGTAAAAATCACAAATGTCAAAGCCAGAATAAGTTCATACCAAGCTTACAGAATAGTGCTGAAAATTAAAAAAGCATATAAAAGAATAGATACGTTCCATCCTCTCCTTCCCCCACTGTGTCCACAAGTCTGTTCTCTATATATCTGTATCTTTAATCCTGCCCTGTAAGTTCATCAGTACCATTTTTCTAGATTTCCATATATATGCATTAATACACAATATTTGTTTTTCTATTTCTGACCCATGCCACTGGGATGAATTGAGATAGTAGCACTGAAATATATGTATTACCATAAGTAAAACAGATAGCTAATGGGAAGTTGCTATAAAACACAGCCAGCTCAACCTGGCGCTCTGTGACAACCTAGAGGGATTGGATGGGGTGGGAAATGAGAGGGATATTCAAGAAGGGGGAACATATGTATACTTATGGCTGATTCACACTGTTGCATGGCAAAAGCCATCACAACACTGTAAAGCAGTTATCTTCCAATTAAAATAAATTTTTTAAAAAGCACATATATATTCATATCTATATTATATTTAAGATTTTCCCATTTAAAATAGTATTTTCAGATTCTAGACTTGTGTTCAGTAATAACTGCTCCCTTCTGGTTATCTAAAGGGCAAATCAATTTAATTGTATCCATGAAGTTATTTAATATAAAGTATTAGGCACATTAATCAATCTAAATATCTCACAGATGTCAAAATATTTAGAGATCTGTATCATCTATTCTCTCAACTTATAATATGGAATAGAATTAAACATTCTAATTTTTCAGCAATTTAAAATTCTGCAAGAATGGAGCTTCCACATCTAGCAGTAGTGATGTATATAACATTTGATGGAAGAAAATGATAAAGGAGAATTGTGAGCTGAGCTTATTTCCAAATTTTCATCTTCATTTTTTTTTTCAAGTTTAGCAAAGCTTCAACATTACAAGTGAAAAGCACTCTAATAATTTTCCCAAGATATTCTCAAAATGTAGTAGTCCTTTTGAAGGTGATATTTTGCAAAGAAAATGCTATATATTTCTGACATTGAAAAATACACTCTTGGTATTATTGGTTACATTAGCCTGGAAGGCTCAGAGTCATTTCATTCTTTCTACTTGTGTTCAGTGAGAACAGTGCATAGTCTAGATAGACAAACTATTTCCCACTCTACCTCTAATTTCCAAATGAGGTAATTTTGTAAACAAACTTCCTAAGATTACCACAATTAATACCCTGGGTATTTGTCAAAGAATATATGCAGTTCAAGGTCCCCCATTATATCAAAAATAAAACTTTTCTATAGAGATTTTATATTATTTTTATCTTAAAGGACTGGACTGAATTATTTTTTCCAAAGAGCTCTGTCTGCAAATTCCTAAATTTTACTGTCTCTTCAAATCTTCTGTTACTCGACTTTACATATGAAAGATTCACACAAATAATTTATAAGCAGATGTTTATTGGCCACCTTCTGTTTCCATGTGTATAATGCAAATTTATGTTAGAATAATTTGAAAATCTTGTACATTAACTTCAAAGAAAATTTTGGATTTGTGAAAACACTACCAACCAACTTGGCCATTGAACTATACTATAATTTCCTGAAGGCTGGGTCTTCATTTGAAATTCAGTGTTTATAGCACGAGCACATAAGAAGTGTTCAGTAAATGTATGTTGAATTACATTAAAGGTCAACACCTAACCTTCAAGAAAAAGCAACCAATTTTTTCTCATCAAGAAAAAGAAAAAGTGTGATAACATGATATGTCAGTAAAAAAAAAAATGGTGAAAAGAGGGAATTGTTTAAGGATTTCACTCTAAACTTACCTTCACTTTCACATGAGAATTTAGAGATTAGATATCACTAGAAATATTTCTAGTAATTTGGCACAATTTACCTCAGTTACTTATAATAGGGTTGAGTATTATGACTACAATATAAATATTCTAAATTGTCACAATTAAAAAAGGAGATTTGAAAGCCATTTACCCGAATCAACTTGGAACAGATTAACAATAAAAAATATTTCAGGTATATTATATTAAAATATTATTATATACTATTCAATTTTACTCTGTGTATAAAATATTCACTTTCAATCAAATTATTTACACTCTTTTTTTTTTAATTTTTTTTTTTATTTACACTCTTATTGAGACATCCCACAACTAGCATGCTCTCATTTCCCACAGCTCCATTTCTCTGCTTCCCATCAGAATGACTCTTGGAAAGAACTCCGTGAACATACTTTTTTCATTTCTTGTCTAACTTTTCCTCTTGAACCCATTCCAGATGAGCTTCCATTCCAGAGGGAATGGAAAGGCTTTACTTAAATGGCTCTAGAGATGGCCAAGATTCTAGCACTTAGTAATTCTTAATAATCCTTTATCCTGGAATGCCTTCTCCAATGTACCTGAAAGGCTCTCTCCCTCACTCCCCCTGCCACACCTTCTTGGTATAAAGGCTGAACACTATGTCTAAAATTTTATCTCCGCACTGCACTGTCTGTCATCTTTCCCTTTTTAACTTTTCTTCATAAACTTATAACCCATAATAAAGTTTATATTTTATTTAAATGTCTTTATCTATTATACCAACATTATGTTTCATATACCTCTTATCATCCTCATTACAGTTTCCTGCAACAAAAAGTCAATAAGCTGAACTCCAAGACTGTCAAATCCCTTCTCATCCTAATACTCTCAACCCCTCAGCAGCATCAATACGATTTATCATGGCTCCTTTGAGAAGCAGTATGCATTGTCCTAGGAGAGCTTGAGCTTTTACAGATAATTAAGAAGGAAAATACTTCCAAACATCACAAGTATCAGAGAGGATGCAGCAGACCTCTGATAATCCACCAAAATTAAATCCAGAGCAGAGGAAACAGTGTTTGGGGGGACATAATACTTATGCTCTGAAAAACCAAGTGGCAGCAGTCATCAGTGCAGAATATAAAAACCCTGCTGAACGTCATCATCAGTAAAAAAATTCAATGGCAGCAGAAACAAAGGCAGCAGTTAGCATCATGTAGCAGTATACCAAAGCAGAACCTAAAGCAACAATCCCACTGCCCACGTCCAAGTGCTGCTTGTTTTTCAATGCTACCTACTATATCCAAATTTTCTACTCAACATCCCTATTTGGGTTTCAAATAGGTGTCTTAAACTCAAACTCTGAATCAGAATTTTTTTTTTTTTTTAGATATTTGAAACACAACTTTATTCTGATTCAAAACAAAAAGGAATGGGAATGACAAAAACAAACTCCCACCTTTCAATATGTCATGTGACTATAGCAGTCTTATGTTTGAAACTCAAAGAAGAAACTGTGTTCCAAAACACCTAAATATGCAGATCCAAACAATAAGGATATTTTTTTTAACTGCCATATTCACTCCAAAGCCCATCCATCTCCTTCAGCATCCAAAGATGAAGCACATGTTCTGCTTTCCTATATAATAAAACGGCAAACACATTGCATCACTGATAACACAGGACAGTTCAGTTCAGTTGCCGATAACACTAGACTTTGGATGTTGGGCCCCAGCTTCACTTTCGCACAAAAAAGCATTTGTCTGAGCAATCTTTAAATTGTGCTTGTACTGCCATTTCCAAGGCTGGACCCATGACCACCTCTGGCGGGATGAGAGTGAGTATGGTGACAAATTCCAAGTTAGGGTCTCTGATCAGTTTTCTAGCAAGACAAAGGAAAGGCTTTTCAAAGCTTTAGTTACTTCTGGCAGAAATGTCATAGTACTGAAGATTCTTCTTTCTGTGGAAGACAACTTGACTTTGCCTTAACCTTTTGGTTCTTAATATCCACTTTGTTGCCACACAACACAATGGGGATGTTCTCACACACTCCTACCAGACGTTTATGCCAGTTAGGCATATTCTTGTACATAACTTGATATTACATCAAACATAATAACGGCACACTGAGCTTGGATATAATAGTCAACTCTCATTTCACCAAATATCTCCTGACCACCTGTATCCCATACATGGAACTAAACTGGTATGGAGCACAAGCAGATGGACCTCAACAATATACTTCTCAAATTCACCAGTCAGATGATCTTGCACGAATGTATTCTTTCAGTATCACCAGCACCAACCAATACAAGTTTGAAATGAACTTGGAGTTCTTCTTGGGCAGTAATCTCTTGATGTTACACAGGCCGGGTCCCAGTGCCTTAAGGGCCCCTGCAGCTGGTGAGGGGAGGAGGTCTGCCAAAGGACCTGTGAAATTGCCTCCTCAAGACCGCTGCCCATTGCAGCCGCTGGGAAACCCCCACACACACCTGCCCCAACGCTCCCACCCCAGCCCCTCTCCAAATCACAATTTTTAATGTCCTCTTCACAGGTATGTCTTTCCTCTATTTTTAAGTGTGTGTGTGCATCCTTAGTCACTTCAGTCGTGTCCGACTCTTTGTAACCCTAGGGACTGTAGACTGCCAGGCTCCTCTGTCTATAGTATTTCCCAGGCAAGAATACTGGAGTAGTTTGCCATTTCCTTCTCCAGGGGGTCTTCTGAGTCTCCTGCCTCTCCTGAATCACAGGCAGATTCTCTACCACTGAGCCACCACTGGGGAAACCCCTATTCTGCAATACATCACATCAAATGGCACCATTACTCATGAGTCTGTCAAACATTTAAGCGTCATCTTTTAATTCTCTATTCTCCTCACTCCCAGAATCCTAATGAATTTACAAATCTTCTGCCTCTAAAATCCATCGTAAATTTGTTCATTTTTTAAAATTTCTGCTCTTATGGTAACAGACAGGTGCCCATGGTCTCACGTAGACCATGCAGCAGTCCTTTACTTTGATTCTACGAAGCATTCTTACAAACTGCTTCTTATCCAGTAGTCAAAGCATTCTTTTTCCAACAGACATGTCACTACCATGCTTTACCTTTCATTAACCTTCAATTAAATTTTGACTTCTTACTCAGTCCTCAGAAGGCCTAGAAATTCTGATCTTGGTCCACCCTTTTGACTCATCTCATACAAAGCAACTTTACCTTCACACTTTAGTCGCACTGTTTCTTTTTCCTTAAACATGGGAAATTATTTGCCATCACAGGGCTTTTACACTTAATATTCAGAGCTTGAATGTCATTTCCCCAGGTGGTCCTCCGGTTAGTTAGCCTCATCTTCATTATTCAATCAAAAATTTAGTCCTTGTATATAACTATACTGGGCTTCCCAGGTGGTGCAGTGGTAAAGAATCTGTCTGCCAATGCAGGAAACACAGGAGACTTAGAAGATCCCCTGGAGTAGGCAATGGCAACCCACTCCAGTATTCTTGCCTGGAGAATGCCATGGACAGAGGAGCCTGGAGGGCTGCTGTCCAGGGGGTCACAAAGAGTGGGACATGACTGCGTACACAGGCAGGCACATGACTGTAGTTGGTTGACCCGTAACACACCCTCCCCACTCTAGCACATTATGCTACTTTAATAGTTACATTTTTTCTGCTTTTGAAGCTATTTCTTTTATTTACTAATGTAGTAATTTCAGAAGCCCTTCCTTTAGAACATCAGATCTGAGCAAGCAGAGAGCTTGTCTATCTTTATCATCAATCTTAGAATTGCATAGTAAGAATATGATTTAAACAATTTTCTTAAAACTGAACTGAATAGAAATTTTCACATCAATTTATACTTTTAAAAGAAAATTCAGGTCTTTTATTTCACTCAAAAAAGCGTATATTTACCAGGCAATCTGTGACAACAAAGTGAGTTTGACTCTAACCTGAAAGTTACTAGATGATGGATTTATAATAACTCAAATATTTAGCATAATAATATTAAGAACCTGAATTTGGGTCATATAATCATCATGTATTATTACTCAAATCATAAATTAGAAACGACACAATGAATTTATCAATGAATAGTTTCATTTAAATAGCCAGAAGAGAATTTTCAGTTATAAATAATATTAATAAAGATGAAAGAAAATATCTACACATGAAGACAACCAAGAATCCAAAATTCCATAACTAAAATGAAAGTTTTTAAAATTGTATCCCCCTACATACATATTTAATAACTACTTCAAAACAACTACTACTTTTAAATGCAGAGGACTGAATAGAATTAAGTTCTTCAAGGCTGAATATGTAGGATATGAAACTAAAAAAAAATTAAACAGTGTTCTTTTTGGTTGATAGATGAAGTAATGAACTAAATAGTAATACACATTTTGTCAACACATCGTAAGCAAAAACTTAACAGAATTTCCTCATTTTGTTTTTCCTATTATGGAATCACTAAACAAAACTGAGCATTTTTTACCTATTAAGTAGAATATTTTAATAATTTGATAGGAATTTCTTTAAACTGAACCCACTGTCACAAAAATAAACACCTTTATTGATATGGATATACTGTAGTCAAAATACTAAAATTCCATTGAAAATTCATATAATTGGGTACACAAACTTCTCTGAAATAAATTTCATCATGTTTTATCAGGAAAACTTGAAAATAATTATCTAATATCTTTGTTTTTTATTATTTTTAATCAGTAAACTAATTTCCTCTGAAATATTAGCTAGTTTAGAACACCAGATATTCTATGTTCCATTAGTATATCGCCTGAGCTTTAAAAATTTCCAGTTAAAAATTTAATGAAACAGTTATACTTTAAATAAAATTCAACCATTATATTATATGGATAGATTAGATGTTGCTACAGTAAGAAATAACTTCACTGTTTCAAGGGCTTTAAGTAGCCAACGTTTTTTCTCGGCCGTGCGAGCGCTCTTGCTGGTTCCAGGTGAACCTCTCAGGTGTCTGCCTCTGAGTGCTTTTCCTTTCAAACCACCAAGGAAGAAAATTACTGTCTCATGCAGAATAACAGAGAGAAATATTGGAAATGAAACTGCCTAGTTAAGTTCAGTTTGTCTAATATTGACACATGATCTGGAATATGTAAATTCAGCTGTCTCCATTCAAATATCAATGCTAAAAACATGTATAACTAAAATGATATGCTTAAAGATGCTGAGATGATTAAAAAATAACATTGACATATTTATATTACAATTTTATGGTCAAATGTTCCCTTAGGAAATATTTCTACTTTAATTAAACTGATTTTATAAATCTAAAGAAGCAGCTTCCCTAGTGAAACCTACAATCCAGTGTCTTCTTATGGCTTCACTTATTTGAAAATACTGAATAAACCAAAAATTGCACTTTTTCTCTATGGTTGGTTTTTAATTTAAAAATTTAATGCTATGTACAAAAAAATTCTACACAATGAAATAGAGTATTTTTATTTTTAAAAGCACACTGGCGATAATACAAACTTCGATAAATGATTTAGAGGCATTCTCAAATAGTAACTAACAAATTACATTATAGCTAACATGGCAAAAGGTAAGTACAGCTGTAATCACCTGGAAATTAGCAAATTTGTTCAAGATATTACATAAGGCACCATTAAAGCTTTACAATACATAGCACAGATTCTACTTATGACTCCCCAGAGACATTCATAATGGTTAAAAATTTAAATAGTTTAGAAATTAACAGTAAAAGCACAAAGGTCCATCTCTCTAGGTAACTCAAAGCAAACTAGATAATTTTATTTTGTGTCTGATTCTATCTAATTTGTAGTTATAACCCCACATTTTCATTCCCATCACTGCATGAAACAAAATATATCAGATTTGTGTTTTGAGACATAAATCTAGCACTTGGCAAATGGAAAGATTTGTTTCTGATTTGGCATCATATAGAACTGTCTGATCATCATGCCCTGATAATAGCTGTCCTTCAATTATTGCAGCCTACATCCATAATCATCAGTCTACCCATTTCCCCTCCTACTTCATAGATACTGCCTTTGTTACAAGAAAATAAATATAAATTAGACACAATTTTCCCTGTTGCTATTTTTGCTAACTACTAATTCATTGAAAGAAAACTACTACTTAAAATTGTGTTTGAAATCCCTTTGTCTCTTATTAAATTTTAAAAGTGGCTACTGGCTGAAATGTGAAAAAAAAAAATAAAGAACCTGAGAGAGTAGATGTATGGAAGATGTGAGATTACTTGCTAACTAACTTGAATTTTTGAGCCATGAATCACTCTGGAAACACCAGTTATCCTTTAAAAGGTCTGACGCACAGAGAGCAAAGAGAGAAAGGGATTTAGATCCAGGGTATCACCTTTGCGTCCAGGTTTCTATTGGCAACATTCGCATTGAAAACAGAAACAAGAATTTTCTATTTGAACTGCAGAGGAAAGCAGTAGACATATCTGGGAAGCAGCTAGGGACTTAGCAGAAGACAGAGTCAAGCGTAACACTTTTTTTGTCTTTAATAAGATATACAAGTTAATTAAGGGTAATTAACCTAGCAGTAGGTTCTAAAGACTACAGGGCCTTGTTTTTTTGCCAAGGTTTATGTGGGACTCAGAGCTGCATATCTTCAACAGAATACCATAACTCAGAGCTTACTTAATTGGTTACAAAATAAAATTAACCACAGGAAAAATTGTGATACTTCTCCTATTTATTTGTGCCTATTAAAATCTTTGCTTTTAAGCTACAGTAATCATGTACTTCATAAGAAGTACCATATATTATAAAGAGACATCATTATATTTGTTTTTTAAAAAAATGAACAAGGAAGAAAAACAGATTGTACCAAACAAAAATGCAAAAATTGTGCAGTTGCCCCCCTGGAACTGTAATACCTCCTTCTCTTCTCGTCCATGAGTCCATAACTGTTACTTCTTTTCATCTCTATGACTGCTTCTCCTCAGTTCTTTTATGGTCTCATATTTCCCTGCTCTCTAATGTTTGGAATCCTGTGCAGACTATTCTTATAATCTGGAAAGTACTCCCTCCCTGAAATATCTTTATTACTTCAGTGGTTTCTGCATCAGCTTTATGTACAGGATGAACTTTAGTGTTAAACAGACTGTACTAGAGTGTTGGAGAGGCCATCATCCACATGGATACTAGTCATCCAAAACAACTGTTTGAATCACAATGCAGAGCAAATTGGTCAGTTTGAGAATTAAGTCCTGGGTGAGGTTTTAGGAATTAGAGGAGGAAAGGAACCATGAGGCAGAGACAGAAAACAAACTGATAGTTTCCTGTAGTTTGGAATTGATGGGAAAGAAACAGATGGAATTAACTGTTCATACATTTTAAATGGACTTTTCTAAAAAAGTTCTTTTAATTTTAAACAACTGGTTTCAGGTCAGTTTAGTTCAGTCACTCAGTTGTGTCTCACTCTTTGCAACCCCATGAACCGCAGCGTGGGAGGCCTCCCTGTCCATCACCAACTCCAGGAGTTTACTCAAACTTATGTCCATTGAGTCAGTGATGCCATCTAACTATCTCATCCTCTGTTGTCCTCTTCTCCTCCTGCCCTCAATCTTTCCCAACATCAAGGTCTTTTCAAATGAGCCAGCTCTTCAGATCAGGGGGCCAAAATACTAGAGTTTCAGCTTTAACATCAGTCCTTCCAATGAACACCCAGGACCAATTTCCCTTAGGATGGACTGGTTGGATCTCCTTGCAGTCCAAGGGACTCTCAAGAGTCTTCTCCAACACCACAGTTCAAAAGCATCAATTCTTCAGCGCTCAGTCCTCTTTCTAGTCCAACTCTCACACCCACACATGACCATTGGAAAAAGCATAACCTTGACTAGATGGACCTTTGTTGACAAAGTAATGTCTTTGCTTTTTATTATGCTGTCTGGGTTGGTCGTAACTTTCCTTCCAAGGAGTAATCGTCTTTCAATTTCATGGCTGCAATCACTATCTGCAGTAATTTTGGAGACCAAAGAAATAAAGTCGGCCACTGTTTCCACTGTTTCCCCATCTATTTACCATAAAGTGATGGGATCAGATGCCATGATCTTCGTTTTCTGAATGTTGAGCTTTAAGCCAACTTTTTCACTCTCCTCTTTCACTTTCATCAAGAGGCTCTTTAGTTCTTCTCCACTTTCTGCCATTAGGGTGGTGTCATCTGCATATCTGAGGTTACTGATATTTCTCCCAGCAATCTTGATTCCAGCTTGTGCTTCTTCCAGCCCAGCGTTTCTCATGACGTACTCTGCATATAAGTTAAATAAGCAGGGTGACAATATACAGCCTTGAGGTACTCCTTTTCCTATTTGGAACCAGTCTGTTGTTCCATGTCCAGTTCTAACTGTTGCATCCTGACCTGCATACCGGTTTCTCAAGAGGTCTGATATTCTCATCTCTTCCAGAATTTTCCACAGTTTATTGTGATCCACACAGTCAAAGGTTTTGGCATAGTCAATAAGGTAAAAAATAGATATTTTTCTGCAACTCTTTTGCTCTTTGGAACAACTGGTTTAGTTTTCATGTATTCTTGGTATTTGATAAGCACATTTACTCAGTATACTTGGGACACACAAATAAGTTAATGAAAACCTAGTGGGGTATCAAATATTCTGTAAAAGGATCAACAAAAATTTTAAATACTTTATCTTAAGATATGTAGATGTACACGCATCCACAAATCTCCTGATAGAAACCCAAGAATTCTCCCTTTAGGCAGATAGCTAATAATTGCAATTGTAATTAACTTTTTATATATTCATATATATATATGTAGTCCATGAAACATAGTTCCTTTCCATTCCATTTATTTAAAGTTGAAAAGTAATTAAACACACCTATTAAACAATTTGTTTTAAAATGCTTCTTTTTAATATTATTGTTCTACTATTTTCCTATTACATTCTATTTTTAACTATTTTCCGTTATTATATGCCTACTTTTAAAGGTATCTGGTCCGTACTCAGTTTATAGATATTTTTAGTGATTTATCCTTATTAAGCTGACCTCAAGCATTCAAATTGTTTTCATACAGATAACATTCACTATTTAGTCATTGACATTTCTTCAAGAAATACACATATATATATTCACACTTATTCCCAAACCTATAGTCTGGGACTTTGTTTTGCAAAACTATTCACTGAATTCATCTGAAGCTACAAAAAAATATTTTCTGCTTTTGGAGGTGGTTTAAATACATAAATATGAATGTAGGTATACTTTATTACATATTTAGTGGATTCTGATTGTCATATTGTTAAAGGCCAACTTATAAGCAAGAAATGATTTGAATAAAATTTTGACTGTTTACATAAACCTGAAAAGGTAATGACTAAAGAAAATAAAGCCATATACTTTATAATGATTAATTGAGATTAAAATTCAGATTTTCCTAAATCTTTTCAGTTTGTACAATAAGGATAGAATATTCTGCCTTCCTATTCTAAAGGAAATCAACCTTGAATATTCTTTGGAAGGAGTGATGCCAAAGTTGAAGTCCCAATACTTTGGCCACCTAATGGGAAGACCCAACTCATTGGAAAAGGCACTGATGCTGGGAAAGATTGAAGGCAAAAGGAGAAAAGGCGGCAGAGGATGAGATGGTCAGATGGCATACCAACTCAATGAACCTTAACTTGAGCAAACATTGGGAGGTAATGAAAGACAGGTAAGTCTGGCATGCTGCAGTCCATGGTGTCGCCAAGAGTTGGACATGACTTAGCGATGGAACAACAAATTCTGACTTCCATCCTACTTTTTGTCCAACTAATATTATTAATTGCTGTGGAGCTAAAGTTATTTAGTCAAAGAATATCTTCACTGCATGGATATTCATTTGAAAACTCTATTGACTTAAATTATATGTTACTTTTTATACTGAAAATAGCATGTTCAATATTTAGTGTATATATATATATATTGCATTATCAGATTTATATTTAATTTGGTGATGAAAATGCAACTTAATCAACAGACTCACAACTTATGTATACACTTGATTTCCTTTGAAAATTAAAACCCTGGCCTAGAAAACAAGCACACTGCTCAGGGACACCATCTTGTAAGGTTGATCATTAGCCACCTGCTGTTCTCAATAAATCAGTCTGGAAACTACTGACCCATGTCACAGCATTATCACTTCTTTATTTACTGGAAAGACGTGTTTACAAACCCAAAATCCTTCCACTGCGTTTGTTTAGGTGAGGATATCCTACTTTCTTTAGATGTAATTTATGTTTATATATTTTTAAAGCAAAAAAAATCAATAAATGTAATATTGTAGAAGTATTACTTTTAACTGTATATTAATAGACTCAAATACTTTTATATTTTGTCATATTTAAAGGAGTTATCTAAGATACACTGCTTAAATGACACTTCATTATAATGGTAGAGGCTTATTATAATTAGTATTTTTGAATCATTTCAATAGCTTTACATTGCAACATTTTTTTCCTTCATCTTCAAACACTGTTAAATAGCTTAGGTCATTACTGAAAGTAGCCTTTGATAAGGTCGATTGAATTAAAAATAAATTTATGAATACAACTAGTATGTATCAACAAGTTCCCACTTTTTTCATTTTGCTAAAAAGTATGTATAAATTGTTTTGCTTTTTTTCAGCTTCACTTTGTTTAATGTATCAGCTCCTTAACATTTTTTACAGAGCAGGAAACCCTTGAGGTAATAATAAACAAATTACACAAAACTTGAGATTCTTTAAAAAGACACATTTCTTCTTAATTTATTTAAGCTCTACCTTACTCTTCAAAAGTATATGATACTCTTATTAATAATACTATAGGATAAAACTAAGTTATTAATGAAACTAGTAAATGGTATTTAACAAAAGAAGAAAATACAGCTATCTAATGGTGAGCTGGAGCCTCCTGGTACAGCTTGTGAGAACTTGCCCATCTCTTCATATTCAGTGACAGGTTACTAGTTTGGTTGACTATGGAACTGGAACACTCCACAGATTAGGACTTTATTCCCCTCTGTTTAGAAAGAGGAATTATAGCACTGTCACTAAAACCATCCTATCTCTGCAAGTCTAGAAAATACCCTGGATTTATTTTATCATACAGACAAAATGTTAACTGACAAGACAAAATTGTGTACCATTGAGAAGACCAACTGTAAGTTTTCCTTGAATGCTTTTTAACATAGTACAACTTAGTAAGTGCAATAAAATATTCATACAATTATTTGTAAACTGTTTTCCTGATGTATCTTCCACAATGAGTAAAAAACATACAATCATATAAATGATAATCTAAAGTCTTTAGATAGAAACTAAAGGTATCAGTAAAGATATACCAAACACAGTGCTTTTGGCTGGTTAGATTTTATTTTGACAAGCTACTTTCTTTGGCAATAAGTAGTTGGATTTGATGTTTCCTCAGTTCAGTTTCTCAGTTATGTCCAACTCTTTGCAACCCCCTGGATTGCAATACGCCAGGCTTCCCTGTCCATCTCCAACTCCCGGAGCTTACTCAAACTCATGTCCATTGAGTCAGTGATGCCATACAACCGTCTCATCCTCTGTCATCCCCTTTTCCTCCTGCCTTCAATCTTTCCCAGCATCAGGGTCTTTTCAAATGAATCAGTTCAAACAGTCACATCAGGTGACCAAAGCATTGGACTTTCAGCTTCAGCATCAGTCCTTCCAATGAATATTCAGGACTGATTTCCTTTAGGATGGACTGATTGGTTCTCCTTGCACTCCAAGGGACTCTCAAGAGTCTTCTCCCACACCACAGTTCAAAAACATCAATATTTCAGCACTCAGCTTTCTTTATAGCCCAACTCTCACGTCTACTGGAAAAACCAAAGCCTTGACTAGATGGACCTTTGTTGGCAAAGTAATGTCTCTGCTTTTTAATATGCTGTCTAGGTCGGTTATAACTTTTCTTCCAAGGAGCAAGTGTCTTTAATTTCATGGCTGCAGTCACTATCTGCAGTAATTTTGGAGCCCCCAAAAATAAAGTCTGTCACTGTTTCCATTGCTTCCCCATCTATTTGCCATGAAGTGATGGGACCAGATGCCATGATCTTAGATTTCTGAATGTTGAGCTTTAAGCCAACTTTTTCACTCTCCTCTTTCACTTTCATCAAGAGACTCTAGTTCTTCTTCACTTTCTGCCATAAGGGTGGTATCATCTGCATATCTGATGTTATTGATATTTCTCCCTGCAATCTTGATTCCAGCTTGTGCTTCATCCAGCACAGCATTTCTCATGATATACTCTGTATATATGTTAAAGAAGCACAGTGACAATATACAGCTTTGACATACTCCTTTCCAGATTTGGAACCAGTCTGTTGTTCCATGTCCAGTTCTATTGCTTCTTGTCCTGCATACAGATTTCTCAGGAGGCAGGTCAGGTCATCTGGTAATCTCATCTCTTTAAGAATTTTCCAGTTTGTTGTGATACACACAGTCAAAGGCTTTGACCTAGTCAATAAACAGTAGTAGATGTTTTTCTGTAACTCTCTCGCTTTTTTGATGATCCAACGCATATTGGCAATTTCTTAGGTCACCTCTAGTTTGTAACAATAAAACCATAAAATTATTCTAGAAAAGTGGTATCTTGCTATTTTAAGTTTCAAGCACATCAAAATGTTGTTCAATGTCATTAAAACCCAAATAACATACAAGGGATGAGGAACATAAATAGCTTGCTGGTCCTTCAACTGAATGCTATAATGCATTCCCTCAAACCCTTCATTAAGATACCAGTAAGGTTTAGGAGATATTACGCAGCTGAAATCATGAGTCAAATTCACAAAATTCAGAATCATTAGTCTCCATATCACTTGCGAAATGCATGTGATTGCTATATATTATATGGCCAAATATTATATATTATTGTAATATTTTATATTATATACTATGCTATCACATATTTTATAGAATATTAAATATCTGTATACATAGCCAGATACTTTATAAATGAATAAACAATTAAGCAAACATATATTGACCATGCATGCTCAATTTTTTTCTGATAGGTGTGCAAATCTATAAAGCATGGAGACTTTTGCTTTGTTCTCTCTTGTCTATAAACCAAAATCACAGACAAAAGCAAATCATCTTGCTCTGTCTTTTGTGTTACAGAGTAATGATCAGCAATAGAATAGACAAGTCTATGTTTTACTTATTTATTTTACAGTATATTGGGATGGAAGTCCAAGACTTACAATGCATTAGGGAAGACATTTTTTTAAAAATTAATTTAAGTATAGTTGATTTACAATGTTGTGTTAGTTTCGGGTACACGGCAAAGTGATTCTGTTACACGCACACACACACATTTTCATTTTAAGATTCTTCCCATTACAGCTTATTACATGATATTGAATATAGCTCCATGTGCTACACAATAGATCCTTGTTATCTATCAATAACATATATACACATATATGTCTATACATACATATATATATATATCAATAACATATATACACATATATGTGTCTATACACACACACATGTGTTCCTGTCTTTAGTTGCTCAGTCATATCTGACTCTTTGAGACCCTATGACTATAGTCCGCCGGACTCCTCTGTCCATGGGATTTTCCAAGCAAGAATACTGGAGTGGGTTGCCATTTCCTTCTCCAAGGGGTCTTCCGGATCCAGGCATCGAACCGGTATCTCCTGTGCCTCCTGCACTGCAGGTGGATTCTTTGCCTTTGAGCCACCAGTTCTCCTTCAACGTATATGTATAGTAGCGTGTATCTGTTGATGCCAAACTTCTAATTCATCCTTCCCTCTCTTTCAGTCTTTTAAAACCAATCATGCTTTGGATTCTAGCTTTGTTTGGACTTTTATTCATTCTTGTTATAAATCAGAGAAAAAAACAAGCCTCACAAACATTATTCACATATGCCACATGGGAGGATAAATCAAAATCTACCTTCATCCCTGATTTTAATGTACATAACTAAATTGTGGTATAAAAAAAGAATCTGTTGTCAAAGGTCATTTAAAATCATGGACTATCTCTGAAGAAATTAGAGCTGGTGGCTCAAATTCTCAAACATGTCAGGAGAAAGGAAAATGCTGCTTTCTAATGTTGATACACTATACCATAATAAATTGGGTATGGGTGGGGTAGTAATTAATGCCATTTTGTTTATTTCTAATAGAAGAGAACAGCCTGAATTTGGGCTAGTCAATGTTAAGGCCTGATTGCTAAAGGAACTTTCTTTCTAATAATTTGAGATTAATATTTGCTTCTTCTTGAAATGATAAGTAAAGGAAAAGAGAATTCTGACTGGTTATATGCTTTTGCTCCAAGAGTTTACCTGGGAAACAAAGGCTATAGAAAAATAAGTAAGTGAAAATTTTCTAGATTCCTTTAGTCATTCTATTCTCCTAATATCCAGATCTTTCAGTAATGATCCAGTCTAAATGGAAGTCACTGTCCCTGCTCTAAAATGGAATTCTAAAATTCTAGTCTGTCACTACCCCTGGTTACTTTATACTATCAAAAATGGCCAAAAAAGCAGGAGGATATTCTCTTACTATCATGAAGACAAGGAATATATCCCATAGTGAATTTAGAGACATATGTCCTAGTTTAGAAAATCAGTAAACATTTTTCATTTAAATCAAGCAAAAAATCCTATGACTATTCAATTTTTTAGATGAGGAAAAAACTTAAATAGTTTAACTAACTATTCATAGACACATGACTAACAGTAAAATAAGGCTTGAATCTAGGTTTATCAGTTTCCAAAGCATCAGCACTTTATACTACCCCATGCCTCTCTCAGGAATACTGACCAGAAGTTTCAACATACCCTTAGCCCTCCTTCAAAGTCTACTAGGATTTTTCTCCTGTAATATGACATATTTGCACAGATGGTCCTCAAACCAGTAGTTATTTACATCTGAGTCTAAGGATTTTATTTAAATCTTTTGCTGCTGAAAATACATTTATTTAAATATTGAACTCTTTAGTATACAAAAATAATTCATATAAACCACTCCCCATTTGGTCATAAATTTTGTCCTCTTTTACTGAACATGGGTTGCCCTTGTGGGCTCATCTGGTAAAGAATCCGCTTGCAACGTGGGAGACCTGGGTTCGATTCCTGCGTTTGGAATGGACTATAGTCCTTGGGGTCACAGTCGGACACGACTGAGTGACTTTCACTTACTAAACAATACTAGTGTATTTGACAAAACACTACTAGTGTTTGACAAAAGGTGGGTAATCAATAAATGAATATATACATATTATTTTCCCTGACTATATGCATAAACAAGTGATCATCCAAGAGAAAAAGAGAGAGTACGTGAGTGTGTGTGTGTGTGTGTGTGAAGGTGGTATTAAAGTATAAATATATTGTCAGAATAGGCAATTTTAAGGCGTTCTATTTGAGCAGACACTTATTCAGAGTTGAATCAAGAATTTTGTGGCAACAGGTCCTCATAAGTTAACAAGTAGCAAGTGAAATAAGTCAACAAATTCTTTGAATTTATCTAAAATTCCAGTAATTTTAAATATAAAACTTTAGAATTGTTGGAATATCTTTTAAAAGCTTGAGGAATTACTACAAAAATCCCTGGGGCAAGGGGGCTGCCCATATATTACCACCATTATAAAAAGGAAAATTGTAAAAGAAAGAAGAAATAGGATGACTATAGCACAACTGTATGAATAATAATAATCAGATTAAACCAATGTCAAACATTAATAGCAAGAAAGTAATAAAAGTCAAAATTAATGAAGAATAACTTTGAAATTTAGATTTAAAATAAAAATCAGTAATGAGATATTATGTAAGAAAATTAAGTTTTATCTTAGTGTGTTTACATATATATACCTATTTTATAATATCTAGAAATAAATACTTATGCTAATGATTCTTTTTTTTTTTTAGCTATTTAACCACTTACAATGTATGAAATATTTTCTTATTTTAATCAAATTATTTTTCTTCTCTCTCTTAGCTCTTAGTTTTTTTGAGATAATGTTTATCCTTCTGAGTGTAACTGACTTAAATATATTTTTACCAAATCGTCACTGTCAATATTTATTTCATATTTTTCTAAATCAGTATATTTAACCACTTTCAGATTCATTCATTTGGTCTTCTCTCACCATTTTTTCTTAATCTACTTCATTCTCCATGTCTATGGAATTGTGGAAAACAAAACTAAAGATGTCATATCTTCTTTATTCATTCATATGTCAATGGATATTCAGGTTTCTTCCATACCTTGGCCATTGTTAATAGTGTCTCTATCAACATTGGGGTGCAAATATCTTTTTTAATTAGAGTTTTGCCTTTTACAGATTTATGACCCAGACTGGGATTCCTGGATCAAATGGGAGAGACTGTGTTTTTAATTTTTTTTTTAAGGAAACTCCCCACTGTTCTCCATGGTAGTTGTACCAATATATGTTTCCACAAACAGTGTAGAAGGTTTCCTTTCCTCCACACATTCTTCAGCATTTATCATCTAGACTTTTTCATAGTGCCTATTCTGACTAGTATCAGGTGATACGTCATCATATTATAGTTTTCATCTGCATTATTTTAATAATTAGTGATGTTGAGCATCTTTCCATGTGCTTATTGGCCATCTGTATGCTTTTTTTGTGTGTGTTTGTTTGTATTGTTTTATTTTTTGGAGAAATGTCTATTTAGGTCTTCTGTTCATTTTTTTAAAATTTTTTATTAAATATTCAGCTGTATGAGCTGTTTGTATATTTTGGAATTTAATCTCTTTTCAGTCACATCACTTGCAAATATTTCTCACATTTTATAGGTTGTCTTTTCGTTTTGTTTATGCTTTCCTTTGCTGTGCAAACGTGTTTAAATTTATTTTTGCTTTTCTTTTATTTCCATTACAGAAATGGATCCATGGCAGATCCAAATATATATTGGTGCTATTTATGTCAACATCTAGGAGTGTTATAGAATCCAGGCTTATATTTTTGTTTTTAATCCATTTTAAAGTTATTTTTGTATATACTGTTAGAAAATATTTAGTTTCATTCTTTTTTTTACTTTTTTTATTTAAATCTATCTGTTTTACAATCTTCTGGGTATACAGCAAAGTGATTCAGTTATTCAGTTTTCCAGATTCTTTTCCATTGTAGGTAATTACAAGATAGTGCATATAGTTCCCTGTACTATTCAGCAAGTACTTGTTGTTTACTTAATAATATATTAGTATGTATCTGTTAATTCCAAACTCCTAATTTATTCCTACCCCTCTTAAGTTTCATTCTGTTACATGCAGCAATCAAGCTTTCCAAGCACTGTTTATTGAAAAGGCTGTCTTTTTTTCCACTGTATATTCTTGCCTCCTTGTCATACATTAATTGAACAGAAGGGAGTCAGTTTATTTCTGGATTTTCTATCCTGTTCCATTAATTTATGTGTCTATTTTTCTGCCAATACCATTCTGTTTTGATAATTATAGCTCAGTCTGATGTTCTCCAGCTCCATTCTTCTTTCTCAAGATTGTTTCGGCTATTTAGGCTCTATTGTGTTTCCATACAAATTTTAAATTATTTGTTCTAGTTCTGTGAAAAATGTCATGATAACTTAAGGATTGCATTAAATCTGCAAATTGCCTTGGGTAGTATGGTCATTTTAACAAAACTGATTTTCCCAACCCTAGAATATGGTATATCTTTCCATCTGTTTGTGTGGTCTTTAATTTCTTTCATTAGCATCTTATAATTTGGGAGGGCAGGTCTTTTGTGTCCTTAGGTAGGTTTATACCTCGACATTCTACTGATTTTGACATGCAATAGGATTCTTTCCTTAATTTCTCTGTTTGATATCATGTTGTTAATGTATAGAAATACACTAAGTTGTATCCTGCAACTTTACCATGTACACTGATGAAATCTAGTTGTTTTCTGGTAACATTTTTAGGATATTCCATGTATAGTATCACATCATCTGCAAAGATGTGAGTTTCACTTCTTTTCTAATTTGGATCCTTTACTTTTCTTCTCTAATTGCTGTGTCTAAGACTTCTAAAACTTTGTTGAATAAAACTGGTAAGAGTAGGCATCCTTGTCTTATGCTTGACTGTAGAGGAAAGCTTTCAGCTTTTCATCATTGTGGATATTAGCTGTGGGTTTGTCATATATGGTTTGTATGATGTTGAGGTAAGTTTGGTCCCCCTATGACCACTTTTTGGAGAGTTTTTATCATAAATGATCTTTTATTTGATCAAAAGTTTCCCTGCATCTATTGAGATAATCATATGACTTTTGTTTTTCAGCTTTTTAATATGGTATATCACAATGACTGATTTGCAGATATTAAAAATTCCTTACATCACTGAGATAAATTTCACTTGATCATGGTATATGACCCTTTTAATCCATCACTGAAGTTGTCTGGCTGGTATTTTTTGAGGATTTTTGCATCTATGTTCACTACTGATGCTGCACTGTAATTTTCTTTTCTTGTGATATCTTTATCTGATTTTTAGTATCAGGGTGATGGGGCCTATTCCTTTATTTTTTTGGAATAGTTACAAAAACTATTTTTGGAATCGTTTCCAATAAGTGTCAACTCTTTTTAAAATGTTTGGTAGAATTTTAGTGGGGCCTAGTCATGTGTGGCAGGCAGAACCCAAGGCGGGGGGCGCTGGATCTAATTTTGGCTTGCTGGTAGGTAGTTAGTCCTGATTCTGGAACTGTTGCCCACCCACTGCCAGGTGAAGCTAGGTTCTGGAGTTAGTACTGGAGTACTGGCAGGCAGAGCTGGTTCCTGGAGTCTGCAGGGCTCATGTATTCAGAGAGATTTTGAAGTAATTGAGAGTGGGGAGGGGTATCCTGGTTCCTGACACAGTTGTGTATGGCCTGGGGTGTCCCAAGATTGTACTGGTTTGCTAATGCGCAGAGTGGCCAGGGCTCAGCTGGTCCCAGAGCAGGGTCTAGCCTGCATCGGTAGACTTGGTTCCATCAGCTGTGGCATCATAGCTTTCTTGCTTCCAATGTCTCCTCCAAGGTGGGTGAGACTGATCTAGAGTCTTGTGCAGGCTTCCTTGTGGTAGGGGAGCTGGGTCTTGGCCCTCTAGTGGGCAGGGTTATATCTAGGGTCATGGAAGTATTTAGGCAGACTGTCTGCTAATGGGTAGGGCTGTGTCCCTGCCCACTTAATTTGAGCACTAGTGTTTACAGGCTATCGTGTGGGGCCAGGTCTCAGCATTAATGATCCAAGATGACAGTCATCAGGAGTGTTCACACGGTTGAATGTTCCTAGATATGTCTGCTACCACCGTCTACATCCACAGGTTGAGCCACAGCCACCTTCTGCCTCTCCAGGAACCTCTCTAAGACCAGCAAGTAAGTCTGGCTCAGGCTCCTATTAAATTACTGCTTTTGCTTGAGTCCTGGTGCATGTGAGATTTTGTGTGCACCCTTTAAAAGTGAAGACTCTATTTCCCCTAGTCCTGTGTGGATCCTACAATTATGCTCTGCAGCTCTTGGGTAAAGAGGGAAGGTAGGAGGGGGGATCCAGATGGGGAATACATGTAAATCCATGGCTGATTCATGTCAATGTATGACAAGGCCCACTGCGGTATTGTAAAGTGATTAGCCTCCAACTAATAAAAATAAATGAAAAAAATAAATAAATAAAAGCCAAATGCTCTGGGAACTCATCTTCCCAGTGCCAGACATCCAGGTGGGAATCCTGACATGGAATTCAAAACTCTAACTCCTGAGGAAGAACCTCCTCAATATAATTATTCTCCAGTTTGTGAGTTACCTACTTAGGGGATATGAAATATGATTATATCACAAGTCTGCCACTCCTGCTTGTTTCATGGTTCCTTCTATATATCTAATTATAGAAGATCTTTTCTGGTAGATTCCAATCTTTCTCCATCACAAGTTGTTCTGCAGATTGTTGTGATTTTGGTCTGCTTGGGAGAGGAGACAAGCTCAGGGTCTTTCCATTCTGTCATTTTGGCCATTCTGTCTCAGATTTTTTGAGGTTCACTAACAGAAGTGGCTTCATAATTTCCCCTGCACCTCCAGGCTCTCCTCTCATTCTACAGTGCCAGGTCAGTCATTCACTGCATCCAGTACATTGCTGTTTGGATTACTATGGTTTTGTAATACAATTTGAAGTCAAGGAGTGTGATACTTCCAGCTTTGTTCTTTTTTCTTAGGACTGCTTTAACTAACTGCGGTCTCTTATGTTTCCATAAGATTTTAGCATGTTTTGTCCTAATTCTGTGAAAAATGTCTCTGTAGATTCGAAAGAGATGGCACCGAATTTGTAGACTGATTTGGGTAATACAGATATTTTAAACATATTAATTTATTTCAATCCATGAACACAGATTATCTTTCAACTTCTTCGTGTATTCTTCATTCTCATTCAGCAATATCTTCTTCAATTTCTTTCAACAATGTCAAAACCTGTATAGTTTTCAGCATCCAGGTCTTGCACCACCTTCTCTATTAGCATATAGAAATACCAGAGATTTTGTATGTTGATTTTGCACCGTGAAACTTTATCCTATTATTATTTCTAATAGTTTTTTGGTGGTGTTTTTAGGTTTTTCTATATATGAAATCATGACATCCACAAATAGTGACAGTGTCCAGGGTTATAAGTTTCAGCTGGAGGGCTGGGGCTATAGCCACTGCCTCTATTGTTCTCTTGGTTTCATCTCTATGTGTTTAAGATGAAAAGACAGAGTAACCAGAGATCAAATTGCCAACATGTGCTGGATCATCGAACAAGCAAGAGAGTTCGAGAAAAACATCTATTTCTGCTTTATTGACTATGCCAAAGCCTTTGACTGTGCGGATCACAATAAACTGTGGAAAATTCTGAAAGAGATGGGAATATCAGACCACCTGACCTGCCTCTTGAGAAACCTGTATGCAGGTCAGGAAGCAACAGTTAGAACTGAACATGTAACAACAGACTGGTTCCAAATAGGAAAAGGAGTACACTAAGGCTGTATATTGTCACCCTGCTTATTTGACATATGCAGAGCACATCATGAAAATGCTGGGCTGGAGGAAGCACAAGCTGGAATCAAGATTGCCGGGAGAAATATCAATAACCTCAGATATGCAAATGACACCATTCTTATGGCAGAAAGTGAAGAGGAACTAAAAAGCCTCTTGATGAAAGTGAAAGAGGAGAGTGAAAAAGTTGACTTAAAGCTCAACATTCAGAAAACTAAGATCATGGCATCTGGTTCTATCACTTCATGGGAAATAGATGGGGAAACATTGGAAGCAGTCGCTGACTTTATTTTTTTGGTCTCCAATATCACTGCAGATGGTGATTGCAGCCATGAAATTAAAAGATGCTTACTCCTTGGAAGGAAAGTTATGACCAACCTAGACAGCATATTAAAAAGCAGAGACATTACTTTGCCAACAAAGGTCCATCTAGTCAAGGCTATGGTTTTTCCAGTGGTCATGTATGGATGTTAGAGTTTGACAGTGAAGAAAGTTGAGCACCGAAGAACTGATGCTTTTGAACTGAGGTGTTGGAGGGATTGGGAGCAGGAGGAGAAGGGGACGACAGAGGATGAGATGACCGGATGGCATCACTGACTTGATGGACATGAGTTTGAGTAAGCTCCGGGAGTTAGTGATGGACAGGGAGGCCTGGCGTGCTGCGATTCATGGGGTTGCAAAGAGTTAGACATGACTGAGTGACTGAACTGACCTGAACTGAACTGAACCTTTAGATATAGAGATGTATGGAATTCTCTAATGTACTACTGTGTGTTGGGCACAGGCACCTTTTTTGACTTGAAGATATTTTATCGGTTATGGTTTAAAGGAAAAGACAGTTTTTCACACCATCATGTTGCTGACATCAGTCTGAAATAACTTTTCTATTTATCATCTTATACAATTTATAATTTATCTTTTGCTAGGGTGGTTTCCTCCTCTATTGTTCCTACTTCATTTATAAGTCATCACTCAACCAGTCTCATTTCTGTGAAGTTCTTCCTATAAAATGTCATTTCATTTTCTAAGAGATAATCAGAATTTTCAAGAGATAACTTCTATTTCCACTATTCAAAGATATTAGCCATTTATTCCATTCATCTGTATTTATTTTCTGTAAACTAATATATGTACCCTTAATTGGCAATGTTTTATATATATACATACATACATATATATGTGTGTGTGTGTGTGTGTGTGTGTGTGTATATAAAATCTCTGGTTCTTCAGCCTCTTCTAATCCCAGCTTGAACATCTGGAAGTTCTCAATTCAAGCACTACTGAAGAGCAGCTTGTAGGACTTTGAGCACAACCTTAACGGCATGGGAAACAAACCCAACTGTCTTGAATGTTCTTTAGCACTGCTCACAGATCAAACTGCCAACATTCATTGGACCATAGAGAAATTAAGGGAATTCCAGAGAAATATCTACTTCAGCATCACTGACTACAGGAAATCCTTTGTCTATGTGGATCACAATAAACTGTGAAAAATTCTTTTTTTTTTTTTTTTAGGTTATTAGGGATTTCCTTTATTTATTTTTTTTTTAATATTATTTTATTAGTTGGAGGCCAATCACTTTACAACATTTCAGTGGGTTTTGTCATACATTGACATGAATCAGCCATATAGTTACACGTATTCCCCATCCCGATCCCCCCTCCCACCTCCCTCCCCACCCGACTCCTCAGGGTCCTCCCAGTGCACCAGGCCCGAGCACCTGACTCATGTATCCCACCTGGGCTGGTGGTCCGTTTCACCATAGATAATATACATGCTGTTCTTTCAAAACATCCCACCCTCACGTTCTCCCCCAGAGTTCAAAAGTCTGTTCTTAAAGAGACATGAATACCAGACCATCTTACCTGTTTCCTGAGAAACCTGTATGCAGGTCAAGGAGCAACAATTATAACTTTATATGGAACAACAGACTGGCTCAAAATTGGGAACAGAGTACACCAAGGATGAATACTCTCACCCTGTTTATTTAACTTATTGAGGAGTCCAGTTCAATTGCTCAGTCGTGTCCAACTCTTTGTGATCCCATGAACCACAGCATGCCAGGCTGCCTTGTCCATCACCAACTCCCGGAGTCCACCCAAACCCATGTCTATTGAGTCGGTGATGCCATCCAACCATCTCATCCTCTGTCGTCCTCTTCTCCTCCTGACCTCAATCTTTCCCAGCGTCAGGGTCTTTTCCATTGAGTCAGCTCTTCTCAACAGGGGACCAAAGTATTGGAGTTTCAGCTTCAACATCAGTCCTTCAAATGAAAACCAAGGACTGATCTCCTTTAGGATGGACTGGTTGGATCTCCTGACAGTTCAAGGGACTCTCAAGAGTCTTCTCCAACACCACAGTTCAAAAGCATCAACATGTGAAATGCCAGGCTGGGTGAATTACAAGATAGAATCAAGATTGCTGGGGAAAATATTAACACCTCAGATATGCAGATGATACCACCATAATGGTAGAAATCGAAGAGGAAATAAAGAGCTTCTTGATGAGAGTGAAAGAGGAGAGTAAAAAGTTGCCTTAAAATTTAACATTCAAAAAACTATCATGGCATACAGTCCCATCACTTCATGGCAAATAGAAGTGGAGAAAAAGTGAAAGCAATGACAGATTTTCTTTTCTTAGGCTCCAAAATCACTGCGGATGGTGACTGTAGCCATGAAATTAGAAGGTGCTTGGTTTTTGGAAGGAAAGCTATGACAAATCTAGATAGCATATTGAAAAGCATAAACATCACTTTGACGGCAAAGGTCCATATAGTCAAAGCTATGGTTTTCCAGTAGTTATGTATGGATGTGAGAGTTGGACCATAAAGAAGACTGAATGTTAAAGAATTGGTGCTTTTGAACTGTTGTGCTGGAGAAGAGTCTTGAGAGTCCCTTGGACAGTAAGGAGATAAAACTAATGAATCCTAAAGGAAATCAATACTGAATATACACTGGGAGGACTGATGTTGAAGCTGAAGTTCCAGTATTTTGGCCATTACTCTGATGTGAAGCGTCAACTCATTGGAAAAGATCCTGATGTTGGGAAAGATTGAAGGCAAAAGGAGAAATGTTTGGAGAGCATCACCAATTCAGTGGAAATGAACTTGGGCAAAATCCAGGAGATAGTGAGAGACAGGGACACCTGGTGTGCTGCAGTCCATGGGGCTGCAAAGAGTCAGACACAATTGATCAACAACATACATAAAATCAGATAGTATAAAGTGTTTATAAATACAAGGCACATTTATTAAACTCATAGCATGCTAAAACATTACTAAGACATGATCTACAAACAAATGTACAAATTGTTCTTAAGTAAACAGGGAGACCACTACTATTAACAATATCTAAGGACAAAAGTGTATAAAGCTGGCTAAAATTTTAAAGAGAATGTTAATTTAGATAGATGAGAAATCTGAACCTTGAAATGTATAACTTTTAGTTGAACAAGTCATCATTTTAGTTAACTGCCAGAATATTCAATTATTGGCAAGTTGGTGGATTATTCAGATATGAACAAGTACATATTCCTGATTAATTTCACTGTGAACTATGTCCACAATACAGTGCAAGAGTCTGGTGTTCACATCACCAAAAAACATTCAAACAAAAGACTAAACCTTAAACACATGGTCATCAGTATTATCAATTCATACTGAAAACATAATTGTACAGAATTGACTAAAATTGCAGAATACAGATTTAAGAAAAATATGCATTCTTTCAAATTAGTAATGTGATGAAAATTTTACTTTAAAGCCTTGAAAGACAAAATGTACCTTAGTTGGATATATTATTAACACACTTCCAGCCAAAATGGACAAATATATTTAAATTAACAACAATAAAAAAAAAATTATGCAGAAACATTCAATAACTATCTGATCTATTTTCATGCTTTTCTATTACAAAGTATTTCCTATATGACTTTCATTTCTCCTCTAAATTCAGTACCTAGGAAAAGAATAGTATGTGTGAATTTATACATGTGTACTTATGACTTAAAAGGGTTAATATGACTCTGTAACTTGAATAAATGGCCTGAACAAATCACCTGTAGCATTTTCCTATCACCAGGGCAACATTCTACTTCAGTGGTTTAAATGTTCCCTAGTGGTTTACAGCATAATTGCACCTTGCTGGACACCTAATTGACTACAAGGGACTGACTTAGGTACTTTGAATACAATTTTATTACTTTAATTATTGTTCAGTGAGGTGTTCCAAAGTTTTAAAACAAACTGAAATTTTGTTCCCACGTAAAGAGAAAAAAAAATGCTAACTAAGTTTGCTTTTTCTAAAATAAAATTCCAACTTTAGAGTAGATTAAGTGGAAAATTTTAAGTGAATTTCAGTGAACTAATCTTTATTGACCAGGCTTATTTAGTGAATACAATTCTCATTGTCAAAACAACAAATGTGAATATTTGGAAATCCAAAAATAACAGTAACAGCTAAAATAAACTGAGCTAAAGTAGGCCCATGTTGCGCTCTTCTGGGCATAATTTCATATTCCCACCAGGAATTATGTTTATTTCACATTATGTTTATTTCAGAGACAAGGAAAATATAGAATATTTAAGTATGTTGTCTGAGGCCAGACAGCTGGAACGTAGAGGAAGGATTCAAGCCAAGCTGTTTGGATCTAGTGAAACTGACCATCATACTATAAACAAAATCAAGACTATGGTATCAACATTGCAATGGCAACAGCATTTTCTGCTTATTATGTGTGACATACTCTAAAAAATGTTTTTTATACAGTAGCTGATCCACATTATAAACTGCCCTCTCTCCACATTTTTACTTAACCCATATTAGAGTAATCACTTCTCCTGATACTTTGGATTAGAGTTTGCTAGGGTACCCTCACAATATACTACACACTGAATGACTTAAATGACAGAAATTAATTTTCTTACAGTTCTGCAGGATAGAAATCTAAGATCAAGATGTCAGCAGTATTGGTTCCTTCTGTGCAATGTCAAAAAGAATCTGTCTCATGCCTCTCTCCTATATTCTGGTGATTTCCTAGAAATTCTTAGTGTTCCTTGGCATGTAAAGGCATCACCACAATCTTTGCCTTCAGGTTCACAGGGCATTCTGCCTGTGAACATCTCTTCCCAAATTTCCACTTTTTATAAGGACACAGTCATATGGGATTAAGGTCTGCTGCTGTCCATGGGGTCGCAGAGAGTCAGAAATGACTGAAGCAACTTAGCAATCAACTTTACCTTGATCATCTGCAAAGATACTATTTTCATCCAAATAAATTCATACCCACAGGCTCTAGGGGTTAGGATTTCAACAAATAACTTTCAATGGGATACAAATCAACCCATAACACAGGTCTTGTATTCCCTACCATATATTTTCAGTTCTCCAGAAAAAGAAAAGTGCTAATAATATGAGTAGTATGACTCAGAACTGTTAATCACATCATTTCTCAACAATGGGCAGGATAATTGACTTAAAGGTCCACAACGAGTCTTAATCCACTACTTATTTCTTTCCAGGTGGTAAAGGCACCTAGCCCTTAGGACTGGACTAGCCATCATCTTTGTCTGCATGATCAGAATAGTCAACTGACTTTATTCCCAAAATAGCAATTTTATTTTGTAGAAATACAAATGAAGAATCAGGTTAGACTTTTAGAATTCAGCCCCCTGTGCAAGAAAGTTTCCTGTTACACTTAAAAACATCTCGGTCTTTCTCAAATGTTGAACAAAAATAGCATAATTTATTTTTTATTTGAAACTGTTGATCTTGCTACTGATGGATTTCCAACTGAAAAAGTCTGAGTTCAAAAAGTGTGAATGGAAGAATTTTAGCAAGAAAAATCCACCCCCAATCCTTGACAGGTATGATTTGGGTCTCACTATTACCTCTACTTTTATAACACTATTTTTAAACTAATGCTATGTTTATATCACTTCATGACAAATTGATGAGGAAACAATGGAAACAGTGACAGGCTTTACATTTTTGGGCTCCAAAATCATTGCAGATGATAACTGCAGCCATGAAATTAAAAGACGCTTGTCCCTTGAAAGAAAAGTTATGACCAACCTAGACAGCATATTAAAAATCAGATATATCACTTTGCCAACAAAGGTCCATCTAGTCAAAGCTATGGTTTTTCCAGTAGTCATGTATTGATGTGAGAGTTGGACTATAAAAGAAAGCCGAGTGCCAAAGAATTTATGCTTTTAAACTGTGGTGCTGTAGAAGACTCTTGAGAGTCTCTTGGACTGCAAGGAGATCCAACCAGTCCATCCTATAGGAAATCAGTCCTGAATATTCATTGGAAGGACTAAAGCTGAAGTTGAAACCCCAATACTTTGAAGACCTGATGTGAACAACTGACTCATTGGAAAAGGTCCTAATGCTGGGAAAGATTGAAGGTGTGTGGAGAAGGGGATGACAGAGGATGAGATAGTTGGATGGCATCTCAACTCAATAGACATGAGTTTGAGTAAGCTCTAGGAGTTGGAGATGGACAGGGAAGCCTTGAGTCCATGGGGTCACAAAGAGTCAAACATAACTGAGTGACTGAACTGAACTGATTAATGTTATTTTAGAGATAAGTAAACAGTACCAAGGTCTAAGTTAAACAAAAGAACAAATAAACAAATAAAAGGAAGAGTATAAAAGACAAAAAATTTTCCAATGTTGTATTTATACCCTTCCTCCGTGACAAAAACACCAAATAAAATAAATTTTATTTAATTTCCTTGGCTTATTTCACAATGAGCTTTAATTCTGTACATTAGAACAGGCTATTTTAAACTTGCCATGCACTCACAATGACACCTAGCAGTTTAGAGAATAAACATATGTCTTATCTATTCCAGGAAGGTCCTCTCATCTATCAGTGAAGGAAATAGCAGATCATAAGAAACCTCTGGGTCCCACTGTCTGCAAGCCTGAAATACCACTCCATTCTCCATTTCAGTGCCCACTCAGTACTGGTGCTAGCCCTGTCTGCTAGTTTTAAAACAGCAATATGGGATTTGAACTAACATTTTAGTTAAACTAAATAAATAAATAAACTAACATTTTAATTTCCATTAATGTAAAACAGCATTTAACAACTAATTTAAACTAAATTAAATATTATATTTTTTCTTAAGTCTGTCAGGATTCTGTTTGGTTTCAGGGGATATAAATCTGACTTCTTGTTTAGTCCCTAAAGTCATATCCAATTCTGCATACCACCAGGCGACTCTGTCCATAGCATTTCTCAGGAAAGAATACTGTAGTGAGTTGCCATTTCCTTCTCCTGGGGATCCTTCCTGCCCAAGGATCAAACCTGCGTATCCTGCTCAGCAGGCAGATTCTTTACCACTAAGCCACCTGGGAAGCCCCCAAATCTGACTTATGGTAGCTGTCATGAACAGAAATACCTTGTTCTCTTTCAGTAAGATGCCCAGAGGTGGGCAGTACAGGACTAATATAATTGCTTAAGGTGCCTTAAATTATTGCATTCATTAATTTCCTTGTCTCTGGTACTCTTGCTCTTCCTAAGCTCACTGAAGACTGCACTACTTTCTTGCCCTCTTGTAGGGAGGCAAGGTCACGTGATGATTTCAGGCCAAAAGACCAAGAGCAGAGGTCTTTTGTAACTTTCAAACGACGGTAGTAAAAAGTCCCTTCATGACCCTCTTAATCTCTCCTCCTCTCCTCCTGACTTAGAAGCCTTGGGCTGTAATTGCACTTACAGGATAGCAGCTGACTAGATCCCCTAGCCACTGTTTAAAAGGCAGCTATTGTCACTCAGCTGGTAATTAATCCACCTGTAGTGTGGGAGGCCTAGGTTCGATTCCTGAGTTGGGAAGATCCCCTGGAGAATGGAAAGACCACCCACTCCAGTATTCTGGCCTGGAGAATTCCATGGACTGTATAGTTCATGGGGTTGCAAATAACTGGATATGACTGAACGACTTTCTCTTGTACTTCACTTGTACAGAAGGACTGCCTGCCCTAGAGAGGACCTGTTACTGCCTGCAATTTACCTAGCTATCACTAAGTGAAGAGTAAATGTATACTCAGCTTTCCAAAAAATAAAATAAAATAAACAGGCAAAGAAACTTTTGTTTATTAATCCACTGTGGTGTCAGGGTTGATTTGTTTTATTCCATATCCTAGATCTTGACTGATACATGATGGTGGTTTGCAACCTCATGCTTGCAGTAAGATAACGGTCACTCTTTTAGCCATCACTGCTGCATTTCAGGCAACAAAGTAGTGAAGGAAGGTGAAGGGAAAGTTTTGCCAAAGGAAATGTTGGACAAGGGTTCTTTTTCAAAATTCCTCCCCTAAACTCAGTGAATTGTAAATGAATTCCACTGGCAAAAATTCTTGGAATGTTGGAAGGTGAATATACTTAACTGAACACTCTGACATTCCCAAACTAGTAAGAAACAATTAGCATAAAGCAGTCATCCAGTAGTACGTGCCACAGACAATGGAAATCTTCTAGAAAAAAGCTGTTTCCAAATTTTTCTGGGACTTTCTAATTTTCAAATTCTTCTAAGTACTTCTTTCTTGATCTTTCTAAACTTCCAATATTCTTGGCTAGTATCCTCTTATCCTATCCAACAGAGGGCAGACAGACTGAAAACCACAATCATAGAAAACTAACCAAATTGATCACTAGGATCACAGCCTCGAAAACCTGAATGAAACTATGAACCATGCCATGTAGGGCCACCCAAGACAGACAGGTCATGGTGGAGAGTTCTGACAAAATGTGGTCCACTGGAGAAGGGAATGGCAAACCACTTCAGTATTCTTGCCTTGAGAAATAGCTCAGAAAAGAATAAAGAGGCTGAGCCAAAGCAAAAGGAACACCCAGTTGTGGATGTGACAGGTGATAGGAGCAAAGTCATATGCTATAAATAACAATATTGTATACTAGAACCTGGAATTTCAGGTCAATGCACTGAAGTAAATTGGAAGTGGTCAAACAGGGGATGGCAAGAGTGAATATCGACATTTTTAAATCAGTGAATTAAAGTGGACCGGAATAAGTGAATTCATTTCAGATGACCATTACATCTACTACTGTGGGCAAGAATCCCTTAGAAGACATGTAGTGGCCCTAACAGTCAACAAAAGAAACCAAAATGCAGTA
The DNA here is from genome assembly GCF_963930625.1 of Muntiacus reevesi. Lineage (NCBI taxonomy): Eukaryota > Metazoa > Chordata > Mammalia > Artiodactyla > Cervidae > Muntiacus > Muntiacus reevesi. The sequence goes on from NC_089260.1 coordinate 28,822,445, forward strand.
CTTGGGTGCAGTCTCAAAAACAACAGAATGATCTCTGTACGTTTCCAAGGCAAACCATTCAATATCACAGTAATTCAAGTCTATGTCCCAACCACTAATGCCAAAGAAGCTGAAGTTGAACAATTCTATGAAGACCTATAACGCCCTCTAGAACTAACACCAAAAAAGATGTCCTTATAATTGTAGGAGAGTGGAATGCAAAAGTAGGTAGCCAAGAGATACCTGGAGTAGCAGGCAAGTTTGGCCTTGGAATACAAAACGAAGCAGGTCAAAACCTAACAGGTTTTTGCCAAGAGAAGTCACTGGTCATAGCATACACCCTCTTGCAACAACACAAGAAAACCTCTACACATGGAGATCGCCAGATGGTCAATACCAAAATCAGCCTGATTATATTCTTTGCAGCTGAAAATGGAGAAGCTCTATACAGTCAGCAAAAACAAGACCAGGAGCTGACTGTGGCTCAGACCATGAACTCTGTATTGCAAAATTCAGACTTAAATTGAAGAAAGTAGGGAAAATCACTGGACCATTCAGGTACAACCAAAATCAAATCCCTTACAATTATACAGTGGAAGTGAGAAATAGATTCAAGGGATTAGATCTGATAGGCTGAGTGCCTGAAGACTGATGGATGGAGGTTCCTAACATTGTATAGGAGGTTGTGATCAAGACCATCCCTAAGAAATGCAAAAAAAGCAAAATGGTTGTCTGAGGAGGCTTTACAAATAGCTAAGAGAAGATGAGAAGCGAAAAGGAAAGATATATCCACCTTAATGCAGAGTTCCTAAGAATAGCAAGGAGAGGTAAGAAAGCATTCCTCAGTGATCAATGCAAAGAAATAGAGGAAAACAACAGACTGGGAAAGACTAGAGATTTCTTCAAGAAAATAATAAATACTGAGGGAACATTTCACACAAGATGGGTACAATAAAAGGTAGAAATTGTATGACCCTAACAGAAGCAGAAGATATTAAGAAGAGGTGGCACAAATGCATAGAAGAACTGTACAAAAAAGATCTTCATGACCCAGATAACCATGATGGTGTGATCATTCACCACGAACCAGACAACCTGGAGTGTGAGGTCAAGTGGGCCTTAGGAAGCATCACTATGGACAAAGCTAGTGGAGGTGATGGGATTTCAGTTGAGCTATTTCAAATCCTAAAAGATAATGCTGTGAAAGTGCTGCATTCAATATGCCAGCAAAATTGGAAAACTCAGCAGTGACCACAGGACTGGAAAAAGTAAGTTTTCAATTCCAAATAAAGGCAATGCCAAAGAATGTTCAGACTACCACACAACTGCACTCATCTCACACACTAGCAAAGTAATGCTCAAAATTCTCCAAGCCATGCTTCAACAGTACCTGATCTGAGAACTTCCAGATGTTCAAGGTGGATTTAGAAAAGGCAGAGGAACCAGAGGTCAAATTGTCAACATCCATTGCATCATCAAAAAAGCAAAAAATTCCAGAAACAATATTTACTTCTGGTTCACTGACTATGCTAAAACCTTTCACTGTGTGGATCACAACAAACTGTGGAAAATTCTTAAAGAGATGGGAATATCAGACCACCTGACCTACCTCCTGAGAAATCTGTATGCAGGTCAGGATGCAACAGTTAGAAGTGGATATGGAACAACAGACTGGTTCCCAATTGGGAAAGGAGCACCTCAGGGCTGTATATTGTCACCCTGTTTATTTTACTTATATGGAGAATACATCATGAGAAATGCTGGATAAAGCACAAGCTGGAACAAAGATTGTCAGGAGAAACACTAATAACCTGAGGTATGCAGATAACACCACCCTTATGGTAGAAAGTAAAGAGGAACTAAAGAGGCTCCTGATGAATTGGAAAGAGGAGAGCGAAAAAGCTGGCTTAATTGTCAACATTCAAAAAATGAAGATTGTGGCATCCAGCCCCATCACTTCATGGCAAATAGATGGGGAAACAATGGAAACAGTGAGACTTTGTTTTCTTGGGCTTCAAAATCACTGCAGATGGTGACTGCCACCATGAAATTAAAAGATGTCTGCTCCTTGGAAGAAAAGCTATGACCAGCTTAGACAGCATATTAAAAAGCAGAGCCATATTTTGCCAACAAAGGTCGCTTTAGTCAAAGCTATGGTTTGTCCAATAGTCATGTATGGATGTGAGAGTTGGACCATAACGAAAGCTGAGCACTGAAGAATTCATGGTTTTGAATTGTGGAACTGGAGAAGACTCTTTTAAGTCTCTCGGTCTGCAAGGAGATCAATCAATCCTAAAGGAAATCATTGAATATTCACTGGAAGGACTGATGCTAAAACTGAAGCTCCAATACTTTGGCCACCTGATGCAAAGAACAGACTCATTGGAAAAGACCCTGATGCTGGGAAAGACTGAAGGCAGGAGGAGAAGTGGATGACAAAGGATGAGATGGTTGGTTGGACTTGAGTTTGAGTAAGCTCCAGGAGTTAATGATGGACAGGGAAGCCTAGCATGCTGCAGTCCATGGGGTCGCAGTCAGACATGACTGAGTGACTGAATGAACTGAACTGATCCTCCCTGACAATGTGGCCTCTCCTTGTTTCCACAAAACCTCTCTTTCTGCATTATCCTCCTTTCTCTCTTTCAACTGTCTCGGTAGTTCATAATTTCTCTTTGTGCCCATATCCCAAAGTGGCTCCTTCTCCGTTTTATTATTCCACTCATTCCCTTTGAGCTCATATATTCTAACTGCTTTATCCCAGTATGGTTCCCCAGAATTAATACTGCTCAAATTATAAATCTTTTCTACCTACAATGTCTCATTCTTTGGACAGTCAATATTTAAACAGTTAAATGCTTTTCACCCATCAACTTCCTCTTCCTCTATATTTTGAGACATGCTCAATTCCTGCTTCTCTTTTATCCCATCTTACCTCCAATGGATTTGCAAATACCAAATTATTTCTAAGTTAAATTTAAATCATTCTGCTAATCCTCAACCTGGGTATAACTTGACTGGTTAATATTCTTTTCATGACTCACAAGGGCCTCCTCAAACCTTATGAGTTGGCACTCTTGTCTACAAATATTAGTTTCATCCTCACACAACAGGCTTAATGATAATTCAAATTTCAAATTTGACTATGTAACACACCTGTTTAGAATAATTGTGGGTCCTCATCCACTCAATTAACCTTCAGAATAAAAGCCAAATATATTAGGAAGATATGTCAAGATCTTCATAATCAGTAAACTCCTGGGAATTTTCACAGACCAAATAACACGCTATCATTTATCTACATGAGGTTTCTTTGAGCTTTTGAGACAAAATATAATACTTAAACTCAGAGATTTTACATTTGGTTGTTTCACGAGTCTCTCTCGTTTCTGCATACCTTGTAAGTAGATTCACTGACTTCCTTCTTCATAGACTATTTTTTCAAGGATTTTTTAATCATAAAAAGACTCCTAATACAGTTAAGTGTAGCAAAGTATAGGTTTCCTCACAGCCTTGAAAGATAAGATAGCATCTTGTTATAGAGGATGTGTAGGCAATTCTTACTGTCCAGTATCAAAGATTCAGGTTACCTCAGCTCAGGTTTTCTCTCATAATGGGACCTAGCACACATGCAGCTGTTACTTGGTCCTCTTTCTGTCACTCTGTGTGAAATGGGGTAGGAAAAATGGACACAAATCTGAAGTTCACCCTGTTGCTGTGCCACAATTAATAAATAAAGGCCTTTGAGTCTGATGTAGGGGTCTTGTGTTTTCTCCTGCATACTTTAAAATATGGAATTCTAACCTGTTAGCTGACAAGCAGAATACAATTTCTGACCCTTCACAGTTGACAGGTTCTTCCCTAGGGACTATTGTCTAATTTTGGTTCCTATGGCCCCCAATCTTGTCATCCTAATGAATTAAAAGCCTTGCTTTAAGATTTTGCTGAATTGTACTCCCTATGTTTCGTTTAACTTCGTGAACCAGTCTCTTCCTCCTACATTGACCCAGATATGCTTTATACAAATCTATAAGGATCTCTCAGGGAATTGTTGATTATAGAGGTTTATCCTTACAAGACTCTGATCTTGTTAAATATTATGCTTCTTATGCTTCTTTTTGACTATATATTCTGTACACTGTCTGATATGTATGACACTCCCTTTAAAACATAAATTTATTGCTAATTATCTTACATATGCTCTCTGCAAAATGTGACTTAAAGTGTGCACACAATCATACACACATAGAATATTTTGGTTTCTATTGGTGTATCATCACCAGTCTCTTTTTCCTACATGAACCAAAACTTTAATCTGTTTTTCTGAAATTGTAATGCATTATTAATTCCATCTTCTTAAGCAAGTTGCCTGTAATTATAATTGTCTTTCTAAAAAAGAAAATGCAACAGCTGCACCTACTCTGAAAATGGATCCTTGGAGAATGTAATTAAGTTATTTCAATTTGGAACTGAATATTATCAAGAGCTATGGGATGTATAACCTTAAGTCAGACCTTTCCAGCAGGTTTTTAATAGTATGCCATTTGTAGAAACCTAGATAACTAGAAAATTAGAATGTAAAATTTTGCCTGCTCCAATCAGAACCTTATGAATTGAATTATGTATCATATAATATTTCATGCTATAGTTAGTTATAACACTTGGAAGACCATACAGCTGAGACTTAAAGACCTTGTGCATACTACTTTTGTGACATCCTTTAGAGTTTTATTTACTTTGTTTCATGGCCATGGAGTTTCTCTATAAACCACCAAAAACACTGGACAAATGTTTCTTAACTTAACCTGAAAGGAAAGCCATTATAAGTTGTTAATCTCTCCAGAAAATTTTATTACAAGGACATGAATATTTTTCTGTATATTATGCTTTCCTATATAAAAGTAAAATATTTTATTTTGTTGACTATCGGGCTTCCCTGATGGCTCAGATGGTAAAGCGCCCACCTGCAATGCGGGAGACCAGTGTCCAATCCCTGGGTTTGGAAGATCCTCTGGAGAAGAAAATGGCAACCCACTTCAGTACTCTTGCCTGGAAAATTCCATGAACGGAGAGTCTGGTGGGCTACAGTCCATAGCCATCATAGTCAACAAAAGAGTCCAAAATGCAGTACTTGGATACAGTCTCAAAAAGGACAGAATGATCTCTGTTCTTTTCCAAGGCAAACCATTCATTATCACCGTAATCCCAGTCTATGCCCCGACTAGTAAAGCTGAAGCTGAAGTTGAACGGTTCTATGAAGATCTACAAGACCTTCTAAAACTAACACACATAAAAGATGTCATTTTCATTATAGTGGAGTGGATTGCAAAAGCAGGAAGTCAAGAGATACCTGAAGTAACAGGCAAATTTGGCCTTGGAGTACAAAATGAAGCAGGTCAAAGGCTAACAGGTTTTGCCAAGAGAAGGCACTGGTCATAGCAAACACCCTCTTCCAACAACGAAAGAGAAGACTCTACACATGGACATCACCAGATAGTCAATATCGAAATCAAACTGATTATACCCTTTAATATAGTCTATATTTAATATAGATTAATTTAATATAATCTATAAGCTGAAGATGGAGAAACTCTATACAGTCAGAAGAATAAGACCAAGAGGAGAATGTGGCTCAGATCATGAAATGCTTATTGCCAAATTCAGACTTAAATTGAAGAAAGAAGGGAAAAACACTCCACCATTCAGGTATGACCTAAATCAAATGCCTTACGATTATACGGTGGAAGTGAGAAATAGATTAAAGGATTCTGATAGACAGAGTGACTAAAGAACTATGGACAGAGGTTCCTGACATTGTATAGGAGCCAGTGATCAAGATCATCTCCAAGAAAAAGAAATGCAAAAAGGCAAAACGGTTGTCCAAGGAGGCCTTACAAAGATGAGAAAAGAAAAGACTCAAAAGGCAAGGCACAAAAGAAAAGATATACCCATTTGAATGCAGAGTTCCAAAGAATAGCAAGGAGAGATAAGAAAGCCTTCCTCAGCAATCAGTGCGAAGAAGTAAAGGAAAACAACAGAATGGGAAAGACTAGAGATCTCTTGGCAAAACTCTTAGCATTTGTTGTGCTTCATTTTGTACTCCAAAGCCAAACTTGCCTGTTACTTCAGATGTCTCTTAACTTCCTACTTTTCCTACAATGCAAAAAAGCAAAATGGCTGTCTGATGAGGAATTACAAATAGCTGTGAAAAGAAGAGAAGCCAAAAGCAAAGGAGAAAAGGAAAGACATACCCATTTGAATGCAGAGTTCCACAGAATAGCAGGGAGAGATAAGAAAGCCTTCCTCAGTGATCAGTGCAAAGAAATAGAGGAAAACAACAGAATGGGGAAGACTAGAGGTCTCTTCAAGAAAATTAGAGATGTCAAGGGAATATTTCATGCAAAGAAGGGCACAATAAAGAACAGAAATGGTAGGGACCTAACAGAAGCAGAGATATTAAGAAGAGGTGGTAAGAATACACAGAAGAACTGTACAAAAAAGATCTTCACAACCCAGATAATCACGATGGTGTGATCACTCACCTAGAGCCAGATATCCTGGAATATGAAGTCAAGTGGACCTTGGGAAGCATCACTATGAACAAAGCTAGTGGAGATGATGGCATTTCAGTTGAGCTATTTCAAATCCTGAAAGATGATGCTGTGAAAGTGCTGCACTCAATATGCAAGCGTATTTGGAAAATTCAGCAGTGGCCACAGTATTGGAAAAGGTCAGTTTTCATTCCAATCCCAAAGAAAGGCAATGCCAAAGATTGTTCAAACTACCGCAAAATTGTACTCATCTCACACTAGCAAAGTAATGATCAAATTTCTCCAAACCAGGGTTTAACAGTATGTGAATCGTTAACTTCCGGATGTTCAAGCTGGATTCAGAAAAGGCAGAGGAACCAGAGATCAAATTGCCAACACCTGCTGGATCATTGAAAAAGCAAGAAAGTTCCAGAAAAACATGTATTTCTGCTTTATTGAGTACACCAAAGCCTTTGACTGTGTGGATCACAACAAACACTGGAAAATTCTTAAAGAGATGAGAATATCAGACCACCTGACCTGCCGCCTGAGAAATCTGTATGCAGGTCAAGAAGCAACAGTTAGAACTGGACATGGAACAATAGACTGATTCCAAATTGGGAAAGGAGTACGTCAAGGCTGTATATTGTCACCCTGACTAATTAACTTATATGCAGAGTACATCATGAGAAATGCTGGGGTGAATGAAGCACAAGCTGGAATCAAGATTGCCAGAAGAAATATCAATAACCTCAGATATGCAGATGACACCCTTATGGCAGAAAGCAAAGATGAACTAAAGAGTCTCTCAATGAAAGTGAAAGAGGAGAGTGAAAAAGCTGGCTTAAAACTCAACATTCTGAAAACTAAGAACAGGGCATATGGTCCCATCACTTCATGGCAAATAAATGAGGCAACAATGGAAATAGTGACATACTTTATTTTGGGGGCTCCCAAATCACTGCAGATGATGACCTCAAGCATGAAATTAAAAGACGCTTGCTCCTTGGAAGAAAAGTTACGACCAACCTAGATAGCATATTAAAAAGCAGAGACATTACTTTGCCAACAAAGGTCCATTTAGTCAAAGCTATTGTTTTTCCAATAGTCATGTATTTGTGTGAGAGTTGGAGTATAAAGAAAGTTGAGGGCCGAAGAACTGATGCTTTTGAACTGTGGAGTTGGAGAAGACTCTGAGAGTCCCTTGGACAGCAAGGAGATCCAACCAGTTCATCCTAAAGGAAATCACTCCTGAACATTCATTAGAATGGCTGATGCTGAAACTGAAACTCCAGTACTTGGACCACCTGATGCAAAGAACTGACTCACTGGAAAAGATCATGATGCTAGGAAAGATTGAAGGGGAGAGGAGAAGGGGACGACAGAGGATGAAATGGTTGAATGCCATCACTGACTCGATGGACATGAGTTGAGTAAGCTCCGAGAGTTGGTAATGGACAGGGAAACCTGGCATTCTGCAGTTCATGGGGTTGCAAATAATCAGACACGATTGAGTGACTGAACTGAACTGATATAAAAGTAGAAAAATTTTATAACTGGCAAGAGGGAATGAAAATTACATATGTTTTAATATTATTTTAAATGGCTCAAATACTAAGTTTAAATAGTGTTTTCAACCTTTACTTCATCTTATTTATTGTAATTTTGCTTTTGATAGTGGCATACATTTTTAAGACTGAGATGACTAATGAATGGCTAAATGGCTGGTATTGTAGCAAGCACAGTTTAAGAAAAATTCAGGCTAGATGAAGTTGTATGTGATGAACACATCATTTAATATCAGTAACACTTGGGAAAAACTGCTGAGTTGTCAAAGAGAAGCCTTACATTAAAGACTATTTTAATAGTCATATTGAAAAATCACTATTCATTTTATGAATCCTTTATTACCAGAAATCAATTGTTTACCTCTGTACATGGCTTTTCAAAGAAAGCATCTTACTGCCTATAAAAAGTCATCTATTTTGGGGGTAATCATTAGTCATTGAAAGAATCTACTTATCTTGAGCCAAATTCCTTCCCTTAATAATTTATAACTGTTACCTTCAGTTTTTTTCCACTTATTTAAACAGGCTAAGTATAATCTCTGTTGCATTATCAATTTTTTAAACATCTGAAATGATTTCATATGACCATCCAAAGTATTAAATATTTTATGCTTAAGATTACTATGAAATACTTTCAAATGGACATATAGACAATAGTACCAGATCTAATAGTGCCTTGGGTTAATTCATTCTCATCAAAAGAGAGGTAAAACATTTAATATTTGAAAGAGACTCATTGAAAACAATGGTCGTGAAATATGCCTATAGTATTCAAAATACCTCATCTATTTCAACCTATTTAGGTGGTACTAAATATCAACACAGTTAAGGATCATGCTGATACTGACCCTTGCATGAAAACAAACAGGATAAAAATATTTTGCAGAGTGTGTCACTGTTAGAAATGACAAGGTACCTAAAAAAATTAAAAGCAGTGTATCAATGATCTCCTGTAAAAATCAATATTTTCTATTAGAAACATAAAAGCTGAAAATTTGGTAAATTCTGCCATTTAATCAAAGATGATTTGACATGTAAAAATAAGAGACATAAAAAAGGTGCATCAAGAAGTCAGAATTTCTTCTGGTCTCTATACCTACTGCATTCCTATTGAGCATTATTACTATAAATCACCCTTGAAGCTTGAGGGAGTTTAAGCAAAACAAAGACAGCAAAAGATGTTACCGTATAAAGTAATATGCAAACTCACACATCTCAGTCTTTAAACATAGCAGTAAGAACATGAAAATAAAAACTTATTCAATGAGACCTAAGATAAATTCATGGACACTACATATACAGTAAGTAATCTGTGTAGATATGCTGATTAAGAATTTTTGTGGTAATAATTAACCTTTTGAAGTTGATACCTATTTATCAAAATTGTCTATATTAAATCTTTTACTGTTATGTTCAAGGACATATTTGTGAACCAACTGTAACATTAGTCTAATCCTTCATAATTTAAAGTCTAAGATAATTTAAATTATAAATTAAAGCCAGAAGACAGTGTTATAACAGCTAGAAGATCAAAATTAAGTATCTACCAGTTTGAGGGGGTTTTACAATCACAAAATATAAACTTTCCTTTGATCTTAAAAAGCATAGGAAAAGTGTAAAACCCAGAGAGAGTAAGCATTTGCATAAGCTAATCCAAAAATTTAGTGGTAGAGGTACAATGTGGTATATACAATAATGCTTTTATTTTTAAAATATTAAATGATCTTTCTTAATATAGTATTTATAAATAAAATCTGAAGCAAATTTTACCTCATTAAAGCATACTCATAAATATACAGTGGATTAGAAATGAATGGATAATAATAGAACTACTTTGATGCTGTCCAGTTGCTAAGTCATGTCCAACTTTTTGCAATCCCATGAACTGCAGTATCTCCTGAACTTTGCTAAAACTCATGTCCATTGAGTTGGTGATGCTTTCCAACCAGTTCATCCTCTGTCATCTCCTTCCCTCCCTGCTCTCAATCTTTCCCATCATCAGGGTATTTTCTGATGAGTCAGTTCCTCACGTCATGTGGCCAAAAAATTGGAGCTTGAGCTACAGCTTTAGGTCTTCCAGTGATATCAGGGTTGATGGAACAACATTCAGGGTTGATGTCCTTCAGGACTGATTGGTTTGATCTCCCTGCTGTCCTAGGGACTCTCAAGAGTATTCTCCAGCACCACAATTCACTCCAGCACCACAATTAAAAGGCATAAATTCTTTGGCACTCAGGCTCCTTTATGGTCCAACTCTCACATCCATACCTGACTACTGGAAAAAACCATAGCTTTGACTATATGTACCTTTGCAAAGTAATATTTCTGCTTTTTAATATGCTGTCTAGGTTGGTCATAGCTTTTCTTGAAAGGAGCAAGTGTCTTTTAATTTCATGGCTGCAGTCACCATCTGCAGTGATTTTGGAGTCCCCAAAAATAAAAGTCTGTCATGTTTCCATTGTTTCCACATCTATTTGCCATGAAGTGATGGGACCGGATGCCATGATCTTAGTTTTCTGAATGTTGAGTTTTAAGCCAACTTTTTCAATCTCCTCTTTCACTTTCATCAAGAGGCTCTTTAGTTCCTCTTTGCTTTCTGACATAAGGGTGGTGTTATCTGCATATCTTGAGGGTATTGATATTTCTCCTGGCAATCTTGATTCCAGCTGGTACTTCATCCACCCCAGCATTTTGCATGATGTACTCTGCATGTAAGTTAAATTAGCAGGGTGACAATATACAGCCTTGACGTATTCTTTTCCCAATCTGGAACCAGCTCATTGTCCCATGTCCGGTTCTAACTGTTGCTTCTTGACCTGCATACAGATTTCTCAGGTGGCATGTCAGGTGGTCTGGTGTTCCCATCTCTAAGAAATTTCCACAGTTGGCTGAGATCCACACAGTCAAAGGCTTTGGCTTAGTCAATAAAGCAGATGTTTTTCTGGAACTCTCTTGCTTTTTCTATGTTCCAACAGATGTTGGCAATTTGATTTATGGTTCCTCTTTTCTAAATCCAGCTTCAACATCTGGAAATTCTCGGTTCACATACTGCTGAAGCCAAGCTTGGAGAATTTTGAGCATTACTTTGCTAGCATGTGAAGTGCATGCAATTGTGTGGAAGTCTGAACATTCTTTGGCATTGCCCTTCTTTGTGACTGGAATGAAAACTGACCTTTTCCAGTTCTGGGGCCCAGGCCGAGTTTTCCAAATTTGTTGCATACTGAGTGGAAGCACTTTAAAAGCATCATCATTTAGGATATGAAATAGCTCAGCTGGAATTTCATCACATCCACTAGCTTTGTTCATAGTAATCCTTCCTACGTGACTTCACATTCCAAGATATCTGGCTCTAGCTGAGTGACGACCCCATCATGGTTACCTGAGTCATTAAGATTTTTTTTTTTTTAATAATTCCTCTGTGTATTATTGCCACCTCTCTTAATCTTTTCTGCTTATGTTAGGTCCTTGCCATTTCTGTCCTTTAATATGCTCATCTTTGCATGAAATTTTTGCATTGGTATCTCCAATTTTCTCTAGTCTTTCCCATTCTATTGTTTTTATCTATTTCTTTGCACTGTTTACTTAAGAAGGCTTTCCGATCTCTCCTTGTTATTCTTTGGGACTCTGCCTTCAGCTGGTATATCTTTCCTTTCTCCTTTGCTTTCTGCTTCTCTTCTTTTCTTAGCTATTTGTAAGACCTCATTAGATGCCCACTTTTCATTTTTGTTTTTCTTTCCCTTGGAGTGGTATTGGTTACCACCTCCTGTACAATGTTACAAACCTCCATCCAAAGTTCTTCAGCCATTCTGTCTACCAGATATGGTCACTTAAATGTATTCATCACCTCCACTGTATAGTTATAAGGGATTTGATTTATACCGTACCTGAATGGCCTGGTGGTTTTCCCTACTTTCTTCAATTTGAGATAGAACTGTAAACTATGGTTATAATAACACTCAGCCTTTTGTGTTAGTCTAGGAAGACATTATGACAAGAAGCGAGTAGAAGGGTAGAGTCAGAAAAACTAGTTAAGAAACATCTCTAATACACAAGAAAGACTACAGATGAAAAGAAGTTAGTTTAACATCACTTAGATGAGAAGAGATCACAAGGAATGTATCAACCAGTAACTGAACTAGCTGGAGTGGACAATAAAAGAAGTCAGAAATTACTAATATTGGAGATTGAATTTGAGATTAATAGCATTTTTGACATGGGAGAAATCCAAAAGAATGCATGCTTCCAGCAGAAGATTATGTCTTTGCTTTCTGAGATGCCTAATTAGAGTTTTTAATGTGAAAAAATAAGTAAAATCTAAAACAAAAACAAAGGAGGGGAATTTGAAGTTAGGAAAGGATGTTCACTCATCAAAAAAGAACTGATTTAAAAGCTTTTCATTCACAGTCTGGATAGAGGAAGACCATCCTGGCAAGAAACTACACTCAGTACAAAAAGGAGACCATTTACAGTCATACTAGCTGTGCACTATACAATAGAAACAGGTGCCACTTACATTGACCTGGAGTCTCCTGGAGTTCTATATTGTTTCACTTTCCCAGCTCTACCTGTTGGTTGGGGAATATAGTATATACTCCCTTTTCTCGTATGCCATACAGATCCCCTTGAGACAAATTTCAGATAAAATAGATTAAGTATTCTTTTATGTTACTGATACTTAAGAAATCCATTGTGTGTTGCATAGACTTCCATTGTTTAAAAAGTTCCAATTTAGTAAAGTAAACATGAAATATGTTCTTTGCCTCAAAAGATTCTTAAATTAAAAAGAAAAATCATAAGCTAACCAAATGAAAGTTCAGCTTACCTTTCGTTAAAATAAATGAACATAAAATTAATTATATCATGACATTATTTTCCTTATTTTAGTCATTCTGCTTTTGTATAAATTTGAGGGGTTGAAAAGCTTCATTTTGATTAATTTTTAATGCCCATATTGGCTTTAATGAAAGTGGAAATCTTTGTTATAAAGTCTATATTTTATTTTATTTTGTTTCTCTTTGAGAAAATTATTTTGAAAATATTGTGAGTTAGCTAAAACCACTGCATCACTTTCTTATTCTATTTGAAGAGTAAGGGATGGACAAGATCCTCATAAGTATCACATCTATATGTAAATGCCATAGAGAAGATGTATTCAACAAACACCTTCAGAACCAGATCACTACATATAAGAAATCAAGCCAGGTCTCCTTTTAAAGTAAAGGGCAAAAGGTGGGGGGGAGGGGGGGAGATTTGAACACTAGTTAATTTGTACCTGTTACTTTCTGAAACATCCAAGATAATGGATGTAAAACCTGTGAGAACATCTTTTGTTTCACAGGCAGCATGTATTTTAGATTAACAGAAATGCTACTTTGGACAAGGATTAGAACAACATTTTAGCAATTCTGATGCAGGAAGTATATTTGAAGGTATTTTTTTTTTTTTTTTGGCCCTTTATCTTTCCAAAAAATATTTACTGGGTTGGCCAAAAGGTTCAATCAAGCTTTTCCATGACATCTTAGAGAAAATTTCAAAGGAACTTTTTGGCCAACCTAATATTATCCTAGGCTATCCCTAGAAATCAAGTATTAAAATAAAACAAATGACTGAGATTGTAAAAATAACTTGGAATCTCTCAAAACAAATATCATTATTCAGTACATATTGGAGAAAATATTTTGGTAAATATATTCTTAATAATTATAAGATTAGCAAAGTTTAAATTATTGTATTAACATAAAATCTACATTTATATTTTCACCACAGGTAATCTTATTTTCGGTGAGCTTCCTAGCAGTAGTGAAATAATTACCAGAACAATTACCCTAGTATTAAACATTCATTTTTCTTCAACTCAAGTTAGTTTCATCTTTTTCTTCCTAAGTAGAGAGTATATTATATAGAGAGAGGGGCTGCCAAATCTGTATTTGAAGATTGAAGTAACACAGTAAGTTAAAAGGATTTTACATATTGGCTAAAGAAAAATGAAATGCTTTAAGTATGAGAAATAGGATATCAGTGTTATTTTTACAAACTTAGATGAAGTCAAATCACATAGGCATAATAGAGCTGAAGAGCTACACACTAGAAGGACATGCTCCAAATTTTTATTGAAGTAAAAATTAAGTAGTACTTTCCCATTCAACATTATTTTTTGGATTTCTTTGAAGAGTCACTTAAACCACTGATTTATTTCTCTATTATGACAGTCTGACTTCTTAATCACTTATAACAGGGTACTCTTATTTAAGTGTATTGTTGCAGAGAAACCTGGAGTGACTATCTTCCAAACTATACATATAAGATATTAATCTCTTTTAAATTTATAATAAACTGCCTTGGTATTTTTAAATATTTTCCTTTCTTTACATTCTACCACTCTCAAGTAAACACACTCTTTCTCTAGGCTTGAATATAGCATCTTCTGCCTCATTCTTTGGCACTGTGGGCAAGTGCTCCTATTGGATCTTTTTCGTTAATACTTAATATGGCCTCTGGTGCATATACTGAGTGATGCCTGCCAAACAGATGGATTTCAGCACTTCTTAAATGAAAGTTTCCATTGAATCCTTGAACAAATTTTATATACTGTATGAAAGAGCTTACTTATACCTTTATGTGTCCTCTGAAACTCAAAAAGAATTATTGAAAATCACTGTTAACCCATTAATCCCCAATGAATTTAATCAAAAAGTACCATAAATTAGTTATCTTAAGACAAAAGAATTTTGTTATCACACAGTTCTATACACAGAATTTTGAAATCAAGGATCAGCAGCACTATGTATGCTCTGTCCTACTGAATAATCCTGCCTTACTTCTTCCTAGCTTGTGTAAGGTTGTTGGAAATGCTTGTCAGTCCTTAGTTCTAGATACGTAATTTCAATCTCTGCCTCAGCATCACATATTCTTCTTTCCTGTATGTTTATATCCAAATTTTGTTCTAATAATGGTGACAATCAATGGATTAGTGTCCACATTAAAATCTAAACTGACCTTATCTAAAGTTGAACATATCTGCAAAGATTGTATTTCCAAATAAGGTCACATTTACAGATACAAGGGACTTGGGTCTGAATATATACTATTAAGGGGAACATAATTCTACTCCCTAAATGTTGGAACAAAAAGTGGCAGGATTAATGGATATAGCATGAAAAGGAATTTCATGTAACTAGCTAAAAGACTATTAAAACTTTCAACATCCAATTCAGGGCCTAAAGTTCTTTGTAAGTTTCCCTCTCAACCACAATCTGAATGGTTCTCCATTTTGTGAATTCATAAATACTTCTAACCAGCATCTTGTATTTGGGGCTTTTACCCCTTCCTTCAAGTATATAATACAAAATATAAAAACTAGGCTGCTTATTATCATATATTTTTTTCTTTTAAGGATACTATAAACTTTTAGAACACTCTTACATGTAATAGTTACTTAGAGATAATTAAATTCCATACTTTCCATTATGCTTTATTTAGAATGATGAATCTTTCATGATTACATAAGAGAAACAAATATAATGATGTCTTAAAACCACAACATTGTGTGTGTCCAGATAATTAAATATAGGGCAAAAAGGTATTCTGTACAGCAAAGGAAACCAGAAACAAAACAAAAAGACAACCTACTGAATGGGAAAATATACTTGCAAATGAATCAAATGAGAATACACTGCTTATAAAAGAGCTGCTTTAGGGCAAAGGACACATATAGATTGAAAGCAGGGATGGAAAAAGATATTTCATGCAGTCAGAAATGACAAGAAAGTGGGGGTAGCAATATTCATACCAGACAAAATGGAGTTTAAAACAAAGAAAGATAAGAACAGTAAATAACGAAAAAAGGATCAATACGAAAAGAAGACTTTACACTCATTAACATATAAACACCTTATATAGGAGCACCTAAATACATAAAACAACACTAACAGACATAAAGGGAGAAATTGACAGAAATACAATGATAGTAGGAGACCTTAACACCCTACTCACATCCATGAAACAGATCTTCCAGATAAAAAATCAATAAGGTAGCAAAAATTCTTACAGTTGGACTTAACTGATATTTTCAGGAAATTACATTAAAAAAATTCAGAATTCATTTCTTTCTCAAGTGCAAATGAAACCTTCTCTGGGAGAGACTGCCTAATAGGACACAGAACAAGTCTCAACAAAAAGGGGATAGGAATTATTTCAAGCATCTTTTCTGACCAAAATGGCATGAAACTAGAAACTAATCAGAAAGAGAAACAAACAAACCAGTAAAAAAAGATTACATGTGTAATGAACAACATGAGACTAAAAAAACAATGGATCAATGGTGAAATCAAAGAAAAAATTTTGAAAATACTTTGACAATTAAGTACTAGTGATGCAATGTACAGTATTACATACATATAATTAAGATTGTTATACATTATATATTAGAGTAATTCTAAGAGTTCTCATCACAATGGAAAATCTTTTCTGTCTTTTCTTTAATTTCGTATCTTTATGAGATAATGGAGTTTACTAAACTTACTGTGATAATCAGTTCATGATGTACATCAGTCAAATCATTATGTTGTACACTTACATAGTGCTATGTGTCAATTATATATCAATAAGGCTGAAAAAAAAACAGATACTTGACAAAAATGACAAAACAAATCTGTGAGATACAACAAAAGCAGCTTTAAGAAGGAATTTCATGCAATACAGGCCTTCCTCATAAAACAAGAAAAATCTCAGATAACAACCTAACCTACCACCTAGAAGAATTAGAAAAAGAGGAACAAACAAAACCTAAGGTTTGCAGAAGAAAAAAAAAAAAGGAAAGATAAAAGAGGAAATAGACTAGACATTCATAAAGCAGTGGGGAAAAATCAATAAAAACAAAAGCTAATTCTTTGAAAGGATAAACAAAATCAACAAACTTCTGCCCAGACTCATGAAGAAGAATAGAGAGACCCAAATAAAATAAGAATAGAAAGAGGAGAAATAACAACCTATAAAAGATATATCAAAAATAAATAAATAAATAAGAGAATACAATGAACAACTAAATGCCAACAAATAAAAAATGAATCAAGAAGAAAAAGATAATTTGAACAGACTGATCACTACAAGTGAAATAGAATCTGTAAATAAAAAAAAAAAAATCTCCTCGTAAACAAAATTCAGGACTGGATAGCTTAACTGGGAAAAGTTACCAAACATGCAAAAGAGAACTTATACCAAACCGTCTCAAATTTCTTCCAAAACATTAAAGAAGGGCTATTCTCAAAGTCATTCTATGAAACCATCATCACCCTGATACCAAAAACAGACAAAGACACTACCAAAAAGGAAAATCATAGGTCAGTATCTTTGATGAATATAGACGCAAAGATTCTGAACAAAACATTGGCAGGCCAAATACAAAAACACCTAAAATGTATCATACACCTTGACCTAGGTGGATTCATTCCAAGGTCAAAGGATGATCCAATACATACAAAGCAATCAATGTGACACACCATATCAAGAAAAAGAAAAAACAAAAAAAACACATGATCATCTCAACAGATGTAGAAAAAGTATTTAATAAAATTCAACATACATACAGATGACCAACAAGCACATGAAAAGATGCTCAACATTGCTATTATAATTATTAGAGAAATACAAAGCAAAACTACAGTGAGGTACCACCTCTCACTGATCAGGTTTGCTATTATCAAAAATCTACAAACAATAAATGCTGGAGTGAGTATGAAGAAAAGGGAACCCTCCTGCACTTTAGTAGAGTGTAAACCGAAACAGCTAACATGGAAAACAGTATGGAGGTTCCTCAAAAATATGACCCAGAAATTCCACTCCTGGGCATATACCAGAAGCAAATCATAATTCAAAGAGACAGATGCTCACAGCAGCACTGTTTATGACAGCCAGGACATGGAAGCAGCCTAAATGACCATCAATAGAAGAATGCATAAAGGTGATGTAGTAAATATTTACAATGGAATGTTACTCAGCCATAAAAAGCAATGAGATTAGGTTATTTTTAGAGACATGGATGGACCTAGAGAGTGTCATACAGAGAGAAGTCAGTCAGAAAGAGAAAAACAAATATTGTATAATATCACTTATATAAATGGTAAAGATGATCTTACCTGAGAAGCAGAAACAGAGACAGTCTTAGAGAACAAATGTATGGATAGCAAAGGGGAGGGGAGTGGGAAGAAATGGGAGACTGTGATGGATATATATATACCACCGCATATATACCACCAATACTATGTATAAAATAGATAACTAGGAGAACATACCGAAGAGCACAGGAAATGACATGATGCACTGTGGTGACCTGAACGAGAAGGACGTTCAAAAGGGAGGGAATATATGTATATGTATGGTTGATTCATTTTTCTACACAGTAGAAACTAACACAATATTGTAAAACAACTCTACTCCAATAAAAATAATTTTTAAAAATAAGTAAATAAAAATAAATAAAGAAAATATAAAGGTAACCCTCAGAACGGGAGAATATATTTGCAAATGAAGCAACCAACAAGGGATTAGCATCCAAAATATACAAACAGCTCATTCAACTCAATTAAAAAAAAAAAAAAAACTGAATCAAAAATTGGGGAGAAGATCTAAATAGACATTTCTCCAAAGAAACCATGAAAGATGCTCAACATGAAAAGATGCTCAACATCACTAAATATTAGAGAAATGCAACTAAAACTATAATGAGATAATACCTCAGGCTGGTCAAAGTGGCTATTATCAAAATATCTACAAACAGTAGATGCTGGAATCTGCAGTGTATAAGCAACTCATACAACTCAGTAACAGAAAAAAGAAAAAAAAACAGTCCAATCAAAAAATGGGCAGAAGACCTAGATAGACACTTCTCCAAACAAGACATACAGACAGCCAGTAAACACATGAAAAGATACTCAACATCACTAATTATTAGAGAAATTCAAATCAAAAGAACAGTGAGATATTACCTCACACCAGTCAGAATGGCCATAATCACAAAAATCAACAAACAAAAAATGCTGGAGAGGTTGCAGAGAAAAACTCTTGCATTGTTGATGGGAATATAAATTGGACAGCCACTACAGAGAACAGTATGGAGATTCCTTAAACAATTAGGAATAAAACTACCATACGGACCAGCAATCCCACTAATACCCTGTGAACACCATAACTGAAAAAGACACATGTACCCCAAAGTTCATACCAGCACTCTTTACTCCATAGCTAGGCACATGAAAGGAACCTGGACATTCATCTGTCAATGGATGAATACTCAGTGGAGAGATGAATGGATAAAGAAGATGTGGTACATATATATAATGGAATATTACTTAGTCATTAAAAAGAATGAATTTGAGTCAGTTCTAGTGAGGTGGATAAACCTAGAGCCTGTGATACAGAGTACAATAAGTCAGAAAGACAAAAACAATTATCATGTATTAATGCATATATATGGAATCGAGAAAAATAGTGTTGATGAACTTAAGTTGCAGAGAAGGAATAGATATGCAGATATAGAGAAATGACTTGTGGACACAATGGGAGAAGGAACGAGTGGGGTGAATGGAGAAAGAAGAATCAATATATATACACTACCATGTGTAAAACAGATAGTGAGTAAGAAGATGCTATAGAACACAGGGAGTCTAGCTTGGAACTCTGTAATGACCTAGAGAGACAGCATGGGGAGTAGGAGGGAGGCTCAAGAGGGAAGTGATGCATATTTAATTATGGCTGATTAGTGCTGTTGTATGGCAGAAACCAACACAACACTGTAAAGCAGTTTTCCTACAATCAACATATATTTTTAATAAACAAAAAAATAAATGTTGTATAGGGTGTAGAGAAAAGGGAACTCTCTGACACTGTTCGCTGGAATGTAAATTGGTACAGCCACTATGGAGAACATTATAGAGGTCTTCAAGAAAAATAAAAACAGAACTGTCATATGACCCAGAAATTTCACTCCTGGGCACATACCTGGAAAAAACCATAATTCAAAAAGATACACAGACCTCAATGTTCATAGCAGCACTATTTTACAACAGCCAGGAAATGGAAACAATATAAATGTCCATCAATAGAAGAATGGATAAAGAAGATGTGGTAAGTATGCATGCGGTACAAATATGTGTATATGTTGTTGTTACTGTTCAGTTGCTTAGTCATGTCTAATTCTTTGTGAGCATACGGACTGCAGAACACCATGCTCCCCTGTCCTTCACTATCTCCTTGAGTTTGCTGAATCTCATTTCCACTGAATGTGCCATCCAACTATCTCATCCTCTGTCACCCCCTTCTCCTCCTGCCTTCAGTCTTGACCAGCATCACTGTCTTTTCCAATGAGTCAGCTCTTGCCATCTTTGAATCAGACGGCCAAATTACTGGAGTTTCAGCTTCAGCATCAGTCCTTCCAATGGATATTCAGGGCTGATATCCTTTAGGATTGACTGGTTTGATCACCTTGTTGTCCAAATGACTATCAAGACTCTCCTCCAGTATCACAGTTTGAAAGCATCAATTCCTCAGAGTTCAGCCTTCTTTATGGTCCAACTCTCATACCCATACATGATTACTGGAAAAATCACAGCTTTGACTATATGGACAATTGGTTGCAAAATGATGTCCCTGCTTTTTAATACACTGTCTAGGTTTGTCAAAGTTTTTTTTTTTTTTTTTTTCCTCCAAGAAGCAAGTATCTTTTAATTTCCTGCCTGCAGTCACCATCCACAGTGATTTTGGAGCCGAAGAAAATAAAATCTGTCACTGCTTCCATTTTTCCCCATCTATTTGCCATGAAGTGATGGGACTGGATGACATCATCTCAGCTTTTTTTAAATGTTGAGTTTTACCCTCAATTTTTGGAGGTCTTGTGAGCTAAACAAGACCAACTAAAAGAAAAAAAAAAAATGTTGAGTTTTAAGCCAACTTTTTCAATCTCCTTTCACCCTCATTAGGACGCCCTTTAGTTTCTCTTCATTTTCTGCAAGAAGGGCGGTGCCATCTGCATATCTGAGGTTATTGATATTTCTCGCAGCAATCTTTTGTCCAACTTGAGCTTCTTCCAGCCCAGCATTTTGCATGTGTACTCTGCATAGAGGTTAAATAAGCAGGGTGACCATATACAGCCTTGATGTACTCCTTTCCCACTTTTGAACTAGTTCTATGTTCCATGACTGGTTCTAACTATTGCTTCTTGACCTGCATACAGGTTACTTAGGAGGCAGGTAAGGTGGTCTGGTATTCCCATCTCTTTAAGAATATTCTAGTTTTTTGTGATCCACACAGTCAAAGTCTTTGGCATAGTAATGAAGTAGAAGTAGATGCTTTTCTGGAAATTCCTTGCTTTTTCTAAGACCCAGGGGATGTTGGCAAATTGATCTCTGGTTCCTCTGCCCTTTTTAAATCCAATGTGTACATCTGGGAGTTCTCAGTTCATGGACTGTTGAAGCTGAGCTTGAAGGATTTTGAGCATTAGTTTGCTAGCATGTGAAATGAGTGCAATTGTGTGGTAGTTTGAACATTCACTGGCATTGCCTTTCTTTGGGAATGGAATGAAAAATGAACTTTTCCAGTTGTGGCCACTGCTGAGCTTTGCAAATTTGCTGGAGTACTGAGTGCAGCAGCTTCACAGCATCATCTTTTAGGATTTGAAATAGCTCAACTGGAATTCTATCACCTCCACCAGCTTTGTTCATAGTGATGCTTCCTAAGACCCACTTGACTCTGCACTCCAGGATGTTGACTCTAGGTGAGTGGTCACACTATCATGGTTATCTAGGTCATTATGATCTTTTTTGTATAGTTCTTGGGTATTCTTGCCACCTCTTCTTAATATCTTCTGCTTCTGTTAGGTCCATACCATTTCTGTCCTTTATTGTGCCCATCTTTGCATGAAATGTTCCCTTGGTATCTCTAATTTTCTTGAAAAGATCTCGTCTTTCCCATTCTATTGTTTTCCTCTATTTCTTTGCATTGTTCACTTAGGAAGGCTTTATTATCTCTCTTTGCTCTTCTTTGGAACTCTGCATTCAGATACATATATCTTTCCTTTTCTCCTTTGCCTTTCGTTTCTCTTCTTTCTTGATTTAGGTCACTCCTGAATGACCTAGTGGTTTTCTGTACTTTATTCAATGTGTGTGCATATGTATATATGCTTCCGTTGTGGCTCAGCTGGTAAAGGATCTGCCTGCAATGCGGGAGACCTGGGTTCGATCCCTGGATTGGAAAGATCCAAAGGAGAAGGGAAAGGCTACCCACTCCAGTATTCTGGCCTGGAGAATTCCTAGTATAGTCTATGAGTCGGACACGACTGAGCGACTTTCACTCACTTTCAGACCAACTCATTTCATCCAGTCCTCAGTGTCTAGCAGGGCTACACCCAAGTCACTTAAGATAACCCATGTATATCATATATATATGTGTGTGTGTATATATATATATATATTTACACATATATTCACCATAACTGAGGTGGTTCAATAGAATATTACTAAGCTATAAAAGAGGAACACAACAATGCCATTTGCAGAGGAGTGAATAGACCTTGAGACTGACATACAGAGTGAAGTAAGTCAGAAAGAGAAAAAAAATCATATTATATATCACTTTTATGTGGAATCTACAAAAATGGTACAGATGAACTTATTTTCAAAGCAGAAATAAAGACAAACATGTAGAGATAAAACTTATGGACACCAAGCAGGGAAGAGTGGGTGGAATGAATTGGGAGACAGATATCGACATACATACACTATCATGCACAGAATAGATAACTAAGGAAACCTACTTTATAGCACAGGGAACTCTCCTCAGTGCTCTTTTGTAACCTAAATGTGAAGGAAATCTAAAAAAGAGGGGATACATATATATATATATAAATGATTCACTTTGCTGTGTAGAAGAAAGCAATACAACACTGTAAAGCAATTATACTCCAATTTTTTTTAAGACTACTACAAAAAAGAAGTCAGAGAGGAAATATCATGTATTTAAATTGAAGTGACCTTTTTATAAAACTTTCAAAAGGCTTCTCTCAGTAGTTCTCAGTTATTTGTGTTAATTCTCGTTTCATCTATTACATAATTCTTATTTTGGTGGATGAGCAAGGCATGTACAGTGTTACCTCTTTTAGGTGCAGTGTCAAACAGGTGTTCCTTAAGGTAGAAAAAAATACATTTAGAAGTACAAAAAATGGTAAATTAACCATACCAGTGATTCTTAGATATCTATAAGAAGTTTTGTTTGATGCAAACTCATATTTAGGTATCAACTAAATATCTAATAGGAACTTTAGGTGTTTAAAAGCATTAATCCATATGGTGCTACTCATATGTCAGAGTTTCAGGCTTTCAAAATGTTTTACTGATAGATGGCATATATTTTTGAGAAAGCCCTGGTTGTATGCATAACAAGAATTACTTTTGTCAAAAAGTACAGTTACTGCAGTAACTATTAGAAGATCTCAGTTTTCATCCTGAATTTTCAAAATACACAGTAAGCCTCAAAACATATTTCCCTCACAGAAGAACCCTGGACAGCTGGATCCTTAAAATCCCTCTGGCTCTTACCATTTTATGAGTACTCTATTCGTCTAAAGAGAGGCAACCATGTTGGAAGAATGGGTAAGAAAAGTGTAGCATACACATATAAAAAAATAACATTCAACCTTAGGAAATAAGAATCCTACTATAATCAACAACATGGATGAAACTTGAGGACATTACATTAAGTGAAATAAGCCAGCCACAGAAGGACAAACAGTGCATGATTTTGGTTATATGAGATATCTTACATAGTTACAGAAACTGAGAGTGTAATGGTATTTGCCAGTGGCTGGGGGGAAAGGAAATGGAGATTTGCTATCCACTAGAATTAAAGTTTTAGTTACATAAAACAGGTAAGTTCTGTTCTACAGATCTGCTGGTCAATATTGTGCCTATGGTTAATAACACTGTATTATACACTTAAAATTTTGCTAAGAAGGTAGATCTTATGCTAAATTCTCTTATCACAGCAATGAATGTTAATTCAAAATTATAGATCCATAATACATAGTTAATCAAATTATTTTACTGCTGTGAATAAGCAATAATATGCAGAACCACAGCTTCTTCATTGTACATTTTAGTCTCATAATTGTCATAAATAAGGTGGTAAAGAGAAATACCTGTTTGATAGGATTAGTATATGTAATATTTATTTTGTAGAATGAAACTATAGTCAGTTACTTCTAATTAATTTATCTTATTTAATTGGATAATTGTTGATTCACTAACACAATCTTTGTGCTATCCATTATGTAAATCCATACCATATACATAAATATATGTATTACATAATTAGTCTGATTAGTTTCATATACCATGTTAATTTCACTTTAGTTTTTTGAGTGTAAGAAATATTTTAGCTCTTGTAGGATGGCTTATAGGACAGTTATGTTGACCGAGTTACAATATTGATAAAACCAAACTTACTGTTTTATTTGCCATAGCAATGAGTGGAATAATCTAGTTTACAGACTACTGATTTCATGTCTATAGCATATAAATCAATACATTTGTGCAGGAGCTTATAAATTTGCACTTTAACAAACATTGAAGGTAATTCTGATGTAACTATTACAAAAAAAAAAATAAAACACCAAATGAGAAATACTGTTAAATTTGGAATTATTAGCATATATTTGTCTGTCGTTGTTTAGTCGCTAAGTCATGTCCAACTCTTTTGCAACTCCACGGACTGGAGTCCACCAAGCTCCTCTGTCCATGGGATTTTCCAGGTGGAAATACTGGAGTGGGTTGCCATTTCCTTCTCTAGGGGATCTTCCTGACCCAGGGAATGAACCCATGTCTCCTGCATTGGCAGACGAATTATTTACCGCTGAGCCACCAGGGAAGCCATTAGCATATATATACATAATGTATATATTCCAAAATATGAAAGATAATATACCATATGTGTGTGTGTATATATACATACATATATACATACACTAATGTGCACATGTGTGTGTATATCTGATTTATGTGTTTGCATATAACATATGGGCCTCTGTGATGGCTCAGCCGTTAAGAATCCACCTGCAATGCAGGAGACCTGGGTTTGATCCCTGAGTCAGGACAATCCCCTGGAGAAGGAAATAGCTACCCACTCGGTATTCTTGCCTGGAAAATCCCACAGACAGAGGAGCCTGCTGGGCTACAGTCCATGGGGTCACAAAAGAAACACACACACATTTACCTAGAGCCCTTTAAATGGCAATCTGCAATGTTGTCTTAGTCTTTCTTCTTCATACTTCTCTTGCTTTATCCCTTGTATTTCCTCCTATCTCTCTGTTCAGACTCCTATCAATGTCTTGTTGCTTTATTACCATCAATATCAAATACATATCAGTTGTGCTTCTACTCACAGCTATTGAATCATATAATAGATACTGTCTATCAGACGGCTTTAATATGTCTCAAAGAGACTTCAAACTACTTATATCTAGAACAACTCTCAATAATCATAGCATTCCTATTCGAAACCTGACCTTCCTTCAACATTTTCCAACTCAGTGAGTATATCTCTGGCCTTCATCAATTTATGCAAGCCAGAAAATGATGTTTTATTAGAACACCACCTTCTTTAGCATTCTTCATTACAGAGGCCTTTATCACTATACCTCCTAAATATCTATCAATGCATTCTACTTCTTTATCACAATCAATATCATCCTAATACAAGCTATCATGATTTTTTTCTTGAATTACAGAAATCATCTCTTAAGAGGTTTTCTTATAGCTAATCTAGCCTCACTTCAAATCAATCTCTATACTTCAGTAAGAATCATCATTTGAAAATGCAAACCTCTTAATTTATTTGATTTTGATAAAAATCCTTCAATAAATTCTCAGTATTCATATCAAATTTTTATATTTCTTAAAAGACCCTTTTAGTCTAGATTTTACCTATGACTTCATTTCACTAATTCCATCATTCTTCACTCAATTATTGATTTTACTTTACACTTCAATAATAACAGTGCATTAAAATTTTTAAAACAGCATAAAGATGCATTTTCTTTTAAAAAATATTATAACCTAACATTATGTTTTGAAAACTCTGCAGTTTCATGAGACCATGTCTTGAGTTTTTAAAGAAACAGATCAGATCATACTCACCCATATCATAGTGTTTAATTTTTGCCTTCAAATAATAGGGTACATAAAAGATCTACTTAACAATACCAAAGGCAAATTATTTCCAAGACTATTCAATTAATTTGAAAAGAAATGCCAAATATGAACTGACACACTAAGGAACAGAAAACTGTAGGAACGACTCATTTCCTTTTACAAGTTTTGATACAATCAAATTATTTTTCATTGATTGAGTGATAAAGAAATAGTTGATGAGATGCTTCATCTTTCAAAATTCCACTCTATATATCAGTACCCAATCTTCAAAATTTCCTCAGCTCTGATAATCACTCCCTATAATTTTCCTGCATCTGTTAATTTTTTAAGATTTCTAATTCTTTAAAGGCCCAAATATAGTTGTTTTTCAATCCCAATTTTGCCTCAGGCAATTACATCAATGCTAAGTTGATAGAGATTGTCTACTTACCATATTGTAGGTGGCTCAGAACCTTCTATTTCTAAGTAATCATACTTTTCTTCCATTTGGAAATCAGTAAATATGAGTGAAATTGTATCCCCAGGTTCTGCTACAATGGTCCAAGTGCAATCAGCATTGTTATGGTACTCATTAGGAAAACTAGGGCTTGATATGATGCCACTAGATCCTCTCATTGTTCCTCCACATGCATCTTCAGCTGTTGAAAACAAAAATGAGATGTTCAGATATAAATCATTAAGAGAAATGCGATTAAATCAACTGTTAATATTACTGAATAAAGATAACAGAACAAATGTTGTGAAACCAAATGCACATTACACTAATAGAGATTAAAAAAAATGTTAAGTTCATAAAAATTTTTTAATCACATATATAAATACAAATGCTATCATGACTGGGCTTCCAGGTGGCGCTAGTGGTAAAGAAAACACTGAGAGTGCAGGACATGCAAGAGAGGTCGGTTTGATCTCTGAGTAGGGAAGATCCCGTACAGTAGGAAATGGGAAATGGCAACACAAACAGAGAAGCCTGGCAGGCTACAGGCCATGGGATCACAAAGAGTCAGACATGACTGAGCAAGGAAGGATGGAAGGATGTGCTATCATGATTATTTTATAATTATTGGTTGAAACAGCAATGATGTAAATAAAAATCTATACTCCAATCAGAGCTCAGAGTAAAATAACTAAGATTTTCTTTTCATTGATTAGATGATGGAGTAAAACAAAAGAAACATTGTTCTTAAGGTCTATAATGGGAAATGTTGAGTCACTTTGTGCATATTCATGATAGGTCTCAGCTTTGTTTTTATTTCCTTAATGTAGTTTGTACCAAATAAATAATATGAAAGAATATAATAAATTTCTGTCACTGACATTCAAAAGTTATTGAAAATGTTTGTGGAAATGCAATTTAAATACAAATACATCACATATCTAGGAAACTTTAATTAGAAAGAAATAATATAGCAACTACAATAATATACTCAGCAACACATCTTTAGTAACATATTCCCTATGAATATCAAGCAATGTAAACATATTTTGTTACATATTCATATGATACATGTATACACAGTATTATAAATGCAATGACATCAGTGACTGGTTGAATAGACATATCAACTTATCATATTGTAGGTGGCTCAGAACCTTCTATTTTATAAATCATACTTTTCTTCAATTTGGAAAGTTTCTACTAATGTTATGTTTGGACATTTGGACCTGCGGTTCTCATTTCCCAATAAGGGCCATAGATTCTCCACGAGTCTATTTTTAGCCAATGGAGTATGTTAACAGACAGATTATATGACCACCGATGCTTAGTGCTAAAACATAAGATAAAGCCCATTGTTTTACAAAGAAATTGAAGCTATAAAATTTGTCTTATCCTAACGTGGTTTAGGCCAGTCAATAGGTTACTAGCCTATTTGTACAACAAAGTTTCTCAAGATTTATGCTGTTGTCTTGAGCCACTCTGGGAATTCCTTCAATTCAAATCAAATGTCTGGGGAAATATCTAGCTCTATAATGACCAATTATTGTTTGATGAAATAGCTAACACTCTGTAAGTGTAATAAATAGAGATATGCAGCATTCTATTTTATTCCATAATGGGCATAGAATGGCAATATGCTTTGGTACTAAGAACAATTTTCTTACTAAATTGTATGCATTAAATAATTAGCTTCATTCTGCCCCACTCTTTATCCACTTAGCGCCATAATTCAGAAGTTAAAAGCATAAATATATTGCTCGTAAAAGATAACTTAATTTTCATCATACACTACAGTAAGTATGATATTTATTTTCATGTTGCCCTCTCTATTTTTTTAAGTTTGTTGAGCAATTAGAACGAACTAGTGGTCCAGTATAGACTATGAGATATACTACTATAATTTTCTTGCCAGAACACACAATGTCTTCCCTTAATAAGTCAACTTTAACCTCTGGTGAAAATGTCCTACAGCTTTCAACCCAGAACCACAAATTATTTCCACTCTTTGTCTTCTCAGTGTTAACACCAAGGTTGAGTATTGCTTCAGAAATGAAATGTTACACTATCATATATTTGTAGTGTAAATGGTATATAACATACTCAAACAAGTTCTGTGAGCTCTTTATTTCTGTGTCTAGATAAAATCTCAGGGAGAAACATTTCAGTTCATACCCAGAGTAAGAAAAAAAACACTCCAGTTTTTAATTCAAAAATATAAATTTATCTATCAGTGTGTCTAGTCCTGGATGTTGTCAGTCAGTCACCCAATCATGGCCAACTCTTTGTGACCCCATGGACTGCAGTGCCCCAGGCCTCCCTGTCCGTCACCATCTCCCAAAGTCCGCCCAAGGTCATGTTCATTGTATCAGTGATGTCATTCAGCCATCTCATCCTCTGATGCCCTCTTATCCTTCTGCCCTCAATTTTTCACAGCACTGAAGACTTGTCCAATGAGTTGGCTGTTAGTAGCAGATGACCAAAATACTGAAGCTTCAGCATCAGTCCTTCCTATGAGTATTCAGGGTTGATTTCCCTAAAGATTGACTGATTTGATCATCTTGCTGTCCAAGGGACTTTCAGGAGTCTTCTCCAGCACCACAGTTCAAAAGCATCAATTCTTTGTTGCTCTGCCTTTTTTATGACCGTACATGACCACTGGGAAGACCATATCCTTGAGTACATGGACCTCTGTTGGCATAGTAATGTCTTTGCTTTTCAATACACTGTCTAGGTTTATCATTGTTTTCCTTCCAAGAAGCAATCATCTTCTTATTTCATGGCTATTTTCACCATCTGCAGTGATTTTAGAGCCCAAGAAGAGGAAACCTGTCTCTACTTCCACCCTTTCCCCTTTTATTTGCCATGAAGTAATGGGGCTGGATGCCATGTTCTTAGTTTTCTTAATCTTTAGTTTTAAGCTGGTTCTTTCACTCTCATCCTTCACCCTCATCAAAAGGTTCTTTAGTGCCTCTGCATTTTCTGCCATTAGAGTGATATCATCCACATATCTGAGGTTGTTGGTGCTTCCTCCGCCTGTCTTGATTCCAGCTTGCAACTCATCCAGTCCAACGTTTCTCATGATGTGTTCAGCATATGGGTTAAACAAACAGGGTGACAGCAGGCAGCCTTGTCATACTCCTTTCTCTATCTTGAACCAATCAGTTGCTTCATACAGGGTTCTAACTGTTGCTTCCTAAGGCATGTACAGGTTTCTCAGGAGATATGGATGATGGTCTGGTATTCCAATCTTTTTAAGAGCTTTCTGCAGCTTAATGATCTACACAGTCAAAGGCTTTGATGTAGTTGATGCAACAAAGACAGATGTTTTTCCTGTCATGGTGAAGGGGCCTGTGTAACTCAATGAAGCTATAAGCCCTGCCAATGTAGGACCACCCAAGATGAACGGGTCATAGTGGAGAGTTCTAACAAAATGTGATCTGATCCACTGGAGAAGGGAATGGCAAACCACTGCATTATACATACTATAAGAACCTCGTGAACTGTATAAAAAAAAAGTCCTAGTTAATCACAAACAAAAAACTGATTTCATTTGGATTAAGATTCTTTGCTCCCCTTAGCTAAGGCTTGTGGCAGATGGGGCAGAGGTGAGGGAGTGAAGTCAGCTTTCCTTTCCCATTGCCCCCTCTAGAATTTCTTTTCATCTATGCCTACTTACTGAGTTTCCTATGATTCATCCTGGATTTGGAAATAAAAGACATCAGGGCACATGAATATCATTTGCCTCACACTGATTTGGTATTGGTTTCCAAAGGCTTTGGCAGATGATTAAAGAAAGATGATTCATCCTAACTGTAAATCTTTTCATGGGACCCTCAGAAGTACCCAAAACAGTTCCCCTGTTGTGGGTGAATTGTTTCTCTGGCTGGCTACTTATTTTCTCCACCCTACTGTTAGGTAGAAAATTAGGCATGAGCAACCAAAGGTGGCCTAGCCAAAAAGGATGCAAGCTAATCTCTAAACCTCATCCCAGACACACCCAGAGGAGCTAACAGTTACAACAGATATATCCTCAGAGATTTTTCCAGCTCCTGCACATCAACCCTAGGCACTCAGTGGAAACAAACTAAGCACGGGGTTACTAACCATGGGATTAACCACTTAACCAAAGGCAGCAAGGAGGCAATTAAGGATTCGTAAATATTCTATACATATATACAACTGATTATAACAGACTGAATAATGGGAAGACATACATAATAAGAGTCTGTTGTTATGCAACTTGCAACTGTCAGTTGGCCTTCAGCATACATCCATTTTCATTCCCTTTCTTGATTGGTGGCAAGTACAAGTCCTATATTGCAGAGGACACAACCAAACAGAGGAGACAGGAAATATAACAGTGGGGAATCTAAGAGGGAATAGTGGCAAGGATGACTTCTTTGAGATCTGTCTGTTCCCATGTCTTGGGCGCGTCTGTTTAGTAACGATATATCTGCTTGAGCTGTAACTGAGCTGTAACTTGTCTGTTGTTTTAAACCCTTTAGTCCGAAGATGTTCCAGATGTTCCACATTTATATTGCAATGAGAGAACCGAGAGACAGAAATAACCAACCCAAGAATACCATGTGTTTAGAATGGTATGCTTCTACTCCCTTTCCAACAATATTTCTTTATCCTTACAGGTAGACCTCTTGCGCAGGATCTAAGATAATTCCAGGCCATAACACTCTCACAAAAGTCTTGCATGTGGTCAAGGAAACATGCCCCATTTATTTATCCTCTGTGGAAATGCAATTTCTTCCCAAATGTAGCCTTCTTGGTTTGCAACAGATATTTAAATATTTCAGCCAAGGTCTTAATAACACACTGTGTCCCCCAAACTCCACAGCAAACAACTCAATTTGTCTGCATGGTCTCCTTTAAGAAGTAATCTAGGCACATAGAAGAGAGACATCACCTCAAATTCTTGCCACATGAAATGCAGAGTAATTCATAGAATAGTTCACCACAGGGAAAGTCTTATTTTATAGAAAAAGAACTTGAACCCAAAAGTATAATTGACCTGCATGAAAACAAGCATGGGAACCAAGATCATCCAGCATTCAGACCAATGCTCTTGCCAATTCCTGTACCAAGTTCTTAGTTCAGTACACTTGTTTGATCTCTTTATTACTACAGAGACTGTCATAGAATCAGTAATTGACAAAATTGTGAAGTAAGTTTGCTTTTAGCACGTTAGATATGCAACATTTTGGCAAGGTGACCTATTTGAATAACATAACATTTATATTATGATTCAATCTGGATTTACTATAATATTTATAAAAACCGATACAGTTTTATCTTACAGTAGAATGTATTGCCTAAATAAAAACTTCATTTTGCATCAGAGTTAGAACAAGTAAAAGGCAGAATTCAAACAAACCAGGAGATTTTTATATATAATGCTCTGTTCTCTCTGCTAAATAATATTGCCTGGTCTCTGGGCAAAGTGCCTTGATACATATCGTGGCAATGACAGAACCTTTATTCTTTCAGCATCAGTCTGTCCTGGTCACCAGCGTGGCCAATTGGTTAGTGTTCTCTGTAGTATTTTTGTCTCTTATGTCACAGAAAGGGCAGGGCTCATATAAGTTATTCGATAGAACCACAGAACATAAAACAGTCAACAAAACATACTCAAGATACCCATGGGGCAATATTGGTTATTTGTATAAACTTTCTTTGAAGTTTAAAGATCATTCATTTGGTCATCTATTCAAAAAATGTTCTTTGAGATAAACCAAATTACCAGGAGGAACTGTGTTAGTCTTTCATGCTACAGTGGTTATTTAAGTCAGCATGATACTGCCTACGAAGAATTCTGTATATAGCAGAGATTAAGGTTCTAAATAAATAACAAAAAACATATAAAATTAAATTTCTGTGAGGTACCTTGAAGAAGGAGTGTTTAGTACTGATAATATATGTTTGTGGCTTTGAAATAGTTAGACAATTCAAGAACAAGGATTATTTGAGAAAGTGATGATGGACTAGAAGGGTGAATAGTTAAGTATTAACTACATGAGGAAAGAAAACTGTTTTGAGTACATAAAGGAAATGGGAATTCTCCAAAATTTCCCAAGCTGGAAAAAAGAAAAATCTTTATGCAACTGCCAAGACCTTACAGAACCTTTTTGACAAGACTATAGGATGCATTCAGAGCAATGGAAAGTTATTAATGGGTTTTCAGCAAAGAAATGACATGAGTGGTTCTGAGTCTTAAAAATATTCTTGCTACTCTATAAAGATGAAAGAGAAAGTAAATAATGGAAGATATAGATTAGCGGACTGAATCAAGAATCCAGTCAATTTTTCTCATGCTTTATTATTTCCAAAAACATACCATCTCTCATTTATTCAGTAGTTTAGCATATTTTTGTCTCAATATCTTCAAAATATTAGCTTGGCATTTGTAGGTGCTTTGGGATAAACAGCATAATTGCATAATAAATCAGAATAATTCTCTTAGATCCATTTTTAATAAAAATATTTTTCATATAAAGAGTAAAGCAATGTGATTATATATCTTAGACTTCTCTTGAAGTTAACTAGAAGTAATGATGGCTTCAAAATGAAGATATTTAACATACTGGAAATATAAAAAAAGTTGATGGCTTCTCTACTCTTGTTCTAAAAATGGCTTAGGTTGTTAAGACTTAAAATGTGATTTCTTTATTTCTTTTATTTAAATGCAATACATAGACTGAATGATGTTAGTGGCATGTTAAATTTGCAGAGTCACTCACACTGTTGTAAAACATGAAGGAAACAATCAACACAGCTAACAGAATCAATGAGGGCAATGTCGTCATTTAAGAACACGAATTTTTAAAAAATTAATCATTTGACTTGAAACTTATTCCGATTACCTGCATGAAATGCTAACAATTCTGTCTAAATGCTACATGTACTCAAATATATTGATAAAATATAGCTATTTAATTTAAAATGCTATTAAACCTAATTTTAATTGTTTATAATATTATAAATCTACCACCAAATGCTCCTGTTTCTACACTTTAAAATAACTGAAATTATAGAAACAATATCATTTAATCTCTTGTGTATAAAGCAGGGGGAAAAGTCACAAAATAAATTCAAGATTATTGGTATTTAAGAAGAAAAAGCTTAATAATTTGAAGAAATTTATTTCGCTTAAAATTAAATTTTATTTACTTTTTTTTTTAATTTTATTTTATTAGTTGGAGGCCAATTACTTCACAACATTTCAGTGGGTTTTGACATACATTGACACGAATCAGCCATAGAGTTATACGTAATCCCCATCCCGATCCCCCCTCCCACCTCCCTCTCCACCCGACTCCTCTGGGTCCTCCCAGTGCACCAGGCCCGAGCACTCGTCTCATGCATCTCACCTGGTCTAGTGATCTGTTTCACCATAGATAATATACATGCTGTTCTTTTGAAACATCCCACCCTCACCTTCTCCCACAGAGTTCAAAAGTCTGTTCTGTACTTCTGTGTCTCTTTTTCTGTTTTGCATATAGGGTTATCATTACCATCTTTCTAAATTCCATATGTATGTGTTAGTAGGCTGTAATGTTCTTTATCTGGAGAGGGTATGGAGAAAAGGGAACCCTCTTACACTGTTGGTGGGAATACAAACTAGTACAGCCACTATGGAAAACAGTGTGGAGATTTCTTAAAAAACTGGAAATAGAACTGCCATATGACCCAGCAATACCACTTCTGGGCACACACACTGAGGAAACCAGATCTGAAAGAGACACGTGCACCCCAATGTTCATCGCAGCACTGTTTATAATAGCCAGGACATGGAAGCAGCCTAGATGCCCATCAGCAGATGAATGGATAAGGAAGCTGTGGTACATATTTACATTTAATTTCTGTGACTTATTCAGATAATGAAAATAACTGAACTTGCTCTGATTTTGAGTATGAGATCATACTCATTTGAAGTATTATAAGCTGGAACTTCCACAAACATGTCAGTCAGCTCAGTTGCTCAGTCGTGTCCAACTCTTTGCAACCACATGAACCATAGCATTCCAGGCCTCCCTGTCCATCACCAACTCCCAGAGTTTACCCAATCCCATGTCCATTGAGTCGGAGATGCCATTCAACCATCTCATCCTCTGTCGTCCCCGTCTCCTCCTGCCCCAATCCTTTCCAGCATCAGGGTCTTTTCTAATGAGTCAGCTCTTTGCATCAGGTGACCAAACTATTGGAGTTTCAGCTTCAACATCAGTCCTTCCAATGAACACCCAGGACTGATCTCCTTTAGGATGGACTGGTTGGATCTCCTTGCAGTCCAAGGGACTCTCAAGAGTCTTCTCCAACACCACAGTTCAAAACCATCAATTCTTCGGCACTCAGCTTTCTTTATAGTGCAATTCTCACATCCATACATGACCACTGGAAAAACCATAGCATTGACCAGACAGACCTTTGTTGACAAAGTAATGTCTCTGCTTTTTAATATGCTGTCTAGATTAGTCATAACTGTCCTTCCAAGGAGTAAGTGTCTTTTAATTTCATGGCTGCAATCACCATCTGCAGTGATTTTGGAGCCCAGAAAAATAAAGTCTGACACTGTTTCCACGGTTTCCCCATTTATTTGCATGAAGGGATGGGACCATATGCCATGATCTTAGTTTTCTGAATGTTGAGCTTTTCACTTGTTGAGCCAACTTTTTCACTCTCCTCTTTCACCTTCATCAAGAGGCTTTTTAGTTCTTCTTCACTCTCTGCCATAAGGGTGGTGTCATCTGCATATCTGAGGTTACTGATATTTCTCCTGGCAATCTTGATTCCAGCTTGTGTTTTCTCCAGCCCAGCGTTTCTCATGATATACTCTGCATATAAGTTAAATAAGCAGGGTGACAATATACAGCTTTGAGGTACTCCTTTTCCTATTTGGAACCAGTCTGTTGTTCCATGTCCAGTTCAAACTGTTGCTTCCTGACCTGCATACAGGTTTCTCAAGGGGCAGGTCAGGTGGGCTGGTATTCCCATCTCTTTCAGAATTTTCCACAGTTTATTGTGATCCACACAGTCAAAGGCTTTGGCATAGTCAATAAAGCAGAAATAGATGTTTTTTCTGGAACTCTCTTGCTTGTTCGATGATTCAGTGGATGTTGGGAATTTGATCTCTGGTTCCTCTGCCTTTTCTAAAACCAGGTTGAACATCTGGAAGTTCACGGATCACGTATTGCTGAAGCCTGGCTTGGAGAATTTTAAGTACCACTTTACTAGCGTGTGAGATGAGTGCAATTGTGTGGTAGTTTGAGCATTCTTTGGCATTGCCTTTCTTTGGGATTGAAATGAAAACTGACCTTTTCCAGTCCTGTGACTGCTGCTTAGTTTTCCAAATTTGCTGGCATATTGAGTATACCACCAACCTGACAGCTTAAATAAAAACAAAGTTTCAAAATAAACCTAAAAGTTGACTGTAACACATTTTTTCAGATACTGATCTCATACTGTTCTCTGCCCTGCTATTAGTTTCTTCTGAAAGAGCTTAGGGATGGAGGGAGGGGGTAGTGACAGGAAATAGGTGTATTTCTTACAGAAAAAGAAATGAACTGCACATTGTAGAAGAGGAGTACTCTTGGTCAGTTCCAGATAATTCTAAGCATTCAATCCAATCTCAGATGTTACATTGGGAAATTCTGTGAATCTCCCTTGCTAAATTTCAACATTCCATCAGCACTCAAGTAAAACTCTCATTTATGTGAGGTCTTCTTTCCTTCCTACAACAGGCATCACTGCTCTATCTCCTAATTAGACAAACTATTTAATATTAAATTAATTAATTATCTATTACATATACAGAGCAGCAGCTCCACATATATAGCTACTTTCTTTACATTTAGTAGTTCAGCCTTATATATCTTTGTTGGTAAGAAGAAACTCTTTTCTCATAGTGGCTCCAACATTAATGAATCTGCCTGCAATTCTTTGAAACCATTGTAGATCCCTGGGTAAGGAAGATCCCCTGGAGGAGTGAATGGCTACTCACTCCAGTATTCTTGCTGGAGCTGCAGAATTCTATAGACAGGGGAGCCTAGTGGGCTACAGTTCATGGGGTTGCAGAGTTGGACAGGACTGGGTGATTAACTCTTTCATTTTCACTTTTCAAGGTAAGAAAATTGAGGAACAAGGTAGTTATTACACTTGTCAAGGTATAACAAATAATTTTCCAAGTTTTAAAGAAAATAAAGTTGTTGATCATTATGAAGGAAAACTAAAGGATTTCTCAGTTTTTATCTCTCACTTAAGCTATTTCATCTACTACCAGATGAAATTAAATTCACCTGAGAAATTTATTTATAACAACTTGAAGACAAATATTCATCATTTTTATCCAGATGACCACCTCATGGAAATGAACTAAATATGACATCTCAGCACTGAAGTTTTACTTTTGAATACTCAAATATGCTTTCAAGCAAATGTCCTGCTTCAGTTTTATTTACTTTCCTTAAGAAACATGCTTGGTGGCTCAACAGCAAAGAAGATGCCTGCATTGAAGGAGACCTGGGTTCGATTCCTGGGTTGGGAAGATCCCCTGGAGAAGGGAATGGCTAACCCCTCCAGTATCCTGCTCTGAAGAAGTCCATGGACAGAGGAGCCTAGCAGGTTCCTCTCCATGGGGTTGCAAAAAGTTGGACATGACTGAGAGATTTTCACTGAAGAGACATGTTTAGAAATGACAACGTAAGTTAATGCACACAGGAAAGTAATTAATAAATACGAGGATTTTTTCACTCAATGCTTCTCAGAATTTCCAAATTAAAAAAAAAAAAACAATAATTCATTCAATGAAAATTTAAATTATCTAAAGATCTGGAGAAAAAATAAAATCTTTAAATCAAGAAGGAGCCATGATAGAAAACAGGGAGCAGATTTTCATGTTTTTTCAAGAAATTTTAAAAACTGAGCAACATGTATCTTTTTTCAAACACTGGGCCAGGGCCATACAGAACTGTGATCCCAAAAAGGAAAGGAACAAAGAGGGAGGCTCCCATAATTGCCTGGGTTTTGTCTAGAAGCAATTTCACAACCATAAACCAGGGAGTGGATTATAAATAGAACACCATGTTCTCCCTAGAATGAGTAGACATTGTGCAGGAAGTATAAAGTGCCTGTAAACCAAAGACAGAATCCCAGAGAAAAGGGAGCTCTGCAGAAAAAGAATTTATAAAATCTTCATAGTTGTCCCTGGATAGGTGCTAAATACTAACAAATGCATGCAAAGGGGAAAATTCCATGGAGTTAGGCAAAGAAAGTTCAGAGATCTGTGGCCTGAAAGGTTCCAAGAAAGAGGCATGGCTGGATATTTTTCAATTTCCTTTGGCAAGAATGAAGAGTCCCCTTTAAATAGCCAGTATACTTAGCAGCAAATTTAGAAGGCATACACTTTCAGTAGAGGAGTTAAACCATCCCTGAAGATTACTCTAGAACTGTCCTAACAAATTAAAACTCAGAAAACATAAACTGAACCAAATATATATTCACTATATGCCAGATGAATGCCCAACATTTCTTTAAAGAAGAAAACTAAATCCAGACACTCAGTAATTTAAAATTCACAAAGTTCAGCATCCAGTAAAAAATGAATAGCCATCTCAAGAAGCAGAAAATTATGACCAATTATACAGAGAAATATCAGTTAATAGAAACAGAGAAAAAATGTGGAGATGATGGAATTGGCTGACAAAAACTATATAACAGATATTTTAACTGTATTTTACTATATCTAGCCTGTGCCTGTTTTGGTATCACCTGAGAGCTAAGAATGATTTTTTATAATTTTAAAGGATTATAAAAACAGATGAAAAATAGACTAGAATTAAAGATAAATATATGATTGAGACCACATATGCTAAGGCAAGTCTAAAATATTTACTACATAGTGATTTACAGAAAAAGTAAACACAGTGAATATCCTGAGAAAAGGAAGAGAAGATATAAATTAAAACCATATGAAACTCAGATCAAAATACATTATTAGGAATAAAAATAATTGCTCAATGGGCCTTAGAGCAGATTAGATACTACAGAATAAAATATTTAAAAAAAAATAAAAAATAAAAAAAAATAAAATATAGAAAACTTGAACACAGATCAATAGAAATTATTCAAAATGAAGCAAAGAAAATAGAAGAACTTAAAAAATATTTTTTCTCCTGTAGGAAAATATGAAGCAGCTTAACATACATTATACTAAAATTCCAAAAAGGTTGTGGGAAAGGGAGGAACCATAGAAAAATATTTGAAGAGAAAAACATTTTCAGATTTGATAAAAACTAAAAATCCAGATATAAGAAGCACATGTATCTTAGCATCTTGATGTGGAGAGACAACTAGCTAAGCACTAAAATCCCTGTTCCATCTTCAATTGTAAGGTTACTGTTGGGAGATAGCTTCGCAAGAATGGCAAACTTTCTAATGCTCCTCACATCTAGGTTAAGCCATGTAACTGAATTCTCGTTAATAAAATGTCAGTGAAGTATATTACCATTGCATACTTTGCTCATAAAAACTTCCCACAAAACCACTGACATTTTTTATACTTATTTTATCTGGATATTGTGGCCTTGAGTGACCGTAAAGGCCACTTCTTGATGAAAGGTATTTTTCTGGGTTAGTATTTGAAACCTCTGTCTCCCTCTAATTTGTAAGCTCTAAAAAGGCAGGGATTGAACCTATTTTTTTTTTAATCTTTGTTGGCTATTTATTTTAAATATGCCAATGTGTACATGGATGCACCAGAACAAACTTAGACTGTGTGGATCACAACAAACTGTGGAAAATTCTTAAAGAGATGGGAATACCAGGCCACCTTATCTGTCTCCTG
The DNA here is from genome assembly GCF_963930625.1 of Muntiacus reevesi. Taxonomy (NCBI): domain Eukaryota; kingdom Metazoa; phylum Chordata; class Mammalia; order Artiodactyla; family Cervidae; genus Muntiacus; species Muntiacus reevesi. The sequence continues at coordinate 28,861,999 of NC_089260.1, forward strand.
AGAAACCCGTATGCAGGACAAGTATTAACAGTTAGAACTGGACATGGAACAAACAGACTGGTTCAAAAGTGGGAAAGGGGCATGTCAAGGCTGTATATTGTCACCCTGTTATTTAACTTACATGCAAAGTATATCATGTGAAATGCTGGGCTGGATGACTCACAAGCTAGAATTAAGATTGCTAGGATAAATATCAACAACCTCACATATGCAGATACCAACCTACTGGTAAAACGTGAAAAGGAACTAAACAGCCTCTTGATGAGGGTGAAAGAAGAGAGTGAAAAGGCTGGCTTATAACTCAACAATAAAAAAACTAAGATCATGCCATCTGGTCCCATCACTTTATGGCAAATAGACGGGGGAGAAGTGGTAACAGTGACAGATTTTATTTTCTTGGGCTCTAAAATCACTGCGCACAGCGATTGCAGCCATGAAATTAAAAGACTTGCTCCTTGGAAGAAAAGTCATGACAAACCTAGAGAACATATTAAAAGCAGAGACATCACTTTGCTGACAATGGTCAGTATAGTCAAAGCTATGGTGTTTACAGTAGTCATGTAGGATATGAGAGTTGGAGCATAAAGAGGACTGAGCACCAAAGAATTGTTGTTCTCAGATCGTGGTGCTTGAGAACATTGACTCTTGAGAGTCCCTTGGACTGCAAGGAGATCAAACCAATCAATCCTAAAGGAAATCAACCCTGAATATTCATTGGAATGGCCAATGCTGAAACTGGAGCTCCAATACTTTGGCCACCTGATACGAATAGCCTACTCACTGGAAAAGAGCCTGATGCTGGGAAAGACTGAAGACAAAAGGAAAAGAGGGCAACGGAGGATGAGATGGGTTAGATAACAAAACCAAATCAATGAACATGAATTTTAGCAAATTCCAAGAGATAGTGGATGGCAGAGGAGCCTGGCATACTGCAGTCCATGAGTTCACAAAAAGTTGGACATGATTTAGTGACCGAACAACAAAGGCATGGTAGCTCTACTCTTAGTTTCTTAAGGAACCTTCATGTTCTCCACAGTGGCTGTACCAATTTCCAAAAACAGTGTAGGAGTGTTCCCTTTTCTCCATACTTTCTCTAGCATTTATTGTTTTTCAACTTTTTGGTGATAGCCATTCTTACAGGTGTGTGAGGTGATAACTCATTCTAGTTTTGATTTGCATATCTTTAACAATTAGTGACGCTGAACATATTTTCATGTGGTTCTTGGTCATCTGTATGTCTTCTTTGGAGAAACGTCTAGGTCTCTGTCCATTTTTTTATTGCCCATTTATTTATTTATTTTTTTTTAATGATATTCAGCCACATGAACTGTTCGTAAATTTTCGAGACTAATCCCTTATCAACTGCCTCATTTGTAAATATTTTATCCCATTCTGTGGGTCTTCTTTTCATTTTATTTATGGTTTCCTTTGCTGTGCAAAAGATTTTGAGTTTAATTAGGTCCCATTTGCTTATTTTCATTTTTATTTCCATGAGTCTGGGAGACAGATTGTAAAAGATATTGCTGTGATTTATGTCATAGAATGTTCTGTCTATGTTTGTCTCTAAGAATTACAAAGTGTCCAGTCTTATATTTAGCTCTTAATACATTATGAATTTATTTTTGTGTATGGTGTTAAAGAATGTTTTAATTTCATTTTTTTTTACATGCAGCCATCCAGCTTTTCCAGCACCATTCACTGAAAAGACTATCTTTCCTCCACTGTTAAGTGTTGCCTCCTTTGTTGTAAATTAACTGACCACAGGTGTGTGGGTTTATTTCTGGGCTTTCTATCCTACTCTGTTGATCAGGATATTTCTATTTTTGTGCCAGTACAATACTGTTTTGATGACTATACCTTTGTAGCATAGCCTGAAATCAGGGAGCCTGATTCTACCAGCTCCACTTTTCTTTCTTAAGACTGGTTTGGCTATTATGGTCTCCTGGTTTCCATACAGATGTTAAGATTTTTTGGTTCTAGTTCTGTGAAAAATGCCATAGGTCATTTGATAGAGATTGCACTGAATCTGTAGATTGCCTTGGATAGTATAGTCATTTTGACAAAATTGATTCTTTCAATCCAAGAAAAGGGACTATATTTTCATCTGTTGGTCTCATATTCAATTTCTTTCAATAGCATCTTATAGTTTTGAGAGTTCAATAAAGGTCTTTTGTCTTCTTAGTAGGGTATTTACTCCAAGGGTATTTTATTCTTTTTGATACAATGATAATGGGACTGCTTTTTGTATTTCTCTTCCTGATCTTTCATTGTTAGGTTACAGAAATGCAACAGATTTCTGTGTATTAATTTATATCCTGCAACTTTGCCAAATTAATCAATGAGGCCTAGTAGTCTTCTGGTAGTGTCTTTAGGATTTTCTATGTATAGTATCATGTCATCTGCAAACAATGGCAATTTAACTTTTTTTCCCAATTTGGATCCCACTCATTTCTTTTTCTTCTCTGATTGATGTTGCTAGTATTTCCAAGACTATGTTGAATAAAAGTGGTCTGATTGGGCACTTTCATCTTGTTCCTGATCTTAAGAGAAAATGGAGGACTAGATGGTTTCACAGGCAAATTCCTCCTGATGATTCAGACAGTAAAGCATCTGCCCGCAATGCAGGAGACCTGGGTTTGATCCCTGGGTTGAGAAGATCCCCTGGATAAGGAAACGGCAACACACTCCAATACTCTTGCCTAGAAAATTCCGTGGATGGAGGAGCCAGGTAGGCTACTATCCATGGGATTGCAAAAAAACAGATACAACTGAGCAACTTCACTGGTTCACTGGTTTATAGAAGAGCTAACACTCATCCTTCTGTAACTGTTATAAAAAATTTCAGAGGAAGGAAAATTCCCAGTCATATTCTATGAGACCACATTCACCCTGATACCACAACCAGACAAACATATACAAAAAAGAAAATTACAGGCCAATGTCACTGATGAACATAGACACAAAATACTAGCAACCTGAATCCAATGATACATTAAAAGGATCATGATCAAGACAGACTCATCCCAGGGATGCAAGAATTTTTCAATATCTGCAAATCAATCAGTGTAATATATAATATCAACAAATTGAAGAATAAAAACTATATGATCACCTGAATAGATACAGAGTAAGCTTTAGACAAAATTCAGCACCCATTTATGATAAAACTCTTCAGAAAGTGGACATAGAAGGGAACACATCTCAACATAATAAAGGCCATAGCTGACGAACCAACAGCTAACATCATACTCAATGATGAATGCGCTGTGTTTAATCACTCAGTTGTGTCCAATTCTTTGCGACCCCATGGATTGTATCCCACCAGACTCCTCTGTCCATGGGGGTTCTCCAGGCAAGAATATTGGAATGCTGAAAGCATTTCCTCTAATACCAGGAATAAGACAAGGATGTCCACTCTTGCCACTCTTGTTCATTGAGTATGCTCAATGTTAGCTGTGAGTTTGTTGAGAAATTTTTAATCACAGTTTCAATTTCAGTACTTCTAAATGGTATGTTCATATTTTTTATTCTCTTTATTTCTTGATGAGTCTGGTTAAAAGTTTATCAATTTTGTTTGTTTTCTCCAAAAACACAGCTTTTAGTTTCATGGATCTTTGCTAGTATTTTCATTTCTAGTTAATTTATTTCTGCTGTAATCTTTTTGACTTTTTTTCTTCTAACAATTTTAGATTTTGCTTGTTCTATTATTGCTTTAGGTGTAAGGTTAGGTTGTTTGTGATTTTTCTTATTTCCTGATGTAAGACTGTATTGCTATAAACTTCCCCATTAGAACTGCTTTTGTTGCATCCCATAGGTTTGGAATAATTTTCATTTTCATTTCATTCTCTAGGTGTTTTTTATTTCTGCTTTGATTTCTTCAGTGATCCACTGGTTGAAAGTAAAAGTGTTATACGCTCAGTTGTGTCCAACTCTTTGTGACCCCACAGACTGTAGCCTACCAGTTCCTCTGTCCATGGAATTCTTTAGGTAAGACTACTGAAGCGGGCTGCCATTTCCTTCTCCCCGACCCAGGGATCAAACTCAGGTCTCTTATATTGCAGCCCAACTCTTTACCATCTGAGCCACCAGGGAAACCCTATTCAGTAGCAAATTGTTTAGCCTCCATGTGTTTGTGTTTTATACAGCTTTTTTGTAGTTTATTACTAATCTCATAGTTTCGTGGTCAGAAAAGATGTTTGATATGACTTCAGTTCTCTTAAATTTATCAAAGCTCACTTTGCAGCCAGCGTGTGGTCAATCCCAGAGAATGTTCCATGTAAACAAATGAAGAATGTGAATTCTGCTGCTTTTGGATGGAATGCCTTATAAATAACAATGAAGTCTATCTGGTCTAATGCATCATCTAAAAGCCCTGTTTTCCCTTATTATATCTATACCAATATATATATGTTAATTATAATATATATATAATATATAATCATAATAACTAACTTTGATATTAATAAATTATAATTGTGATTGATATCAATAATAAATAATAATCACAATAATATCATATATAATCAATAATTACTTTAAACGTAGATGTATCAAATGCTCCAACCAAAAGACAGAGAGTGGCTGAATGGATACTAAAACAAGACCACATATATGCTATCTACAAGAGACCCACTTCAAACCAAGGGACATATACAGGCTGAAAGTGAGGGGATGGAAAAGATATTCCATGCAAATGGAAATCAAAAGAAAACCGAAGTAACAATACTCATATCATACAAAATAAACTGTAAAATAAAGACTGTTATAGAGACAAAGAAGGACACTATATAATGGTCAAGTGATCAAAACAAGAAGACATAACAATTGTAAACATATAGGCACCCAACAGAGGAGTACCTCAATATTGAAGGCAAATACTATTAGCCATGAAGGGAGAAATCGACAGGAACATAATAGTAGTGGAGGACATTAACATTTAACTTTCATCAATGGACAGATGATGCATCTAGTTTTGTTCATATCACATCTGTATTATTAAAGAAAGACTGACATATATAGTAGAGATTTACATGAATTTACTGAATTAAATATAAAATAAATGAATATATTTAAGCTAATCATCAAATTAAACTCTGATTTCTGAGCCATCTATGGAGTAGCATAAAAAGAAAACACAAGTTAGAGTCCACTATTATCACTATTATATTCCAATATTATCACTATTCCAAAAGAGGATAATTGATAATTGGAACAAAAAGTCAAAACAAAGTAGAAGGATGAGAAGATTTTCCAAATAAATTTTAAGAGCAAACTGTATGTTGTATGTCAAAGCTTTATAACAAAAAGGTAAGCATAAACAGAAAAAGCTTATTGCTGTTCAGTATGGGAGTTACCTCAAAATTTTAAGAACAAACTGTACGCTGTATGTCAAAAGCTTTATAATAAAAAGACAAGCATAAACAGAAAATGCTTATTGCTGTTCAGTATGGGAGTTACCTCATTTTTAAACTTTTCTCCATATTTTACTTCAATAAGGTACAAAATCATTATTTGCAGGTGGTAGAATTACATATGTGGAGTACTCAAGAGAATCATCCAAAAAATATTGACTTAATGTGTGAATTAAGCAAGACCACTGAACACAAGGGCAATATTCAAAAATATATGAGCACTAAACAATTAGAAGCTGGGATTTTTAAAAACATAATTTTTAATAGGACTAAATTTCAAATATCTAGGAATGAAAGTAGTAAAACAAGAAAAGCCTGAGTGAAGTTTTAAATTTACTTTTGAAAGAAAATTTAGATCTATCTAAATAAATAGACATTCCACGTTTTCAAACAGTAACCTAAAAATGTCAATTCTCCCCAGATTAATCTGTAATTTTAATATAACCTCAATCAAAATTTCAGAATGTGTATGTGTGCATGTGTGGATAGAAGTATGTAAACTGACAAGCTATTTTTAAAGTTTATCTAGAAATTCAAAAAGCTAAAAAGCATATCTAAAATAATCTTAAAGAGGAAAATTAAGTTACCAGCATTAAGACTTGTTATTATAAAGCTACACTAATCAAAACAATGAGGGATTAAAAGTAAATATAGATCAGTCAACCAGTGGAACAGACAAAAGACCAGAAAAATACACACCTGCATACACACAAACACACTTAAACATTTGATTTGTGACAAAAGCGGCACTGCAGAGCAGTGGGAATAGAACATCTTTTCATTAAATGGTGCTCGATCAATTTGATATCCACATTTGAACCATTGATTTAAATTAAAAAGGTGAAACAATTCAGATTCTGCATGTGTGCTCAGTCATGCCTGACTGTACTACACCGTGGGCTGTAATCAGTCACAATCCTCTGTCCATGGGATTTTCCAGGCAAGAATACTGGAGTGGGTTGCCATTTCCTACTCCAGGGATCTCTCGACCCAGGGATCTAACCCATGTCTCCTGCATCTCCTGCGTTGGCAGGGAGATTCCTTATCACTAGCACTACCTGGGAAGCCCTCAGATTCAGAAACAATGTAAAATATCCTTAGGATTGTCCAAGTTTTCTTAAGTAGGCATATTATACTATATAAAAATTAGGAATTCTATTCTTTAAGTGATTTCACTAGGAGAATCCAGGCACAAAGTGGAAGATACTTCCAATATATATAATTAATGAGGTTTCACCCAAAATATATTAAAAACTACAAATCATTAACTAACAAGCAAACAACTTAATAGAAGAACAGACAAAACACTATTATTGGCATCTCACAATTGAAAGCAGAGGGAATTGCCAATGGACATATAAGAAAGGTACTCAATAGTCGTCAAGGAGATTAAAATTAAAATCACAATAACTCTCTACTACACACACACTAGAAAGTTTAAAATGACAAAAATTGACAATGTAAAAGTTTAGTAAGAAAATGAAACAAACCAAATTTCTGTATCCCCCTGATAACTCTGTAAATTAGTACAGTCACTTTGGAAAAGTTATTAGCTGCTATCTAATAAAACTCTAAATACCATATGACAATGTTTCTACCGTTAAGTATTTTCTCAGATGCACACAAAGATATTTATGAAAATATTCATGGATTAATTATTTATAATAATCAAATCCAGAAAGAACCTAAATGTTCATCAAAGATATAACATATATATGAATGGTGGTTTAGTCCTATAATGAAGGAACTATCAGTGAAAATGAAGAAACTATTACTATATGAAGCAATATGATGAGTCACAATAACACTGAAGAGTATATACCATAATATTCCATTTTATATAATTGAAAATGTGCAAAAAATACTATGGTGCTAGAAATTCAGAGGGAAGCTTAGTCTCAGCGAAGGACAAATAATGACCAGGAGAGAATACTCAAGAAATGTCTATTAATATTCTATTCCCCATCTGGGTTCTATCACCACAGATATGTTTATTTTGTGAAAATGTATCTAGCTGTTCACTTTTAAGTTGTAACCTTTGTTTATATATATTATATTTTAATTAAAAATGTTATAAAATAAAAGAGAAGAAACCTTAAAAGTAGATATTTCCTTTCAAGTCAGTGAATATGTCATGAGATGGGTCCTAAATCTCCAAAAGACTGTTCAGACCTTGCCCACCTCTTCCTGAATTCTCTGAGATGGAAATTAGAAACTGAGCATGATCCAGACATTCAGGATCAGCAAAGTCATCGTTCTCAAAGTTTAGTGTGATTGGGAGTCCCTAAAGACAGTTGACTGCTGGGTGTCACTCCCAGGGTTTTTGACATAGCAAGTCCAGAAATAAGCCTAGAAATTTTCAATTTAAAACTATGGTTTCAGTACTAAGATAGTAGCTACCATCTCATTTTTTTTCTATTTTACATAACCCTTGTCCTTGTTCATATTTCATTTTTAACCTCCACTGCTGTTCTGAAGTCCCCATCCATGTGATTATTATTATTATTACTCTCAGAAGGCAAAATTCAATGCTACTACATTTTAAAAAGAAAGAATATTCAGGGTATGATTGCCCTCAAAATTTCCAAAGTCCTATAACCTCTGTTTCAACATGGACTGAATATCAGAAACCTGTGTAGAGCCTTTTAAAACAACTATAAATCAGCCCCAGGCTTCCCTGATGGCTCAGATGGTAAAGAATCTGCCTGCAATGTGGGAGACCTTGATTTGATCCCTGGATCGAGAAGATGCCCAAGAGAAGGGAATGGCAACCCACTATAGTATTCTTGCCTGGAGAATTCCATGAACAGAGGCCACAGTCCATGGGGTAGCAAAGAGTTGGACAAAATTGAGCAACTAACATTTTCACACAAATCAGCCCCAACCCCAAGATTCTTATTTACTTGCTCGTTAGGTAATTCTAATGCATAGTTAGGATCAAAAATCACTGTAATAACTCATGCAAAATAGCTACTCCATTCACTTGGGTACTTGATCCTATCTTTTACTTAACTCAGGGTCTTTACTTGAGTTCACTTAAGCTGATAAATCTCTCTCCAATATTATCCTAAAAGTCCATGTAAGATTGAAGCCAACACCATCCACCTCCAAATAGGAAGATAAACTAAATTTATCTTGGTCTATTAACTATTCTTTTCTAAAAGTAAGTTTTTCGTCTTTCCTTTCCAAATTCCTCAGAAAATGTATCTTTGTTTAATGTTTCTACTTATTTATCTCCCAGTCATCCGTCAATGGACTGAGATCTTTATTTTTCTTCATACCTTCCATTGAACCCTTTCTTCTGAGCTCAACATTGACTTCCTAGAGGACACACACTTGTTCAGCATTTTTAACTGAGTCTCTCAGTGACAGATGGCATTGTTATTAACTCATGACTTCCCTCTTTGGCTTCTTGTGAAATATTTTCCTGATTACCCTTTTAGCTGTCTAAAACATCTTATCCATCTATCACATTGCCTCTTATTTCTCTATCAGTTACTTTAATATCAGAGCTCCCTAGGCTTCTACTCTTCTTTTAAAAATGTATACTTTCTCCCAAGGTGATAGTATCTAATCTCCTTATGTCAATTACACTCCAGGTATATTGATGATTTTTCAATCTACATCATTTAGTTAAATCTCTTTCACTGTCCACTCAATTGCCTAAGGGGAATCTTCAATTTTAATAAAACATATTAGCCAGTTTGTGTACCAATTATCCTTTACAAAATCTTTCCATTTCATAGTGATGCACTGTCCACTGGAACTCATTTTGTCAAATAATTATTGTAAATTATAGAAACAAAGAATTCTCAATTTCATATTTAAATCTGATGTGTTTTTGAGGAGTTTCTCCCTGTTCTATCTCATAGGCCAGATCGCTGAACAGTCATTTATGTCTTGTATTTATTTTTATAAATATCTTGGAGTGTTTTACCATATCTAAAATTATAAAATTTGAGCCAAATTTACTTGAAAATGGAAATTTTAAAATCTGAGTGAATCTGCTGATCTATTTTATAAAAGACAAGATTTAGATATATGCTTGGTCTTTTGCATTGCAGACAAATTCTTTACCATCTGAGCCACCAGGGAAGCCCACATATACTTGCAATTTAACTAGTAATCAAAATATTTATCTTAAATGATATTGAATAGAATGGTTTTGCAGGATATCACTGGCTTTTATATGAACTTTGAATGATTTTTTTCTTAATAAAATTGTAGTGTCTCCCTCCTCCAATTCAAGTTTGCTGAACTTAGGAGTATGTATATTTTTCAAAATTTTTAAGAAAGATATTGCATCCTTTGAAGATAGCAATCATGTTAACAAAGTTAACAGTAGTTATATATTTGAGTATTAATGTTGTACCAGTCACTGTGCTATCAACGTTGAAGTGAAAGTGTTAGTTGCTCTAGTCGTGTCCAACTCTTTGCGACCCCATGGAGTGTAGCCCACCAGGCTCCTCTGCCCATGGAATTCTCCAGGCAAGAGTACAGGAGTGGGTAGTCAATCCCTTCTAGAGGGGATCTTCCTGATCCCGGGGACTAAACCAGGTCTCCCTCATTGCAGGCAGACTCTACCACCTAGCCACCAAGAAGACCAAGCTAATAACTTTATATGTATAAAATATTTGTCTATTTCTCCCTATATTTTTGGTTGACTTATCTATCCATGCTCTATCATTTCTCAGTGAAACAAAATTAATATCTTACCAACATAAATCTATGTTTTTTCTCTTGTACAAATAAAATGTATTTGCTAAAAGGAAGTAAATAGTATTTTTTAGAGTGGAAATTAAATGGTATCAATCACACTTTCCTATTTGCAACATTCTACTCAGTTCAGTTCAGTTCAGTGGCTCAGTCATGTCCAGCTCTTTGTGATCCCATAGACTGCAACAGGCCAGGAGTCCCTAACTGGCCTAACTTTGCTAACTCCTAGAATTTGCTCAAATCAATGTCCAATCACACTTTCCTATTTGTAACATTCTACTCAGTTCAGTTCAGTTCAGTGGCTCAGTCATGTCCAGCTCTTTGTGATCCCATAGACTGTAGCAGGCCAGGAGTCCCTAACTGGCCTAACATCGCTAACTCCTAGAATTTGTGCAAATCAATATCCATTGAGTCGGTGATGCCATCCAACCATGTCATCCTGTCATCCCCTTCTTCTCTTGCCTTCAATCTTTCCCAGCATCAAGGTCTTTTCTAATGAGTCAGTTCTTCACACCAGGTGGCCAAAGTATTGGGGCTTCAGCTTCAGCATTAGCCCTTTCAATGAACATTCAGGACTGATTTCCTTTCAGATTGATTGGTTTGATCACCTTACAGCCCAAGATACTCTCACGTTCTCCAAAACCATAGTTCAGAAACATCAACTCTTCAGTGCTCCGTTTTCTTTATGTTTCAGCGCTCACATCCATACATGACTACTGGAAAAGACATAACTTTGACTAGATGGATCTTTGTCAGCAAACTAATGGCTCTGCTTTTTAATATGTTATCTAGGTTTTTCATAGCTTTTCTTCCAAGAAGCAAGCATATTTTAATATCATGACTGCAGTCACCATCTGCAGTGATTTTGGAGCCCAAGAAAATAAAGTCTGTCACTGCTTCCATTGTTTCCAATCTATTTGCAATGAAGTGATGGGAAAGGATGCCATGATCTTAGTTTTTTCAATGTTGAATTTTAAGCCAGCTTTTTCACTCTCATCTTTCACTTTCGTCAACAGGCTCTCTAGTTCCCCTTCACGTTCTGCCATTAGGGTGGTGACATCTGTATATCTGAGGATATTGATATTTCTCCCAACAATCTTGATTCCAGTTTGTACTTCATCCAGCCTGGCATTTTGTGTGATATACTCTGCATATAAGTTAAATAAACAGGGTGACAATATACAACCTTTTGCACTCCTTTCCCAATTTGGAATTAGTTCACTGTTTCATACCCGTTTCTAACTGTTGCTTCTTGACCTGCACACATATTTCTCAGGAGGCATGTAAGGTGGCCTGGTATTCCCATCTCTTTAAGAATTTTCCACAATTTGTTGTGATCCAAAAGTCAAAGTTTCTGGCTAGTCAATAAACAGAAGTAGGTGTTTTTCTAGAACTCTCTTTTTTGATGATCCAATGGATGTTGGCAATTTGATCTCTGGTTCCTCTGCCGTTTCTAAATCCAGCTTGAACATCTGGAAGTTCTTGGTTCACAGACTGTTAAACCCTAGCTTGGAGGATTTTGAGCATTAGTTTGCTAGCATGTCAGATGACTGCAACTGTGTGGTAGTTTGAACACTCATTGGCATTGCCTTTCTTTGGCACTGGAATGAAAACTGACCTTTTCCAGTCCTGTGGCAACTGCTGAGTTTACCAAATTTTCTGACATATTGAGTGCAGCACTTTCACAATATCATCTTTTTAGGATCTGAAAAAGCTCAGTTGGAATTCCATTACCTCTACTAGCTTTGTTCATAGTGATACTTCCTAAGGCCCACTTGACTTCATACTCCAGGATATCTGGCTCTAGGTGAGTGATCACACCATTGTGGTTATCTGGGTCATTAAGATCTTTTTCGTATAGTTCTTCTGTGTATTCTTTCCACCTCTTCTTAATATATTCTGCTCTGTTAGGTTTATACCATTTCTGTCCTTTATTCTGCCCATCTTTGCATGAAATGTTCCCTTGGTATCTCTAATTTTCTTGAAGAAATCTATAGTTTTTCCCACTCCATTGTTTTCCTCTATTTCTTTGCATTGATCACTGAGGGAAGCTTTCTTATCTCTCCTTGCTATTCTTTGGAACTCTGCATTCAGATGAATATATCTTTCCTTTTCTCCTTTGTCTTATGCCGTCTCTTCTTTTCTCAGCTACTTGTGAGCCCTCCTCGGACAGCCACTTTGCTGTTTTGCATTTCTTTTTGGGGGGATGGTTTTGACCACTCCCTCCTGTACAATGTCACAAACCTCTGGCCATCATTCTTCAAGCACTCTATCAGATCTAATCCCTTGAATCTATTTGTGACTTCCATTGTATAATTGTAAGGGATTTGATTTAGGTCATACCTGAATGGTCTAGTGGTTTTCCCTACTTTCTTCAATTTAAGTCTGAATGCTGCAATACGGAGTTCATGATCTGAGCCACAGTCAGCTCCCTGTCTTGGTTTTGCTGACTGTATAGAGCTTCTCCATCTTTGGCTGCAAAGAATATAAGCAATGGTATTTCGGTATTGACTATCTCTTTCTAATTTACCTGCAGAATATAAATTGAATTGACTTCATTAGTCATTGAATTACCCCAAGTACTCAGAACAAGGCTGGTTTATAGTTGTTATCTAAATAATATTTTATCTGGTTAAATATATTTTTATTTGCTCTCAGTATGTCCATGAAATTTCTTGGACAATTATTTGAGAGATAGTTTTATAGTAAGTCTAGAGGTGGAGACTAGGCCCCAGGACAAATCTGATACTCATAAATTGCTCTATCTAATTTAATTTACTTAAATTAATTCTAAGCTGTATTTTATTGGTAACATTATCATTATTTTGATAGTGCACATTTATTGACTTACTTTTTGCCAACAATTTCTCAATTGTGTCAGTCGCTCAGTCATGTCCAACTTTGCAACCCCATGGATTGTAGCCCGCCATACTCCTCTGTCTAAGGGATTCTCCTGGCCAGAGTACGGAGTGGGCTGCCATTTCCTTTTCCAGGGGATCTTCTCAACCCAGGGATCAAACTCACGTCTCCTGCACTGCAGGAAGATTCTTTACTATCTGAGCCACCAGGGAAGCCCCCTCAATTTTCAGATATTATAAAAATTCAACTTATGTTGGGGAAGAAACTGAGGCACATTGACCCACCACCCCAGGCTTCTATTTGCCAGTCCAAGGTCTAGTGCACACCCTCCTGCTCTCCACCCCCAGAATGAACTAGTTACACATTTTCTACTTTTCTTATCAGTGTCTTAGAAGTTTTATTTTTGTAGGTAGAAAGGTTCCTACAAGGTGATGGCACAATTGCCCTGTCACTCCCTCTGGCAAAATCGCTACAGCAGGGTGATAAGAAGACTCTCTCAGGTCCGTGTTTTTCATTTCATTCTTACCATCTCTACTAGTTAAATGACAGGTTCAATGCTGATCACTGTTGCTAATTTTTCTGCTACAAAATAGAGTACTAGGAAGAGAAAAGAAAGTGAGCAAAAAATATCAAATCTTTGTCCATGTGGAGCCCTGAGAAAGGGCAAATTATTAAAGTATTTTAGTATAATCTGAAGTCTTCCACAGAAACTGATTGCTTAAAACTTAGCTCTCTCTCAGTCTGCTCCTGAATTTACTATATTTTAAATACAGGTTTTATTTGAATTCTATTCCAAACCAATGAAATTCAGAAGAAACTAGATGTTTAATGAAACAATCAATTTCAGTTATTAATGGGTAATATTCATTGTGTACATGAAGGCAGTATTTTAACCTTTTGAAATAGATCATCAAATGTAATCCTAACAATAACTCTATGATGAAAATAATGAAATAAAACAATGATTATTTGTATCTGACAGAAGAGGAAACTGGGGCACAGAAAGGTCTATATCCCAAAACCACACAGTTAAAAAGTTGTAGAGCCAGGTTTCAAATGAAGCCATCTAAGAGAACTGGTCTAATCTTAGTACACACTGCAGTTTGATTTAAAAAAAAAAAAAAGCAAGTGAGAAAAAGTCAAGAATATAGTGTACCAACATATACAATGGTGCAGGCAATATGGAGAAATTGAAAGAGATGCCCAAAGGAGGAAAAAAGAACAAATCAAATCAAACCAAAGACATAGAAAACAAAGATTTTTCTTATTATTTCTAGAAAGCCCCTCCTAAGTCAAGACATACATGATGAAAATAAACAATGTTTATGGCAAATTCTTATCTCAATTCATCATTCTCTATATTTGAATAAGAATCAATAGAAAAAATAATTAAATACAAAATTTCACACTGGGTAAACAACTGGAATATAACATATACTTTACATTATAGATTTGGTTTATTAGTAAGCTTCAATCACAAGATTATGGTGACTTATGAAAATAAAACTATGATTATAATTTTCTATGCTGTTTTGAATTATTATTCTGGATTAATTTCTCAAAATTATGATTTAAAGATAATATTTAAACTTTCAAATTAAATATTTCAAATAAAATGTTTATATTTATTATACTAATAGAAAGCTTTTTAAATGGCTTTATAATTCACAATTAAGGTTTTAGCCTAATAACACAATGTAAAATATGTATGCATATATGCTAACATGGGCTTCCTCTGTGTCTCAGTGGTAAAGAATTTGCCTGCAATGCGGGAGATATAAGAGATGCCAGTTGGATCTCTGGGTCTGGAAGATCCCCTGAAGCAGGGCATGGCAACCCAACCAACTCCAGTATTCCTGCCTGGAGAATTCCATGGACAGAAGAGCCTGGAGGGCTATGGTCCACAGGACCACAAAGAATTGGACATGACTGAAGTGACTTAGTATGCATGCACACATACACTAACAGGCAGTTCAGTTCAGTTCAGTTGCTCAGTTATGTCCAATTCTTTGTAATCCCATGAACTGCAGCACACCAGGCTGCCCTGTCCATCACCAATTCCCAGAGCTTGCTCAAACTCATATTCACTGAGTCAGTGATGCCTTCCAACCATCTCATCCTCTTTTGGTCCCCTACTCCTCCCGCCGTCAATCTTTCCCAGCATCAGGGTCTTTTCCAATGAGCCAGTTCTTTGCATCAGGTAGCCAAAGTACTGGAGCTTCAACTTCAGCATCAACCCTTCCAATGAATATTCAGGACTGATTACCTTTAGGATTGACTGGTTGGATCTCCTTGCAGTCCAAGGGACTCTCAAGAGTCTTCTACAACAACACAGTTCAAAAGCATCAATTTTTTAGCACTCAGCTTTCTTTATGTTCCCACTCTCACATCCATACATGACTACTAGAAAAAACATAGCTTTGACTAGAAGGATCTTTGTCAGCAAAGTAACGTCTCTGCTTTTTAATATGCTGTCTAGGTTGGTCATAACTTTTCTTCCAAGGACCAAGTGTTGGTTTTTTTTTTTTTGTTTTGTTTTGTTTAATTTCATGGCTGCAGTCACCATCTGCAGTGATTTTGGAGCTCAAGAAATTAACAGGCAAACAGATGCATAAACACACAACCTTAAAATGCCAAAGAAAATGAGGTTATAATGAATCCATCTGTAAACTATTTCAAGTAAAATTATTTACTTTAATGATGTTAGTGGGATTAGGCAATACTGACATAAGACTCTTGTGCAAATTCATGATTACAGTTGACCCTTGAAGAACATGTGTTTGAACTATGAAGGTTCATTTATTTGTGGATTTTTTTTCAATAAATATATATATGACAGCATCACATGACCTATGTTTGGTTAAACCCACAGAAGCAGAATTCAGCTAATCCATAGATGTGTGTGTGTGTATGTCTGATTCTTTGCAACCCCACTGAATACAGCCCGACCCACTCCTCTGTCCATGGGATTTTTCAGGCAACAATACTGAGGTGCATTGCCATTTCCTCTTTGAGGGGATCCTCCAGACACAGGTATAGAACTCGTGTCTACTGTCTCCTGCATTGGCAGGCAGATTCTTTATCAGTGAGCCAAAAATAAAAACTTATATGCAAATTTCAACTGTGCTGGAGTCCATGGACCTAACCCCCACATTGTTCAAGAGTCAGCTGCATATTACATTAGTATTGACAAAATGTACAACACATTGAAATATAACCACTTAACAATTGCAGAATTTTTATGTTTATCAAGAAATTCATTCTTATTTAAATTACTGAAATCTGATACCTTTATGATATTCTTCTTTTTTAATATTATTTTCTAAACTAAAGGAGTATTTGTATTTTTTGTATCTCAAATGTATATTCTTAGCAACAATGCTCTGGATGTATTTTTAGGCTAATTTAATGTGTTACCTCTTTTTTTTTTTTCCTTTGGAAGGGATGGAATGGTATAGTCTACAACTATCTGGTGGCATGAGATGGATGAAATGGAAAATTATGCAGATTATTCTTGTATAGTTTTTTTGATGACTGTTCTTTAACTTCCTGTAATAAAACTTCTTGTCTAAAAACAAAGTGTTTTTTATATACATGTGAATGTGTCGATCAAAATTAGATTTTCATTTGATCAATTTTAAAAGTGAAGAATAAAATATAAACCCTAAAAACCTCGGTCAGTGACATATGCTACATTTAAACAGTGATTTCATTTATTCAATTGGTAATCTGAGCATCAATCTTGTACAAGGTATTACTATAAGAAATATGTATCAGATTCTAATACAACCAAAGTGGCTAAGGCAAAAATGTATTGATCAAAAATTACAGATAATGAAAGTGAAAATTTTTAGCTTGTATTGTTCATCCAAAATCTTGCCCCCTACTACTTATTTCAGTCACCCTTTTAAGATGTCAGTTTCCATGTGGTTAGATAATACAAACTAATTTTTATAGAGTCCAAAGTCAAATGTAAACAAGCTTTGATATGCTGCTGTTTTGAATAATTTCTCTCTTGGCACAAGAAATTAAAACTTGGCTGCACAATCAATCGTACCAAGGGTGAACAGAGGTATATAGTACACCCACATTTATATGCAGGGCCCCAGGAACAACAAAACTTGTATTTTTCTAAACAGTTAATTTTAGCATCCATCCAAATGTGAGTGAGCCAGTTAGTGAGGTGAAGCTGCACTTTAAATGATGTCCAAATGCTTTTTTAAAGAGTGTTAACATTTGCATAAAGTCAACTTTTTTGTACTTATGTTTTCAAATCAATTCAGCTTTGTGAGCTAATATTTCACTAGAGCCCTGCAGATAAAGAAGCATGCAGGTCAGTCATGTGTGCTGCTAAATCCCCAAAGGAAACCTTCACTAAAAACCAAAAGATTGACACCAGACAAGATTAGCTAAAGAATTAGTCATGCACAATCAACTGTGTTAACTGGGGAAAGAAAACATCTGCTTCTCTTGTCCTTCAAGAAAGTGCTATCAGAGTAGAGTATTAATGCTTCTAGTGTATATTATTATGTGCTTCTTCTGAGTGTGCCACTCAGAAGATGGATTTGTTGCAACCAGCTACCACAGCTACTTTAAATGCTCCTAATGAAGAGCAAAAGCTTCACTGCCTTGTGCTATTTAATTCCCAGACCTAGCTAGACCCAAAGATCTCCCCAAGGAATACAACAGTTAAGTCCCTTTCTCAATCTGGAAATGAAGAGGCTTAGGCTCTGTCTTAAAAAATGCTATACAATGGTTGAGTTTTCCAAACCAAACAACCAACAAACAAAAATATTGTTGATTAGAACAAAAGAAGAAAACCCTACCAAATAGCTAAAGATCATTAAAGTTCAATTTCTCAGAAAACTGGGGACTTACGCAGTTTTGTTTTTTTTTAATATGTTAAATTTTAAATCTCAAACTAAGAATTATAAATAAAATAGGAAGATTTTAAAATAAACATTCATTCAAATACCTCTTAAAGAATCTAGTAATATTTAAAATTCGTACTATTTGGGAGGATTATTTTATTGCTACTATCAACAAATAAACCAGAGAACAGAAAAGAAAGAAAATGCATAAAATGCATAAAAAGATGTATTATATAGTTTAGCTCTTTTATGTTTAGTTCATCTCTTTTATTTTTTAGATCCACATCAAGAAAATAAATCATTTTAGCAAAAGTACTTTAACCAATTAGGCGATTTCCTCTTGAGATATCATCTTTTTTTCTACCTGAAGTCTACAGGGACATAACAAATTGTGAGGTACACTGGATTCAGTAACTTCGTTGAGTGAGCACATATATTATGCAGAACTGCTGGTTGACATTGTGTTGTTAATTAAGCCTTGTTCACAGGCCTATTTTAAAGATGAGGAAATAAGATCAGAGAGGGTAATAAATTTATCCTCCATTACACAGCTAATAAACATGTAGATTTAGAAAGACTGTGTTAACACTGTGTTCAGCAAAACAAAATCTCCCCCCATAGATGTCATCACTGGTAACCTATGACTATGTTACTTTACGTGGCAAAAGATAATTAAAGTTGCAAATACAATTAAGGTTGCTAATCAGCTGAGTTTGAAATGATAGAGAGACCACTCTGAATTATCTCAGGAGGAAACACATTTAAATGCTTAGATTCATACATACACAACTATAATTACAGATATATAAGTGTGTGAAATAAAATAATGAGTGTAAAAATATATATTTAAAAATATGTGAAGTATATCTGTATTTCAAAAAATATATTAACAATTATAGGGGGTGGTAAAGAATCCACCTACCAATGCAGGAGACACAAGAAACATGTATCAGACATGGGTTTTCTCTCTTGTATCACTAAAATGCATTTGCTAAAAGGAAGCAAAGAGTATTATTTAAAGTGGAAATTAAATGATATCAATCACTTTCATATTTGTAACATTTGAATAACTTTTCTTAAATTTAGAATAAAACCAATATTCTTACCACAACCTTAATGATGACAATCCACAGACCTCTCAGTAACCTCAAGCCACAGTGTTCATTTTCCATTTCCTTAAATTTAACAAAGTTCCCTCCAACTTTAGGACCTTTGTTCTAAACTATTCCCTTTATTCTAAATTATTCCTCAAGATCTTCCCAAGGCTGACTAAATGATGCCATTCAAACTAGTGAGACATTCCTTACACCACTGGTAACTAAAAATTTTAAATTTTAGAACTACCAAAAGTTTGGTGACAAACTCAAAACACGTTGGTTAACCCTGGATTACAAGGGCTTGTAAATCCAATCTTTTTAAAACACTAAAAATGTTTGCATCTTACTTGAGAAATAAAAATCTAATCAAATCCTAGTACCAACTATAGTGTATTTGGCAATATCTGTTTTGAGAAAGTGTTGCAAGCAGAAAAATAATGATCTTTAGTTCTACTCCCTTAATAAGTTCATTTAAATTGAAAATTCTAGGTCACTTTGGTAACAGACACAATGAGTTCAGACTATTTATATGGAAATAGATGCCTTTCCTTTTCAACAGTGGTAAGAGTGCAAATTATCACAAACCAAATTCAACCAGATACCTTTAACAAAGAAAAAATAAAAATGCAAGTGCATAAACATCACTGGTAAAAACTCAAATTAATTGTAATGGAGCATGAAACATAATTGAAGTATTAAAAACTACACATGAGAATAATAGATTTTAATATAAGCCCAGACATCACTAAATTAATGATTATGTCTGTATATATACTAAAATATGTCAATGTTATGATAAACCAAAGACAGATTCTTACAACCAGAAATTTCAATTTCAAACTTTTCTCTACTTTTTATGGTACAAATTATTATAACAAATTGAATATGTGCCTTCATATTTTATCTGCAAACAAAAATTTAGATGCTTTTTTCTTTCAAAATGAGAAATGTATCATCCTGTAAATTATACAGCTCTTTATCATTGTTGAGCTTTGAATCTTATGGCTTTCTAAAAAGTTAATACTATTTACAGTGTCAATCACATATATAAGTATCATGTATAAAAAGATTACATTAGGTTTATATAGGAAAAAGTATTTAGAACACAAGCACCGTAGTCTAATTTATATCACTCTTTTATTGGTTATCTTAACTGCTTTACTCTAGATTTCCAAAAGCATTAGACTGTACTAAGAATCAGTCACTTACTATTAAGTATTTAGTACTTTATCTTAATTCCTGACACCTGTCTAAGGCTTCCCTGGTAGCTCAGATGGTAAAGCGTCTGCCTGCAGTGTGGAAGACCTGGGTTCGATCCCTGGGTTGGGAAGATCCCCTGAAGAAGGAAATCTCAACCCACTCCAGTATTCTTGCCTGGAAAATTCCATGGACTGAGGAGCCTGGTAGGCTACAGTCCATAGGATTGCAAAGAGTTGGACATGACTGAGCAACTTCACTTCACCTCTTCACCACTTTAAGAATGTCAACTGCGACCTCACTCCACTGATGCAGGATATAGGATAACTAATATATTACTAAAGGAAACTCAATTATAATATGATGTTAGGAGTTTTATAATCTATTCAACTAATTTTACTTATATTTGAAAAATAAATGAACACAGAGAAGGCAAAAGATCTCATATGTATGAGAAACCCTATATGTTTCCAAAGTGTGTGTATACATGTATATATATACACACAAAAACATATAGCTGTTTCTCACTTTGAAATCTTTCTTCTTTCTCCCATGCCCCAAATTCTATCACAATAACACAATCATGCCAACTAATTTCGCATATTTCTTCAGATATTCTAATATCTATCACTCAGACTTACAGTGCATATATATGCATAGGGTGTTTATTTAGAGAGCTTATTTCACATTAGCTTTATTATCAAGACACACAATGCATCTTTAGGATTGGGACAGGTCTCTAAGTATTACTGTAACCCATCAACTTATTTGGTGGGAACCGGGAGATGACTATGGCTCAGATCATGAACTCCTTATTGCCAAATTCAGACTGAAACTTAAAAAAGTAGGCAAAAGCACTAGGCCATTGAGGTATGACCTAAATCAAATCCCTTACGATTATACAGTGGAAGAGACAAACAGATTCAAGGGATTAGGTCTGAATAGACAGAGTGCCTGAAGAACGATGGATGGAGGTTTGTGACATTGTACACGAGACAGGGATCAAGACCACACTCAAGAAAAAGAAATGCAAAAAGGCAAAACGGTTGTCTGGGGAGGCCTCACAAATAGCTGTGAAAAGAAGAGAAGTGAAAGCAAAGGAGAAATGAAAAGATACACCCATTTGAATGCAGAGTTCCAAAGAATAGCAAGGGGAGATAGGAAAGCCTTCCTCAGTGATCAATGCAAAGAAATAGAGGAAAACAATACAATGGGAAAGATGAGAGATCTCTTCAAAAAAATTAGAGCTACCAAGGAAACATTTCATGCAAAGATGGACACAATAAAGAACAGAAATGGTATGGACCTAACAAAAGCAGAAGATATTAAGAAGAGGCGGCAAGAATATACAGAAAAACTATATAGAAAAGATCTTCACGACCCAGAAAATTATGATGGTATAATCACTCACCTAGAGCCATACATCCTGGAGTGTGAAGTAAAGAGGACCTTAGGAAGAATCACTATACAAATACCTAGGAGAGGTAATGGAATTCCACTTGAGCTATTTCCAATCGAAAAAGATGATGCTATGAAAGTGCTGCACTCAATATGTCAACAAATTTGAAAACTCAGCAGTGGCCAGAGGACTCGAAAAGGTCAGTTTTCAATCCAATCCCAAAGAAAGGCAATGCCAAAGAATGATAAAACTTCCACACAATTGCACTCATCTCATACACTAACAAGATAATGCTCAAAATTCTCCAAGCCAGGCTTCAACAATACATGAACCGTGAACTTCCAGATGTTCAAGCTGGATTTAGAAAAGGCAGAGGAACCAGAGATCAAATTGCCAACATCTGCTGGATCATCAAAAAAGCAAGAGAGTTTCAGAAAAGCTTCTGTTTTATCGACTATGCCAAAGTCTTTGACTGTGTGGATCAAAACAAACTGTGGAAAATTCTTTTTTTTTTTATTTAGGTGGCATTTATTTATAACTTTTATTTATTTTATTATTTATTACTTTTTTTTAAATTTTATTTTATTAGTTGGAGGCCAATTACTTCACAACATTTCAAAGGGTTTTGTCATACATTGACACGAATCAGCCATAGAGTTACACGTATTCCCCACCCCGATCCCCCCTCCCACCTCCTTCTCCACCCGACTCCTCTGGGTCCTCTCAGTGCACCAGGCCCGAGCACTTGTCTCATGCATCTCACCTGGGCTAGTGATCTGTTTCACCATAGATAATATACATGCTGTTCTTTTGAAACATCCCACCCTCACCTTCTCCCACAGAGTTCAAAAGTCTGTTCTGTACTTCTGTGTCTCTTTTTCTGTTTTGCATATAGGGTTATCATTACCATCTTTCTAAATTCCATATATATGTGTTAGTATGCTGTAATGTTCTTTATCTTTCTGGCTTACTTCACTCTCTATAATGGGCTCCAGTTTCGTTCATCTCATTAGAACTGATTCAAATGAATTCTTTTTAACAGCTGAGTAATATTCCATGGTGTATATGTACCACAGCTTCCTTATCCATTCATCTGCTGATGGGCATCTAGGTTGCTTCCATGTCCTGGCTATTATAAACAGTGCTGCGATGAACAAACTGTGGAAAATTCTTAAAGAGATGGAAATACCAGACCACTTGACCTGTCTCTTCAGAAATCTGTATGCAGGTCAGGAAGCAACAGCTAGAACTAGACATGGAACAACAGACTGGTTCCACATAGGGAAAGGAGTACATAAAGGCTGTATATTGTCACCCTGCTTATTTAACTTATATGCACAGTACATCATGAGAAACACTGGACTGGATGAAGCACAAGTTGGAATCAAGATTGCTGGGAGAAATATCAGTAACCTCAGATATGCAGAAGACACCACCCTTATGGCAGAAAGTGAAGAAAAACTAAAGATCCTCTTGATGAAAGTGAAAGAGGAGACTGAAAAAGTTGGCTTAAAGCTCAACAATCAGAAAACTAAGATCATGGCATCCAGTCCCATGACTTCATGGCAAACAGATAGAGAAACAGTGGAAACAGTGGCAGACTTTATTTTTTGAGGCTCCAAAATCACTGCAGATGGTGACTGCAGCTATGGAATAAAAAGATGCTTACTCCTTGGAAGAAAAGCTATGACCAACCTAGATAGCATATTTAAAAGCAGAGACATTACTTTGCCAACAAAGTCTGTCTACTCAAAGCTATGGTTTTCCCAGTAGTCCGGTATGGATGTGAGAGTTGGACTATAAAGTAAGGTGAGTGCCAAATAATTGATGCTTTTGAACTATGGTGTTCGAGAAGACTCTTGAGAGTCTCTTGGACTGCAAGGAGATCCAACCAATCCATCCTAAAGGAAATCAGTCCTGAATGATCATTGGAAGGACTGATGTTGAAGCTGAAACTCCAACAGTTTGGCCACCTGATGTGAAGAGCTGACTCATTTGAAAAGACCCTGATGCTGGGAAAGACTGAGGGCGAGAGGAGAAGGGAATGACAGAGGATGATGAGATGTTTGGATGGCACTAACAACTCAATGAACATGAGTTTGGGTAAATTCTGGGAGTTGGTGATGGGCAGGGAGGCCTGGCATACTATGGTCCATGGGGTTGCAAAGAGTTGGACATGACTGAGCAACTGAACTGACCTGAACTGAACATGCTGATATCCTGATATTGTATTCCCAACCTTCACAAATGTGAGCAATACATATGTACTGTTTAAAGTATTCCGCCTGTAGTATTTTGTTGGGGCTAAGAAAGAAAGTTGGTACTGCTATAACATATAGCTAAAAATGTGGTTTTGGAATACACAGAAGTTGAAAGAGTTCTTGTGTACATGATAGAAAATGTTCTACACTGCCATGAGCAAATTATTAAAAGAAATCCTAGTGAGAAATTAGGAGAAGTGGAGTTATGAAGAAAGCCTCAATCTTCTTAGAATATAAAAATGGTTGTAAACAGAATATGTTGAGAGAAATATGGAAGTAAACACCATTTTGAGGAGGTCTCAAAGAATTGAGGAGCATAGTATTGAAACTAGAGGAAAGGAATTATCTGTTAAAAGTGACAAAGAGGTTGGCTGACTTAGGTTCCTATGATAGTGTTTTGTGAAAGGTCAAACTTGTGAGTGGTGAAGTTTGATATTTGGCTGAGGGAATTTCTAACAAAGTGTCAATAGAGTGGTGTAGTTTCTCATGGATGCTTATAGCAAAGTGCAAGAATAAAGAAATGACTTAAAGATGAAATTTGATATATAAAAAAAGCAGAATTAAAAAATTTGGATGTCCTGTTGTGCATCTGAGTGGATTATTGGTACTTTCATGGCTGGAGCAGGTCTGGCAATAGCAATGCAAGCTCTGTGAGTGCCCACACAGATGCTGGGCTGCAGCCTGGGCTGACACAGTAACTCCTATAGGCAGCCACAGGTGCACAGCTACGGCAGTTCCAGTGCCTGACCTCAGGGGTTCTCTACCAATGAATCTTTGCTACCATCTTTATGAGTACATCTTCTGAAAGACACTCTGCCCAAGTCCCTAAGTTCCCATGGCTGAGGTCCTGGACAAAGGCAATGACAGAAATACTGTACTTTGTGATCTGCACGTATGATATGTAACACCACAGAGTGCCTTTCCCGGTGGATAGCTCCTGTAAAGGAATACTCAGTGGCTCCTCTCCTAGTGTGAGCACTTCAGTCCTGCCTACCTCACACTACAGTTTGGAAATAGATTTGAGGGCATCGACTCCAACAACTGCCTTGATAGGGCAGACCATGTTTTGACAGGGTAATGACAACCACAGAACAAAGAGGCCCAACTCAACTAACAATGCAGATTCCGGCTACCACAACAGTCACATTCCCATCAAGGGGATAATGGTCCACACACACTGAGAAAAGATGTGGCAGGCATCCATACTAAAAGCAAACCTCTTATCAAAAATATTAGACTCACAAAGGCTGTACAGGGACACTCCTACATAGGGACCACAGTAGATAAATACTTCTATCACACTCATAGAGTCAGAGAGAGATAAATAAACCAAAGAAGCAGAAGAACCATTCACAATTAAATTAAGTGAATTTCCCTGAAAGAACAAACAATGGTAAAAGTATCTTCAGTCTATCAGATCCCAAGTTCAAAAAAGAGGTAGTGAAATTACTGAAGGAATTAAGAAAACCTATGGACAGAAATGGAGATTACTGTAAAGAGAACTAGAAAAAATAAAGAGGAGCCAATTAAAATTAGAAAACTCATTTGTCGAGGAAAAAAGCTAAGCTAAAGGAAATCAACACCAAACCACATAATGCTGAAAAATGAAAAAAAAAAATGATATTGAAGATAGAATAATGGAAATTATATAATCAGAATGGCAGACAGAAAGACAAATTTAAAAATATGAAAGCAATACGTGACACCTTGGGGCCTGTGACATAGAAGTGTCACAATCTATGCATAACAGGGACCTCCAAAGGGGCAAAATCGGAAAAGGGGATTGAAGAAATGCTTGAAGAAACTGTGGCTGAAAACTTTCCAAGCCTAAAGAAGGAAACAGATATACAGGTTCAGGAAGCACAGAGGGTCCCAAACAATATAAACTCAAACATACTTACCTCAACACATATTACTATTAAAATGGTAAAAATTAAAGACCAAAAGAGGATTCTAAAGACAGCAAGAGATAAAGAGTTAATTACAAAGTAACCCCCATAAGGCTATAGAAAAGGTGCAAGACAAAAGTGAGTGGCGAGATCTAATCAAAGTCCCGGAAGTGAAAAATCTGCAACCTCGGATACTCTACCCAGCAAGATTATCATTTGGAATAAAAGGAGAGATAATTTCTCAGACAAGCAAAAAGTAAAAGAATACAGCAATACTAAGCCTAACCTAAAAGAAATATTGAAAGGACTTCTCTAAATAGAAAAGAAGCAAGAATTCATAGGAAAAGAAAAAATCACAATTGGAAGGAATATCACTTAAGCCAGTAAACAGATTTTTTAAAAATCTTAAAAATTTTTGTGAAAGCAATAGTAATTATGATGAACTGCAAAAGGAAAAACAAAAAGATGTAGTAAAGGACATGAAAATCATAAAATGTGGGCAAGGAGGATAAAGAAATGTAAATTTTCCTTTTTCTGGAATGCATTTGAGCTTTATGACTACCCATCTAAAGCAAGTAGATATAGTAATGGGTTAACATAATTGAAAGACAGGATAACTATAAAGTAAAAACAATAACAATAATAATACAACAGATTCACAAAAACCAAAAAGAAGAGAAGCATAATACAAATAAAACCATCAAATCACAAAAGGAAAACTCAAAAAGGAACAAAGAAGAAATACAAAAGTTCACTGGAAAATAAAGTTTAAAATGACAATAAATACATATCTATCGACAATTACCCTAAATGTTAATGGACTAAATGCTCCAGCTGAAAAACACAGAGTGCAGGTGAGAAAACAAAAAATAGGTTACAATATGGCACCTACAAGAGACCCACATTAAGGCAAAGGACACACACAGATTGAAAGTGAGGGGACAGATAAAAGATATTTCATGTAAGCAGAAATGACAAAAAAGTGGGGGTAGCAATATTCAAATCAGACAAAACACTTTAAAACAAAGGCCATAAAGAAAGGTAAAGAAATACATTATATAATGACAGAAGAATCAAAACACAAAGAGGATATTACATTCATTAACATATTTACAACCAATATAGGAATACATAAATACATAAAAAAAAGACTGAGACATAAAGGGAGAAATTGACAGAAATACACAACCCACTCACATCAATGGATAGATATTTCAAACAGAACATCAATAAGGTAATAAAGATCTTTGCAGTTGAACTTAGTTGATATTTTCAGGAAATTGTATTCCAAAAAAATCAGAATACATATTCCTTTCAAGTACATATGAAACATTCTCTAGAACAGACCCTCGACCAGGACACAGAACAAGCCTCAACAAATTTAAGAAGACAGGAATTATTCAAGCATCTTTCCTGACCACAATGGCAGGAAATTAGAAATTAACAACAGAAAGAAAAACAAAAACAAACAACAGCAAACAATTACATGTCAGATGAACAACATGCTACTAAAAAATCAGTGAGTCAATGAAGAAATTAAATAAGAAATAAAAAAAAATCTTGAGAAAAAAGACAATGAATACACAACCATACAAATCTACGGGATGCAACAAAAGCAGTTTTTAAAAGAAAGTTCATGTGATACAGGCCATCCTCAAAAAACAAGAAAAACCTCAAATAAACAACTTAATGTACCACCTAAAAGAATTTCAAAAGGAAAAAAGGAAAAACAAAACCTAAAGTCAGCACAAGGAAAACAGAACGGATCAGGAGGGGAAATAAATAAAATAGAGATTAAAAAGAAAAAACAATTAAAAAATCTATAAAACCAAGATCTGGTTCTTTGAAAGGGTAAACAAAATCAACAAACCTCTGGCCAGGCTCATCAAGAAGAAAAGAGAATACACCTGATAAAGAAAAGAAGAAGTAAAAGAGGAGAAATATCAATTTATACCACAGGAATACAAAAAAATGCATATATATATATAATGAACAATTACATGCCAACAAATTCTAACCTAGAAAAAAATGGACACACTTCTAGAAACTTAAGCTCACCAAAACTGAATCAAGGCGAAAAAGATAATTTGAACAGACTGATCACTGCAAGTGAAATAGAACCTGTAATTAAAGAAGAAAAAAAAAAAACCTGCAAACAAAATTCAGGGATGGATGCCTTCACTGCGGAAAGTTACCAAATATACAGAAAAGAATATGCTAATCCTTTGCACATGCTTCAAAAAGACTGAAGAGGAGGGAACACTCACAAAATCATTTTATGAAGCCAGCGTCAACCTGATACCATAATCAAACAAGCATAACATGAAGACAGAAAATTGCACGCCAATATCTGTGATGAACATAGGTGCAAAATATCTCAATGAAATATTAGCAAACTGAATCCAATAACACACAAAACAGATCATACACCATGATCAAGCTGGATTCACCCCAAGGTCACAAGGATGTTTCACTATATGCAAATCAATCCATGTGAAACACCACATCAACAAAAGGAAAGACAAAAACCACATGATGATCTCAACAGATGCATAAAAAAGTATTTGATAAAATTCAACATCCATTCATGATAAAAACTCCTATCAAAATGAATATAGAAGGAACATATATCAACATAGTAAAAGCTATTTATGAAAAAAATCCATAGCCTATATATTACTCAGCAATGTAAACTACTCCCTGCTATTAATAAAATCTGGAAAAAGAAAAGGATGTCCACTCTCACCACTTCCATTCAATGAAATATTGGAATTCCCAGCCACAGCCATCAAATAAGAGGAAGAAGAAGTATTCAAATTAGAACGGAAGATGTAAAATTGTCATTATATGCAGATGACAAGATTCTATACATAAAAAACCCTAATGTCTCCACACAAAAACTACTAGAACTGATAAATGAATTTATCAAGGTAGCAGGACACAAGATTAACATACAGAAATCTGTTGCATTACAGAAATATCAGAAGGAAATTTGATGAAGTATCAGAAATGAATAATGAAATATCAGAAATGTAAAGAAAAATAAATGTGATCCTTATCAAATTACTCATGACATTTTTCACAAGATTAAAACAAATAATCCTAAAATTTATATAGAACCATAAAAGATTGCCAAAGTAATCCTGAGATTAAAAAAAAATAAGTTTAGAGCCATAACCCTAGTTCAGACAACAAAACTACAAAGTAGCTACAAAGCTACTGTAATAGAAACAGTATAGTACTGGCACAGAAACAGATGCATGATCAATGGAACAGAATAGAGAGCCCAGAAATAAACCCACAAACCTGTGGTCAATTAACCTCTGACAAGGAGACAAGAATATACAATGGAGAAAAGACAGTCTCTTTAGCAAGTAGTATTGTGAAAGCTAGTTAGGATGGCCTGGATGGAATGTGATGCACAAGCAATAGGAGATGGACCAGAGAAATAACAGGACAATGTAAAAATCTAAAGATCAAATGTAAGGTTCAAGGTAAAGACTATCCTTAACCAAATGAGGTAGAATACAATCTGACGGTTTTAGGATCTGATGGCCTTGCAAAATTTATTATGAGCATATTTTACCCTCCTTTTATGATAATTTTGACATGAGTCTTTTGAATATCCATGCAAATGTCAATCAAAAATATTATTACATTTTAATATCTTACTATTATAAGGGGATATGAAATCACATTCATACTTCAAATAGAGTTGTCTCCTTTCTCCCTGAATTTCCCAAACTTTTTGTCTTTACTGCTATCACATAAGCTTCTACTGTTAAGTACTGTAATTCTGGAGACTTATTTCCTACTAAAATATACCTGACTGAGAGCAATCATATTATCTTATTCATCTTGGTGTGCTGTCCTGTGCTATGTCACTTCAGTCAAGACTGACTCATTGAGACCCTATGACTATAGCCTGCTAGGCTCCTCTGTCCATAAGGCTCTCCAGGCTAGAATACTGAGGTAGGTTGCCATGCCCTCCTCCAGAGGAACTTCCCGACCCAGGGATAGAACACATGTCTTTTATGTTTCCTGCACAGGCAGGTGGGATTGTTACCACTAACACCACCTGGGATGCCCATGAATCCTGGTACCCAACCCAAAAGTATACTGGTATATCTGCACATGGTTGCTTAATAAATCCTTTTGAAATGGATAAGTGAAATCCAAAATACTGTATTTTGATTTATTTATTAATTGCCAGTTTTTCTTCTGACTAGAATGCAAATCTCAATAAATCATCTACTTTGTTTTGTTCACCTTAGATGTCCAGTTTCTAGAGAAAGAATAGCTCTAAGTTCATGGCTCAGAGGAGGTACTTAATTTTCTAAATAAAGAAATGAATATCCTAACTTTACTGATTATAATGCTGTCCAAAAAATATAAAGTAAACTGCTTTTGGTTACACAGGCACAATTAGTAGGACAGAATTCAGATGCATCAGATCTATAATAATGCTGTCTTTTCACTACAAAACTTAATTTAGTCATTCTTTCAACCAGCATGTATTTAACACAATTCAGTTCAGCTGCTCAGTCGTGTTTGACTCTTTGTGACCCCATGAACTGCAGCATGCCAGTCTTTCCCATCCATCACCAACTCCCAGAGCTTACTCAAACTCATGTCCATCAAGTCAGTGATGCCATCCACCCATCTCATCCCCTGTCGTCCCCTTTACCTCCTGCCTTCAATCTTTCCTAGGATTTAAAAACCCAATATTCAACACAGGTTAGGCGCTTAATATCATAACATTATGACCAAATATTCTATAAGGAGACACACTGCTTTTATTTCTTGGTGAAAGAATCTAAGAAATTGTATAGAATGGAAATATATTATGGTATTCATATTTTGGTTCATTTAAAGTAAAATAAAAATTGACTAAAAAGTCAGAAAGATATTAGTGCACAGAAAATGAAGGGCCAAAAACCATTAGAGTGAGAGTGGATTGTATTTTTTTACAGTCAAGTATTCAAGAATATGGGAGCCTCCCTGGTAACTCAGCTGATAAAAATTCTGCCTGCAATGCAGGAGACCCCAGTTTGATTCCTGGGTTGGGAAAATCCCCTGGAGAAGGGATGGGCTACCCACTCGAGTATTCTTGGGCTTACCTGGTGGCTCGATGATAAAGAATCCACCTGCAATGTGGGAGACCTGGGTTTGATCCCTGGCTTGGGAAGATCCCCTGAAGGAGGGCACGGCAACCCACTCCAGTATTCTTGCCTGGAGAATCCCCATGGACAGAGGAGCCTGGTGGGACAGTCCATGGGGTCACAAAGAGTCAGACATGACTGAGTGACTAAGCATGCCACAGCACAGCACTCAAAAATACGTGAGCTCCTTGGACTCCAACGAGACCAAACCAGTCAGTCCTAAACAAAATCAGTCCTGATTATTAATTGGGTGATTAACTGGCTGATGCTGAAACTGAAGCTCCAAGAGTTTGACCACCTGATGCAAAGAGACAACTCATTAGAAAAGATTCTGATGCAGGGAAAGGTAGAAGACAGGAGGAAAAGGGGACAAGAGAGGATGAGATGACTGGAAGGCCATATGAGCCTGAGCAAGGTCTGGGAGATGGTAAAGGACAGGGAAGCCTGGAGTGCTGAAGTCTGTAGGATCGCAGAGAGTCAGACACAACTGAGCTACTGAACAACAAGACATCACTTTGCCAACAAAGGTCTGTATGGTCAAAGCTATGGTGAAGGACAGGGTAGCCTGGTGTGCTGCAGTCCATTCCATGGGGTCACAAAGAGTTGGACACAACTTAGCAACTGACCAACAACCATTCAATAATATAAAAATGAGTATACTTGGTATTTAGTAACCTCAAATAAACTACTTGTTACATTGGTGATAGGAGATGACATAGTACACTCTATTCACCTGTACTATATGAATTGTACACTCTGGAGCCTTACATCTCAGCAGTGCTTAAGAAGTAAGAAGAGTGTCAAGCATAAAATAGATATACTCTAATTTACCAACAAGTCATTTGATTTACTTTACAGTTCTGTATATCAGAGAGAACATTTTAAAAAGCCTAACTTGAGTACATAATCAGTGAAAGAATTAATGTCAGGATTAAGGATCAAGTTGAATAATTCCTAAGAGCAGATACATTTTATTCAACATTTGCAAGAAGACAAAGAATACGGATCAGCAAAGGTAAAAATAGAACCCATTATAGAGAAGAAAATTAGCGTTGGTAAAATAATAAGAGTATTAATAATAATAATTGTAACTATAAAAGACTTTTATAGTTCTTTTTTCACTTTCATAAAAGAATATTTAGACATTTCAAAATATTACAGCAAGATGACTGTCATTTATTTATACCAGCTATATATATGGATATATTTATTGCTTTTTGGTGATATAAAAATATTTAATTGCAAAACATTATTATGATCATTAAAAAGTTTTTAAATATAGTCTGTAATTCTTAAGAAATATTGAGTTATAGAGAATAAAACGTGCTCCCTGCCTGATGGCAAAAGAAATTCATGTATAATGAAAACTAGCCAGGGTCAGAATCACTGTGAAATTAAGTGAGAACTAAATTGGGCTTACTATACTTAAAAGATGATATGCATAATTGAGCACTTGCACTGTGTATGACTGGAGTGTTTAATTATATTATACAATACAACATTAAACACTATAGATCTTATGGCCTGATTGTTAATTGTGAATATTTCAGAATGATTAAAATCACTGGCTAATAAATAAATAAGCTGAAAGGAAGCATATGCTAGTTCTTTTACTTACGTAAAAATAAAAGATGATTTGAGGAGAAGCTTTCTGACTATAAACTGTTTTTACAGTTTAGCCTAATAACCACTTATCAAGCTCTAGAAGAAGTGGTGGGACTAAAGAGTAATAGGCTTAGACTTTGTACTCAAAATCCCTAAGCTGCATTAAAGGTTTTGTGACCTCATTCTTCTAATTATAGAAATTAACCTTAACAACTTGAAGTTGGCACACCTTTCTTCTCAAAATACTCTATTTTTTTTTTTATCACAATCTTTCTCACATCTCTGGAAGCTTCTTATCTTTATCATTTCTTGGATTTCCTGATTATTGTAGATTTTATACTCCTCAGTGCCTCTGGATATATTTTTGGATATGCTTCTCTTCCCATTTCATTCTTTCCAACATTTATATACTAAAGATCTCCAAGACTATAACCTCAGCTCACACTTCTGCATTCTGAGCTCCAGATCTACATATAAATATATTAGTCTCCTTTGTAAATTTGCCACTTATATATCTTTAAAGTATCTCAAAATTAAAATATACAAAAGTATTTTATATTTACCAGTTCAAATATATTTCCTTGCATCATTCATGTCAATGAACAGGGAGCTTCCTTCACCTCTATTTCGTTTGGTAACTCTTCCTCACCCATCCACATATCGATTGATTTAAAAATTTCTAAATTCTATTAATTCTCCTCCCAAATATATATATATCAGCTGTATCATGTCCCTACCTATCTGAGCACCCTTGCTCAAGCCACTGGTATATTTTCCCTGCACCACTACAATAACTTCCTCTCAATCACTGCTCCCCTATATCCGTGATCACCAGAATCTTTGAAAATGCAGGTTTGATTCTATCACATAACGCCAACACTTTGTTTTCCCAAAGTGTTTAGTTGATTCTCATTATTCATAGGACAAAGTTAAAAACTTTTAACCTAACTTATAATGTCCTACAGTATTCTTATCTGTAAATAATGTGATATCCACTTTTTTCACTCTACTTTTATCTCATTTACTATTTTCCCAATGCACAGTTTTTTTTTTTTTTTTTCAGTTCCTCAAAAGTACCAAATTCATCTTATCTTTGACCATGTTGTTCCAACTGCTTAAAATCTTTTATCAGCTTTCTTATGCTTTTTGCAGCCTTTTCCAATACTGGCTTCATCTATTCCTCACATTGGACCTGAACATCATTCCCTTGGTCTGCTTTCTCTAGTTCTTAGCATCACTTATATCCTCTCATAGAATGGTGCATCATTTCCTCAGAGCCCTTACAACAGAGCTACAGAGCTACAGAGCCCTTACAGCTACAGAGCTGTAGGTTCTGTATAATTATTTTAATTGTATATTTATCTGACTCTTCACTCCTTAGCAGTCATTTGTAAAGGAAACAAAAAACAAAGTTCTATTGATTTCTTCATGCATGTTATAAACTAGCAAATTTTAACTTTGTTAAAATAATCCAAATAGTAGGATTTAAAAAAAAAGAATTAAAGCTAAGTAGACACGAAGTTCTCACATGATGCTTAGCTTTTAGGTTAATTACACTTCTCTGAAGATCTATACATGAATTAGAAATGACTTCACATACATAATATTTAATCATCTCTGGTGATGCACAGCACAAATCCTGAATATGTGTATATTACTGAATCAAAATCTTCTGAGGAGCAGGTTGACATTTCAGAGCTTGAGTGATGAAACTTGGAGAGGGGAAAGTCTAAAATTCTAGACTCAATATAATCTCTTACAATGTTATTTACATTATGAACAAAATTTGGAACATGGAAAATGCTTACCACAATTCTGTATCCTCTGTTGTTTGCTTCTTCACTATCACATCACATCACATAAAGAAAGCTGAGCACTGAAGAATGGATGCTTTTGAACTGTGGTGTTGGAGAAGACTCTTGAGAGTCCCTTGGACTGCAAAGAGACCCAATCAGTCCATCATAAACGACATCAGTCCTGAATATTCATTGGAAGGATTGACACTGAAGCTTACACTGCAAAACTTTGGCCACGTGATGCGAAGAGCTGACTCATTTGAAAAGATAGTGATGTTGGGAAAGACTGAAGGTGGGAGGAGAAAGGGACGACAGAGGATGAGATGGTTGGATGGCATCACCAACTCGATGGACATAGTTTGAGTAAACTCCCAGAGTTGGTGATGGACAGGGAGGCCTGGCGTGCTGCAGACCAAGTGGTCACAAGGATAGGACATGACTGAGTGACTGAACTGACTGACTGATCATACCACCAAAATTCCTAATACAGGACCTGTGGCCTGCATCCTTATCTTTCAGTTCAGTGCCTTCCCTCGCTGTTACCTTACCATGTATTTATATGGCTCTATTTTATAACCAATTCGTCCACATCTAAAATCACACTGCTTGTAGAAAAATCCAAAAGCCCTATCCAAGGTAGTGCTAATCAAATTCAAGTCCTCCATGTAAAGCAAAGAACATTTTTCTGCCTCCTTGAATTGTATGCAATTCTGTACACTTTCAAAGTCTAAAAATATTTTTTCCCAGAGAAATAATTTAAATATTTTCCACAGTCTCATTGTGAAAAATTAATCTAGCCCAGATCCTGTGACTATTCATGGTTTTCAGTTCAGTTGATCAGTTGTGTCTGACTGTTTGTGACCCCATTGACTGCAGCACTCCAGGCTTTCTCGTCCATCACTGACTCCCAGAGCTTGCTCAAACTCATGTCCATCTAGTCAGTGATGCCATCCAACCATCTCAGCCTCTGTTGTCCTCTTATCCTACCTTCAATCTTCCCCAGCATTACGGTCTTTTCCAATGAGTCAGTTCTTAGCATCAGGTGCTCAAACTATTGGGGCATCAGTTTAAGCATCAGTCCTGAATATTCATTGGAAATTCCAACTCTCACATCCATACATAACTACTTGAAAAACCATAACCTTGACGAGATGGACCTTTGTTGGCAAAGTAATGTCTCTGCTTTTTAATACGCTGTCTAGGTTGGTCACAGCTTTTCTTTCAAGGAGCAAGTGTCTTTTAATTTCATGACTCAGTCAACATCTGCAGTGGTTTTGGAGCCCAAGAAAATAAAAGTCTCTCACTGTTTCCATTGTTTTCCCAACTATTTGCCACGATGTGATAGGACTGGATGCTGTGATCTTCATTTTTTGAATGTTGAGTTTTAAGTCAAATTTTCCACTCTCCTCTTTCACCTGAATCAACAGGCTCTCTAGTTCCTCTTCACGTTCTGCTATTAGGGTGGTATCATCTGCATGTCTGGGATATTGATATTTCTCCTGACAATCTTGATTCTACCTTGTGATTCATCCAGTCTGGCATTTTGCATAAAGTATTCTGCATATAAGTTAAATAAACAGGGTGACAATAAACAGTCTTGATGTACTCCTTTCCAAATTTGGAACCAGTCTGATGTTCTACATCCAGTTCTAACTGTTGCTTCTTGACCTGGATACAGATTTCTCAGAAGGCAGGTAAGTTGGTTTGGTATTCCCATCTCTTTGAGATTTTTCCACAGTTTGTTGTGATACACAGTCAAAGGCTTTTACATAGTCAATAAAACATACGTAGATAACTTCCTGGAAATCTCTTGCTTTTTTGATGATCCAATGGATGTTGGTAATTTGATCTCTGGTTCCTCTGCCTTTTCTAAATCCAGCTTGAACATATGGAAGTTCTTGGATCACATATTGTTGAACCCTAGCTTGGAGAATTTTGAGCATCACTTTGCCAGTGTGAGATGAGTGCAATTGTGCGGCAGTCCAAACATTCTTCAGCATTGCTTTTGGGATTGGAATGAAAACTGACCTTTTCCAGTCCTGTGGCCACTGCTCAGTTTTCCAAATTTGCTGGCATATTGTGTGCAGCACTTTCACAGCATCATCTTAGAGGATTTGAAACAGCTCAACTGGAATTCCATTGCTTCCAGTTGCTTTGTTCACAGTGATGTTTCCTAAGGTCCACCTGACTTCACATTCAGGATGTCTGGCTCGAGGTGAATGATCAATCACACTGTCGTGGTTATCTGGGCGCTAAGGTCTTTTTTCATATAGTTCTCCTGTGTATTCCTACCACCTCTTATTAATATCTTCTGGGTTGTTTTTTTTTTTTTACTTTTTTTTTTTTCCATTTATTTTTATTAGCTGCTTTTGTTAGTTCCATACCATTTCTGTCCTTTATTGTGCCCAGCATTGTATGAAATGTTTCCTTGGAATCTCTAATTTTCTTGAAGAGATCTCTAGTCTTTCCCATCATATTGTTTTCCTCTATTTCTTTGCACTGATCACTGAGGAAAGCTTTCTTATCTCTCCTTGCTATTCTTTGGAACTCTGCATTCAGATGAATATACCTTTCCTTTTCTCCTTTGTCTTAGGTGTTTCTTCTTTTCTCAGCTACTTGTAAGGCCCCCTCAGACAACCATTTTACCTTTTTGCATTTCTTTTTCTTGGGATGGTCTTAATCACTGTTTCCTGTACAATGTCACAAACCTACGTCCATACTTTTTCAAGGACTCTATCAGATCTAATCCCTTGAATCTACTTGTCTCTTCCACTGTATAATCATAAGGGATTTGATTGAGGTCA
Organism: Muntiacus reevesi; assembly: GCF_963930625.1. Taxonomy (NCBI): domain Eukaryota; kingdom Metazoa; phylum Chordata; class Mammalia; order Artiodactyla; family Cervidae; genus Muntiacus; species Muntiacus reevesi. The sequence goes on from NC_089260.1 coordinate 28,899,066, forward strand.
TATCTGAATGGTGCAGTGGTTTTCCCTGCTGCTCCTGTTAAGTCACTTCAGAAGTGTCCGACTCTGTGCGACCCCATAGACGGCAGTCCACCAGGCTCCCCCGTCCCTGGGATTCTCCAGGCAAGAACACTGGAGTGGGTTGCCATTTCCTTCTCCAATGCATTAAAGCAAAAGTGAAAGTAAAGCCGCTCAGTTGTGTCCGACTTTTTGTGACCCCACAAACTATAGCCCACAGGCTCCTCTGTCCATGGGATTTTCCAGGCCTGAGTACTGGAGTGGGGTGCCATTGCTTTCTCCAGTGGTTTTCCCTACTTTCTTCAATTTATGTCTGAATTTGACAATAAGGAGGTCATGGTCTGAGCCACAGTCAGCTCCCAGTCTTGTTTCTGCTGACTGTATAGAGCTTCTCCATTTTTGGTTGCAAAGAATATAATCAATCTGATTTCTATACTGACCATCTGGTGATATCCATGTGTAGAGTTATCTTTTGTGTTTTTGGAAGAGGGTGTTTTCTATGACCAGTGTGTTCTCTTAGCAAAACTGTTAGCCTTTGACCTGCTTAATTTTGTATTCCAGGACAAACTTGCCTGTTATTCCAGGTATATGTTGACTTCCTAGTTTTGCATATACAGTGTAACGCTAGGCTAAAGAATGGAAATAACATATTTCCCAAAGACCTAATTTAACAATTTATGAGGGAGGGAACTCCTTCAAATATAACATGAGCTTTCCCATATGTTATCCCTTAAAGGTTCCTAGAGTCTCCAAGTTGTAACAGCTGTGGTACCATCTGTGCTCTGAATTGATAGTAAATGTGTGTCAATATAAAATCTAAGCCAAAAATTTAGGATTCAGTCAGAACTCATAAGTAGATTAGTAGAACACTGCTACCTCCTAACAGGTTTAATATTCTGTATGTACACTCTAAAAGCACTGGGTAAAGATGAAATTTCTTGAGCAACAAATACTCTCAGAGTAATTGCAAAATTACCATGCTATACTGAGGCTCTTCAATTCATTCATCCAGCAAATATTCAGTGATAGTATCATAATAGGCCATCATCTATGGCTACAGTAACAAACAAAATAGAAAAATGTTTCCCACTCTTAGAATATTCTACATGGGTTGTATACTTCTGGTGTAATCTCCTCCCCTTGAGCATAGGCAGAGCCTGCAAATACAATAGGTTATCACTTAGGAGATTATTCTGTGTTCTATGGCAGAATAAAAGGGCTTTGAAGAAGTAATAATGATTCCCAGGTAGCTGATGTTGAACTAATCACAAAGGAGCATTCCTTGATGTGCCTGATCTAATTAGCTGAGCTCTTAGAAGAGATGAAGAGTCTAGCAGCAGCAGGTGCTCTCCTATTGACCATGAAGAAGCAACCTGCCATGTTGAGGAGAATGCCAACGGCAGAGAATGGGGAGCATCCTCTAGGATTTTGAGAACCTTGGTCCTAAACTGCAAGGGACTGAATTACATAGACAATAAGTCAGCTTGGAAGATGGAATTGCAGCCCTTTACAACAATTATTTCGGCATGATGTGACCCTGAGCAGAGGACCCAGATAAGCCACATGCAGAGTCATGGCTCTGAGAAAAAACTTCCTTGTGGTTCTAAGCTACTGTTTGTGGTGTTTTGTCACACAGCAATAGAAAACATATAGGAGAGGGAAAGTGTTGCAGTTTTCACCTCTTTAACTGTTGAAGGATCATATTTGGTTTCTCATGATCACTACTGGACTCGTTTTTAGATAAACAGATACGCAGACTCATAGATACATAGATAGCTAGTATGAAACAGTCACAGTAATATAAAATAGCAGGATATATAATTTGAAAGACACAGCAAATTTCATCAATTTTTATTAACAGAAATTTCTGATAAATTCAGAGAAATTAGTTTCATAACTGACATTTTATTTCAAAAGAAGGTTAAGGACAGATTCGAAGTGAAAACATTGCATTATTTTACAGATACTTTGATATGCTAAAAAAAATGTGTGGTTTAGAACCAAGAATATTTCAACTCAAATTTTATTTCTGCAGTTTTCTTACTGCATGATCTTGGGAAATGCTTAGCTTACCTCTAAAATATTAGAAATTCTGATCATGCCAAGACTTCGCAAAACATAACAGTAATTTCAAGACAGTAATTTCAATTTACTGGGGCCTTCGTGGTGGCTCAGCGTAAAGAATCCACCTGCAAGGCAAGAGCTTCAGAAGACGGGGATTCAATCCCTGGGTTAGAAAGATACCCTGGAGGAGGGTATGGCAACCTAATCCAGTATTCTTGCCTGGAAAATTCCAAGGACAGAGGAGTCTGGCAGGCTTACAGTCCATAGGGTCACAAAGAGTCAGACACGACTGAAGCAACTTAGCACACACGCACACACAACACATTATTAGTGGGACTATAGCAAGGTGTGGCAATTTTAGAGAACAGGTTGGAAATAATTGGTCAAATAAAGAATACGTTTGTACCAATGACCCAGCATTACATGTCTGAGTACATATCCAGAGTATCCTTTACAAGGAGGCCTTAAAGTTACAAATGACCTTACAGAAGTGTGTTCATCATAGGGTTATTTGTGGTAATAGCGAGTCGGAGGTATCTCACAGAGGTACTACAATGACTTAACACTATGTGAAGCAATACAGTATGGCATTAGAATCACCTGAAGTGCTTTCTAAAAATAAATAGTGATATTCTGGCCTTTCCCTCAGAAATTTTTATTCAAGTGGCGTGCAATGGTCTGAGATACTAGATGTTTCATGGAAGGTTGTGCAGACAAAGTTGAGAGTTTGGGGCAAAGCATAAAATTAGAGTGCTGAGTGAAGAGTAAGAAATCTATAGTATAATACCACTTCTATAAAAAGCATATAAACAACAAAATATCACTTTATATTTTATAAGAGCACAAAAATAAAAGATGTAACTTTTACACATTTGAACAGTTGCTTATGTGGGGAGATGCATGGGAGTATGAAATGAGGATTAAAGACAATTCAATATACACAAATTCATACATAACTACCTGTATCCAGGCAAGAAAGAAGTCTTGCAAAGAATTCTGATAACAGTACTACTGGAATAAGAAATGTAATTAACTCAATCCTCTGTCACTATGCTATAAATAATGACAACATAAAATTGGGGAATGAGATAATCCTTAAAAATCTTTCTACTTTATATTGTGAATTTATTTTTTCCTATAGATAGTATTTTTTAAATATATATTTTCATTTAGTAAAATGAAAGGTTATCTTTACTCACTCACTGCCTTGTCAGCTTGAGATAATTTTTCTTTGGCTGAGCCTCACCTACTAAGTGATAATTCAACAGATACAAAGGCATATGCCAATATCTATGATTAACTTAAAAGGAATAATGAAGAGAACAATGATGGCTCTGCAGAAGGAAAGACTTGGTAATAGGCACTGAGACCATGAGGAATGTTTTCCAATATTTGAAAGGCCTTCATCTGTCATATGCAAGAAAGATGACACTATTTTGTTTGGCATTAAATGGAACAGTGGGAATCACGAGATAGAAATTACAAGAATTTCACATTTCAATATAATATGGCTTCTAGTAAGAGTTGTCCAAATAGGGCAAGATCTGCCACTGAAGACTGAGTCACAATCACTAGAGTTCAAAAGCAGTGGGGATGCAGCAGAGGTCATCTATATGTCAGTGCTGCTCAAATAATGGTTGCCATGCAGGTTAAATTATCGTAGCCATATTCTTCCTACCTCCTCCTCTACTGTCTTATTTGGGATCCTTGAAAGGAAATGTGTCATTTTACCAAGATTGTTTACATTCATAAGTACCAAATTAGATGATTTACAAGAACTCCATTAAACTTCAATGTTATTAAGAAGTAAGAAAAGTATTATACCTATGCATTGTACAATTCAACTATTATTCTAATTTTATTCTAAACTACCTATTCGTTTCAATATAAGACAAACTGCACTCCAATAAAAGTTTAATTTAGTGCACCTATGTAAAATATACCTTTCTCTGCAAATTTCTCTAAAGTTTAGAGAGTCTGACAAGTGTTCCCTTGTAATTTTTAAATATCCCAAACAGAATGGATTTTTATGTACAAAAAATATATGATTTTATCTTCTTAATAGGAAAACTATCTCAGCAGTGATACCCAACTTTTTTTTGGCACTAGAGACTGGTTTTGTGGAAGACAATTTTTCCACAGTTGGGACAGGGGACAGTTTGGGGATGCTTCAAGTGCATTACATGTATCATGCACTTTATTTCTGGTATTATTCCATCAGCTCCACCTCAGATCATTAGGCATTAGATCAGGAGGCTGCTGCTGCTGCTTCTGCTGCATCACTTCAGTCATGTCTGACTCTGTGCGACCCCATAGACGGCAGCCCACCAGGCTCCCCCGTCCCTGGGATTCTCCAGGCAAGAACACTGGAGTGGGTTGCCATTTCCTTCTCCAATGCATGAAAGTGAAGTTGCTCAGTCGTGTCCGACTCTTCGCAACCCCATGAACTGCAGCCTACCAAGCTCCTCTGTCCATGGGATTTTCCAGGCAACAGTACTGGAGTGGGTTGCCATTGCCTTCTCCAGATCAGGAGACTGGGGACCTCTGATCTAAGGAACTAAACAATTACAAGCCCAGTTTAACAGTGGTGATTACTGACAGGACACCTGCATATGACTAAGAAGAAAACTTGCCTGATCATGCCATTAAAGGTCTGGTCACTGAAATTTATTAAAGCAAAACAGAAAGCATCAAAACTAAAGTAGGAAACTGAAATTAGAAATCAGAACACCTGAGTCCACAGTTTAGCACCATCATCTAACAAGTGTTCTCTTCTTTGTGAAACTCAGTTTCTCGATCTCTGAAACTCATTTCAACTCAATAAATACATGCTGAATGACTACTGTGGAATAAGTTTGAGCACACATAAGACAGTCTTAGGGAGCTGAAAATCCTACAGTGCAACTGCTTATGCAAATAGATACTTGAATTCATGGCAACAGGAATTAATAACATGAGTAAACACATTGTGAAGCAGCTGCAGAATGAAAGGATTAATGATGTGTGGAGTTAGAAATAAAGTGGGATGGATGAGAGAAAGGAATATTGACTATAACAATATCTACTTCAGAGCTTTAAGAATGAAGAGATAAAGCATGTTGAAATATCATGTACACTATACATTTTTCTCATTTGAGTAATAATCTTTGAATGTGCATTATTCCTCATGCTTCTTTATTCCCAAAGTTACCACACCTAATTAAGCTTCTATTCACTTCATATGCGGACTTAAGAAATATATATCTGTCTCTCTTGTGACCTAATGATGGGGGCATTTCTTCATAGAAAGCTAGAGTTAGCATACACATTTCTTTTGAACAAATAAGTTAGTTTGGTGCCGGAGGGTGAAAAGAATAATGGAAAATAAAGTATGATGAATTACCCTTTAAAAATTTGCCTGAAACTAAGCAAGAATGCAATATTAAAAACAAAAATTATTTCTAATAATTACTGATAGAGCAACAGGTAAAAAGTCAAAGTATTACTTAGGTAGGAAAAGAATCTTCCTTCAGTGATAAAGCAACCAGAAAACATTATAATTTAAGTGTCTTTTTAAAATTGCCAAGTCAAATATTCTGGTAGGACTTGATTCAGGAACCACTGACAATTTTTCCATCTTAAACAAGGAAAATATGCCTACCTCTTAGAGCGAATCAAATAAGGGTTCAGGTGATAAGCCTCATTAAGCACAGTACATGACATAATCAGAAGCTCATTAAAAGTTAGTTCCTTTTCTTAGCCACTATTGATTCATTTTTGTTAATTAGTACACATACCCACAACACTTCTATCTATAAAGCAAATGAAGAATGACATTATAAATTTAAATAGTATAAAATACTGCTTTAGTGTGGAAAGCGCAAAACATCTGGAGACTAACATATCCTTGGAGCAAATTGAGAGGGTTGAGTCCTCAAAGAAAAGCTTATGATAAAAGGGAACTAAGGTAGAAGTATCAGTGGATAAAAATATTCTATATACTGTAAATATTTATCTGTTTTAAATTAATTCCAAATAGGTAAATTTGAAAATATTATAATTTTGGGAAGAAAACAAATAGCTTAATTAAGTTGAAAAAGCGCATTACTAAGTCTATGTTGGTTCTGACAATAAGCTTGATCCTAACTTGTACAGTAGAAAGCTTAGTACAGATATATCCAGTTTGCAATTACATACTAACAATTAACAATATATTAAATGATTAACTCTAACATTTAGGCTTTGCAGATGAATGGAAGAGATATAGGCAACAAACAGCTGTTGGGAGGTGGGTAAGTGAAGACTCTCAGTTTCTGTGATTTTCTATGTTCTGAAAGATTTCTTTCTTTCCTGGAATCAAGGGTTACATAATCAGAGTTACAGGTAGTCACTCATTTTCTTGACTTTTTTCTTTTTTTGTTTCCCCTTATCAAGTACTTTACCACTGGCAGCAAGTCAACAGCAAGCGTTTTGAGCTAAGCAGTCTAAATGGGACTTAGGCTAAAAACAAAAAGCAAAATTTGCTAGGAAATGAAAATTACTTTATTAAAACCTTATAAGAAATCTCAGTATGTTGATTATCTCCACATTCATGTTCACAGAGTTCCAAATAGAAATATACCGTAAGGAAAACTGGATATAATTTCAATATCTCTGTGTAAGCTAAGATCATTGTTGTTCAGTTGCTAATTTTGCATCCGACTCTTTGTGAGTCCATGGACTGCAGCACGCCAGGCTTCCCTGTGCTTCAAAGTCTTCCACAGTAAGCTCAAACTCATATCCATTGATCAATGATGCTATTCATTCTTTCCCAGTTTCAGGGTCTTTACAATGAGCTGGCTTTTCACATCACATAGCCAAAGTATTGGAGCTTCACATTCAGCATCAGTCCTTCCAATGAATATTCAGTGTTGATTTCCTCAAGGATTGACTGGTTTTATCTCCTTGGAGATCAAGGGACTCTCAAGTGTCTTCTCCAATACCACATTTAGAAAGCAACAATTCTTCAGCATCCAGCCTTCTTTATAGTCCATTTCTTACATCCATACATGACTACTGGAAAAACCAGTGCTCTGTCTATGTGGACCTTGTCGGCAAAATAATGTCTCGGCTTTTTAATAGGTTGTCTAGGTTTGTCATAGCTTTTCTTCCAAGGAGTAAGCTATGATCATATGAAGCAACTTAAAATTTTTACCCTAAAGAGCAGACATTTCTTAATGTTACCTTATAATTTTTATAGACCTTTCCCTTTATAGCACCCACTATAGTTTGTAAAGCTTAACATTCAGAAAACTAAGATCATGGCATCTGGTCCTATCACTTCATGGGAAATAGATGAGCAGACAGTGGAAACAGTGTCAGACTTTATTTTTTGGGGGCTCCAAAATCACTGCAGATGGTGACTGCAGCCATGAAATTAAAAGACACTTACTCCTTGGAAGGAAAGTTATGACCAACCTAGATAGCATATTAAAAAGCAGAGACATTACTTTGCCAACAAAGGTCCGTCTGGTCAAGGCTATGGTTTTTCCAGTGGTCATGTATGGATGTGAGAGTTGGACTGTGAAGAAAGCTGAGTGCTGAAAAATTGATGCTTTTGAACTGTGGTGTTGGAGAAGACTCTTGAGAGTCCCTTGAACTGCCAGGAGATCCAACCAGTCCATCCTCAAGGAGGTCAGTCCTGGGTGTTCATTGGAATGACTGATGCTGAAGCTGAAACTCCAGTACTTTGGCCACCTCATGTGAAGAGTTGACTCACTGGAAAAGGCCCTGATGCTGGGAGGGATTGGGGGCAGGAGAACGGGACAACAGAGGATGAGATAGTTGGATGGCATCACCCACTCGATGGACATGGGTTTGAGTAAACTCCGTGAGTTGGTGATGGACAGGGAGGCCTGGCGTGCTGCAATTCATGGAGTCGCAAAGAGTCAGACACTACTTAGTGACTGAACTGAACTGAACTGATAGTTTGTAATTATATTTTTTGTTATTATTTGTAAATATCTATCTTCTTCACTAGGGTATTCCCATTATGATGGTAGGACTATTTCTCTTTCTTTTTGTCATCATCGTTGTTGCTTTTCTACAGTAGTATCTCCAGTGTCTAGTGTACTTTAAAAAGTGAATAATCTGTCAGTACCTCCAATTTATCATTTCTCTTTCTAATCCTGTACTTTCATAATATCTGACCTAAAAAAGTGTTACCATATTCTAAATATTAGAAAGATAACAGTGACTTGGTTGTATTGTTTTTAAAGAAAAAAAACAAGGTTAGGGACCATTCTAAAACTCATCAGAATGGCTACTATTAAAAACAAAGCAAAACAAACAAACAAAAAGTAAAAAATAAAAATCGCTGCTGATTACAAAGAGATACTGGAACCCTTGTGCATTCAGTGGGAGGGTCAAATGGTACTGCTGCTGTGGAAGAGGGTATAGTGGCTCTTAAGAAAATTAAAATTGAATTACTATATGATCCAAGAATTCAATTTTTGAGTATATACCCAAAAGAACAGAAAATAGGGTCTTAAGACATATCTATACACCCATATTCAAAGTAAAGTATGAAAGCAACCCACATGTCCATCCAAAGATGAATAAATAAACAAAATGTGTCATATACACACAATAGAATATATTCAAACTTAAAAAAAAGAAGGAAATTCTGATATATGCTATGAAATGGATGAACCTTGAGTACATTATACTAAGTGAAATAAACCAGTCAGAAAGAGACAAATATTGTATGATTCTACTCACGTAGAGGTAGAAATTGTTAGGCAGTCAGTGCAGGGTTGAGGCCTCAGGTTTTTTGTTTAATTTTAGTTTTTAAGTCCAACTTATTCCCTCAATTAGGTGTCTAGCTCCATTAGCCTAAAGCTATACTTGTTCTAATTCCCCAACATATAGAAGAATGCCTCCCTGGTCTACAGGATCATAAAACAACCAGACCCATGACAAGAAAATTAGTAACTTCCGTCCAACTTATCAAGGATAAAACACCAGGTGGACCATTAACTTTTAACCATACTTAAATAAAAAATAATAGCCTTTAATAAATAATAGTCTGATGTCATAAACATATATCTGGTCCTTAAACAATAGCCTGAGGTCATGAGAAATGGCGGCAGGCTGGTGACTCAATGTCTAAGAAAAACTCAAGGCCTGGGAAATCAAAGAAAGCCATAAAAATGGCAAACTGGACTTTGTGGCTTTTAAACTGATTGGTCAAAAAGTACATACATCAGGGCTCCGAGCCAACCAAAAACAAACAGATCAACACTAGTAAAGATATAAACTGTTGCTATTCCCACCCTTCCAGGCACACCCCTTCTCAGTGTCTATTCTGAGAACTTGGTATCTGTATCCTTTAAAATAAACTCTGTGTGAGTGTTTGCATATTGGTAAAGTTCATTTTTTGGCTCTGCAAACAAGAACTCGGTTTCCTGTTTCAACATAAGGTATCTAAAGCAGCCAAAATTAAACAAAAGAAAGAAGAATTCTGGCTGCCAGTGGCTTAGGATGAGAGGAAAGAATGTGGAGTTACTGTTAATAATTCAGTTTTACAAGATGAAAGAAGTTCTGGAGATGGATGGTGGTAATGATAGCACAAAAAATGAAGTATTTAAACAACTAAACTATATGCTTAAAATTGTTTAGCCAGTAAACAATTTTTGCTTTGCGTATTTACTACAGTAAAAACATGGTATGGAAAAAATGATTTTAAGTTATTGTAAAATGGAATTTACTAAGAGTTCATCTCTGTCATGGTTATTGCTTACCTTTTAAAATAATTTAAAACTCCAAGGCATACACTTAACATCCAATTGTAAGGACACCTTAGGCCACTATTAGAGGCTTCAGGAACATATAAAACTGTATTATTGAAGCAAAAGAATGCTCCTAAGTCCTAAAGTACATGAAAAAGCTTAGTTCAGAACTCAAGTTCTCTGAAAAGACTGAGATATTTGTGTTCCACTTGTATTTTTCCCACTAAATGTACTGGAAACAGAACCATCAAAATAAGCTAGATTTGGTCACATTCCTTAGAATCCCTAATATGAATCATTACTTATAGCATGATATAGTTATAAACTGATCTTTTAGAAGGATTTTAAGATGTATTTTTCAGCATTACAGGCTGATTAAATATGAGAAGTAACAGAATACATAAGAATTCTATAAAGAGTATATTATATTTCTATAGGAACATATGTGATTATAATATTTAGGTAAAGACCAAAATATTTAACTTCGATATTGAAAAAAAATAAAGTAGCATACCTTGGGAAGAATGCATTTGGATCTTCATACAAAAAAACCTTTTGTACAGAATTTATCTGTTAAATGCATTTTGAGGCAAAAAGCAAGAAATTTAGTTTGTACTTGTTAGATAACAAGGCACATCTGAATTTTATATCAGCATTAATGGAACCAGAAATAAAGTAAGTGAGTTACTAATCTCAGATGTAAAAAAATTCAGTATTTAAGATAAATTATTATTCAATATCAAATTTTTAAAAAATCAATGCAAAAATTCAATGATGGGCAAGGTATCAAAATCTTAAATAAAGACGACCAATTTTTTTTTTTACCTTTTTATCTCCTTTGACTCCAATAAGACTGCCACAACACTAAGCTTTTATTCTAGAATGTCTTTATTAGGATATTTGTATAACAAAGAGCCCTGGAAGACAAAGACAGTATCTCCCTCTGAAGCAGAGAGGAAATTTACTACATAAAAAATAATGTCTCCCCTTAGAAAAAAAAAGAAAATGTCTCCCTTTGGAGCAAACATTGACCACATTTGCTAGAAATCTGCATTTAAAGTATTGGGGTTTCCTAAGTTGGGGTTCTTCAACTCTGGCAAAAAAAGTCACTGTATAAAGAATTTCCACTTGGGGTATTTTACTTTGTCTTGTCGCATTTGGAGGGCAACTTCTGCAATAAGAACTGATTTAACATGATATTTACTGTGCTTTCATTAATGCAGTCCTTTGTCTCTGACCCAAGAATCTCAGGGCTTTGCCAATATATATGACACTGTGGTAAGTTTACTTGTTAGCTTTCAAGTAAGGCAAAATGTTTCAACTTTCATAGCTGTGGGCAGCATTTTGTTTCCAGTTTCTTCAAAGGCAAATAGACTTGGAAATTTATACCTGCTACATTAGTGGTGCAGTTTTCATGTGACACAGTTTACTTAAACCTCCTAAACTTTAAAATAGCTTTGTATATAATTGATACTTGAAATTGCAAACATTTTGAAGAAAACAGTGGTGCATTTCATGCATGTTCTCTGTTTACTTCATCATTTCAGAAATAGATGCTCAAAATGCAGAGGGAGCTGAATTTTCAGAGCATGAGATATGTGTTATGTGCATAGTTCTCTGTGAATATATGACTTTTCTATGCTGAATTTAAATCTAATTTTGTGACAGCTATAAAAATGGCTACCTCATAAAGAAAAGCAAAGAAATTAAATTTATGCTGTTTTATGAAAAGTTGCAATGCTAAAAAAAAAGCACTGTTCTGAATTTGAGACCATAACATTTCCTCCTCTAATGCAGTTCCTGGGAAAATGTAGTCTTTAGAAAATATTTATAAATCATCTTTCATGATGAAGAACTTTGAAATAATTTCATACTACATAAGTAGCATGAAAAGGAGAGTGCAATATCACACAGAAAGTATTTGTTCATAAACATGTACGGCAGAAAAAAAAGCTATTGCAATCATAACTAAGGGTGCTGAAAATTATGATTGAATAAGTCAGATTTGTACTAAACCTATATGATGCCAACACTTGCTGACAGAAAATGAGAGAAAAATAAATAAAAACAGTCAGCAGATGTCAGCAAAAGAGAAAGGCTAAATATCACTGCTGGTTCTATAATGAGCATAGGAGAAGGAATAAGAAAAATATTCGTGAATCACATGTATGGTAAAGAAGGATCCCCCATTGATCACTTCCAGAATTTTTATCTTACTTTTATCAAATGAAGAATGAGAACATAATAAAATAAAGTTGAATATCATCACTTGAAATGACTCTATAAATTCATAGCTTTCAAGTACAAGTTACCAAATTTCATTCTTGAAGCAAACTGAAACAAGTAGTAATATTTTATTTTATCTGTTCAAAAGTCAAAGAGACTATCCGTGAGTACAATTGCAAACCTAAGTTAAAAATCTTTATAATCATCCACTTTGGACACAGCATATAAAATATTATACTATGAAAATACATATATGAGCCGAAAACTTTTTGGTTATAAATATATATAAACAGGTATGGATACATATTCATATGTATAAAAATTTTAAGCAGCACTCTTGATAAAACACTAATGACAGGGAAAATGTTTCTTAAGTTTGAAGTAATAATCCTTTCTTAAAACACATTTAGCAGGGAAAAGGATGGTGGAAGAAAATAAAGACGATGGTGTCAGATGATACCTTAAAATCAGCAAAATCGTCTAAGGAGTTTTCCCAGAACACATTTATGTTTGAGCTCCTTTAGCCTGTTAGCCAATATTGATGATTTTTTTACCTAAGAAAAGGCAGCACCCTTGTTAGAAACTCCAGATATAATATATGTTCCTTAAAGCTATGTGCTAACTATTATGAATGTTTATAAATATTCTGCTACTTCTATGCTTGGGTAGGATGTACTTCTGTACCATTTGGAGTCATGTGGCTTGTTTTAGCCAATGGGAAAAAAAAACTAAAAGACATATTCTGTCTCTATTCCTGACCAAAATTTTAAGAAACACTCCCTAGTTTCCATTTGTACTTTCCCCCACCCCAAGTTAGAAGTTATGGGAAAATGTCTTGAGATGGTGTCTCGATAACCCTGAGTTAGGCAGTGACTAAGGAAGCACTGGAAGGACTGATGCTGAAGCTGAAGCTCCAATAGCCTGGCCACCTGATGCGAAGAATTAACTCATTGGAAAAGACCCTCATTCTGGGAAAGACTGAAGGCAGGAAGAGAATGGGACGACAGAGAATGAGATGGCTGTATGGCATCACCGACTCCATGGACATGAGTTTGGGTAAACTCCGGGAGTGGTAATGGACAGAGAAGCCTGGCATGCTGCAGTTCATGAGGTCACAAAGAGTCCAATATGACTGAGAGACAGAACTGAACTGAGGGAAGCTAAGCCCAGCTGTCACTTGCATTCTATAAGTAGACTGAGAAAATATCCGTCATTTCACGAAGCTAATGAGACTATAAGATTATTTGCTTTTGCCACATAACCTAGTTTAATGTAAAGGAAACAAGCAACTAACAAAAGTGTTAGTTGCTCAGCGGTGTCCAACTCTTTGCCATCCCATGGACTATAGCCTGCCATGGTCCTCTTGTCCATTGAATTTTCCAGGCAAGAATACTGGGGTGGGTAGCCACATCCTTCTCCAGAGCATCTTCCCAACCCAGTGATCAAACCCAGGTCTCTCACATTGCAGGCAGATTCTTTACCATCTAAGCCACCCACCAGGCAAGCCATACATTAGTCAGTTTTGATGTAGTAAATAAAACTAAAAGACTTTCAAGAATTCTTAATACTTCCTAAGTCTTTACCTTTTTATTCCCTGAACTGGAGTCACTTTATCTCAAACATCTCCACAGACATTCATGATAATATCACTCTCGAGCTGAATTATCCATGAGGGCAGAGGAGTTAACCTAAATTTAATTAAGAAAAATCAATGAAACAGACTGAGGTTCTCATTAAATGATTAAATTACTCCTCACTAATAATTTGTTCCTACAAAATAATAGAAAATACACTTAAAGGTCACTTGATTAACACTGTGGGATATAAATTGATTGCATTATTGTTCAAATGATGGAAAACAATGAAAGTGGCCTCTGCCAACTACTCCTCTAACTGCTAAATCAGAGTATTATAGGATGAAAACTTCACCTCCTACAAGCTAATCAAAACACTTGTGCTCAGTAAAAGCAACACTAAAAAAGTCATATGTCAAAAAGTAGAGAAATGATGCGCATTGACATGGTGGTAAGTAACTATAGGTAAGAATGATATCTTGATGTATCTAAAAACACAAATTGATAGAAGAATGTTTTTTAAATTTATGATGTCAGATACTTTCAATTGCTTAAGTATGTGTGTTAAGTTTTACTGGGGAATAATTTGAAAAATCATAATTTACACTAGTATGAAAAATAACCTCACTAAATTTTCCTTCTATAATCATCAAGGAAAGACTGCAAGGTTGTTTAACATATTCCTCAATAATAAACTGCTTAAAATACAAGACTCACTGATTCATACTATACTATTTCCACTGACCATGGCAAAAGTGTGGCAGTGACGATAAAACTTTTTAATATTGAATTCAATAAATATCAGTGACTAAAGTATTTGGTAAGATAGCAATATTTTAAATTCTTTTACATTCTCTCTATTCTACTTTTTTTTATTCCTTTTCTATCTTTAATATTCTCTTTAACTCTTAGCCCTTAAGGTGTATATTGAAACTAAGTTAAAATAGAAAGAATTTCAAATTTTGAGTGTCAGCTCAAATGTTATTGTATGAAGCAAACTAATTTTCCCAAGACTGTGTAGTCACAGTATTTAAAGAAAAATGGACCATAACTTGTAATATTTATTTTGTTAATTTAAATTAAATTTAATTAAACTTTATAAGATTTCCTAGAGATAAATTATTCTCATATTCCTGGACACTTTCACTTTGAAATTACCAGGGATTGCTAAGGAAGAAAATCATTAAAATGTCCTCACTGAATAATTTACCTCCATATGCCACATAATATCATTTATGATCACCTAGAAATCCTCTCCTTATCCTCAAAGAAATCACCAGAAATAAACATATCCATAAACACCAGATCCATAAACACTGTGTTCTGTTCAGGGGACAGATGCTGAATCAAAAGAGATCATGCACTAAATATGCTAAAACATATAGGAAAGACAGTCCCGCAAGGGATTTAAAGATGATTTTTCTGGTAAAATGTTACAGGGCTAACTGCAGCATGTTCCTAAATAAACTTTAACTAGTTACTAAGGTAGATATCAATAGCCAATTAAATTTTTCATTGCTGGTGGAAACTTCAGTTTATTCTCTGTGCTTTTAAAGAAGTCCTCGGTGTTGAAGCTTGACTTGTCCAAATCAGTTGATGGGGGATTCATCCCCCATTAACAAGTGATTGGAGTAGTCTTGCTTTCATTGAATTCAGAGTAGTGTGCTTAGAATTATCATTACTGGAATGTTACAAAGGTTCTGGAATTTTACAAAGATTTTACATATAATGGTTTTATATTACTAGGTTCTAACCTATATTCCAATGTGAAATGGGTTTGGCAGGGTTTTAACCTTCACCTTCCTCAGTGGATACTTGCAGTAAGGAAATCATAATACCTCATTGGTAAGTTTTTATAAATGTAAAATGAGATAGTTCTTAGAACCAGTCAGAACATCATAAGGACTTAAAAATATTATGTGTTATTATTATTGCTGAGATGATGCTATAGACTAAATGTATGTGTTCCCACAAAAGTCATGTTTGAAACTTATCACAGTGACTTAATCTTAGACTTTCCAGTCAGCAGAACCATAAGAAATAAAATTCTGATGTTTATAAGTCACCCAGTCTATGTTATTTTGTTACAGTAGCTTGAACAGATAAGACAAATACTAAATACAAACTTCCCTCAACTATCTTTCACTTCAGCGCAAAGTGTGTGTGCGTGTGTGTGTGTATGACATGCATGCACACACAATATGGAGCATAAACTTTCTGCCTATCTCTGATGCTCTCTCATTTATGATGGATACATTTATATAAACAGCAGTTGCCATGTCATCAAAAAAAAAAAAAAAAAAAAAGAAAGATAAAAAAAGCTTAAAAATCTCAAAAATGTTCAAATACACTTAATGGTTTACACCTGCCTAGAGGATAAGTCTGAGCTTCAAAAGCTTCCTAAAGATTATTTCAACTGATCTCAGTTGAAATTATAATCTCTCCTCTTTACATTTGTGTCCACCAACCAAAGTCAATTCACTTTTAGTTTCCCCAAGTGATGTGTCACAGTAACACAGCTATAAACATTCACCTGACTGTACATGTTATATATGACTAGATACATTTGTTCCCTAACTCTAGAAAAGTTGAAACATACTGTTAGGTAGTTAGAATAGGGAAAAGGAGCCCAGAATGGCGGTGGCTAAAAGACCTGGAAGGGAAAAGCCCCCGAAGGAGAACAAAGGAAGGTCCGAGGAGTGAGCACCTCAGGTAAAACAAACAGCACTCCTGGCTGGCCCAGTTTACATAGGACAGGCCCAGGGAGAGAGAAACACATAAAAAGAGGAGCCAAAGCTCGCTCACTCTCTGCTCCGTGCGTTGGGACACTCTTCTCTTCGCATCTTTGGGTCAACATGCCCTCACACCTCGAGGATGGATTTTCCTGCTATTATCGTCTAAATAAAATAGAGCGGTAACACAGAGCTGTAACACTGATTTGTCTAAGAGCTATAACACGGTCCATTCGAGACCTGAGAGCTATAGCACGGTCCGTTCGAGACCTGAGAGCTATAGCACGGTCCGTTCGAGACCTGAGAGCTATAGCACAGTCTGTCCAAGACCCGAGAGCTGTGACATGCCGAGGGCTTTAATGTCCGTCACTCCAAATCTTTGTTGTGACAAGACAGAACCGAGGAGCATACGCTCGCGTGACAATACTGAGAGTTTGAAAGTGTTTCATTAAGAGCAAAGAAACAAGGCAAGACCATTATTAATACATTTTGAGTTGAAATAAACTGGAGGAATAAGATAGTAACTCAGGATAGTAGGTCATTATAAAATTGAAACTTTTGTTTACAAGTTTTGTTAGATTTAATTTAACAGAAAATATTAACATTTTATAGACTAAGACTAAAGGGAAATGGAAAGAATAGGTTTCATAATCAAGACAGTGGGAAAGAGAGTGTAACTCAAAAGTTAAGAACATGATATTGGAGCCAGATTACTTGAATACAATCCCAGCACTACCTTTTATTAGCCATGTGACCTTGGGAAATTTTCTTAACTTCATTGTGCTTCAGTTTCCCATTTATAAAATGTGGGTCGAGATATTATTTAGTCTATATAGCATAAGTATGAAGATTAAGTGGGTAAGCACAAATTGTTTGTAACCGAAAGAAAACACTCAATAAATGACACGAGATAAAAAGAAGGCAATACACATGAACATTTGAGTCATTTTTCAAATCTTCATCAAAAGTAATCTGCCTCTCACCAAGACAAAATTCATAGCTACTTCTGATTTTCCATGACATTTTATTTGTACCTCTCTTGAGGGAATGAAGTACAAAGGGCTGTTATTACTTTATGACAGTATTTATTTTTGTGGGTGTTTTCCAGAAGTCATAACCTCCTTAAAATCAGCAACTGCTGTGTATCTCTTCTCCATCACTGTCAATCAAGAGATATTTAATTTAAAATAAATACAGAAATACTATCTCCTTTAATTTGAAAATGTTTTTTCTATAATTTTCATATTTTAATTATTAATACATCAACCATCAATTCTATGATTTTTTAATAAAAATTTAGAGCAATAAAATACCCAATATTTTCACTGAAGCATAATACTTTGTACTGAGATGATTTTCTAAATATGCAGTTGCATTGACAATGAAACCATCTAAGTTGTTTAGAATCATTTTCTTTATTGTAAATATAAAGATTCAGGAGTGACAGCCATTTAAGAAAGAGTTATGATAAATGCAATCATATCCCATTTTCATAAAATTTGGAATAACATAATATAGTAGTTAACAAATCCATGCTAAGTACAGTTTTGCTAACTATATTGACACTATGTTTCCTATATAAGGGGTATAAATATAAAAACTAACTTATCTTGGAAATTAATTATTAATCTATTAAATGACAAAATGTAAAAGTCAATAAAGATCATATTAATGGAGAAACATTACACCCTTGGTTCTATTCTCAGATGATGCATTTTCAGATCAAATTTCAAATATACAAACTAACAAACAGATTCACATCTAAATATACACAGGTGGGTATGTACAGGACTCGTAATGGCCAATGACATTAGGCATGTGTGGTTTGATGATATTGATTGTATGTATATGATCCTCAATCTTTTCAATAATAAGGCCTCATTTATACATCAGTAAAAAGATTTTATGCAACCCTTAGAAGCTCATTCGCTGAGTTCATATTTACTAATATAGGACAGAGACCATTAAATTATACTGTGCCTTCTTTATCATGTATTGCATAAGAAATTTTGCACTCTGCTTAGTAAGTTTGGTTTTCATCACAAATTGTCTGCTTTGAGACTATGAACTTACCATGTTCTCCAGATATGTTTAGGTTCCCAGATGAATTAAAGCCAAATAAGTTCCCAGATGAATTAAAGTCAAATTTAATGCTGATTTTTAACAAGTATATAAAAATACAGAACATTATTTTTGTATATTAACTTTGCTCTTGGTTTCAACTTGCTCTTACATTATTTCTCTTAACACAGTTATCTTTATTTTCATTTACTTTATTTGCTATGTAAATAATCATGTGCTACATCATTTGCTTTTTTCACATTAGCTATAAGTCAAATATAAATATAAGTGACCTTAATACTGTAACTTAATTTGAATGCTATAACCTCAAACATAAGTAGCAATAAATGAAGGGACAATTGTCTTAGTCAAAAACACAAAGAATTAGTGAGAAATACAGAACCATTAAAATTACAGATAAAATACTTATATTTTAAAACTCCTTCAATATTTAAGATATCTAGTGTCAGTTTTACATACATGAAATTATATAGTAAAAAACAAATTATTTCTGTTCTGTTGAATCAGATAAACAACAAGGAAAACCTCAAGAAAAGTGACTACAGAAAGATTTTAGACTTCATTCACTGAGCAACAGACTAAAAAAAGCTCTGAAGGCATTCAGATTTCAACATTTAAATTTTTTCTTCCATTATCTACTGAATTCAAGAACATTCATCACTGAATGGCTCAAACACACACATACACACACTTAATATAACTTACTAAGGTGATGAATAACACTGCATAGGGGAGAGAGAGCCAGACAAAAATGTGTGAAGTATCATTCTAGAATGATTCCTATAAAATTTTTTCTTGCTGTAACTTCTTAGCACACATAAGAAAGGACTTTTCACATGAAGGTAGTCCGCATAGCTAGTCATGTGTCACATGGCATTACTCAATGTCTTTGGTGAGCTACTGGTCCCTTTCCTGCATTCATTTTCCTAAATTATTTTGCCTTAATCTTTAAAGTGATGGCTTTACAAAGAGCAACAAAGTCTACCAGATGGTCACTGGTGTGGTTCACTGGGTTTATATCCTACTAGGAAGTTATATGATTGCTTTTCAAAATTGTTATCATGCATTGAACAGTCTATTTCACCACAGGGAATTCTGAAGCTGTTGATATATTTCTGGCCAAGCATGTTCCATCATCTTTTCTTTGAGTCATAGCCTGAAATATGCATGTGAATACTTGATGAGCATTGAGACTGCATAATTTTTCTTTCCTTCTACAAGATTTGAAATGTAGTTAAGTGTTAGAAATGAGTACTGCTTAATATGTATAAAATTTTGTTTTTATTTTGGGTGTAACATTATCAAACTATTTTGTTAGTCTTCAAAAATATAAACCTTCCTCAAGCAATATGAATCTTTCATTTAGAACAAATACTTTAAATTCTTACACATTAAAACAAATACACAGAAAAACTCCAAATAAATAAAAACTTCCATAGAAATATATGGCTTTAAGTTGCATAGAATAAACATAAACAATTTAAGATTCAGTTGCCTCAAAAAGAAACTGATATTGTCTGTGATTTTCAAAATACACACTTGCCAGCATTTTTCTAGGAATCATACAGAAGAAGAGAGAAGTGGATATCATTTTATTAAGGGAAAAAAAAACAAAAACAAAAAACTGGGACTTCCCCGGTGGCTAAGTGGTAAAGAATCTGTCTGTCAGTGCAGGAGATATGGGCTCAACCTGATCCAGGAAGATCCCATATGCTGCTGAGCAACTAAGCCCATGTGCCACAACTACTGAGCCTGTGCTCTAGAGCCCTAGAGCCACAACTACTGAATCTCACACACCCTAGAGCCTGTGCTGGGCAACAAGAGAAGACGCCAGAGATGCCGATACACTGCAACTAGAGAGTAGCCCCCACTCCTGACAACTAGAGAAAAGCCCATGTAGCAACAAGACACAGCACGGACAAAATAAGCAAATACAGCTAAACAAAACACACACACACACACATATTTAGAAATTAAGAATACATTATCATAATATATGCATTGGAAATTCAGCCTCAATACATACAAGAGGAGGTGACAAGAATACACAGAACTACACAAAAAAGATCTTCATGATCAGATAATGATGATGGTGTGATCACCAACCTAAAGTCAGACATCCTGGAGTATGAAGTCAAGTGGGCCTTAGAAAGCATCACTATGAAAAAAGCTAGTGAAGGTGATGGAATTCCAGTTGAGCTATTACAAATCTTAAAAGATGATGTTGTTAAACTGCTGCACTCAATATGCCAGCAAATTTGGAAAACTCAGCAGTGGCCTCAGGACTGGAAAAGGTCAGTCTTCATTCCAATCCCAAAGAAAGGTAATGCCAATGAATGTTCAAACTACCACACAATTGCACTCATCTCACACACTAGCAAAGTAATACTCAAAATTCTCCATGCTAGGCTTAAACAGTACATGAACTGAGAACTTTCAGATGTCCAAGCTGCATTTAGAAAAGGCAGAGGAACCAAAGATCAAATTGTCAACATCCACCAGATCATAGAAAAAGCAAGAGAATTCCAGAAAAACATCTAGTTCTGCTTCACTGACTATGGTAAAGCCATTGACTCTGTGAACCAACACAATCTGTGGAAAATTCTTAAACAGAAGGGAATACCAGGTCATTTTACCTTCCTCCTAAGTAATCTGTATGCAGGTCAAGAAGCAACAGTTAGAACCGGACATGGAACAACAGACTACTTCCTAATTGGAAAAGGAGTATTTCAAGGCTGGATATTGTCACCCTGCTTATTTAACTTATATGCAGAGTATATCATGCAAAATGCTGGACTGGATGAAGCACGAGCTGGAATCAATATTTCCAGGAGAAATATCAATAAACTTAGATATTCAGATGATATCACCCTTATGGCGGAAAGCAAACAGGAACTAAAGAATCTCTTGATGAAGGTGAAAGAGGAGAGTGAAAAAGCTGTCTTAAAACTTAACATTCAAAAAACAAAGATCAAGGTACCTGATGCCATCACTTCATGGCAAATAGATGGAGAAACAATGGAAATAGTGAGAGACTATTTTCTTGGACTCCAAAATCACTGCAGATTGTGACTGCAGCCATGAACTTAAAAGACACCTGCTCCTTGGAAGAAAATCTATGACCAACCTAGACAGAATATTTAAAAAGAGACATTACTTTCCTGATAAAGATCTATATGGTCAAAGTTATGTTTTTGTTTTTTTTCCCCAGTAGGCATGTATGGATATGAGATCTGGACCATAAAGAAGGCTAAGCACCAAAGAATTTATGCTTTTGAACTGTGGTGTTGGAGAAGACACTTGAGAGTCCCTGGACTGCAAGGAGATCAAACCAATCAATCCTAAAGAAAATCAATCCTGAATATTCACTAGAGGGTCTGATGCTGAGGCTGAAGCTCCAATACTTTGGCCACTTAATGCGAAAGAGCTGACTTACTGGAAAAGATCCTGATGCTGGGAAAGACTGAAGGCAGGAGGAGAAGGAAATGACTGAAGACAAGCTGACTGGATGACATCATGGACTCATGGACATGAATCTGAGCAAGCTCCAGGAAATAGTGAAGGACAGGGAAGCCTGGTGTGTTGCAGTCCATGGGGTCACAAAGAGTCAGACATGACTGAGTGAACAACAATAATAATCATAACATATAATATGAAAAAATAAAGGCACTGACCATCTCTTATTGTGAAATGAAATGGATTAATTTAAAACAAGAATGACATACGCTGCTGCTGCTAAGTCACTTCAGTCGTGTCCAACTCTGTGCAACCCCATAGATGGCAGCCCACCAGGCTCCCCCGTCCCTGGGATTCTCCATGCAAGAACACTGGAGTGGGTTGCCATTTCCTTCTCCAGCGCGTGAAACTGAAGCCGTTCAGTCGTGTCCGACTCTTAGCAATCTCAGCCTACCAGGCTCCTCTGTCCATAGGATTTTCTAGGCAAGAGTACTGGAATGGGGTGCCATTGCCTTCTCTGAAGAATGACATATAGGAACAAAAAATTTGGACAATAGAGCAAGGCAACAAAAATATTTGTGCTTTATAGAAAAGATGGAAAAGGGGGAAAAAAAGTAAATAGCTTCCTGAATGGAGGAAGATATAACTCATACCAAGTGGGGAAAATAATGTATGAGTTGAATGTTAAAGAATATATGGGCTGCTAGCTGCAGCAGCAGACAGTTATACAGTAAGAGTAGAAATTCCTGATTTTATTCTCTAAATATCAGAAATATACAGAAGGCCAGCACCTATTTCTTACACAAGACTGCCACTTTAGTTTTTGAATGGGATTAAAGTACATATATCTGGGCAATAACCCAGGTCACCTAATAGATCATCTTCCAAATAAAAGGTCTTATATTCAATAAACTATGAGTTTAATGACCTGGGGTTGTTTCAATTATCTTAGCACTTAGCTACATGGCATATGCACAATGACTGCTTAATAAATATCAGTTTAATTACTGAATATATTTCAAATGTGAAAACTTCCAGAAATGAATGACTCAGAAATGTTGCTATCCATGGGAAACATATTTCACCACTGATGTTTATTATTTGATGATCCCAACCTAATGTGTTAGGCTAATGTGGGGTTTAAAGTTCCCCTTAACTACTACAACTCTGAGAAAAATTAAATACTCTGCTTGAATGGTCCTAGAACTGAGATACATTCATTCCCTATAAGTGTCCATACACATTTTGATGATGACAATAGAAGTAAGGTAGTAATCACTACTTTTTGAATATTATAGATCTGGTATTTTGCATATAATATAAAATGGTTACTATCAAATAGTAAGGATTCCTCTATTACACAGGTGATAAAACAGATCTGAAACACTAAATATCCACATAAAAATTCTACATCTTCTCAGTGTCAGAGATGTAGAGCAAACTAAGTCTTTCCTAGTGGTCCAGTGGTTAACAATCTTCCTGCCAATGCAGGGGACACAAGTTTGATCCCTGGTCCAGAAAGATTCTATATGGCAAAAGTCAACTAAGACCACGTGCCACAACTATGAACCCACACGTTCTAGAGGCCACACTCTGCAACAAGACAAGCCACTGCAAGGAGAAGCCTGCTCACTGCAATGAAGAGAGTAGCCCCTACTTGCCACAACTAGAGAAAGCCTGTGCACTGCAATGAAGACAAAGTGCAGCCAAACATTAATTAATTAAAATTTAAAATAAATAAAGCAAACTAAAGCTTTTATTGCTCCAGAGTCCACTCTTTGCAGAGTTTCATACTTTCTTGTTTAAAAAAAGAAAAAAACTATTTGAGCTACAGGCATATGCTTAATTGATGATAGATATTTTTAAATATTCTAAATACATATATAACACAAATGATAGCCATAAGTTCTATATTATTTTTAAATTACTTTTTTATGTACTTGAAACAATTTGTAACTTTTGAGTACCTTCTATATGCTAGCAATTATATACATATTTTTAAAATATTATCTCAATCCAATCTATCTAACATTTACAATCTCCTGAGATAAACTGACATATTCAATTTTTGACGAAGAAATAATACTCCAGTAACATGGGGCAAGAAGGCAAATCAGCTCACAGATCTTATACCCTTAAATTCAAGTCTCATATCCTTTGCTCCATAATGCTAGACATAATTTTATCAGGGCATTTTCATAATTTTAACCACACAAACAAAGCTTTTAGAACAAGGTTACAGTACACGAGAACGTGCTTAAGTGTTGGCCTGATTGTTGAATGAACAGCCTACATTTTTCTGGGAGAGATGAAGAAACAGCAAGTGACTTGTAATTTTTTTCCCTGTAGCCTGACATCACTAGGATTTTGGCATTCTTTGAGGTGATAAAATAAACCCCATTACCAAATGACTTATGGTTCTCTTGCTTGTTTATTAAAAGGCATGGAGAAAATATTTTCCTCATTACTATAAAATATAGCGGTTCACATGAAGAGACCAGATCCTTTTATGTAAAATGATAGGGCTAGTGAAAGATTTTGTATCCAGATAATGTTGTCAAGATAGTAATGGCAAATGTGGAAGGAAAACACAAAGTTACACTTAATTTACGTGTCACATTCGCATGCACTTTTATTAGTTTGACCCAAATTGTGTATACCAAAATGCCACTCTGAATATAGAATCTCATTGTGAATTTTAGAATGGTAATCTAGGACTAGCAAGACCATTTCACCTTGTCTTCCGAGTACTCTTAATTTGCAGGAAGCGTGGGGAGCACTGAATTGAGAAGGGCTTTGAGGTCACATTAAAACTCAGTGAGAATAAATGGCATGGGATGTCTGTCAAAAGGAAGGAGTACAGAACAGGTATGTATGCCAGGTATTTTCATTCCAGACTTAGAGTACAGGAACTTTATTTCTCTTTTTATAGAATATTATTTAACACAGCATAAAGTAGTTAATTGCCTTTACAAATACTAGCAGATGGGTGTTGAAAAAATTCATCGTACTTGTAAACAAACATGAAAACCCTGCAACATACCCTCTAGGCTGATGTGGCATTCATTTTCCTTAATTAAACTATTATGGTTAGGGATCACCAAAATAACTCTCTAAAGGTAAGGGTTTCATCAAAGGGAATAAATAAACTCCAGGGAAAGCAATAAACAGATCATCACAATGTTATCAGCTCCATGCCAAGTTATAAAGAATCAGGATGCTATCAAGTGAGGCTTCCAAGTGACTCAGTGGTAAAGAATCTGCCTGCCAGAGCAGGAGACACGATTCAATTCCTGGGTCAGGTAGATCCCCTGGAGAAGGAAATGGCAACCCACTCTAGTATTCTTGCCTTGGAAATCCCATAGACAGAGGAGCCTGGTGGGCGGCAGTCCATGGGGCTGCAGAGTCAGGCACAATTGAATGACTGAGCATGTCTATCCATTTATTTTATTTTAGCTAAAGAAAGAGTTTCCAAAATAATGTAATATTTGCTCATAGACCCTAGTGAGTAAGTGGCAGAATCAGTATTTAGATTCAGATCTTCCTGCCCCCATAGGTTTTTAGCTAAATGAAGAAGAAAAAGAAAGAGCCCCACAACAGAAATTAATTCCAAGATAGTCTTGGGAAAACTCCATTGAAACCTCTTAAAATGCTTCTTGGTTTTAAATACCTTAATAAGTTCTTTTTATTTAGGGAGTTCTATGCATTAAAAACAGAGAAGGCAATGGCACCCCACTCCAGTACTCTTGCCTGGAAAATCCCATGGACGGAGGAGCCTGGTAGGCTGCAGTCCATGGGGTCGTGAAGAGTCAGATATGACTGAGCGACTTCACTTTCACTTTTCACTTTTATGCATTGGAGAAGGAAATGGCAACCCACTCCAGTGTTCTTGCATGGAGAATCCCAGGGATGGGGTGGCACAGAGTTGGACACGACTGAAGTGACTTCACAGTATGCATTAAAAAAGTGACTAAACATTTTTTTGACTGATTCATTATAAAACTCCATTTACTCTCATATAATTAAACATTCTTGAAAAGTGATGCAAATAACTTTAGTGAAGTATCTATTAAAGGGGTAGCAAGCTAAAGCTGTGGAACCTGACAGAATGGGTTCAAATCTGGCACATACACCACACACCAAATCAGGAAAAATTTCTTCATCAGACTCTAATGTTTCTATACATCTTGTGAGCAGAGATACCAACTGTGCTTTTTCTCTTTGTACCAAACTATCTTTTCAAAGATATCTGTATAGCAAGTAGCCTCAGAGGACAGAAAAAGCATTTTTTATCAGATGAAATGTAAGTTTGTTTAAAATCGTGGGAGAAAGAGATAGGATCTCTCTGAAGAGCACGGGCAGGTTGTCCATTATAAAGGATTTAATGTTCCTAATCACATGATTCCTTTTCTACAAGAAAATATACTACCAAAAAATATGCAGATGCCTTAGACTCTTCTATGGGAACTTGGGCTTGCAGAACTGGTACAAACTCTAAAGCTCTGTCTGACACTTCTGTGAATAAAAAACACTGATCTGTTTCTTACCCAAGAGTATTGAGTCTTCTATCACCATCTGAGAAACTGTTAATTCTAACTCAAGTAAAATCTCAAACTCTTCAAGGTACTTGACTTTTAATAAGTATCCTTGTATATTTTTTTTATTTTAGAGCTTCGTTTCTTACTGTGAAATTTAAAAGTGAGTATGCTTCTAAGTTTCCTAATACACTGTAAATACTTAAGCAAGTAGTAGTTAATTAGCAGTTATAGAAAGAGAAGCAAGTGGGTGCCATCAGCATCAGAGTAGCACAGGATGCTCTCTTTGCCTTTTCCATTCAAACAACAACCAGTAAAACATCCATAACTTAACAAGGATGACTTGACCCAACACACCAGGATGCTGGCGAGTTCCACGCATCTGTACATGTAAATGTGGGTGGACTAGAACACACACAGAAGGCAGAATCAGAGGAACAGCTGAGACAGTGACTGAGATCCTGAACCCGTGACCATAGTAACTGATCCCACAACCCTGGAGAACTTGGTAGCAAGGAAGGCGACATACGTGACTCCAGCACACCCAGCCACCATGGGACCCATGGCCACAGGACCTGGCAGCAGTGACAGCTGAGCCTGCAACTGGTCTCTCCAGCTATGAAGATACCTACCACTGCAGTCCTGCCAATCCACAGCAGCAGCACCTATGAATCTAATAACACCAGATACAGTAGAGACAAACAAAACTAAAGCTAGCTCCCTACTCTCCCTCTTCTCTCCACCATAGCAGAAACTAAGACTCAGGAGATCCCGGACACAGTTTAGGTTCTTGCCATCTCAGTGGTGATGCCAGCTACAATAGCAACACTAGTAGCAGCAAGACCCCAGTGCCCACAGAGGCACAAGCAGCTACAATGAAGGTTCCAGGTAACACATCCAGCAAAGGTGGGAGAGAGTAGAAAATACTGATTCTCAAGGATAACTACAGGAAGCTCCCAAAACATTGCTATAGCACAACCTATTGAAAAACAGAAGAAAGGCCTCTAATTATTAATGTGTAAAATCATTAAAATCAAGGTAAAATAAAATATTTACCTGAAGGAGAAAGGTGTCCGGCATAAGATCAGCTCATAAAGCCCCATGAAAAATCATGGTAACATAGTATCACAAAAAGATAATTCTCTAGGAACCAAATTTAAATTCTAACTGATGAATAATACAAAATAACTGCCATGAAGAAACTCAATGAACTACAAGAAGACTCAGAAAGGCAGTTCAACAAGATAAGGAATAAAATTACTGAACAGAGGGAACACTTTACCAAAGAGATTGAACTCTAATAGGAACCAAACAGAATTTATGGAGCTGAAGAATACAATAAATGAGATGAAAGATATAATGTTAAAACATTAGAAACAGACCACATCATATGGAAGAGAGAATTAGTGAACTTGAAAATAAAAGAAATAATAAAGACAGAAGAAGAGAGAGAATTAGAATCTAGAAGAAGAAGAATGAGGAGAAGAAAGTGGGTGGGGGAAGGAGGGGAAATGTTTTGGGAAGTATCCAACTCTATTATGAAGAAAATCTAGGATAATAGGAGAACGGAGAAAAGTGGGGGTGGGAAAAGGAGCAGAGTGTTTACCTAAAGAAATAACAGCAGAATTCATAGGATTCGCCTTTGAAGAAATCTGGTCCTGGACTTCTGTTATTTTATTGTTGTTGTTCAGTTGCTAAGTCATGTCCAGCTCTTTGTGACCCCATGGACTGCAGCACACCAGGCTTTCTGTTCTTCACTATCTCCCAGAGTTTACTCAAACTCATATCCATCTAACCAGTGATTTTAACCAACCATCTCATCCTCTGTTGTCTCCTTTTCCTCTTGCCCTCAGTCTTTCACAGCATCAAGATCTTTTCCAATGAGTCGGTTCTTTACATCAGGCTGCCAAAGCTGAAGTTGAAGCTGTATATTCAGGACTGATTTCCTTTAGGACTGACTGACTGATTTCAATGCTGTCCAAGCAACCCTCAAGAGTCTTCTCTTGCACCACAATTCAAAAGCATCAATTCTATGTTGCTCAGCCTTCTTTATGGTCCAAATTTCACATCCGTACATGAGTACTGGAAAAACCATACCTTTGACTAGATGGATCTTTGTTAGCAAAGTAACGTTTCTGCTTTTTCATATACTGTCTATGCTTGTCACAGTCTTTCTTCCAAGGAGCAAATGTCTTTTAATTTCATGGCTGCAGTCACCATCCTCAGTGATTTTGAAGTCCAGGAAAATAAAATCTGCCATTGTTTCCAATTTTTCCTCATCATTTGCCATGAAGAGATGAGACCAGATGCCATGGTCTTCATATTCTGAATGTTGAGTTTTAAGCCAGCTTTTTCACTTTCCTCTTTCACTCTCATCAAGAGATTCCTTAGTCTCTTTGCTCTCTGCCATTAGAGTAGTATCATCTGCATATCTGAGATTGTAGTTATTTCTCCTGGAAATCTTGATTCCGACCTGTGATTCACATAGCCCAGCATTTTGCATATAGGCACATTACTGGCATAAAGTTGCTTATAATAGTCTCATGCAACTTCTGTTATGTCAGTTTTTACCTCTCCTTTTTCATTTCCAATTTTGTTGATGTGGGTCCTCTCCCTTTTTTTCTTGATGAGTCTGGCTATAGGATTCTCAATTTTGTGCTCTTTTCAAAGAACCAGCTTTTAGTTGTGTTGTTCTTTTCTACTACTTCTTTATTTCTTTTTTAGTCTCTATTTCATTTATTTCTGCTCTAATCTTTATGATTTATTTCCTTCTACAAACCTTGAGTTTTGTTTTTCTTTCTCTTGTTGCTTTGGGTGTAACATTAGGCAGTTTATTTGAAGTTTTTCTGGTTTCCTGAGGTAAGCAAGAACCACTTTTGTTGTATCCATAGGTTTTAGATCATCAGGTTTTCATTTTCATTTGTCTCTTAAGTATTTTTCATTTCCTTGTCATTTCTTCAGTGATCTAATGGCTGTTTAGTAGCATAGTTTCTAGCCTCCATGTTTTTGTAGCTTTCTTAAAACTTTTTCCTTGCAGTTCATTTCTAATCTCATAGTGTTACAAAAGATGCTTAATACAATTTCTGTTTTCTAAAAATTATCAAGGCTTGCTTATGCACCAGCATGTAATCTCTCCAGAGAATATTACAATTATAAGCCAATATAACTGATGAACATGGGTGCAAGAATCCTCAACAAAATACTAGCTAACCAATTCTAACAATACATCAAAAGGATCATATTCCATGACCAAGTGAGATTTATCCCAGGGTTGCAAAGATTTTTCAATATCTATAAATTAATCAGTTGACATATCACATTAAACAATAGAAGAATAAGTCATATGATCACCTCAATAGATGTAGAAAAAGCTTCTGTAAAATTCAACATCTATTTATGACAAGAACTATCCAAAAAGTAAGCATAGAGGGAACAAACCTCAACATAATAAAAGCCATATACAACAAACCCACAGCTAACATCATATGTATTGTTGAAAAGTTGAACACATTGCCTCTTCAGGAACAAAACAAGAATTATCACTTACACCAACTTTATTCCACATGGTTTTGGATGCTCTAGTGACAGCAATTAATTAAAAAGAAATAAAAGGGACACCAAATTGGAAAGGAAGAAGTAAAATTCTCACTGTTTGCAAGTTAAATTATACACAGAAAATCCTAAAGATACAACCAGAAAATTACTAAAACTCATCAATGAATCAGGTAAAATTGCAGGCCACAAAATTAATATAAAGAAGTCTGTTGTATTTCTACACACTAACAACAAAATGGCAGAAAGAGAACTTAAGAAAATAATGCCATTTACCACTGCATCAAGGCTTCCTGATTCAGAATACAGTAATCAAGATAGCATAGTACTGGCAGAAATACAGATCTATGGAATAGGATAGGAGGTCCAGAGATAAACCCATGCACCTGTGATCAACTAATCTTTAACAAAGGGGGAAAGAATATAAAATGGAGAAAAGACGGCTTGTTCAATAAGTGGTACTGTGAAAACTGGACAGCTATGTGTAAAAGAATGAAATCAGAATACTTTCTAACACCATACACAAAAACAAGCTCAAAATGATTTAAAGACCTAAAAATAAGGCCAGACACTGTAAAACTCTTAGGGAAAATAAAGTCAGAACACTCTGTGTCCTAAATCGCAGATCCTTTTTGATCCACCTCCTAGAGTAATGAAAATACACACAAAAATAAATCAGTGGGACTTAATTAAACTCAAAAGCTATAGCAAAGCAAAGGAAACCATAGACAAGATGAAACAAAAACCCTCAGAATGGGAGAAAATATTTGCAGACAATGCAACTGATAAAGGATTAATCTTCAAAATACACAAACAGCTCACGCAGCTCAATATTCAAAAAGGAAAAAAAAACGTAATAAAAAAATGGGTGGAGAACCTAAATAGACATTTCTTCAAAGATGATAATATAGGTGGCCAACAGGCAAATGAAAAGATGCTCAACATCATTAACCATCAGAGGAATACAAACCAAAATCACAATGAGGCATCACCTCACACTGATCAGAATGGAGAGCATCAAAAAAAACCTATAAACACTAAGTGCTAGAGAGGGTGTGGAGAAAAGTGAACACTATGGCACTGTTGGTGGGAATGTAAATTGATAAAACCAACATGCAGGACAGTATAGAGTTTCCTTAAAAAACTAAAAATAGAACTACTATATGACCCAGCAATCCACTACTGGGCATAAAACCTGAGAAAACCATTATTCAAAAAGGCACATGGACCATAATGTTTACTGCAGCCCTATTCACAATAACCTGAACATGCAATCAACCTAATGTCTATCAACAGATGAATGGATAAAGAAGAAGTGGTACATATATACAAAGGAATATTACTCAATCATAAAAAGGAATGAAGTTGGGTCCTTTGTAGTGAGGTAAATAAACCTAGAGTCTGTTCCTCAAAGTGAAATAAGTAAGAAAGAGAAAAACAAACATCATATATTAACATATATAGATACGGAATCTAGAAAAATGGTCCTGGTGAATATATTTTCAGGGCAGGAATAGTGATGCAGACATAGAGAAGACTTATGGCCCCAGGGGGAAGGAAAGGGTGAGAAGAATTGAGAGACTAGGATTGACATATATTCACTACCATCTGTAGAAGAAACAGTTAGTGGGAAGCTGCTGTGTAGTACAGGGAACTCAGCTCAGTGCTCTGTGATGACCTAGAGGAGTGTTATGCTGGGGGATGGGAGGGGATATCAAGAGGATGGGATACATGTATATATACAGCTGACTCACTTTATTGTACAGCAGGAGATATCACACCAGTAGAAAGCATTTCAGTTCAGTTCAGTTCAGTTCAGCCGCTTAGTCATGTCCGCTCTTTGTGACACCATGAATTGCAGCATGCCAGGCCTCCCTGTCCATCACCAACTCCCGAAGTTTACACAAACCCATGTCCATCGAGTCGGTGATGCCATCCAGCCATCTGATCCTCTGTCTTCCCCTTCTCCTCCTGCCCCCAATCCCTCGCAGCATCAGGGTCTTTACCAATGAGTCAACTCTTTGCATGAAGTGGCCAAAGTACTGGAGTTTCAGCTTCAACATCAGTCCTTCCAATGAACACCCAGGACTGATCTCCTTTAGGATGGACTGATTGGATCTCCTTGCACTCCAAGGGACTCTCAAGAGTCTTCTCCAACACCACAGTTCAAAAGCATCAGTTCTTCGGCACTCAACTTTCTTCACAGTCCAACTCTCACATCCATACATGACCACTGGAAAAACCAGAGCCTTGACTAGACGGCCCTTTGTTGGCAAAGTAATGTCTCTGATTTTTGATATGTTATCTAGGTTGGTCATAACTTTCCTTCCAAGGAGTAAGCGTCTTTTAATTTCATGGCTGCAGTCACCATCTGCAGTGATTTTGGAGCCCCCAAAAATAAAGTCTGACACTGTTTCCCCATCTATTTCCTATGAAGTAATGGGACCAGATGCCATGATCTTAGTTTTCTGAATGTTGAGCTTTAAGCCAGTTTTTTCACTCTCTTTTACTTTCATCAAGAGGCTTTTTAGATCATCTTCAGTTTCTGCCATAAGGGTGATGTCATCTGCATATCTGAGGTTATTGATATTTCTCCCGGAAATATTGATTCCAGCTTGTGATTCCTCCAGCCCAGCATTTCTCATGATGTACTCTGAATATAAGTTAAATAAGTAGGGTGACAATTTACAGCCTCAACATACTCCTTTTCCTATTTGGAACCAGTCTGTTGTTCCATGTCCAGTTCTAACTGTTGCTTCCTGACCTGCATAGAGATTTCTCAAGATGCAGGTCAGGTGATCTGGTATTCCCATCTCTTTCAGAATTTTCCACAGTTTATTGTGATCCACACAGTCAAAGGCTTTGGCGTAGTCAATAAAGCAGAAATAGATGTTTTTCTGGAACTCTCTTGCTTTTTCGATGATCCAGTGGGTGTTGGCAGTTTGATCTCTGGTTCCTCTGCCTTTTCTAAATCCACCTTGAACATCTGGAAGTTCACGATTCACGCATTGTTGAATCCTGACTTGGAGAATTTTGAGCATTACTTTACTAGTACATGAGATGAGTGCAATTACACTCCACTTAAAAAAAAAAGAAGAAGAAGAAAATCCTACAAATAAACCTACCTAAGGGCACAAAAGAACTGTACTGCAAAAACTATAAGATGTTGATGAAAGAAATTGAAGGTCACATAAACAAATGAAAAGATATACCATGTTCTCAGACTGGAAGAATCAGTATTATTAAAATGATCACATTACCCAAGGCCACCTACAAATTAAATGCAGTATCTATCAAATTATAAATGGTGTGTTTCACAGAACTGGAACAAAAATTGTTTAATCTGTATGGAAACCTAAAAGACCCTCAATAGCCAAAATGATCTCAAGAAAGAACAGAACTGTCAGAATCATGCTCTCTAAGAAAAAAAAAAAAAAATAGAATCATGCTCCCTGACATTAGGCTATATTACAAAGCTGCAGTCATCAAAACAGTATAGCACTTGCACAAAACCTGACACACAGATGAATGGAAAAGGGACCAGAAACATGCCCACAATTATAGTCAATTAACCTATGACAAAGGAGGCAAGACTATATGACAGAGAAAAGACAGTTTCTTCAATAGGCAGTTATACAAAAACTGAACAGTTATGCATAAATGAATGAGATTAGAACATAGCACTGTATATAAAAGTAAACTTAAAATGTATTAAAGATCTAAATGTAAGACTGGATACTATAAAAATTCTTTCAAAAACATAGACAAAACAATCTTTGATACAAAGCACAGCAACATTTGTTTTTTTGCATCTGTTTCATAGGGTAAAGAAAACAAAAGCAAAAATAAATCAGAAATATTATTAATTATACTTAAAAGCATTTATACAGCAAGGGAAACTATAAGCAAAATGAAAAGACATCTTACAAACTGGGAGAGCATACTTGCAAACAATGCAACCAACAAGGGGTTAATTTCTAAAATATACCAACAGCTTATAGAACACAACATTAAAAAAAAAAAAAAACAATGCACAGAAAACCTAAATAGAGATTTCTCCAAAGAAGACATACAGATGGCCAATAGGCACATGAAAAGGCACATGAAAACTAAATTTCTCACACCTGTTGGAATGGCCATCATCAAAAAGTCCAAAATTAGTAAATTCTGGAGAAGATGTGAGAAAAGGGATCCCTCACACAAGGTAAACGGGAATGTAAATTGGTGCAGCCACTGTGAAGAACAGTATGGAGGTTCCATAAAATACTAAAAATAGAGCTGCCATATAATCCAATAACCCCACTCTTAGGCATATATCCAGAAAAGATTAAAACTCTAATTAAAAAAGATACACGTACCCCAGAGTTCACAGCAGCTCTATTTACCAGTGCCGAGAAACGGAGCCAATCCTAGTGTCCATCAAGAAGTGAATGCACAAAGCAGACACTGCATACAGCATACATACATATAAACTCACATATATTCATGTACATACACATAAAATGTTGTATTACATATATAATGGAATGTTAGCCATTGAAAAGAATGAAGTAACGTCATTTGTAGAACATCAAAGGGCCTAGAGATTATTATATTAAATGAAGTAAGTCAGACTGAGAAAGACCAATATATATCACTTATATGTGGAATTTTTAAAAAAATAATGTAAAGGAACTTATTTACAAAACAGAACCAGACTCACAGACACAGAAAACAAATTTGTCATTATTAAAGGGGAAGGTAGGAAGAATAAATTGGGAAATAGTGATTAACAGACATACATCACTTATAAAACAGATAATCAAAGACCTACTATATAGCACAGGAAACTATATTCACCATCATACAATAACCTATAGTGAAAAAGAATAGATAGATATAACTGAATTACTTTGCTTTATACATGAAAAACTGCAAATTTATTATATTTCAATAAAAAAGAATATTGTATTTACTAGATGTTTTACATAAACTTCAGGGTAACCATAAAAATAACTCTAGAGCAGAGATGCAGAAAAGAAAGGAAAAGGAAACTGCGAAAAATATAGAAAATCACCAAAATAAAATGACAGACAAAAATAATAGGAAAAAAAAAATAAAAGAGTAACCAGAAAAAAAAAAAAATATGGAAATACTAAGCCCTTATTTGTCAATAATGACCCTAAACGTTAATGGGCTGAATTCACCAATCATAACACAGAGTACACAGAATACAAAACAACACCCAAATATATGCTCTCCAGGAAACTCAACTCACCTCTGAAGATGAACATAGACATAAAGGGAAGGGATGGAAGACAACACTCTAAGCAATGGCAGCCAACCATACTCACATGATACAAAAGAGAATTCAGACCAAAAATGATAACAAGAGATAGAGATGGACACAGTGTAATGACAAAAGGTACAATTCATCAAGAAGACACAATAATTATTAATATGCAAGCCCCTAGTACAGGAGTACCAACATATATAAAACAATTATATTAAAATTACTTTTTAAATGCCTGGAGACAACAGAAAAGAAAATAAAATATAACAAAATCTATCAGATGCATCAAATATTGTACTAAGAGGAAAGCTTATAGTCAAACAGATCTATCTCAAGAAATAAGAAAAAATTTCAAATATACAATCTAACTTTTCACCTAAAAGAACTAGGAAAAAAGAACAAAGTCCTAGAAGGAGGAAAATAATATAGATTTGAGCAGAAATAAATGAAATGAAATTTAAAAACATAGTAGAAATGATCAATGAAATTAAGAGCTAAATTTGAAAAGATAAAGCTTTAGCTAGAATCATAAAGGAAAAAAAGAAAGAAAGAAGGCCCAAATAAACAAAATCCAAACTGAAAGGGAAGAAATAACAAAAGATATCACAGAATCACAAAAACACAAAGGATTATAAAAGAATACTATGAACAGCTATACACCAACAAACTGCACAACCAAGAAGAAATGGATATATTCTTAGAATCATACAATATCCCAAGAGTAAATCATAAAGAAATAAAACTTCTGAATAAATTGAAAACTGGTAAGGTAATTAAAACAGTAATCAAAAATCTCACAAAGAAACAAAATTCCAGACCCAAAATGGCTTTACAGGTGAATTCTACCAAATGTTAAAAGAATACTGAATACTGATTCTTGCCAAACTCTTTGAAAAAACTATGAAACTAATGTTTATGTTAATGTTATGAAACTAACATTACCCTGATACCAAAACCAGATGACTACACACACACAAAAGAAAATTACAGATCAACCTATCTGATGAAGATATATGTAAATATTCTCAACAAATATTAAACCTAATACAACAATGCATTTAAAAAATCATAAGTCATGATCAAGTGGGATTTATTCCTGGAATGAATGGATGGGTCAACATCTGCAAATCAATGTGAGATATATATATTGAGATGTGTATATATAAATATAAATATATATATATATATATATATATATATACACACACAAACAGATGTGTGTATATAAACATATACACCACATTAAAAAATGAAAAATAAATATCATATGTTCAACTCAACAGACACAGAAAAATCATTTGACAAGATTCAACACACATTTATGACAAAAAACTCTCTACAAAACAGGTATAGAAGAGAGTACTTCAATGTAATAAAGGCCTAGAAGACAGAAATGGAAAGATATTCCATTATTATGGATTAACACTGTTAGAATTTTGGGAGAATTAACACTGTTTAAAAAAAAATGCTAAAAAAAAATTTAAAAAAAAATGCCAACTAAGGGAATCTACAGATTCAACACAATCCCTATAAAAATTCCAATATTTTTCCAGAAACAGAATAAAAAGTCCTAAAATTTATATGAAACCATAAAAGACACAGAGTGACTAAAGCAATTCCAAAAAAAGGAAAAAGCTGAAGGTATCACACTGATTTCAAATTATATTACAAAGCTGTAACAATTAAAATAGCATAGTATTGGCAGAAAAACATACTAGAGCTCAACAGAAAAAAAAATTGAGAGCCCAGATAGACCTACAAATATACAGAAAATTAATTTATGACAAATGAGCAAAGAAGATACAATTGACAAAGGATAACATTCAATGAAAGGCACTGTGAAAACTGGACAGCCAAATGCAAAATAATAAAATTAGACCACTATTTTATGCCATATATAATCATCAACTCAAAGTAGATTACAGACTCGAATATAAGACCCAAAACTGTAAAAGGACTAGAAAAAAGCACGGAGAGTAGATAGTTTATCGATCTTAGCAAATTGCTATCTACCTGGATATGTCTCCAAGAAAAGAGAAACTAAGGCAAAAATAAACAAATGGGGCTACATCAAACTGAAAAGCCTCTGAACAGCAAAGGAAACGACTAACAATATGAAAACGCCACCTAATGGAATGGGAGAAGACATTTGCAAACCTACATTAAATAAGGGCTTACTCTCCGAAATATCACTACGAACAAAGCTAGTGGAGTTGATGGAATTTCAGTTGAGCTATTTCAAATCCTGAAAGATGATGCTGTTAAAGTGCTGCATTCAATATGCCAGCAAATTTGCAAAACTCAGCAATGGCCACAGGACTGGAAAAGGTCAGTTTTCATTCCAAAGAAAGGCAATCCCAAAGAATGCTCAAACTACCGCACAATTGCACTCATCTCACACACTAGTAAAGCAATGCTTAGAATTCTCCAAGCCAGGCTTCAGCAATATGTGAACCGTGAACTTCCAGATGTTCAAGCTGGATTTAGAAAAGGCAGAGGAACCAGAGATCACATTACCAACATCTGCTGGATCATTGGAAAAGCAAGAGAGTTCCAGAAAAACATCTATTTCTGCTTTATTGACTACGCCAAAGCCTTTGAATGTGTGGATCACAATAAACTGTGGAAAATTCTGAAAGAGATGGGAATACCAGATCACCTGACCTGCATCTTGAGAAATCTCTATGCAGGTCAGGAAGCAACAGTTAGAACTGGACATGGAACAACAGACTGGTTCCAAATAGGAAAAGGAGTATGTTGAGGCTGTATATTGTCACCCTACTTATTTAACTTATATGCAGAGAAATCCTGGGCTGGAGGAATCACAAACTGGAATCAATATTTCTGGGAGAAATATCAATAACCTCAGATATGCAGATGACACCACCCTTATGGCAGAAAGTGAAGAAGAACTAAAGAGCGCCTCTTGATGAAAGTGAAAGAGGAGGGTGAAAAGGTTGGCTTAAAGCTCAACATTCAGAAAACTAAGATCATGACATCTGATCCCATCACATATTGGCAGGTAGATGGGGAAACATTGGAAACCGTGTCAGACTTTATTTTTGGGGGCTCCAAAATCACTGCAGATGGTGACTGCAGCCTTGGAATTAAAAGACGCTTACTCCTTGGAAGGACAGTTATAACCAAACCAGACAGAATATTAAAAATCAGAGACATTACTTTGCCAACAAAGGTCCATCTACCCAAGCTCTGGTTTTTCCAGTGGTCATGTATAGATGTGAGAGTTGGACCATAAAGAAAGCTGAGTGCAGAAGAATTGATGCTTTTGAACTGTGGTGTTGGAGAAGATTCTTGAGAGTTCCTTGGAGTGCATGGAGATTCAACCAGTTCATCCTAAAGGAGATAGATCAGTCCTGGGTGTTCATTGGAAGGACTGATGTTGAAGCTGAAACTTCGATACTTTGGCCACCTTATGTAAAGAGCTGACTCATTGGAAAAGACCCTGATGTTAGGAAAGATTGAGGGAAGGAGGAGAAGGGGATGGAGAGGATGAAATGGTTGGATGGCATCACCGACTCAATGGACATGGGTTTGGGTGGACTCTGGGAGTTGGTGATGGACAGGGAGGCCTGGTGTGCTGTGGCTCATGGGGTCACAAAGAGTCAGACACAACTGAACGACTGAACTGAACTGATCCAAAATATAAAGGAGAACTCATGAAAGTCAACAACAACAAAACTTGATCATAAAATGGAAGGAGGATGGGAGATCATGATTTTTCCAGAGTATTTCTGATTGGAATGCAAAAGTAGGAAGGCAAGAGATACCAGGATAACTGGCAAGTTTGGTCTTAGAGTACAAAATGGAGCAGGTCAAAGGCTAACAGAGTTTTCTTGAGAGAACACACTGGTCATAGCAAAGACTCATTTCCAACAACCCAAGAGATGAGTCTACACATGGATGTCACCAGATGGTCAAAACTAAAATCAGATTGATTATGTACTTTGTAGCTAAGAAGAAGAAACTCTTATAGAGTCAGCAGAAACAAGACCTAGAATGACTCTTCCTCAGATCATGAGCTCCTTATTGCAAAATTCAGGTTTAAACTGAATGAAGTACAAAAAACCCACTAAACCATTCAGTTATTACCTAAATCAAATCCCTCAGCATTATACAGTGGAAGTGATGAATAGATTCAAGGGATCAGATCTGGTAGACAAAGTGTCCGAAGAACTATGGATGGAGGTTTGTTACATTATACAGGAAGCAGTAACCAAAAATATCTGGGAAAAAAGTAAAAAAAGAAATGTAAGAAGCCAAAGTGGCTGTCTAAGGAGGCTTTACAAATAGCTGAATTAAGAACACAAGCAGAATGCAAGAGAGAAAGGGAAAGATATATCCAACTTAATGCAGAGATTTAGAGAATAGAAAGAGATATAAAAAAGTTTTTTTAAATGAACAATGCAAAGAAGTAGAGGAGGACAACAGATGAGAAAGCTAGATATCTTTTATAGAAAATTGGAGGCATTAAGGGAACATTTCATACAAGGATGGGCACAATAAAGGACAGTGACAACGATACCACTCTAATAGCAGAAAGGGAAGAAGGAACTAAAAAGCCTTTTGATGAAGGTGAAAGAGAAGAGTGAAAAACCTGGCTTAAACCCAACATTATAAAAACTAAGATCATGGCGTCCTTTCTCATCACTTCTTGGCAAATAGAAGGGGAAAAAGTGGAAGAAGTGACAGAACTTTCTTCTTTGGACTCCAAAATCACTGTGGATGGTGACTGTAGCCATGAAATTAACATATGCTTGCTCCCTAGAAGGCAAGCTAAGACAAACCTAGATAAGATAACATATCAAGAAGCAGAGACAGCAGCCTCCAAAATGAATACCACAATCACAAAAAGTTAACTAAAATGAAAAGAATAGTATTATGTCCCAGATGAAGGAACAAGATAAATTCCCAGAAAGACAATGAAATGAAGTGGAGATAGGAAAGCTTCCAGAAAAAATAATTCAGAATAATGACAGAGAAGATGGTCCAGAATTTTGGAAAAGAATGGAGAAGATGCAAGAAATGGTTAGCAAAGACCAAGAAGAACTAATGATGGACTCTGGCATCATTAGATGGTTGGATGGCATGACCGACTCGAAGGATATGAGTCTGAAAAAGTTCTGGGAAGTTGGTGATGAACAGGCAAGTCTGGTGTGCTATAGTCCCTAGGGTAGCAAAGAGTCAGACACGACTGAGCCACTGAACTGAACTGAGAAGAGCTAAAGAACAAACAAAGAGAGATTAACAATATACTAGAAGGATTCAACAGTAGAATAACTGAGCAGGAAAAGCTGGTGAGTAACTGGTAAGTAGGAAAAGCTGGAAGACAGAATGGTGGAAATCACTGCTGCAAAACAGAATATAAAAAGCAGAGACATCACTTTGCAGAGAAAGGTCCGACTAGTCAAAGCTATGGTTTTTCCAGTAGTTAAATACAGATATAAGAGTTGGGCCATAAAGAAGGCTAAGCAACAAAGAATTGATGCTTTTGCGTTGTGGTGCTGGAGAAGACTCTTAAGAGTCCCTTGGACTGTGAGGAAATCAAACGAGTCCATCCTAAAGGAAATCAACCCTGAACATTCATTGGAAGGACTAATGCTGAGGTTGAAGCTCCAATACTTTGACCACCTGATGCGAAGAGTCAACTCAATGGAAAAGATCCCAACGCTAGGAAAAAATGAAAGCAAAAGGAAAAGGGGGCAGCAGAGGATAAGATTATTAAATAGCATACCGAGTCACTAAACATGAATTTGAACAAACTTCGGACAGTAGTGGAGGATGGAAGAGCCTGTTGTGCTGCAGTCCATGGGGTCACAAACAGTCGAACAACAACAACAAAATTCATGCACAAATTCCACTAAAGTTAACATGTTCTATCTTCTAGGTTATGTACTTTGAACCTTTGTTCTCATTAGTATATCACTATGCTTTCCCATAATACAAGTGATCCTTATCATTATTAATAACAAACTATACAGCATTCTTAATTTCATACATTCCCAAGCTAATTCACCTACCAGAAATCTTTAAAAGAGTTATAAATTCAGTTAATATTTCAAAATGAAAACTAGTCATGACTGACAGTCTAAAGTTCTATAAATCATAAACTCTGCATATTTTTCTAATATAAATATTGACACATACACAATGTATTTATAAATACATACATATATATAGTAATGTAATCCACTGTATTATTTCACAAGTAATGTTGTCTTAAGTATTTCCTTAATCTGTCACATAATGTATGTGTTTATTTTTTTCTAAGCCTCAGATTTTATGAAAAAAAAAGCACTAAATATGTTTTGCAAATATACA
Source organism: Muntiacus reevesi (assembly GCF_963930625.1). Classification (NCBI taxonomy): domain Eukaryota; kingdom Metazoa; phylum Chordata; class Mammalia; order Artiodactyla; family Cervidae; genus Muntiacus; species Muntiacus reevesi. The sequence continues at coordinate 28,940,661 of NC_089260.1, forward strand.
TCATTCATTTAAAAAATATTTTCATTATGGCAAAGCAATACTCAGTCAACATAAAGATAAGCATTATTTTTTACTTTACCTCTACAGATAGGAACAGGAAAATCCCATGAGGCTGTATTGACTGAATTGGCTATACAGGTGAGTTGAGGGTGGCCATCGAGGATATACCCAGTTACACAGCTGTAGCGGATCTTGTCCCCAACATCAAATCTTGTACCATATAGCACACCTTTGGGTGGAACTCCTGGATTTCCACAAGAGCTACTCTGCAATTCTACAGAATAGAAGGAAAAGAAATTTACAGTTATTTTAATACATATTTTTATGTTTGAGATTTACAAAATTACATGTAGATACAGATGTCCTTTTTCCTTTTAAGAAGATTTACAAAATAATGGAAATGTCTTCTATTTCAATCACATCAACAGAGAAGTATGGAAAAGGAACAAAATTTTTCTGAAGAGGTATTACATGTCTATCTTCATGCTAGAAAAATTTAGATATATTTTATTAAGTTTGTAACAATTGTTTAAATTAGGATTTATTATTCATATTTTACACCTGGGTTCTATCCTCGGGTTTAGATATTTTATATTATTTTTGTAGCAATTTTTTAAATTAATATTTATTACTCATACTTTACAACCAGGTTCTAGCCCACTCCAATATTCTTGCCTGGGAAATCCCATGGACAGAGAAGCCTAGTGGGTTACAGTCCATGGGGTCGCAAAAGGGTCAGACACAACTGAGCAACTAAACAACAAATAAATCACATTTCACAAACAATTAAAAAAAGCAATATAATTTATGTGGCTTATTCAATGCTACATTTTACTAACATAGTAATATAAAAATCATGTTTCATCAATATGCTCTCCAAAACTTTGATGCTTCTACTTAACCTTAAACCATGAACATTCATCTGAAAATATTTGTATACATTTTAGGTGGAAACTTTTTTCACTTAAATAAAAAAATATAAAGCAGTAAAAAATGGACATATTTGTGAAATTCAAGAGACTGGGCTAGAATTTTAGCTCTAATATGTGTTTAACCTTGAGAATATAATGAGAATTATCATAACAAGTGCATACAGTTGTGAGTTTTAATTAGATCAATATGCAAAATATCAGGAAACTGCCTGATATTCATCTGTTACTTTGTTATTTTATTAGTTTATGCTTAAAGTATACAAGTATACAAATATAAGAGTTTTTTTTAAATAATATTCATTTCAGAGAAAAATACATTTTTACTTTAAAAGAAAAAACAGAAAAGTTTTATAGAAGTTATAGAATTTAATGAAGTTGGGGGGAACAGTATTTCCTAAATTTTCTACTAGGTTATTTACATTTATACTACAAATCATGATCAACAGAAATACAAGTAGTAAGGAATAAATGGACTAAAATATATTCCAGTTTGAGTAAAGTTAACTTTGATTTAGTTAATAGTATTATACAAATTGCAATTAACCAGGAAATTAGTTAACTAATATTAAGAAAAGCGGATAAGTGTACGTATATGGGACTCCTGTACTATTTTCATAATTTACCTGAAAGTCTAAAATTATTGCAAAGTAAAAAGCTAAAACAGACATTGCAATACAAAAATAAAGTATGTTTCCAATTTAACCTGACATTCATCCTATTTGTTTAGTTAGTAAAGTCAATAATATCACTTTACATTAAATCAAATAATTATAAACCACTATAATGCTGAAAATATCACAGCATTATTTAATATTTAACAATATTAAATAAAAATACCAAAATAAAAAACTTTATAAAATGTAATAGCAACTGTATAAAATCAACAATCATTTATTGATAATTAGTGCAGTAAACAAAGTTGAAATTTTATATTTTTACCCATAATATGCACATGGACTTTTGAGAGTGTTTCTTAAGTGAAAAAAAAATTTTTTTTTGTTTAATTTTTCAATGGTACTGAAAAGATAAAATCAGTGATGAATTTCAAATGAGGTCAATCAACAAAAGAAGTATTGAAGATTCCAGAACGTTCCTTATATACATTAGAAATAAAGTATATACTTTCAGTTTAAAGCAATTATTTAAAGTTCTCAAACCTAGAAATGCAAAGAACTTGACTATTATTAATTAAATATCAATGGTTTCTAAAAATAACAGGTAATTCATTAAGCTACCTTAGCCTTTAATTATACATTATAAACTAATATTTGCAAAATATTTTAAATATGTGTAACCATGATTAACGATTTTTAATATTTCACTTTAACATATCATAAAGGCAAATTCTATAGTTCATTTTTGATAAAATTTAAAACATTTATTTCCTATAAATCTTCAGTCATGTTTTACAAAATATTTTTGAAATGAACAATTTATTTTGGAATAGTTAGTTTTTTAGAAAATTTAGTTGATTAACAGATGAGCTGTTTCCTGCAAGAGAGGGGAGGTTAATAAGTTTTGATGAAATGAGTTAAGAATTCAATCCCTTGAATATAGTAAAGAAAAAGGAAATATTTTTAATGAAACTACCACTTTTGTTTTTAGAATCAATCCATTCTTTCCCTCTCACCCCCCAAGAAATAATTGAGGTCAGGACTTCAATTATCATGAACTTCTACATCTAGGGAAAAAGGAGTTTCCAAATTATTTCACAAGAAGCATTAGGTGTAGAAATGAAAGGAAAGAAAGAAAAAGGCTCTAAATAGTTGTTATGCTCAAATTTAACTTTTATTTACATGAACAAATAAACATTACACAGAAAAAAGTACTAAAGCAAAAAGAAAACATATGAAGTAAATCAGTGAATGAATAATAACAATGATCCGAGTTTTAAAAGATTACCTAATCTTATCTCTTGTCTTGTGGCTGAATTATATCTAAAACAAAAGACAGATACTAATTTAGGATGTTTCAAAATTAAACTAAAAAAAAAAAATAATAATTCCAAATATATCTGGTTCTCCTCTTCAGGAAACTGCTGCTATTGTTTGCCCTTGTTCTTTGACCTTCATTAAAAAATAACCTACCCATCATTCTCTGTACATTGAGGAATTCATGAACATATTATTAAGAACTTTCACATTCAGGTTTAATAGATCCCAATTGTATAGCCATTGCTCATGGTTTCTATTTTTTGTCCCCTCCCAACCCTTTAATCTGGGACTTCTCTCTCTATGCTGTTTATGTCCATTTTAAAACGCAGAGCCAAGAAATATATGTTACAGGCTGGAAGAATTATATGCTTCCCGGGTGGTGATAGTGGTAAAGAATCTATCTGTCAATGCAGGAGATGCAGTGAGAGAGTGGTTTGATCCCTGAACCTGGAAGATTCCCTGGAGTAGGAAATGGCAACCCACTCCAGTATTCTTGCCTGGAAAATCCCATGGACAGAGGTGCCTGATGGGCTACACATACCATTGGGTCGCACAGAGTTGGAGAGTAGCCCACCATTAAAAAAAAATGCTATATTCTGATTAAACATTCATGTTTTATTCTTGATTTTTCTAAATAGTGTTGCAATATGAACTTTTCAATAAAATTATCTTTTTGTCATTACTGTAAGAGTTGTAAAACTAGCTAAGATAAACTAATTTTTAAACACTGCTTCTACCAGCAATCAAGAGTGTGAATTTCAAGAGAAAACAAAGATATACACGGTAAGTCAGGCTCAGTGATACATGTTGCAAAGTAACCATTATTATATACGGTACTTACAATAAGTAATGATTTTGTTTATTATAAAAATATCCTTAAGAAAAATAGAGATCTAGGCATAAAACAAAAAATTTCATGTAATTCATTAAATGTACCTGCCATCTAACAACACTGTGCTTGTCACTTCAATGTGTTTCTGAAGCAGATGATTCTATCTAAGCAGAATTGCCAAAGAGACTATAGCTATCTTTCTTCACCAACATATGACACTAATATATTAATCAAAAGGCTTAGGTGATTAAAACAAAGCTATAGAGCCTGATAAATCCCACTTAATATTCAGTAATGCAAGATTAAAATGGGACTGGAGTGTGTTGGGAGGAAGTACTATAAAGTTATTTTCACCAGACTGTTGGTTGAGCATTGATCAAATTTGTTAATACAAAGATTACTAAATAAAAGAAACCTCCTATGTACTGAAGCTTCATTTGAATTTAGTCTTGGAATTATGCCACAAGATCATGTTTATAAGACAAAACTGAAATACTTATAGAGTGGGCAGTTTAGTGAATTGAGATGATCAATGGAAAACATGTCTAAAGACTTTATACTCAAATATGTCTCTAAAAAAAGTCAGACGTTCATGTAATTTTACTGCTCAATCCACAACAAATGATTGTGAATTTGTTTAAAAGCTATGTTTTTTATCTTCCCTTCTCACAGATATTGAAATTATCAGCAAATAATTTGAAGGAATTTGGTAACATAAATATTCTAAAGTGTAAAGGATTGTTGATACAGCAAAAACTACTTGGGAGAGATCCAAGATAAACAAAAATCCAATTGTAATATAGAGTTTATAGTGTAATGACATTCATCTATATTAATTAAAAAGGAAACATAAAAATAAATTACTTGGTAAGTGACAATTAATTTATTTATCAGAAGCTCTTGAGGTTTATAATTAAAATGCTCTATGGTATGTACCAGTGTATAAAACACCACCTTCCTTGCTTTCTAAAAATGAATAGCTTGAGGAATCTAATATCCTCAGTCATTGAAATCAACTCTGAACTATATTCTGCTTTAAGCATTCATTTTCACTCCTTCAGTTCAGTTCAGTCTCTCAGTTGTATCCGACTCTTTGCGATCCCAATAACCGCAGCACACCAGGCCTCCCTATCCAACACCAACTGCCAGAGTCTACCCAAACCCATGTCCATTAAGTCGGTGATGCCATCGAATCATCTCATCCTCTGTTGGTCTCCTCTGCCTCCTGCCCTCAATCTTTCCCAGCATCAGGGTCTTTTCCAATGAGTCAGCTCTTTGTATCAGGTGGTCAAAGTATTGGAGTTTCAGTTTCAATATCAGTATAATAAACAATGGGTTTTCCAGTGAACACCCAGGACTGATTTCCTTTAGGATGGACTGGTTGGTTCTCCTTGCAGCCCAAGGGACTCTCAAGAGTCTTCTCCAACACCACAGTTCAAAAGCATCAATTCTTCGGTGCTCAGCTTTCTTTACAGTCCAACTCTCACAGCCATACATGACTACTGGAAAAACCATAGCTTTGACTAGACAGACCTTTGTTGGTAAAGTAATGTTTCTGCTTCTTAATATGCTCTCTAGGTTGGTCATAACTTTCCTCACAAAATACCCAGCATCATATATGATTTCCCTCATTGTACAGAAAGGGAAATTGGGAATCAAGTAACTTTCCCGAGGCCACCGAACTAGTAAGTTGTACACTTGGATATGTCTCTAACTTAAAAGTTTCAGATCATTGCACAAGCACTGCTGTTACCCAATGAAAAGTGATGTTCATTCCACAATGTCTGGGGGACTGTTGTCCAGTTGCTCAGTTGTGTCCAGCTCTTTGTAAGCCCATGGACTATAGCACACCAGGCTCCTATGTCCTTCACTATCTCCTGGAGTTTACTCAAATTCATGTCTATTAAGTCGGTGATGCTACTTAACTGTCTCATAATCTACCGCACCCTTCTCTCAGTTTTGCAAATGACAGACACAGCCCTTCCTTCATAGAGTTAATAAATGACGCTAACCAATGAAATAAATGACAGAGAATACTAATTATAATGTAGTATTTTGGATAACAGAGACCCCATTTCGATTCCTGGGTCGGAAAGATCCCCTGGAGAAGGGTTAGGCTACCCACTCCAGTATTTCTGGGCTTCTCTGGTGGCTCAGACAATAAAGAATCCACCTGCAGTGCAGGAGATCTGGGTTCGATTCTTGGGTTGGAAAGATCCCCTGGGAGAGGGGAAGGCAATCCACTCCAGTATTCTTGCCTGAAGAAGCCGCATGGATAGAGAAGCCTGGCGGGCTGCAGTTCATGGGGTCATAAACAGTCAGATTGAGCGATTTAGCATGTATGCAGTAGGGATAAAAGAAACATATAGGCTGAAATAAAAGTATATAATTGAGAATGTATAATTAGTCTAGATTATGACATAAGTTTTAAAACCAGGATAAAGACTTAGCTAGAGCAGGGACTCCCACCTCCTGGGCTTCAGTCTGACACCAGTCTGCTAGGAACTGGGTGTGCTCACTTCCTGAACACAGCAGGAGGTGAGCGGAGGGCTACTGAGCAAAGCTTCATCTACCACTTCCCATCGCTTGCATTACTCCCTGAAACATCCCCTCCTCCACTCCAGTCCATGGAAAATTTGTCTTTTACGAAGCCAGTCCCTGGTGCCAAAATCTTTAGGGACTACTGAACTAGAGGGGAAAAAATATGATAATTATCAAGCATATTCAAAACTTTAAAATATAAGAATCAAAGAACTCTAATAGCTATTAGAATTGAAAATACAGTGAAGATAGTTCTATGATTGTGGTAAAGTTGAAACTAAATTTGTATAAAAGTATTCCAAAAGGGTTGGCCAAAAACAGGTTTATGTAGTGAATATACTGGAGAAGGAAATGGCAATCAACTGCATATTCTTGTCTGGGAAATCCTGTGAACACAGCCTGGTGGGCCCCAGTCCATGGGGTCACAAGGAGTCAGACGTGACAGTGACTAAGCAGCAACAGCAGTGAATCTATATAACATGCATATGTCATGAACAGAAAAGAGGACTTCCCCATCATTAAATGTTACTGTGAGAGAGAGATTATGAGCACTTCCAAAGAGAAAAACTGGGAGCAGATAACTGGAATCCCTAAATGTATATATGAGCAGAGATGTTCATAGTATGTATGATATGTACAGTGTGAGTTTACAAATATATACTAGTTCAATTTAATATTAAAAACTGCATTAAATAGGATCACCAAAATTAATTTTTTAAAAAGAATAACAGCCAAAATAATGTATGTATACTATTTGGATTTGGGAGTATCAACTTTAAAGGGCTGTTGACAAGATTACATAAATATATATATATATATATATATATATATATATATATATATATATATATGTCATCTATATGCTGAGCAAGCACTCACTACATGGCAGACATTATTATTAGCTCAACAAACAACAACTTTACTATTATTACAATCAATTTTGCATTTGAGACATCTTAATTAGGTGTGATTAAGTTATGATCTACTAAAGGTAGGGTCATGACTTCACTGTGGACAAAAATGTCACTTGCCATATCAGTAAACAAAGGATGTTGTAGCCATCAAGCCATGAGCCACTGCATCCACACCCAGCTGTGCACCTTTAGGCAACTGGGGATGGAGAAATAAAGGAGACTGATCCTTCGCACCTGTTATGATTAAGGTAAGGTTCAGGTTAAGACCCTTTGTACCTGTTAAGGTACAAATTAAAGGAATGATTTCAATGGGTCTATATCTTTGCATTTTTCCACACATAGAAAAGTGCTAAATCCATTAACCTGAGATGTCTAGTTTTTCTATAATAACAGTAATATTTTTGTGTTCCAACTACCCATTGTTATAGGATTTTGGTTTTCTGTTTCTGAGGTTTTGTGTGTGTGTGTGTGTGTGTTGTTTTTTTTTTTTTTTTTTTTTTTTTTTTTTGCAAAAACTTCTATGTATAGTGGCTCTTCCCTTACCTCATCAGAATAGTCCCTCAGAGCTATCTGAGAGATTCTCTGTCTGGCTTAAGTCCTCAGAATATATGGTAAATAAAACATAATTATCAACTTCTAGGTTATGCATGGTTTTCAGTCAACATCATTAAATGCTAATTATTCCAGGTATAATCTCAACTCCTGGCTTCCCCATGGCACAGCAGTAAAGGCAACTCAGGAGACACAGGTTTGATCCCTGGGTCAGGAAGATCCCTGGAGGAGGAAATAGCAACCCACTCCAGTATTCTTGCCTAAAATGTCCCATAGACAGAGGAACCTGGCAGGTTGCAGTCCATGAGGGTCACAAAGAGTTGGCCACAAATGAGCACACAATCAAGAATCTCAACTTTCAGTAGAAGATTTGTATAGCAATATTTACAAAATATTACTGATTCATTCATTCTTTCATCTCTTGGATGGTATCATATCAAACCCCATACAAGGTATAGTGCTTATAGAAAGATCTTCCATGTATTGCACCTAACATGATCCCAAAAAGTTAAAGAATAAAAAGTTAAAAAGACAGTTTAAATCCTGAGAGTATATATAAAGAACTATAAAAGAAGAGAATCATATTTTTCTTGGAGAAATTCAGTAAAATTCTGCCAAGTAATTTAGAAAAAGATGAGTGATTTATACTAACAAACACATTAAAACAAACTTGGTTCTAAAAAGAAACTCCCCATTTGTTAGGAACACATGGATACTTGTGAAAGGCAAGATACTTAGCAAAAAATCAAGAAGAAAACCTGACCTTGAAAACTGGAGTGAAAATCAAATGAAAAAAATAATGGATACCATGACTACACAATTGCATAGTTATTCAATCAAATAGATGAAGCATGATCCTGCTGAGATCAATTAACAATGCTTTAAAACATTGTGAAATTATATCTACTAAGGGAAGTAAAATCATGTTGTTTATACTTCTTACAAAAAATTAATCTTAGGGTTTTATTTCCCAGGTGATTAAAAATAACTTAGAAGAGTGTAACATCAAGTTTAACCATCTTAGTACCTCTCATTCTGAGACTGCCAAGCACTTAACTAATACATTTCCCAACTTTTTTTTTGTGGTACAAGATGTTCTTTTATCACAGATACTGAACCATTTCACTCACATAGGACATAGATGGTCTTTGAGAATTCATTGGAGACTCTGGTTTGACTAAACATTTAGTGAATATTTTGAATCAGTCATTCTATTTATCATGTGTCCATGGACTTTTATTTCAGTATATATAATCAAACAGAATTTACTTCTTTACACATTTGCCTATTAACATCTTGAAACAGGGGCTCTAATTCATCTTTGTGTATTAAGAACTTGGTACACTGTGTGGTAATTTGGCAAGCAAACAAAGGATTGCTCAATCAATTGAGTTATCTCCTTTGATAGAAAAATATAAAAGATGATCATCACAGAGTTTATAGGAGTAATGTTTAGACACAAAACAGTAGAGAGCAACAGGTGCAATAGAAAAGAGGAGAAGGCATATCATGAACTAAACATGTATCATAATAAGCAAAGAAACACATTGGCAACATCTTGTATGGGTAAAATTACATAGTTGTGTCATTCAAAACTGTTTTCTTATGCAAACATATTAACTGAAAAAAGCTAGTTTCTAATCATGAGAATAAATCCTAAGCTGCTAGTTATACCACAGTTCTCAATGGGATGTTGGAGATGGAGCAAACATTAAGCCACATTTCTCATTTTATAAGTCATCCTGAAGCTTCAAAAAGTCTCAGATTTAGCAATCAAAAGGATAAATTCCCATTTTTAAAAATTATTTTAACTTAATGAAAAGGAAGTCAAACTACTGACTCAGAAAAATAAGAAATAAGAGCAGAGCAGAAGCTAACAGAGTTTTGCCAAGAAAATGCGCTGGTCATAGCAAATACTCTCCTCCAAAAACACAAGAGATAACTCTACACATGGACATGACTAGATGGTTAATACAGAAATCAGATTGATTATATTTTTTGCAGCCAAAGATGGAGAACCTCTACAGAGTCAGCAAAAACAAGACCAGGAGCAGACTGTGGCTCAGATCATGAATTCCTTACTGCAAAATTCAGACTTAGATTGAAGAAAGTAGGGAAAACCACTAGACCATTCAGGTATGACCTAAATCAAATTCCTTATGATTATACAGTGGACGGGACAAATAGAATCAAGGGAATAGATGTGATAGAACGAGTGCCTGAAAAACTATAGAAGAGGTTCATAACATTGTAGAGGAGGCAGTGATCAAAACCATCTCCAAGAAAAAGAAACACAAAAGAGGCAAAATGGTAGTTTGAGGAGGCCTTACAAATAGTTGAGAAAAGAAGAGAAGTGAAAGGCAAAGGGAAAAGGAAAGCTATACCCATCTGAATGCAGAGTGCCAAAGAATAGCAAGGAGAGATAAAAAAGGCTTCCTAAGTGAGCAAAGCAAAGAAATAGAAGAAAACAATGGGAAAGACTAAAGATTTCTTCAAGAAAATTAGAGATACCAAGGGAACATTTCATGCAAACATGAGCACAATAAACGACATAAACAGTATGGATCTAACAGAAGCAGAAGATATTAAGAGGTTGCAAGAATACACAGAAAAACTATACAAAAAAAGATCTTCACAACCAGATAACCCTGATGGTATGATCAATCACCTAGAGCCAGACATCCTGGAGTGCAAAGTCAAGCAGGCCTCAGAAAGCATCACTATGAACAAAGCTAATGGAGATGACAGAATTCTAGTTGAGCCATTTCAAACCCTCTAAGATGATACTGCAAAAGTGCTGCACTCAATATACCAGCAAATTTGGAAAACTCAGCAGTGGCCACAGGACTGGATAGGTCAGTTTTCATTCCAGCCCTAAAGAAGGGCAATGCCAAAGAATGCTCAACTATCACACAGTTGCACTCCTTTCACATGCCAGCAAGGTCATGCTCAAAATCCTCCAAGCTAGGATTCAACAGTATGTGAACCAAGAACTTCCAGATGTACAAGCTGGATGTAGAAAATGGCAGAGGAATCAGAATCAAATTACCAACATCCTTTGGATCATAGAAAAAGCAAAGGAATTCCAGAAAAACATCTAGCTCTGTTTCATTGACTGTGCAAAAGCCTTGACTGTGTGGATCAGAACAAACTGGGAAATTCTTAAAGAGATGGGAGTGACAGACAACCATACCTGCCTCTTGAGAAATCTGTATGCAGGTCAAAAAGCAACAGTCAGAACCAGACATGAAACAACAGACTGATTGCAAATTGGGAAAGGAGTATATCAAGGCTGTATATTGTCATCTTGCTTATTTACTTATATGTAGAGTACATCATGTGAAATGCTGGACTGGATGAAGTACAAGCAGGAATCAAGATTGCTGGGAGAAATATCAATAACTTCAGATATGCGGATTACACCACCCTCATGGCAGAAAGCAAAAAGGAACTAAAGAGTCTCTTGATAAAGGTGAAAGAGTAGAGTGAAAAAGCTGGATTAAAGCTTTCATTCAAAAGCTTTTTGCATATTCAGAAAACGAAGATCATGGCATCCTTCCCATCACTTCATGGCAAATAGATGGGGAAATGACAGAAGCAGTGACAGACTTTATTTTCTTTGACTCCAAAATCACTGTGGACGGTGACTGTAGCCATGAATTTAAGATGCTTGCTCCTTGGAAGAAAGCTATGAAAAATGTAGACAGTATATTAAAAAGCAGAGACATTACTTTGCTGACAAAGATCCATACAGTCAAAACTATGTTTTTTTATCAGTAGTCTTGTATGGATGTGAGAGTTGGACCATAAAGAGTGCTGAGCACCGAAGAACTGATGCTTTTGAATTGTGGCATTGGAAAAGACTCTTGAGAGTCCCTTGTACTGCAACAAGATCAAACCAGTCAACCCTAAATGAAATCAACTCTGAATATAGCTGGAAAAACTGATGTTGAAGCTGAAGCTCCAACACTCTGGCCACCTGATGGAAAGAACTGACTCATTGGAAAAGACTGTGATGCTCGGAAACATAGAAGGCAGGAGGAGAAAGGGACATCAGAGGATGAGATAGTTGGATGGCATCACTGACTCAATGGATATGAGTTTGAGCAAGCTCCAGTAGATGGTGATGGACAGGGAAGCCCTGCATGCCACAGTCCATGGGGCTGCAAAGAGTCAGACATGACTGAGTGATTGAACAACAAGAACAAATCTGCCTAAATGGAAAATAGATTATTAGACTGATTTTAGGGGAGGGGAGGAGTATGCGTATAAATAGAATGTACTGGGCTGGCCAAAAAGTTCATTCAGGTTTTTCATCTCACTGTATGGAAAAACCCAAATGAACTTTTTGGCCATCTCAATATTTCAAGCAAGAGAAGGACAAAAGTTTATTGCCACTTTTTTTTTTTTTTTAATCAAGATAAGTTTTTGGCTGGGTTGATAATATTTCCAAAGGAAGCTAGTGTGAAATAGTGGAAATTTCAGTGTAAATCAAACATATAAAATTGTATGCTACCTAGGTAACATCATTCTATTTTGATACTGAGGTAGGGTCCATAGGCAATAGAGATAGGTTTTGCGAGTCAGATCAAGACTAATAGCTAAATAGAAAAATCCACTGCACAATATCAACAGACAGTAATTTACTGGATATGTACTTTTTGTTCTGTAATTAAGAGGCAATTAATGTTCTTTCAATTTCAATTATCAGTGCCCTTTTGGCAAAATAATTTTACCACCTAAAATGAACTTACGAAGAACAGTATTTTTGTTTTGTAAACTATCATATTTGGAACGATAGGGTGGAAAGGTCATGTAAAATGAAAAATATTATGATTATTTAAATCTAACTACATCCTGTATTGCTACCAGAATCTTAACAAAGCCAAAGAAAATTAGAGAATGAAAATATATTAGCCGTCATCCTCACTTTAATGTTTGTAGAAATGGAATAATGCTACATCTGGCAGCGGTAGCATTTGACAGCTTGCTTCAGAATAACAGGAAAACATGAATAGACTTTCCTCTTTATATGACAGAATTGGGACAAGTATTATTATTAAGACTTTTTGGATAAAAGTAACTTTAATTCTTTAAAATGATGTGTCATACTGAATACAGATAACTTACTAGGTTTCTCCAATAGGAGTGAGAGATGCCATTATATTTCAGCAATTAATCAATTATCAAACAATTATTGAATCCCAAGGTATAACTATCAAGGGCTATAAAAAACAGGTCACCACTGCTGTTGTTTAGACCTTATAACTCAATTGGAAACATAAAACATACAATCTTCTGTCAATTAAGTAATAAAAACTGATTCCATAAGCTGAAAATTTTTTAAATATATATTTATACAAAAGGAAGGATATTGTAGGAAATGAAATGAGTAGGATTTTAGTTGGGGAGGACTCAAAAGAAATCAAATAAATCACATTAATAAAGATCTAGAGACAGAAATGTACAAGATGTGATCAGTGCAATATACAAAATTAACGGCTTAAGCAGAATACCATACACATGAGAAAACACTTCAGAAAATAATTTTAGGGTTAATAATTTTAGCTACCCCCAGAGTCAATGCTATGCTAATGCTGCCAAAAGGCCCCAAAATGAAATGGCTTAAATAGACAGTAGTTATGACTCCCTCTATGTGACTCTCTGACAAGTCTAGGCTAGGATGGAACAAACTGCTGTTGGTAAGCAGAGACTTAATGGTTTTCTATTCTGTTGCTCTATCATTCACTTAGGCCCTGTGTTTGTGCACTTGGTGAAGCTGTATTGCCAGAAAGGTTGAACTCCACGCTACTGGGAATTTAATCAGAGGATGTTCAGAGAAATTCTCCTTCCCTTCCCTTTATTCCTGACAACCATTTCTCTTTACTATACTCTTCTCAAATTTCCAGGTTTCTGGGAGATGGACAGAAGGTTCTTGTTTTGTTTTTCCATTAAAGTCAACTCTAGCTCCTCATGGATCTGTCAAAGGAATAAAATGAATGGTCAAATTAAATACCCCTATGTGGATAAGGGAAGAAAAGAGAATCTTCCACAAACAGTGGTCATGGAAATAAACAGATGCTGTTGATTATACCCTTGAAAACCCTGCTTCTGCTCTTGAGAAGGTGCCCCTTCCTGTCAAATAGTTCTTCCTCGTCCATATTTTCCATGGCGAAATTTGAAGTGGATATGGGAGAGTAGACTATCCTTGGGGTACACATTTCATATGTCCTACAACTGTTAATGCAGGCTTGGTGCTTGAAAATTGCCTTAAGGACTGAATGAAAGTGAAAGTGTTAGTCACTCAGTCATGTCCAACTCTTTGCAATCCCATAGACTGTAGCCCGTCAGGTCCTCTCTCCATGGGATTTTCCAGGCAAGAATACTTGAGTTACCAGTCCCTTCTCTAGAGGATCTTCGCAACCGAGGGATCGAACCCAGATCTCCCACACTGCAGGCAGATTCTTTACCTCTGAGCCACCAGAGAAGCCCTGAATAACCAAAGAGTTTTGCAGATGAGTTGTAGGGTTTATTTGGATAAAACTCCCTCTAAAAACTTAATAGGAACTGCTTTTATTTTCTTCCAGTTATTTTCATGTGCCAGTAAACACTCTCCACCCATCCCCAATTTGCTTTAACCATTCTCTTTTAGAAATTGCCTTGCATTGATTGATCAGAGGCAATAAAAAAGTGGGCAGGAATGCAACACTCTATCTGGCCTTTGCCCTAGGGCTGCCTTTCATCCTTTGACTAAGAAATTAATAGGAGGCTCTGATAAACCTTTTTATCCTCTACTGTACAGAAGCAGTGGACTTTTCCAACCATAAATCACCAGAATTTTAGACTCTATTTTCTTCAATCTCTTCTTGAAAACTGGCCAATATCTGGCTGAGTGCCTGTTTTTATTGTAAACTCTTGTCAAAGGCAGCTAAGAACAGACCACATACTTTAACATTTTTTTTTTTAACTTCTTCCTTTCAAGCTAAAGCTTCAGTGGTCTGTCTTCCAGATTGTCATAAAAATTACTTCACCACACTTGTCAAAACTTAGAAAAGCTACCAGCCTTCCAGATCATTATGTTTTCTTACTACTATTCCTGACCACAAAACAGTAACATATATCTTAAGTTTTTATTTTTTTTTGTTTGTTTGTTTGTTTTTTTTTAAATATTATTTTATTAGTTGGAGGCCAATCACTTCACAACATTTCAGTGGGTTTTGTCATACATTGACATGAATCAGCCATATAGTTACACGTATTCCCCATCCCGATCCCCCCTCCCACCTCCCTCTCCACCCGACTCCTCAGGGTCCTCCCAGTGCACCAGGCCCGAGCACTTGACTCATGCATCCCACCTGGGCTGGTGGTCTGTTTCACCATAGATAATATACATGCTGTTCTTTCAAAACATCCCACCCTCACGTTCTCCCCCAGAGTTCAAAAGTCTGTTCTGTACTTCTGTGTCTCTTTTTCTGTTTTGCATATAGGATTATCGTTACCATCTTTCTAAATTCCATATATATGCATTAGTATGCTGTAATGTTCTTTATCTTTCTGGCTTACTTCACTCTGTATAATGGGCTCCAGTTTCATCCATCTCATTAGAACTGATTCAAATGAATTCTTTTTAACGGCTGAGTAATATTCCATGGTGTATATGTACCACAGCTTCCTTATCCATTCATCTGCTGATGGGCATCTGGGTTGCTTCCATGTCCTGGCTATTATAAACAGTGCTGCGATGAACATTGGGGTGCACGTGTCTCTTTCAGATCTGGATTCCTCAGTGTGTATGCCCAGAAGTGGTATTGCTGGGTCATATGGCAGTTCTATTTCCAGTTTTTTAAGAAATCTCCACACTGTTTTCCATAGTGGCTGTACTAGTTTGCATTCCCACCAACAGTGTAAGAGGGTTCCCTTTTCTCCACACCCTCTCCAGCATTTATTGCTTGTAGACTTTTGGATAGCAGCCATCCTGACTGGCGTGTAATGGTACCTCATTGTGGTTTTGATTTGCATTTCTCTGATGGTGAGTGATGTTGAGCATCTTTTCATGTGTTTGTTAGCCATCTGTATGTCTTCTTTGGAGAAATGTCTGTTTAGTTCTTTGGCCCATTTTTTGATTGGGTCGTTTATTTTTCTGGAATTGAGCTTCAGGAGTTGCTTGTATATTTTTGAGATTAATCCTTTGTCTGTTTCCTCATTTGTTATTATTTTCTCTCAATCTGAGGGCTGTCTTTTCACCTTACTTATAGTTTCCTTTGTTGTGCAAAAGCTTATACACCATGACCAAGTGGGCTTTATCCCAGGAATGCAAGGATTCTTTAATATCCGCAAATCAATCAACGTAATACACCACATTAACAAATTGAAAGATAAAAACCATATGATTATCTCAATAGATGCAGAGAAAGCCTTTGACAAAATTCAACACTCATTTATGATTAAAACTCTCCAGAAAGCAGGAATAGAAGGAACATACCTCAACATAATAAAAGCTATATATGACAAACCCACAGCAAGCATCACCCTCAATGGTGAAAAATTGAAAGCATTTCCTCTGAAATCAGGAACAAGACAAGGATGCCCACTCTCACCACTACTATTCAACATAGTGTTGGAAGTTTTGGCCATAGCAATCAGAGCAGAAAAAGACATAAAAGGAATCCAGATAGGAAAAGAAGAAGTGAAACTCTCGCTGTTTGCAGATGACATGATCCTCTACATAGAAAACCCTAAAGACTCTTCCAGAAAATTACTAGAGCTAATCAATGAATATAGTAAAGTTGCAGGATATAAAATTAACACACAGAAATCCCTTGCATTCCTATACACTAACAATGAAAAAACAGAAAGAGAAATTAAGGAAACAATACCATTCACCATTGCAACGAAAAGAATAAAATACTTAGGAGTATATCTACCTAAAGAAACAAAAGACCTATACATAGAAAACTATAAAACACTGATGAAAGAAATCAAAGAGGACACAAACAGATGGAGAAACATACCGTGCTCATGGATTGGAAGAATCAATATTGTCAAAATGGCTATTCTACCCAAAGCAATCTATAGATTCAATGCAATCCCTATCAAGCTACCAACGGTATTTTTCACAGAACTAGAACAAATAATTTCACAATTTGTATGGAAATACAAAAAACCTCGAATAGCCAAAGTAATCTTGAGAAAGAAGAATAGAACTGGAGGAATCAACCTGCCTGACTTCAGACTCTACTACAAAGCCACAGTCATCAAGACAGTATGGTACTGGCACAAAGACAGAAATATAGATCAATGGAACAGAATAGAAAGCCCAGAGATAAATCCACGAACCTATGGACACCTCATCTTTGACAAAGGAGGCAAGGATATACAATGGAAAAAAGACAATCTCTTTAACAAGTGGTGCTGGGAAAACTGGTCAACCACTTGTAAAAGAATGAAACTAGAACACTTCCTAACACCATACACAAAAATAAACTCAAAATGGATTAAAGATCTAAATGTAAGACCAGAAACTATAAAACTCCTAGAGGAGAACATAGGCAAAACACTCTCCGACATAAATCACAGCAAGATTTTCTATGACCCACCTCCCAGAATATTGGAAATAAAAGAAAAAATAAACAAATGGGACTTAAGTTTTTATTTTAATGTACCACTTCTAGTACAAATATTTCATCATTGCCAAAAATAAAAAAACTTTTTCTTTTCTTTTTTTTTTTTTTTTTTTTTTTTTTTTTAGCAAAAGGGTTTTAATATAGTATCTAGGAAAAAGTTCTAGGGGAAAAAGTTCTTAGTCCAATAAGGGGATTACTAACTTGAAGTAATCAATGGAATTAAGTTTACCTATAATCACTGGGCTTCCCCAGGTGGTGCTAGTGGTAAAGAACCCTCTGCCAACAGAGGGTTCAATCCCTGGGTTGGGAAGATCCCCTAGAGGAGGGAATGACAACCCACTCCAGTGGTCTTGAATCCCCTGGAGGGGTACAGGCCATGGAGTTGCAAAGAGTCAGACACAACTGAGCAGCTAACACTAATTTTCTTTTTAAATTCTACATTACTAGCTGTCTCTTAAGGTGCAAACACTGTTACTCTGACTAGTGATCATAATAAAGAGAGAAATTACATTTTTCATGTGCATCATCAAAACTGCAAACTTTTCAATTCAGACATATTTTCTGTTGTTATTCAGTCGTTAAGTCATGTCTGATTCTTTACGACTTCATGGACTGCAACACGCCAGGTGTCACTGTCCTTCACTGTCTCCTGGAGTTTACTCAAACTCATGTCCACTGAGTTGGTGATGCCATCCAACCATCTCATCCTATGTAGCCCCCTTCTCCTCCTGTTCTCAATCTTTCCCAGCACTAAGTCTTTCCAATGAGTTGGTTCTTTGCATCAGGTGGCCAAAGTATTGGGGCTTCTTCAGCTTCAGCATAAGTTCTTCCAACAAATATTCAAGGTTGATTTCCTTTAGGATTGACCAGTTTGCTCTCCTTGCAGTCCAAGAGACTCTCAAGAGTCTTCTCCAGCACTAAAATTCAAAAGCATCAGTTTAGCACTAAGTCTTACTCAGACATACTGGGCTCCCAATATTTTTTATGGTTAAAGAATTAGTTTAATTCAAAGAAGAAATGGGAAGTTAGGGAAATATAAGCTATCCAAATTATTTCAAATCTCTTTGGGAATTCAACTTGAGTAAAAATATTTTCAACTTCATACTGACAAAAAATATAGGACAGTAATCATTGTTGAGGACAGGATTGGTGAGGACTGTTTCAGTTGATTTCCATTCTTGTAGTTGATCTTGTCATTAGAAAAGGTAATAAAGTGAAAAAAGCACCAGTAATGAAATCAAATAAACTACCTTGGAATCCTATCTCTGCCATTCACTAGTGAGTCCAAAGAGGCTTTCAATATTTCAGTTTCTTCTTTAGCAACACTGACATTACCAAAATTTATTTGGGCTACCTAAGCAAATTAATGGGAAATAACTATGATTTTAACTGTTGTGAGTTTCTTGATACCACCACATTTTAATGTTCATTTAATGGTCACTTGTTTCATACTGGAAAAAAATGACTGTTCGCACATGAACAGATTTTCCCCTGAAAATATATATTTATGACACTTGAGTTCATTGAATATGTCTGATTTCATTCCATTCAAGCGATATCACATGCAACAGATGAAGGTTTCTCAACAATGCATTTACATTGTTACTCAGCTCATTTATCTTCACTTAGAGCTTAACATTTAGAATATATTTTACATTTTTAAGCACTGAAACCTACTAATCATGCTAACTAGTTTTGTTACTGGTTACAGTTCATGGTATAATACAGCAGAAATTGCTTCACCAGAGCTATGAAAAACTAATTGAAACCAATTATGACAATTATCTCTCTATTCAACTGTCTGCACTAGAGTGTTCCTTCATTCCATACTGCCAGGCTATAGACAAATTTCTCTGATGTGACCTAGTCAATTGCATTTTAGGCTTTAATCAGTGAGCATGCATACTTCTGATTCAAATTAACAGGAGCTATGCATGGATTGAGTGAGTACTGGAGTTATTAGAATTGTAATATGAATATAAGTGAGAATTAAGTATCATTGGACTTTCTTATTTTAATTAAGTACCCAAACACTCTTAATCAAGCATATAATTAAATTTAAGAGGAAGTGCATTGTGTGCTAATTGCCATTGATTATTAATAATATTCTTATTAATGCATGCAAACTCTAAAATGAAATATATCTCCAAACTGTTTCTGAATGACAATAACGTACTTCTGCATAATGAAACTATTAATGAAACAGTCGTGTAAGAAATATCAGATGAGAAAAATAACTCAAATCTCAAAAATCTTCTTCTCAAACATTTTTTAAATATTAGAGCAAGTCATATGAGCTCACAGCAGAGAATGTCAATAATTCTGCTACTTTTTTCCAATCATCTTTTATACAATGTATGTTTAGAGGATATTTGATTAAAAAATAAGGAATTCGTGTACTATGCACTAAGGACTTTTAGCTTTTTTTGAAACGGTATTATTTCTTTTATCTTGCCATCATACGCATTTAGAAATGACTTTTAAATGAAGGTTATAAATTCTTTTTCTGTTTATTCATTAATATTTTCTAATGGCCACTTGCTTATTAGCACCTACTGCATGCCACACATTGGTCTAGGCACTGAGGATACAACAGAGAGCAGCAAATGCCCCCTTCTCTCAGGGAGCTTGTGAGAGAAACTTTCGAGCAGGTGATGGAGAGGCGACACAGATCATAAATAAGGAAATATGTAAGATATTATTAGATAATACATGTTAAAAAGAAATACAAAGAATGGAAATAAAAATTTTGATGGGGAGACAGAAGCTTATTATGTTATCTAGGGAAGGGCTCATTGAGATGGTGAGATTTAAAGTAAGATCTGACTAAATGAGGTAGAAGAGCTACCATAACGATGTCTTAGGGGAATGCATTCCACGAAAGTGAACTGCAAGTGTAGACTGTGAAGCACAGAATACCTCAAGTGCTCCTGGAATAGTGAGAATCCACATTAGTTCAAGTAGACTGAGTGAAAGGGAGACAGGAAGAAAATGAGGTCAGAGACTTAAAACAAGGTTAGGTGCTATATGTCTTCAAAGCCACTGTAAATATATTTTCAACTAATTCATTTGATAGCTACCTCTGTCTCTCATGTAACTATTTCCTGGTTTTAAGGCATATGAATTATTTCCTCAAAATGGAAAATAGATTTATTTTTTTCACCATCCTAAACTATACCCCTCCTAACATACTCTTCAACATAAAATTTTGGTTGAAATATTCAGTGTTAACATTATAACGATGTAAATGCTATTCTTAGCATTGTTAGCAAGGCTATGTATTATACATAAACTTTTGTTTTTTGCCTAAGTTTCTATTTTCTGTAAAGTTAATAATTTCCCTTCTTATGTTGAATAAAAACTTAACTTCAAACTCTGCCAGTTCTCTGAATCTCTTTCCAATATATTTAGATACATCAAGCATTCAATTTCAACTAAGTGAAGAAAAATTTTCAGAACGTCTTCGTCTCTATCTGAACAAGTTAATGTCTTTTAGGTTTCTATAATTAGGAATTATTCTATATATACAATTAAACTATCTTAGTTGGATCCTCTCTTTCTTACCTCATAATACACACTTTCTGTGTTATAATGAAGCATGTATAGCTTTTTAAAATTTTACTTTTTTCTTTTTTTTCCTTTTTGGCTGCACTGGGTCTTTGCTGCTTTGCAAAGGCTTTCTTTAGTTGCTGTGAGTGGGAGCTACTCTTCCCTGATGGGGGTTTCTCACTGCAGTGACTTCTCCTGTTGCAGAGCATTGGCTCTAGAGCCCACAGGTTTCAGTAGCTGTGGTGCAGGGGCTTAGTTGCTCTGCAGCATGTGGGATCTTCTAGGACCAAGGATGGAACTCCTGTTCCCTGCACTGGCAGGTGGTATCTTAACCAATGGACCACCAGAGAAGACTTTGCAGCCCCTTAATATGTGTGCTTAAGAGATTAGACAATACCTCGTGTTGTGCCTCAAACTTCATGATAGTTTGAATAGGTATAGAAAACTACTAAGGAAACTGGTTACACTAGGATTTGGAAGGCAAGGCTCTGTGACAGTGCTGATGTTCTGAAGGCTAAAGCCATTCTGAATGTTTGACATTATTTTTCCCTATTTCTCTTCCCCAAAAAAATGTGTATATATTCACACAGCATACAATTTTTTATTTGTTATTTGACAAAGAAGAAATTATTTTCATCATATGTTCTGGGTATTTGTTGGATCCTTTCCATATGGAACCGCATGCCCTCTGCTTTAGGGAAAAAAAAATCAGATCATTTTTTCTCCCCTTCATTTTATTAATGATCATTTTCAGAATGACTATTATTTAAAGGTCCTACTGGAATACTCCTCTACTACTATTACTACTAATGCTACTTTATTTCTTCTTTCCTATGTCATATATCTGCCTTTCCCCCTCTTTTTCTAGTTTTCCTCAAATTTGTCTTTAAACATTCTATTGACTGTTTCATCTTTATTTCATTGTTTTAATTTCCAAGAATATTTCCATCATATTTTTATAGAACATTCATATTAGTGTGTTTGTTCGTTTTTTAATTTTACTTTTGTTCATATACACCTTGTTTCCTCAAAGTTGTTTTACTCTATTTGGTTTTAGACATTAAATTCTATGCCTGAGAACTCCTTCAGAATTTAGGTTATTTTGTTTGCTAATACTTACAACTAGTTAAGGAAACAGTTGAGTGTATGCTCTGAGTATAGAGGTGGTACTTGATACCTATAGACTTAACTATAGTGCATTTTCCTTGACTGTTTTGTTGAGAGATTCATTAAGTCTTTAAATATTTCCTATTGTACTGCTTAGATACTGCATAAAAGATTCTTTAATCATTTACTTGGACAGTATTAAACAGGCTGACAGGTTCCTGTGATTTAAGAGGTGAATGATGTGTGTGTATGTGAGGAAGGGGGTGTAAAAATTTTATATGGAAACTTTAAGCCACTTGGGGCATAAACTTGGGTTACTATGATGTTGAATGGTTTGCCTCAGAAACGAATGAAGATCATTCCATTTTCCCTTCATGACTACAGCCATGAAATCAAAAGATGCTTGCTCCTTGGAACAAAAGCTATGACAAATCTAGACAGTGGATTCAAAAGCAAAGCCATCACTCTGCAGACAAAGATTTGGACAAGCTATGGTTTTTCTGGTAGTCATAGATGTGAGAGCTGGACCATAAAGAAGGTTGAGTGCCAAAGAATTGAAGCTTTTCAACTGCGGTGCTGGAGAAGACTCTTGAGAGTCACTCGGACTGCAAGGAGATCAAACTAGTCAATCCTAAAGGAAATCAACCCTGAATATTCATTGGAAGGATTGATGCTGAAGCTGAAGCTCCAACACTTTGTATACCTGATGCTAACAGCCAAGTCATTGGAAAAGACCCTAGTGCTGGGAAAGATTGAAGGCAAAATGGGAAGGGTGTGGCAGAGAGTGAGACGGTTAGACAGCATCATCAACTCAAGGGACATGAGTTTGAGCAAACTACGGGATATAGCGAAAGACTGGAAGCCTGGCATGCTGCAGTCAATGGGATCAGAAAGAGTCAAACATGACTCAGCAACTGGACAACAACCACCACCCACTTGATTTTTGTATTATACCTTTCTTTCCAACCTGGCATCTCCAACTCACCATATAAAGACTCTTCTACATCCTCCAGAGAATAAACTTTCAATATACAGCTGGGTTAAGAAAAGGGAAGTTGCCCAGTTGCAGGTTTTTGGTCCTCTCACCACTTCTTGATTGGATTTTCTTAATTGAATTCTTCCAATTCTTAATTATAACTTCCTCTTTCAAGCATGACTTCCACTGCCTCTATTAAAGGTTTCTGGTACTACCAATCTGTGAGACTTTATGGATATATTGAGGTGTAAACTGAGGTGTATTGCCTCTTAGCTTTTCCCACTAGTGACTTATGACTCAACCTTCTGGAGACTTCTAAGTCTGTTATAACTGGTTCATCTAATTACTAGCTCCCAAATTTTGTTTGGTTTTAATCCCCTTCTACTATTTATATTCTTGTGAGCCTTTGAAGTTTATAAATCTTTTTAGTTTTAGATGAATTTCAGGAGAGAATAATAATAACGTGTTTAATTTTCACCTTCACACAGAACTCCATACACAGCCCTTACATATCAGATGGAAAATGATAATAAACCATACAGTGGACATCACTTATTAAACATAAGGTACATTACGTTACAAGAGGATTAAAGTTCTGTATAACCCTAAATCCAAGAGATTTATTTTGGTAAGATATTTTTAAACATATGTAATTATGTTTATGAATAAGAATAAGCATACTTATAAATTAATATGCTCTGTTCTAGATCATCTGGAGTCATTAAATTAGCAAATATTTTGGATTTACTTGTATACAAGTCTCATTTTAACACAAATTGACTTAAACGTACAAGTTGTTTCACCTTCTGAGTCTAGAAAAACAACATGAAATCAACTTAAAATCGTAGAATAGAAAGTCTGTTAATTCCATAAGGTGAAAAAATATGAAATTTCATTGGATCAAGTACCAACTATCTTTGTAAAAAAGCTATACCAAAATAGTACATTATTTTAAACTTATTCATAACTGCACATGAGAATGTTTTATATGATGAAACAGCAAAGGATCCTGCCTTTGTGTTATCCATATTCAAAGTCATACTATAATCATGCACAAAAGTACATGCTAAAATATGCAAAATATTTTACTGCAATATTAAACTAAATATCATTTTTAGCAATGATATATATTTATGAAATTATGATTATTTTTGTTACAATTGTTAGTAGAATACACAAAGTATGTGCTCAAAAACATAAATTAAAAAAAAATTAACAAGGGTGTGGTCTATAGGCAGAGAATAGAGGATCTGGGGGTCAGGGAACTACTCTGTACAATGATATAATGATGGACACATATCATTACACATTTGTCAAAACCCATAGAATGTACAACATTAAGAGTGAACTATAATGTAAACTATGAACTTTGGATGATAATGATGTATTGCTGTAAGTTCTTGGATTATAAAAGATATACCACCTGGTGTAGTAGTCCTTAAAAACACACGCTCAAGAAAATGCAGGTTATAAACATTTTAAATCTCATTGTTTCCAATTAGCAATATTATACTTAACTAACTTGTTAGTTGTAATAAAATTCAACCAAAAAGACAGCTAAGTTAGAAAGAAACATTCCACTACCATGATTCATAATTTCACTATATACTTAAGAAAAAACTGCTTCAATTCTTCCTAACTTCACTGTCTGAGAACCACTGCAATATATATATACATATATAAAATTTTGTATTGAACTGTTGCTTGCAGTTTTAAAATCATGCATGAAATTTATAAATCTAGGATGTATAATTAGATTCATACTCTAAAAAAATTAGAGCAGGCCATGAGTATGTGATCAAAGAGTATATGGTACACTGTACTTTCTGTTCAAATTTGCTGGGAACCTAAAATTATCCTAAAAATAAAGTCTATTAAATATAAAAATAATACAATTGATAATAGTTAACACTGAGGCCATACATGGTGGTGGTTTAGTTGCTAAGTCGTATCTGACTCTTGCAACCCCATGGACTGTAGCCCACCAGGCTCCTTAGTCCATGGGATTCTCTAGGTAAAATACTGGAGTGGCTTGCCATTTCCTTCTCCATAACTAGTACATAGGCATCCTGTATTTTGTTGTTCTTGTTAAATTTAGCAACCTTTTTTTTTTTTTTTTTTTTGCACAAGGGCAGGTCAGGGGGGTCATTTAAGGATTCCTGGAGGTAAATGGAAAAAGAAAGCTTACTAAAGCACAACAGACTGTATTTCCTAACATCACAGAGCTAGATTTATCTGACTAAATGTTAAAAAATTATATATATATATATATATATATTTTTTTTGGCAAATGGTAAGTGTATTTTGGAATAAATCCATATCCATCAGAGCTAATTTTTTTAATTGTAGCCTCTTTTCCTTCACTTCTATTCAAAGGAAGAATCATATATATATATTGAATCATATATATATATATATAATACAAATACTCAAGGAAAACACATACTATTAGAAAACTTGTCTTTCTCTCCAAATCCTTTCAGTCAATTTATTATGATATGCCACTCTGTCAGAAGCTTTGAGGAGAAGTATCAGTCCCTTTCTCACTCCATGGAAAACTTACTTAATTATTGACCTGCAAGATAGCCTCTTCCTCTCTACTTCCCTTAAGCTATCTTTCTGCAGACTTTTTCTATATTCATCCATTTCTCTTCCCTGCAAAGTAAACTTAATAGGGAGGCTCTGGCCCTAAAGGACAGCCCTTGCATTTTTCCATCTGTTCATTTTGTGCATGAGTAGATATGCTTGCAAGGGAGACATAGAAAGCTTTCACAAAAGTTAAATGGCACAGCCAGTATTATATTTTTAAACTATAACTATGGCAACAGAATCAAACCTAAGTTGAGACAGCAAAAGGATACTGAAGACAATAGAATAACCTTGGAAGTTTCCTCAACTAGAGAAAAGAAAGTCTTACATCAATGGTAAACTAATTGCCCATTTACCAGTTAAAGTCATATCCATGCTCAGGAAGCTATCCTTACTTCCCACTGCAGAAAGCCTCACATCTTCCTAGCATTGATGATACCCAGAATTTAAGCTCACTATTCTTATACAATCATTCCCTACTCTAACTGTTTCCTTAAAGTTTCCCATAAAACTTGTAGTAAAATGATTTAAAGAAGATCTGAAATGTAGCTCTGGTCCTGAACGTCTGTATGACCTCAGGTAAGTACTTTAACCCCAATGTGGCACAATTCTCCTAACATGGAAATTCTATGAGAACATAAACCATGCCTATCTTCTCCATTATTACATATTTGTATTCAAATATTAGTTTATTACTTCACTATATATATATGATCCACTTAAAAATAATGCATACTTACTTCAGAAAAACTTTATAATAAATCACACAAAAAATAACAACAGGCATTATGATGTTATGCAGAAACAGTGAGCAAGATGAGCTTACAGTCAGGCATTTTCTATGAAAATATACACCTTTCAAACAAAAGATCATATGGCACTGGATATTTTATACCCTGTTTTTTACCAATAACTGATTGCAAAAATTAAGAATTTCAATAACAGATTGTAGAAATTATGAATTTCATTCAATGTTTTACAACAGTCTTAATAGTTATAAATTATTTATTAAGAACATGTTCAATATTTATTTAATTATCTGATTTATCAGATACCATCTTTTCTGTTCTTTGTGGAAAGAATTAAGTGGGGAGATTGTTTTCATATAAAAATAATTTATTGAACAAGAAGGCAGATTCATCACTGATGTCACATACCTATATTTGATAAGCATACAGAATATTAGTAAATATATTTTAGTAAATATATACTTAGTAAATATATAGTTCCTGTCATATAAAGAATAGCATAAATGAATAAATTAATGTTGCAATATTCAATAATAAATACTTATTTACTATTAAATATGCCTAAAAAGATCAACACATCCTTTTATCCATTACTGTGTCTTGGTTATCATGTGGACTTGGGGTTGAGCCAACATGGATTCCTATCCTACCTCTTCCACGTATTAGCCGAGTGACCTTAAGCAAGTCACAGTCTCCATGAGCCCCAATTTTCTTACATGTAGAGCAAATATATTAATAATCACTACATATGGTTGTTATGACAATTATATGGTATTGTGCTGATAAAATGCTTAGCACAATGCCTGACACATGATAAGCACTAAGTATAAGCTATGGTTACTTATTATTATTGCAATTACTCTGCATGTATGCCACCATTCTGTTAAATCCCAACACTTTGAAGATAGATCTTCAAAACATCTCCAACACTTACCCTTCCCAAAATAAATTATTAAATAAGTTATTATATGTAAATCAAGTCATTTCTGGTCAAATTTTTCAGTGGAATAAACTCACTAATTTCAGAAAACATATGAAATTTATTTTGCAGGGATACAGAGTTCTTATGTTTATAAATGGAGAAACAGTGAAATAGGTTGTCTGTTTTTTATTTTGTTTTATAATCTATCATGACTATGCTGAGAAAATATATAAAAATCTAAATTTCAATTATTTATCATAATAAAGCACATGTTTTTGTTATATAAACTGAATTTTACTCTTTAAAATCAATATAAATTCTATTCTAAAATTGATGTTAATTTCCTAATATGAGGATAGATTGTATGTACACATATAGCTTCTGCAGTACTTCACTGCAAAAAAAAAAAAAAGAAAAATAAAATATATAATTTCTATTTTATAATTCACATTCCAAATTGGCAGAAAGATCCCTAATCAATATTTTATAATATTCCTTCCTTTCCTTCCACTTCATACACTAATTTAGAACATTTCTTTTTTACGAATAAAGCACATTAATATGCCCTAACTCAGTATTAAGCACCTTTTGGGGACAAAGTAAATAATTATTTCAATTGTTTTACAATTATTCCCTTACAGAAACTGAGGAAATGTAATCATGGTAGCCTTACTGAGGCTCTCTGCTGACCGTTTCAGAAACTGCAGCATATTCCCTGATTCTTTACTCAAACTAGTTTATCTTGTTTTCATTTGGAAAAATACGCTAAATTATCAAAATACCCACAATCATCAAACGGAGCCAATATTGAAGATATCTGAAGTTACTTAACTCTAAAGAGGTAAATCAACCATTTAATTTTCTGATTGTAATAAATAGTTTTTTCTAATTTTCAAATTCCAAATAGATGCATCAATTATGACTCTCATTCTACTAATCAGAAAAACATGCACTTTCATAATGATATTAGTTATATATTTCTAGTACACAAATGTGATCTAGGTAGGACAACCTTTTAAATTATAGTCAGGTATTAATGAGTTAATTCCCTTTAGTAACCCTTTAAGTTAAAATTCTTTAACATCTTTTTTAACTGTGACGTATTTTAGGTTAGATTCCTCAACACAAAATATGAATATAACTACTCTATTGGTACAGAAAATATTTTTAGTCCCATATTTTCATGGGGTGTGAGTAAACAGAAGCTCAGATATATTAACTAGCCCACCTAAAGTCACACCATTGATAAATGGTAAATGTAAGTTCTGATCTGAGGCAAATGATCTTTTTCCACTATACCGTGTTGGACCTCGTCACTATGGAAATTATAAAAATTTCCAGAACACTACAAAGCTCTGAGAAAATGCACCACATAATAAAATGACTTATTAGAGGTTAAATAAAAAACAAATAAATATCTGGAGCTGAAAATGCTGCTTTCTATTGTGGGAACTGCTCTCTCAGGTCAAGGGTCTTGGTTATCAGAACACGAGTATGAGAACAGTGCTTGATTATATGCTGACAACTCTCACAATCATCTCCAACCCAAACCTCTTATCTGTGCTTTTGATTTACACACCCAACTGCCTACTGAACATCTCCATTTAGATGCCTCATGAGCATTCCAAATTTAATATGTCTAAAATGTATTTCATGCTTTCTCTTCAGATTCTGCCATCTTTGGTAATCAGCACCACCAACTCTCCAGTTGTAGAAAATTAACAGTTGTACTTATATCTGGCTCCTTTTCTATAATTCAACTACAAATGTTTCCATATTTACCCCCCAAATAAATCTCTTAGCTGCCCACTTCTATCCATCTCCACTACTACCACAATATCTTAAACCACCAAATCTCTCTGCTGGATGCTGTGATATGCTCCTAGTATATGGCCTATTTTCACTCTTGCATCTTGGCAATGTATTTATCCTCTACAGCAAGGGTGATCAGCTTAAAAGATAAATGAGAACATGGTATAAACCCTTTAATGATTTTCATTTCATTTATAATACCATCCATGTACTAAAATGCCTATGTGCTCTAGAACACACTGTACTACAGCTAAACAGGCCTCCTTTCAGTTTCTTCAAATTATAGCAACTCCATTTCTGCACTTACTCTCTCCTTCCAATTTCACCTTAATTGTCACTGACCTAAAAAGACGTTTTGCTTATTTTAATCTCCAGTCTTTCAGTTCAGCTCATTTCAGTGGCTCAGTCATGTCCCACTCTGCAGCATGCCATTTCCCTATCCATCACCAACTCCCAGAGCTTGCTCAAACTCATGTCCATCGAGTCAGTGATGCCATCCAACCATCTCATCCTCTGTTGTCCCCTTCGCCTCCCACCTTCAGTCTTTCACAGCATCAGGGTCTTTTCCAATGACTCAGTTCTTTGCATCAGGTGGCCAAATTACCGGAGTTTCATTTTCAGCATTAGTCCTTCCAACGAATATTCAGGACTGATTTCCTTTAGGATGGACTGGTTGGATCTCCTTGCAGTCCAAGGGACTCTCAAGAGTCTTCTCCAACACCACAGTTCAAAAGGATCAATCCTTTCAGCGTCAGCCTTCTTTCTGGTCCAATTCACATCCATACATGACTACTGGAAAAACCATAGCTTTGACTAGTCAGACCTTTGTCAGCAAAGTGATGTCTCTGCTTTTTCTTTCTTTCTTTTTTTTTTTTTTTTTTTTTTTTGTCTAGGTTGGTCATACCTTTTGTTCCAAGGAGCAAGCATCTTTTAATTTCATGGCTGCAATCACCATCTGCAGTGATTCTGAAGTCCAAGAAAACAGTTTGTCACTCTTCCCAGTGTCTCCCCATCTATTTGCCATAAAGTGACAGGCCCAGATGCCATATTCCTAGTTTTTGGAATGTTGAGTTTTCAGCCAGCTTTTTCACTCCCCTCTTTCACTTTCATCAAGAGGCTCTTCAAAAATAATTACTGAACTTCATCCACTTGCTTATTATTTAGGGACAACATAAATCTCTCAAGGTAGAAGCTATACTTACTTTGTTCATCAAATGGCTCCCAGTGCATTGGGCAGTCTTTGGCATATAGAAAGTCCTAAGTGCCAGTTGAATTAATTAATTAGCTTGAGGTAGAAAGTTCACAAAGAAGCAAGATCTACTGTCATGTTGAAGAAGGTCTTCCAAACCATTTCTTTTCTCTCAGAACTCCTTCTACAAACAACTACATATTAAAGATCAAGATCTTCTTATATTATCTTGGTCTAGATGGCAGTGTATAGGGCTTATTTATGGATTCAAATCATTTCCTATGGTCACAGCTCTGATATAAGGATTCTGAACTGCTGATAAATGTCCTTATTTCAAAGCTGGGTTTCACAGTTCTTTACTTTCTGAACCTCAGCTGGCATTGTTTCAAGAATGCAGTGAAGTTCATTGAGAATACAATTGCTTTCATTTTAAAAGAATTTTCTTCCTGTATTGCACAATTTTAAAGTTCTCCTGTAAGTCACTATCAAAGGTTAATTTAATAAAAGTGGAAACATTAAATTTCAAAATTATGATCTAAGCTTTCCTCAACCAATCTACTCTAATCTATTTGTCCCAGAATGACCTAAGTTAAACATTAATTGGATCATGAGCTGAAAAGTAAACTGTTTGGTGATTTGTTTTTGTTTGTTCTTTTGCTTATCTGATAAGAATACTGTACATTGCTAGGGAATGCATCATTAAAAAGACCCGTGCATTCCTCACACAATCCATGTTTAAAATGGTTTCACCAGTTATATAATGTCATAATGTTTACAAGGTAGACCTTGCCTTTCAACTTTGTTTATTACTACAACTTGAGCTTTATGCAGAGGTGTGACTTTCTGAAACAAAAATTATGTTTTGTTTAAATCTTTACAGTAGGACATTTAGCTTTTATTTTATCCCATGTTAAAATCATTCTATAATTAGTTCGTTTTACAAATGCTCTCAATAAATTATATACAAGAAAGTAAATACACAAGTTTTATGTACCCCCCCCCCAAGTTGAGTGGGATTGTTTTTATTTTATTACTGGGATTCAACATAGAGTTCTTGGTATTACACACCCTATGGCTATAGCCCAAACTGATACAACTAATGTGCCACATGTTTTGCTGCTAAAACAGAGCCACAGAGCTGCAGAAAAGCATAGTAAAGCAATAACAATGCTCTATTGATAGCACTTTCACAAAATTGTAAATTTACTGGAATCATGCCAAATTATTACACTTGACATCATATCCATTCTGTTGCTATAAACCAGGGCTAGTATAAAGCAACTTTCTACTGCACAATGGCTGCTGTTTTTGCCTAAAATTAATTGCACATGTGTTTAATTATATAGCAGCTCTTGAAAGTGATTATATAAAATGTTATTTCTTCTTGGTCTTGCTTGGATCTCTGAAATTATAGTTCTCTAACTCTGAAAGCAACAATGAATTTTAATAAAGGGCAGGGTTTGCAAATTACTGTTGCCCGGTTGCTGCCAGTGACTAAAAAGCCTCTTTTAGAAACTAAATTAACTTCTATTGTGTGTTCACTTCCAAGTGAGGAGGGACTAGAATTACTTAACCAGGCCACCAGAGGGCACTCTGATGACCAGAAGATACTCCTTTTGCAAGGCCGCTACCTTAGAACTGCCTTTGTCATTCGATGGACCTTCCTTGACACAGCTTTTCATTCTGAAAAATTTCCATCTCTAAAGCTCCTAAAGTAATATTATAAGTAATCCTCAAAGAACAATGAGCATACTTGGTAAGCACTTCCGTCAAGGCTGCCTGGTTTTGCCATTAATCTCAGAACCTGGTGTGATTCAGGCAGTATTACATAGATTGATTTAGACTCATTTATCTTTGGGCTTCCCAGGTGGCGCTAGTGGTAAAGAACGTTGTCTGCCAATGCAGGAGACATACGAACGGCGGGTTCCACCCATGGATGGGCAAGATCCCCTGGAGGAGGGCATGGCAACCCACTCTAGTATTCTTGCTTGGAGAATCCCATGAGCCGAGGAGGCTAGCAGGCTACAGTACATAGGGTTGCAGAGTCGGATGCAACTGAAGCAACTTAGCACGCATGTATATACACTTTACATACACTTCATATATATATACATACTATAGTATGTATATTTGTATGTACATATATATTTCTGTATTTATATACTTCTTTATTCCCCTCTTTAAATAAACTTAGATATTGAAAATATCAATGAGAGAAAAATAGTTTTTCAACTTTCTAAATTGGAACACCCCATTTAAAACAACTTTCTAAAAATCAATTTTAATTTGTTATTTTATAATGCTGTAATAGAGCATGCAGTAAGTTAATACCTTGAGCGAAATCTTGTACAAATTCTTTATAAGAAATGTAGTATTGTTTCAGAGACTCAACAAACAATATTAGTTGATGTTATTTTAAAAAATTCTAAATAACAAAGGTTTAAAGGAATTTTCAGAAATTCATAATGTATGACAATGTTTTATTCACTTTTTCCATAAATATGTGAAATATATTTTTGAAAATGTATTTTTTTCAAAATATTGAAAAATATTTTTCCAATAAATATGTGGTATCTACCCAGTAGCAGGGAATGTGCTTGTCACTTGTGATGCAGTGTGAACACATACCTATGGTCTTGGACTCTCAAAGGTATAATCTTAATCTATAGAGAGATATTTACAAATAAATCAATAATTATAGTATAATGCAATATTATTTCAAAGGTATGAATTGTTCTGTTATATTCAAAGTGCAGGATTTTTCTATAATTTATCTATTACAACTTTAAGAAGAGGATAACAAGTGTTACTACCACCACACTTAATAAGAACGCAAAGACCTGGGAATTCACGGAAGCCTCACACTGTTAATGCACGACTTACATTAGATGCATGAATTGCTTTGAACAGTAGTTTTACAAAATGAATACAACACAATTTATATGAAAGTAGTGAAAAAGTGAAAGTGTTAGTCATGTCCGACTCTTTGGGACCCCATGAACTGTAGCCTGCCAGGCTCCTCAGGCCATGGGATTCTCCAGGCAAGAATACTGGAATGGGTTGCCATGTCCTTCTCCAGAAGATCTTCCCGATCCAGGGACTGAATCCAGGTCTCCAGCATTGCAGCAGATTCTTTACTGTTTGAGCCATGAGGGAAGCCATGCTAATCTAATTTGAGCTACTGGTAAAGAGCAACAGGGACCAACAAGGAAGGATATACAAGATTTCCAGTATTTCACATTTACGTTGATGAGACAGAAAACAAAAGGGAAATAAACGCTTAACAAAAACCATTTTTTTCTATTTTATTTAGCTATTACAGGACCAAAAAAGATAATTGTTATAAAGATACAATTTTTATCAAAATGATGTGTGTGTCTCCAGAACAATTATATTTTAGCTGATCTGTAATATATATATATATTCACTGTTATTTTCTTTCTTTACTTGCATTGCTTTTTTTTTTTAATATTAAAGATTATTTTTATTTCCTCTCTTCCCCTTACTTTTGTGAAACAACTGACCCGGTGTCATAAACAGGGTCATAAAGTTTCATAAAGTAACCACAATTTTACTTTCCACAAAAGTTGTGTGTGTAAGTATACATACACGCATATATTTTGCCCCATGTTGTTTTCCAGTTTTAAACAAATTATTTACAATCTTGAATTTTGAAAGGTGCAGCTACTGGAAGTATCAGGTTCAGCTTTTCACAATTAATCACCGTTTCAAAAACAGAAATTATAACTCTGACATCTGTAAATAACCATCTCATTTTCACATCTGAGTTTCTTAATCAAAAATTTCAGGTTGATCTTTAATTCTTCAATGCACCTGCATGGATTCATAAGAATCATAAATAATATGATTTCTGTTACACAATTTTAAGCAGCTTCAAATCAGAAGTTAAAGGAATTGATTCTGATTTTATTAAAATAATTACCTTCATGAACTGAACAGTATATAATCTATTTCTCAATTCTAGAACAGAGCTAAATATGAAAAAGGATCAAATAATTAACATAATGACTTTTAGCTAATACAATATTAAAACGTATGTATCTTAATCAAATTATAAGAAACATCCAAAGTAAAAATTATTTTTATTATATAAAAGAAAAAGTTGAATACCTTGACTAAGAACACACAAGCGATCAAAGACAGACACTAGATATAAACTCTGCCTTCCAAGCCCATGTTTTCTCCTATCTGCCATCCTTCTGAACCAGATATGGCAACGCTGAATATTCTAATGATGCACTATGTTAAGCCATATGCTTAGTCGTTCAGTTGTGGCTGACACTTTGTGACCCCATAGACTGCAGCCCACCAGGCTGCTCTGTCCATGGAATTTTCCAGGCAAGAACACTGGAGTGACTTGCCATCTCCTTCTCCAGATGTTAATCCATAATTTTTTTTAACAGAAGAAAATGTTATTTTCCATGGTTAAAAAGTCTCCTTTAAGCTTTCTGAAAACAATATGAGAATTTCTTAGACATTATGCTACACTTTTTTCAAATTTATTAAAACATTTGTATATTAAGCATCTTTCAGAAGTCTCTAACAATGACCAAAGTAGCTTAGTCATCAGGAGTAACAGATTCAAACCAAGAATACATAAATTCATTTATAAATTCTTATCAAGAAAATCAGTCAAATACAGAATAAAGGATATTTTTCCCTTCTAAAAATGTTAGAATCTACAGTAGGGTTTCATTTCCTTCCTCAATTTCTAACTAAGTAACATTCATTTCAATTTTCCTTTTAGGATCAGGGACAGACAGGTTTAAACATAACAAATTACTAAAACTTACAAATTTTCTAAGATAAGTATACTGACATCTAATTTATAGATCTCAATGAGAAGTAAATGAAATAAGGAGTATAAAGCAGTCAACATGTTGCCAGAAAATATTCAAAAAATGTTACATTATTTTTGCCCTTTGCTTCCAAGAGAAAATTTTATGTTAAAATATAAAGAATTATTCAGAAAATGAAATATTTAGGTCATTAACATATAGTTTCAGAATGATATATTTTTTTGCTGATTTTTACAAATATGCCCTGATAATTATGCCACTAAAATGTCTTACATATGGCACTAAAACTTTTAAATCAGAAGCTACAAAATAAAGGCAATGCAGTGATTTGAAAAGCATAAAAATGTGGATGTGGATTTGAGGGCAAAATATTCACAAATAACTCCAGGTTTCTTATATTAAATGGCTTGAGATTTAAAACATCTGTGGTTATTCCAAGTAGAAGAAATTCAAAAGTAAGATAGTATTCAAGGAATTTACAATGTCAGGTAGATGGTTGTTATCTAAGATTACTATGATAATAAAGTGAAATAATTTTGCCAAAATTTCTTAAACACTAACAAAGAATTTAGCCTTCAATTAATTACATGCATCATAGGAGATTTAAATAAGAAAAGCACATTAACCTCTATTATCTATTTTCAAACTAAAATTTAAGATGTCTCAAAGGTACCTTAGTGGCAAAAGTGAGATGATCTTCCAGTTCTTATGTGTCTTATTTACTCAAAAAAAAAAAAAAAGAAAGAAAGAAAAATCATATTTCTAAAAAACAGTAGAATGTAGAATCATTTAGAGGAAATGTAAGTGAACTTTAATAATGTTTCTGGGTATTTAATTCTAATTATTACTCATGCTCTTAAGACTTACCATTTATCAAGTACATACCATGTTTGGTATTTGCCACTATAACCAACATCTATTCCAATAAAAACAGAGACTGACACAGAAAAGGCTTACTATATGCTAGATCCTTTGTTAAATGCTTTATCTGCATATTTACTTAATTTTTTTAGCTACCAAAAAGTTAGTTATTATTTTGATAATTGTATGGATACTATGACACATAGATTTGAAAGCCTGTGAAGCTCGAGTTTTTTGACCTCAAAATCAGCTCTGAACTATTATGGCATGCTGTCTCAGTAGAGAATTACACACTTAACTTCTCCAGACTAATTAAAGTCTGGGAAAATCTAATATTTTAGATTTGATATTACCAATTTACTTTTTCTGTTTTCACAAAAAAGTGCCATGTATACAAAAGCTGTTTGAATGTTTTCTATTAAACGAAATTTATTGGGTAAATATTCAAATCTATAGCAGTAATAAGGTGGGAACTGATTTGCATTAGCAAATATCCAAAAGTTTGAGGTATTACTACTTCAGATATCTTAAAGCTAGGCAATTAGAGCCCAATATATTGCATTTGATGTCTCAAAGGAGAGCCAAAGTTTAAAAGCTTATGGGTTGCTTGATTATGATGAAGATCCTGTACGCAGAATTTATTCTATTCATGATAAGTAGAAAAGTACATTACAGACTGACCTGGACCATAGCTAGTTATCAAAGAAAACACAATGATGATATTTTTAATGAATATCTACTGTGACAAAGATAAAGATATATACTGATATCTATCAGTAACAAACAAAAACACTAAAAGAAGAAAAATAAAAATATAGTTACAATTTCTAAGTTACTTATCCCTTCAAACCTGTCTCTGTTATTTCTATTGATGTCTATTGCTAAAATAAATTTTGTGAATTACTTTACTTTTGCCATGGATGAACCAGTAGGCGTACACTGAACTACAGCTTTTCCTTCACAGTATATAATTTATAGATTTAAATCCAACTAGACAAACCTAACATGGGAAGAGTCTATCGAGATTTCTTAATACATTTGTAACTACAGACTGTAGATTATTTTATCTGTATAATGCATTAAAAACAGAAACCAAAAATTCACCCCTGCTTTCTAGGATGAAGCTTATACATTTTCCCCTTAAAAGACTTCAAAAATACCAGCTATTCTGGAGTTAACTCCCAGTCAATCATGAATCAGTCGTAGGCAGGGCATGAGAAAACCATTGAGGAGACCCTAAATTCGAATGTCATGCCAGCCTGGTAACAGTTTAGTAAGCACTTCCATTCACAGAAAGTTGGAAATGATGGTCATATCACACCAATTTGATCTTTGACTTTGAACAGCAGATCACAGAGAAATCTTATTATTGTTCTTTTTGCCCTATCAGGCAACAACAGCAAAAGAAAAATTTGATGTAAATATGTTATTTCTTTTGTGTTATTTTTTGCAGTTCAATTTGCAATGTTTAAGTCACCATGTGTAATCTTGTACCTCTTTAACTGATGCTCAAATAATAAATTATATTTTTATAAAGTGACATTCAATACCATCATTTTCTTTTACCATGATCTGAGGATTAAGTCCAGGTAGAAACTTGTGATGTCAATGCTGCACTGAGGGTAATATATAATGATTGTATTATAAAAAAGCTTTAGAAAGAGAAATCTCCTTTGAGAAAATGAAAGGTAGTTTCCAAGACTTTACATTAAAAAAGAAATCAACAAATAAGCATATATAAAAACTTAAGAAAGTTACTAGTTTCCTACTTGAAAGTTTAACAAATTAATTACAATAAACACTTTACTTAGAGATATTTCAAGATGTCACCAGAGAGTACTGGAATGAATGATCGTATGGGTTGGTACATGGGCAGTCTAATTTTGTTTCCCATAAGTTGTGAAATCATTCAGTAGCTATGGAGATTTTCAGAGTACATGTCTGAGATGACAGAAAACTGGAAAAAACAGTAAACTCAAGATACAGATGTGAGGTGATGGCAACCAGTTCAGTGATTAAACAAGAAAGTTTTTTTTATTGGTTGAGAACATCTGTTTTAAGATCATTAATTTCAGTTTTGAGTTACAATATAAAAATAAACAAACTAATTTTTTCAAACCTCACTGCAATAAGATAGACAGTGCATCTCTTTCTCTTTGGCTCTGGCTCTGTAGTGGAGAAGAAAATGGCAACCACTCCAGTATTCTTGCCTGGAGAATTCCATTGACAGAGAGGCCTGATGGGCTACAGTTCATGAAGTCGCAGAGACACTAACACCCACTCATTTTACCCAAATTGGCAGTGGTGGTTTAGTCGTTATATTATATATATATATTGAGTAAGTTGCTGTTTCCTTCTCCAGGCAAGAATACTGGAGTAGGTTGCTTTTCCTTCTCCAGGAGATCTTCCCAACCTAGAGATCAAATCTGTGTCTCCTGTATTGCAGGCACATTCTTTACCTCTGAGCCACCAGGGAAGCCCAAATTAGGTATTACGTAACATCGCATAAATTGTAACTAGAAAATACATATAACATATAAATACAATGAATGTTTGTTAAAAAATTAGAAAAAATCCAGAGAATAATATGACAAATGTCTGTATACTGACCAACTAAATCTTGTGATTTTTTTAAAATAAAGGATAAAGAAATATTAAATACAAAGTTTAATTTTTTGAATTCCTATGTTGTTCTACCCAAGGAAACAATGCCATTAATTTGGGCTGTATATACTTCTGTATGTCTTTAAGTGATATTGAACACTTTTTTTTTTAACTTAAGTACTGTTAGATTCACATATACATATACAAACATATAAATACATGTAATTTTGCAGTTTGCCTTACCTAATTGATTTCAGAACATATCTATTTGTATATATTACTTCAGTCTACTCATATTTGTCTCTCTGTTCATCTTTGTCTCTCTGTTCTTAGGTACAAGATTTTTTTCTACAAATTTAAGTGAAATTAATGAATCTTAGAGTTTGTATATGTCTATGAGATAGAACCAAATTGCTCTCCAATGATTCTGGAATAGAATATATTTTATAAACACAGTCTTAGGGTTTCTATTCCCCTACTATCATTCCTAATATTTAATATTTTTATATTTTTTCTAATCTGATGGGTATGAAATAATCTTTTGGTTGTCATTTTCATTTTCAGTTCTCTTATATTAAATGAGGCAAAGAATAGTCACTTTTGTTTACTAGGCATTTATTGTCCCTGTTTTATTAATCATCTACCTGTATCCTATTGCTCTTAAATAGATTATTTTATCTTTTATTGATTTGGAGAAGATTTTTATAAATAACAATGTTAAATAACATGTTAACAATTAATATAATATGGACGTTAATTTTTTGACTGTTACATATTGCTCTCTTCTCCCAGAAACAAATCTGTACTCAGCACTGTACTATGAATGATACATTAACAAAAATTACGGAGTTACAGCGACAATAAAAACCGCTGCCCTCAAAAGCATATAAATAAAATCTATATAATGAACATGTTATTTAATTATAAAAGTTATAAAGCTAAGTGGTTATACAGCATGTGCTACAGTACAAAAATGACAACTTTAAAAGTCTTTGAGTAGCTTACACTTCAGTTGAAATAGAAAAAAGTGAGGCTTTGTACCTTACTATTTCTGTGTGGGTCTTTCTTGTTCTAGTTGATAGGAAATTTAATTTTTTTGCCATTATGTCTATGTCTCCTTTTCTATTTACCTTTAATTTTAACTCTCCATTGCCATGTATTTGCATAAAGCAAGCTGGGCTTGTGACATGTATAAATCAGAAGATGTAGGTTATTTTGCATATTGATAGTAGCTACCTGACACAAACCTCTAGCCAACTGTTAATGCATGTTTAGAGATTTGAACATTTTGTTAGCATCAACATCACACATTTATGGAAAAACTACAAGGGATATATGACTTTTGTTTGAGCACAGTGTACAAGAGTACAACTTCTGCTCTTCTGCATCATCCACCTTCTAATCAAGAAAACGTTTCTTGGGATCATTATAGTCCCTTTCCCTCATTATCTTCAAACTTTTATATTCACTAATTCTTACTACCAAAAAACTACCATATCATCACTTCACTCTTTAAGTCCTATGAAACAACCTGACTTGAAAAATTTGGAGGAATCTCTTGGAAGTTCTGTGGTGAATAGATGGCTTAATAAATATATGTTCACACTAATTTTGTTGTTTTGTACATGATGTGGGTAGCACAATTAACAGATTGCTCTTCTTTAAAGCAAAAGCTTAAATTTATCTGTAGTCTAAAATACAGAGTAGATTAAATATATAGTTTAAATATGTGGTTTTTCTGTCATTTTAGATTGAAATAACCAACTTCTCAGTATCTCTAGCTTTTGTAAAACTGCAGAATTCTATGTTAATAAGGTGATACCAACACAACATTAAATTAAATGGAAATTCCATTAATCAGATAATTTAAAATCCTATGGTATGAAAACACTCTTAAATCTTTCACACAAGCATGTTGTAGCAAGCAGAACTGTAATATAAAATCAGATGTTCTTAATAAAAAGTAATTGTTATGGTTTTAGAGAAGCTCAAGACCTGCAATTGTTGACAGGTTTGTCTTTGTGATTTCAGCAACAAAATTTGATGACCTCTGTTTCAGATTTAAGTAAAAGGCAAAGTTCTGACATGGTTTGACTGATCAGTTTCACAATTAAACCAAAGACATGGTCAACAGACGATTCAAGAGTTTCTATTTAATATTTTTGTCTTACATAGAAAGACAAAGGAAATCTAAACATTAATAAAACAGACTCAAGTTCCTTAAAACTTAATAGATTTGTAGATTTAACCTTTCTCAGGCTTGTGGACCATTTGTTATTAATGATGTCAGTGAAATTGCTAATCAGAATGGAAGTGCCTTAAAATTAATTGCCGCTGACCTTGAGAAAAATCTTTATTTTTGAAATGGACATTCAACTGATGATAAAATAATTTCAGCCAGATTTCAGTCATTAACTCATGACTGCAAATCTTTTCTGAAAGTTATTTACTCTCAAGTAAATATGCCAATGAATAAATTTCACATTAAAATTACATTTACAATATTAAACAGGATAATGCAAGCACAAAAAAGACCAGAAAAAAGCCTTGATAGATCTTACGGTGTTCACTTTCCTTTATTATACGTTTTTGTGACTTCAGTCTCTATTGACTAGTCTATGTAACTTTTCAAATGTTCTCATTCATCTATGGGATTTGTTGTTGTTTAGTTGCTAAGTCACATCCAACTCTTTAGTGACCTGATGTACTGAAGCCCACCAGGCTCCTCTGTCCATGGGATTTCCCAGACAAGAATACTGGACTGTTTTGCCATTTCCTTTTCCAGGAGATCTTCCCAACCCAGGGATGGAACCCACATCTTCTGCTTGGCCGGTGGATTCTTTACCACTGAGCCACTAAAGCAGCCCTACCTATGGGATCTTAGATCTACCTATGGGATCTTAGATATGTTAACAATTTACCATACTTGAAACAGCTTTTTATCTCTGTCAAGCTCAGTTTACATAGTTACATAGTTTTCAAAGGAAATTTGATAGGAAAGTGATTGATATATTCAACTTCCAAATGTATTTTGCCAAGGAGGCAGGGAAACTAGCATTTTCATACATTGTTGGTGGAAAAGAACAGCTTACATGTTTTCAGAAAGTAATCCCAATATATTAAAACATGTTTTAGCCTTTGGCCCAGCAATCCCACCTGAAGGACTCTATTATACAGAGAAAAAGTAACAAGAACAGATGTTTACTGGATATATGTTGTAG
Organism: Muntiacus reevesi; assembly: GCF_963930625.1. Taxonomy (NCBI): domain Eukaryota; kingdom Metazoa; phylum Chordata; class Mammalia; order Artiodactyla; family Cervidae; genus Muntiacus; species Muntiacus reevesi. The sequence goes on from NC_089260.1 coordinate 28,982,388, forward strand.
TGTCAATAATCTAAAATTCCTATCCACAAGGAAATATTTGAATTAATTATGATTTGCTCATAGACTTAAATGGAGCTTCATTATTAACCAACAGTGATGCACATAATATACTGATCGGTGATTTTTAAAAAATACCTGCTAACTTCTACCTTCATTATGCTCATATCTTAAAAAATAAAAATGGACAGAACAAATTCTTATCTGATTGTGTTTATGTACACATGGGCAATGAGATACAGTAAGGGAAGTTTTATATCATGGCATTACCATTGGTGAGCTCAAACAAGGGTGACTTACGGAAGATGATAGCAAGAGTTCTAATGACCCTATATTTTTTTCAATTGTGACAACAAACACAAACTTTTTTGTAATTTCAAAGACTGAGTAACTTTCAAAAAAATAAAAACATGAAAGAGTAAACATTACCAGACTTTCCCTCTCAGCAAAAATAATTATAAATGTGAACAAAATATATGTGGCAATGTTTTCGGGCATTGAATGACAAAACATGAATGACTACAATCCTTGAAGGAAGAAAACATATGAGGTGAGGTCTACTTTTGCCAGAACTTTCTTTAGCACATGAAGTTGGTGTCCTAGCAGAGCAACAAGTATCTGGCACTTCATGCACGAAAAAGCCAGAGATCGGAACATGCATTTTAGGATGTGGCTAGAATTGTGAACAGAGCACTGAAAAGGAGAGAAATGCTGGAAAAGCAGGTAGTTTGACCAAGGGGTGCAAATGACTGGAGGGGATTTCCCTGAGGAAAGGGAAGGGTCAAACCACATGTGCAGAGCAAGAGTCCACAAAACTTTACAGAGAATGGTTAATGAGGGACTGAGAAAGGAACAAAAATATCACAGACCACAAAATTGTTAGAGTTTAAGTGCAACAACAGTGAAGAGACCACCGAGACCTTCAGGAAATTAGTTTAGACCCAACAAAGGCCATGAATTAAAAATAAGAACCAAATCATAACATAAGGAAATTCTCTAGAAATAAAGAGAAAACAAAAATATAAGTGCCCTGAGAACAAAACTTGAAGGAATCTAAATAATATATTAGTCATTTGCTTAGAAGAACAAAACTTAATAACATTTTTTAAAAGACAACATGATATAATCCATAATATTTATTATAGATAATAAATGTACTACCTATAAAACTTACAATAACATTTTTTAAGCTGGATATACAAAGATGTAGAAAAACATACTTCATAATCAAAGAAAATAACATTCAACAGAAACAAACTGAAGATGGGTATAGTACTGGAATTAGTAGAATAAAATTTTCAAAATATAACACATTTACAAATAATCAAATGATTCAAGAATTATATTAGGAGACATAATGATCAACACATGCATAAGAATTGCACAGTTACTTTATATGCTTGAATTATTTTATTATAAAATATACATATTATAAATTAAAATGCTAAATGTACCCTCTATATTAACACTTCTAAATTAATGTTGTTTTGATATAATTTTCCCTGATGGAAACATTTCAAAGCAACTCACACTGAAATAATTCATTTGACCCTTTTTTAAACTAATAGAGCATATGATTTAGTTGCAATTTCATTTCTATTAACCATTCCATGGTTTCATCTGACATGCTTTCAAAGAAATAGGATCACTCAGTATTACTGTTCTTGTTGTTCTAGATTTTCACATACTGTTTCTGCTTTTTTTGTAGATCAAGTCAAATGAGTGTTACCATGCTTTCAAAGACCTACCCGGAATTTTCACAAGAAATCTAGGAGTTTGCTTTTGGACAAAATATGTTTTCTCTGGATTCTGTGCTTTTTTAAAAAACTTCATTTAATGTAACTGTGACTCACACTAACCCCTCTTTGATTTCTTATTTTGTACGAACCCATTGCTGAAACTGGTCATTCTGTCTCTGCTTCAATAACCCACTCAGTCAACAAACAAAAGCTAGCTAAAATTTCCATATACTGGCATCTACAGTCATGGCTTTATACTTCCTGACAACATATATATTTCTTTCTTTTCCCACATATACAGAAAAATGTTAAATTTTGTATGTACAATGACAAAATTTTAGCTCTTTGCTGTGTACAATGACAAAATTTTAGCTCCACTGTAGAGTTTGTTCCTTTAAATTCTGGTTTTCTTTATTCATCTAATTCACTCTTGATTTAAAAATAATAATAATAATAATATTGGAGGGCTTCCCTGGTAGCTCAGCTGGTAAAGAATCCACCTTCAATGCAGGAGACCCTAGCTCAATTCCTGTGTCAGGAAGATCCCCTGGAAAAGGGATAGACTACCCACTCCAGTATCCTTGAGCTTTCCTGGTGGCTCAGACGGTAAAGAATCTGCCTGCAATACGGGAGACCTGGGTTCAATCCCTGGGTTGAGAAGATCCTCCCTGGAGACAGGCATGGAAACCTACTCTGGCATGGAGTGGGCATGGCAACCCACTCCAGTATTCTTGCCTGCCTGGAGAATCCCCATGAAAAGAGGAGCCTGGCATCCTTAGTCACTAAATCGTTTCCGACATTGCGACCCCATTGGCTGGAGGCCACCAGGCTCCTCTCTCCATGGAATTTTCCAGGCAAGAATACTGGAGTGGATTGCTATTTCCTACTCCATTACTGGAGTATATTTGCTTTATAATGGTGTGTTAGTTTCTGCTATACAGCAAAGCCAACTGGCTATACAGTATTCATATATCCCCCTCTTTTTATTTCCTTCCTGTTTAGGTCACAATAGTGCATTGTGTAGACTTCCTTATGCTATGCAATATGTCCTCATTTAGTTACCTATTTTATACACAGTAGTGTACGTACGTCAATCTCAATCTCCCAATTCATCCTACCTTCTCCCCTCCTTGGTATCCATATGTCCATTCTCTACATCTATGTGTCTATTTATGCTTTGCAAATAAGTTCACCTGCGTCATTTTTCTAGATTCCACATATAAGCAATGTCATATAATATTTGTTTTTCTAACTTACTTCACTCTGTGTGTGTATGACACTGTTTGACAGAGTCTATCCAGATCTCTGTCATTTATTTTTGATTCTTACTTTGATCTAAAAGGAATGAATTGTTTTTGACATGAAGGTTTGATTACTGAAATAGAATCTCAATATCTATGTGCAATTACTTTAAATCCAGGCTCAAAGATAAAATATTTCTATCTTAGCAATATGGAGCTTACTAAATATATCACTGTTTATCTTTTTTTAATTCTTATTATGAATCTGTTTAATATGAGAACTGTGACATTAATTAGTTCAGATGAACCTGGTCTTTAAAAGCATGCTCTTTTCCAATACTATGATAAACTTATATATTAATCCCAAAGAAAGCATGGAAAATCATTGTTGTTACCCTAAAATTACCTAAACAAATCAGTGAAGCAAGTATAAGGGATTGGAGAGAACAGAGGTAAAATCAGTTCCATGAAGTACTTACCTGAAAGCATTAGGGAGCTCATTGAATAAAAGTTTCGTTTTGTGTGTATCAGTTCTTCTCTTGTCCATATGAATTTTAGCTCCTATATTAATTCATTGTTTTTGCCTTGATTTCCACTAGTCAGATTTCTAATCTCTACTATCACATAGGTAAAATCTAATCTAAATACACTAAGGAGTCGGAGCAGTTTGCTTTTCAAGAGGCATAGTCTACCATTGTTTACTTCTCATATACTGACTAATAGAGAAGGAAATGACAACCCACTCCAGTATTCTTGCTTGGAGAATCCCATGGACAGAGGAGCCTGGCAGGCTAGTCTATGGGGTCACAAGAGTTGGAAATACGACTAAATACACACATACTGACTAAGCAAATGTGCTATATTAAAGTGATATGATTAATTACATAGACAAATTTCTTTCAGAGCATGGTACTTAAACCAGTTCGTAGAGCTGTCAGACAAGTAAATATATAATTCAGAAAAATAAACAGAGAATGAACAGCAATTCTGAGTTGGTGCATAGGAGGCTACAAACAAAATTTTCTAAATTAGGAAAGTTAGTGTTACATTTTTACAGTGTTTCTTTCTTTTTTTTCTTTTTTTAGTTTTTAGCAATAAATGATAGCATTATTCCCATTAGAGTAGAATATGAATCTAATGTAAATAACCCTTACATTAAAAATACTTCATGGATATCCTCTAATATGTTCCTGTAAATATTAAAATCCATAGGAATTAACTGTGACACATGTGATTTAAAACACAGTTTCTATCTTCAGATAACATTACATTGCATATATGATTTGCAATCTTATCCTTGTAATTCAAAATGTAATTCCACAGATGGTGTTTATGAATCTGCCTGAAAAAGCAGATGTTTGACCTGGAGTCATTTCCATCACACATACAGTCCAGTCTCTGGCCACTGTTCATTGGCTTTTTCAGACAATGTTCTATAAATCCCTACTTGGAATTAACTCATGCACTGCTGATTGTTAGAGAGGACAAAGTATTATCTCCTTTTTGTCACCACAGTTGTTTGTTTAAAATAATTCTAAATTATCAAAAGGAAGCAGTGCATGGAAAGGAGGTAAGGACCATGCTGGGTTTCAGAAGCCTATTAATTCTATTCCCATCCCTAAAGCAGGGTTTTTTTTTTAGTGATCTTGGAAAGATTTACCTCTCTGAGATTGCTTCTTCATCTTTAAAATGTGTATAATAATTTTCTTCAGTATTCCTTAAGGGTACCACCATACAGATCAAATTAAATATGTTTCAGTTCAGTTTAGTCCCTCAGTTGTGTCCAACTCTTTGCGACCCCATGGATTGCAGCATGCCAGCTTTCCCTGTCCATCACCAACTCCTGGAGCTTACTCAAACTCAAGTCCATCGAGTCGGTGATGCCATCCAACCATCTCACCCTCTTGTCATCCCCTTCTCCTCCTGACTTCAATCTTTCCCAGCATCAGGGTCTTTTCCAATGAGTCAGTTCTTCATGTCAGATAGCCAAAGTATTGGAGCTTCACCTTCAACATCAGTCCTTCCAATGAATATTCAGGACTGATTTCCTTTAGGACGGATTGGTTGGATCTCCTTGCTGTCCAAGGGACTCTCAAGAGTCTTTGTCAACACCACCGTTCAAAAGCATAAATTCTTCGGCGCTCAGCTTTCTTTATAGTCCAACTGTCACATACATACATGACTACTAGAAAAAAAAAAAAAAAAACATAGCTTTGACTAAATGGACCTTTGTTGGCAAAGTAAGGTCTCTGCTTTTTAATATGCTGTCAAGGTTGGTCATATCTTTTCTTCCAAGGAGCTAGTGTCTTTTAATGTCATGGTGGTAGTCACCATCTGCAGTGATCCTGGAGCCCTAGAAAAGAAAGTATTTCACTGTTTTCATTGTTTCTCCATCTGTTTGCCATGAAATGATGGGACCAGATGCCATGATCTTAGTTTTCTGAATGGTGAGTATTAAGCCAACTTTTTCACTCTCCTTTTTCACTGTTATCAAGAGGCTCTTTAGTTCCTCTTTGCTTTCTGCCATTAGGGTGGTATCATCTGTATATCTGAGGTTACTGATGTATCTCCCAGAAATCTTGATTCCAGCTTGTGCTTCATTCATCCAGTATGGCATTTCACATGATGTATTCTGCATATAAGTTAAATAAGCATGGTGACAATATACAGCCTTGACATACTCCTTTCCCAATTTGGAACCAGTCCATTGTTCCATGTCCAGTTCTAAGCATTACTTCTTGACCTGCATACAGGTTTCTCAGGAGGCATGTCAGGTAGTCTGTTACTCCCATCTCTTTAAGAATTTTTCAGTTTGTTGTGATCCACATAGTCAAAGGCTTTGGCATAGTCAATAAAGCAGAAGTAGATGTTTTTCTGAAGCTCTCTTGCTTTTTCTATGATTCATTTGATGTTGGCAATTTGATTTCTGGTTCCTCTCCCTTTACTAAATCCAATTTAAACATCTGGAAGTTCATAGTTCATATACTATTGAAGCCTGTCTTAGAGAATTTTGAGCATTACTTTGCTAGCATGTGAGATGAGTGCAATTGTGCAGTAGCTTGAACATTCTTTGGCATTACCTTTCTTTGGGATTGAAAAGAAAACTGATATGCTTAGGACATAGATATGTTTAGGAAATACATTGATAACTATCACTGTATAGAATATGGGTATTACCAACTTTAAGGAATAACTTCTGACTAATTTTATCTACAGGCTTCCCAGATGGATCAGTGGTGAAGAATCCACCTGCCAATTCAGGAGACACAGGAGATGTGGATTTGATCACTGAATCAGGAAGATCCCCTGGAGAAGAAAATGACAACCTGTTCCAGTATTCTTGCCCAGAAAATTCCATGAAGAGAGGTCTGGTAGGCTACAATTCATGGGGTCACAAAAAAATGGACACAACTGAGAATGAACAAATTTTACCTACATTTATTCACTCAGAAAATTAGATATTTTACCAGGATCAGTTTAGTTTACAAAGAAAGTGTAACAAAGAGTTGGGGTTTTTAAATTAGCAAAATTTAAAAACTTGCACTTGATCTTTTTCTTTTCTATATGCTGCCTGTATTAATTTTACTTTCTTTATCTTCATTTGATTTCATCCACTTCTGAAAAGAGGAGGAAAGGAAAAGTAAGAAACAGCACAAAAATAAATAAAATGAAGATAAAGTCTTGTAGAAGAAAAGCAGGCACCATGGAAGCATTTCATAGTGATTAATCTAGTAATATGAAACCAGCAGAAAATTCTAATGTCACTTAGGAGAGGCCATGTGAGCTACCCATATCAGGACATGTGCTTTTTCAAGGGACTAGAGTAGACTGTTTTTACAGAAAATTGCTGGCACTAATCTAATTCACAAGAGACTAAGATATTTGCCAGGATGCAACTTTACTAATTAAAAAGAAATAAAACTTCATGAGGATCAGGCATGAGTTTCACCCACACCTTCTCTAGAAATCCTCACAGAACACTAGTCTAAGAATAGTGAAAATAGAACAAGTACTTAAAGCAAATATCTTCAAAATTTGTATACAAAAATGATGAGATAGTGAAACTTCCTAGTAAAAACTATCTTTCATCTTGTCTGTGTTCTTAGGTCATTTACTAAACCCACTCCTTTGACACACAATACTGTGTTATCATGTTATCTTTTGCCTGTTTTTTCTTTTGGTATATTTTTATACTGGTTGTTAATTTCCTAAACAAAGCTAAAGTTTCTGGTCTTCATGATTTTTTTGGTTTTTTTAGATAAAGAAGGCATTCCTATTTTCTTTAAAACTTTGGGACTCTTCAATTTTTGCTACTAAATCTTTAATTTTTTCACTTTCTAAACTGAAGGTACATATTTCCCTACCCCACATAACTAGCAATCGCAGCATAATTATATGGTAAGGATAATAATAAAAATTACAAAGATAAACTTGAAATATTAGGTTGTACAAAAGTAATTGCGGTTTGGGACCATGAATTTAAATCATTATAACTAGGCTCAAATACATCTTTATTAATCAAAATAAGAACCATTACAATCAACAGATTTTGCCAAGGAGAAATAAGTTTGTTTATTCTGGTAGCATAAAAAAATGCTTTTGGATTTTATGAATTTTTGGAAAGTATTTTCTGCCTCCTGCTGGCTACAGAAGTATTTTCCCTGCAAAAATTGTCAAGATGCTTAAAGAAGTGGTAATCGGTTGGCTAGAGGTCAGGTGAACACAACAGATGAATCAAAGCTTCATTGCCCAATTCTTTCAACTTCTGAAGCACTGGTTGTGCAACATGTAACCGGGCATTGTCATGGAGAAGATTTAGGCCCATTCTGGGGTTGACCAATGCCAACTGCAGGCATTGCAGTTTTCAGTGCATCTCATCAATTTGTTGAGCATACTTCTCAGATGTAATAGTTTCACCAGGATTCAGAAAACTGTGGTGGATCAGATGGGAAGCAGACCACTAAACAGTGACCATGATCATTTTCTGGTGCATTTTTCGCTTTGGGAGGTGTTTTGGAGCTTCTTCTCTGTCCAGCCACTGAGCTAGAACTCACTGGTTGTCATATAAAGTCTACTTTACATTGTACAAAATGATCTGTTCAAGAAATACCTAGTTGCTGTTACACAGAACAGGAGGAGAAGACAACCCTTCAAACTAATGATTGTTTGTTTGCTTTTTTCTTTTTGGTCATTTCCTGAGGCCAATACTTATTGAGCTTTTTCACCTTTCCAATTTGCTTCAAATGCCTAACGACCATAGACAGCATGGTCAGTGCTGAGTTCTTCAGCAACTTCTCATGTAGTTGTAAGAAGATCAGCTTCAATGATTGCTCTCAGCTGGTTGTTGTCAACTTCCAATGGCTGGCTACTGCATTTCTCATCTTCAAGGATCTTATTTCCTTTGCAAAACTTGTTGAACCACCAGTGCACTGTATGTTCATTAGCAATTACTGGGCCAAATGTGTTGTTGACGTTGCAAGTTGTCTCTGCTGCTTTACAGCCCATTTTGAACTCAAATAAAAAATATCAAAATCACTTGCTTTTTTTTTCTAACAGAATTTCTATAGTCTAAAATAAACATTAAGAAATAAGTCATTAGCAAAAAAATAAATAAAGCAAGAAATGTGCATTAAAATGATGTGCAACATAACCACATTTACTTAAGAATGTTTTCCAATATCAAATGGCAACGTTCAACAATGTAAAATCACAATTACTTTTGCACCAACCTAGTGATTACATACTGTTTTGTCCCAATCTCCATACCAGAAACAATGCTGTAACTGAAAGAATGTAATGAAAACGGATTTGAAGTTTACCTTTTAAATATAACATTTTGGTAGGATGAAAGAATGAAGGGGAAAAAAGGAGAGTGAGTGGAACTAGGTCTGCACACGGGGATTGAAGGAACGAACTGAAGCTGGGTTGAGATTCCCACATCCGAACAAAAGTTTGGAACAAAGGGTAGGCAAGCATTTGAAGTTTTTGGAGAGTGAAGCAGATGATCTGTGACAGTCTGAATGGAGTGAGAACCACGCAGATAATCTGTAAGGCAGTCCTATGTACCCCAAAGACGGACACAGGTCCTCTGGGATGCACAGTGGCTGGGAGCAGCAGTGTAAGGATTTGAAAGCAATTCTGGTGCAAGTACTGCTGTTAACTGCAAGGAGATGTCCCAAGCAGATGTGAGGGAGATCAAAGCAGGGAATGCCCTTGAAGGAAAGCCAGGGAGCCATGGAGGCAGGGTGATACTGCTAAATCACATGCAGGGGTTGGAGCCATCACTATGGCCTCTCTCTCTTACCCACACAGGTGCCAACAGCTGAGCAATATGGAGAAAGACCTCAGGGAGGCTGGTCTTTGAGTGCCTGATGGTCAGTCGAGCAGCAGAGAAGGACCCCAGCCAGAGGGATCACTTGAGCATCTGCTGCACTGAGCAACAGAGAAGGACCCCAGCTAGGGGTGACCCAGTGAGCGCCTGCTGTGCCAAGCAATAGGGAAGGAGCCCAGCCAGAGGGACCCTTTGAGCATATGCTGTGCCAAGCAATAGAGAAGGACCCCAGCCAGGGAGTGGGTGGGGGGGCTTTGAATGCCTGCTGTGCCAAGCAACCAAGAAGGACCAGCCAGGGAAGCCCTTTGAACACCAGCTGCCAGAGGCCAGAAAAAGGCCCTAGGAGCACTCCCACCAGCTTCCCTGAATACTTGGTGTCACCAGGTTCCTTGTTTTTCAAGCAGCCATATTACCCCCATGCTTGATTCTCACTGGAGCAGAGCTGCCAAAGGCTAGAAAAAGAAAAAAAAAAAAAAAAAACCCTAAGAGCACCAAAAAGAAAAAAAAACTAATAGCACCAAAAGCTGCGTCTGTGGTCGCCAGATTCCCTGCACACCTGGCACCACCCGGTTCCAGGGTTCCCCGGTTCCCCGGATTCCAAGCAGCCACACCACTTCACGCCAAGTCCCCACCGAGGCAGGGCCACAAGAAACTAGAAAAACCCCTACTAGGGCCGTACCTCCTGCACCTGTGGCTGCTGTCTCTCCTGCACACCTTGGGCTGCCAAGGACCCTGTGATTCAAGCAGCTGTGCCATCTCTACACATGGTTATCACTGGGGCAGATCCAAGTCCTTCACATCAGCCTCAGGAGCCAGCTCCTGTGGATGACCCACATGCAGAGGCAGAGATAAAACCACAATTGAGCTCCAGGGGCAGAGTGACTAAGGAAGAGGATCAAAAACTTTTCCACCAGCTGTCCAAGCTTCAGAATAAATCCACACAATCAACTAGGTAGACTCTATGGTTGTGGGATCTATACAAGGACAAAGAGTGTTCACACAAAAGAAAACGTCCTAACTCTGGCAACCATGTGTTACTGCACATAAGTACATGCAAGAGTAGGGCTATATTAGAGTCTGAGCTGCCCCCACAGCAGGTCAAGAGAACAGTCCAGTATTGGAAGGCCTCCTAGGGAGGCAAAGGTTGAACTACCACTCTCTATACATTTTTTCTTTTTTTGTTTCCCCTTTCTGTTTTTCCTTTTTCCATTTTTTACTTTCCTTTTTCATATTGTTTTCATGTTCTTTCTTTTATTCCTTTCATTTTAATTTCTTATACCTAGTTTTTCTAAGACATCCTATTTTTAAGTAAATTCATTTTATTTACTTTTTCTGATTTTTACTGTCTTTATTGTTTTCTTCTTTGATTCCTATTTTTGTCCCTTTTTTTTTTTAATTCTTTCTTTCTCTTTGTAAATGTGCGAGATTCTTTGAGCTCTCTTGGCTATTGAGTGCTGCTTTCAGTATGAGTCTTGAGGTTTTGTCTTCTGTGCTATGAGGCTTCTTAAGTCTCAGTGCTACAGCAAGGTGTTGAGCCTGAACCCCTGAGGTGGGAGACTCAAGTCTGGGACTTTGGACCACCAGAGAAATTCTGACCCCATGGAATATTAACTGATGAGAGTTCTCCCAAAAGCCTCTACCTCAACACTAAGACCAAGCCCCACTTGAAAGCCAGAAAAATCCAGTGCCCAACATCTCATGCCAAAGCATTAGCAAAACAGAAATACAACTCTTCCCAATGGCAGAAAGGCTGCCAAAAACCATACCAAGCCCATAGACATCCCAAAACACACTACTTTCATGGCACTGCCCTTCAGAGAGACAAGACCCAGTTCCACCCACCAGATCACAGGCATAAGTCCTCCCAAGCAGGAAACCTTCACAAACCACTGTTCTCACCCACTCATGGAGGGCAGACTTCACAATTAAGAGGAACTACAACCCTCTAGCCTCCAGCCTGCAAAAAGGAGACCCAAAACACAGTAAATTAAACAAAATGAAAAAACAGAAAAACATGCAGCAGATGAAAGAATATGGTAAAAACCCACAAGACCCAACAAATGAACAGAAAATAAGCAGTCTACTTGAAAAAGAATTCAGAGTAACAATAATAAAGATGATCCCAAGTCTTGAAAATACAATGGAGGCACAGATAAATAGACTGGAAATACAGATTGAGAAGATACAAGAAATGTTTAACAAGGAACTATACGAATTAAAAAAATAGACCATTAACAACAAACAACACAAGAACTGAGATTAAAAATATAGTAGAAGGAACCAATAACAGGCTATCTGAGGCTGAAGAACAGATAAGTGAGAAGTGATCTGGAAGGTAGAATGGTGGAAATAACTGAAGCAGAGCAGAATAAAGAAAAAATAACAAAAAGAAGGGAGGACAGCCTCAGAGACCTTTGGGACAACATTAAGCTTAACAACATTAGAATTAAGGGACCTGAGAAGAAGAAAAAATATGAAAAAATATTTGAGATATAGTCAAAAAAAAATTCCCTAACTTGGGAAAGGAAACAGTCATCCAAATACAGGAAGTCCAGAGAGTCCTATACAGGATAAATCCAAGGAGAAACAGGCCAGCACACATAGTAATTAAACTAATCAAAATTAAACATGAACAAATATTAAACACAGTAAGGGAAAAGCAACAAAAATATACAAGAGGATCCCCATAAGCCTAACAACTGATCTTTCAAAAGAAATTCTGCAGTCCAGAAGGGAGTGGCAGGATATACTTAAAGTGATGAAAGAAAAAAAACCTATAACCAAGATTACTCTATTCAAAACAGGTATCATTCAGATTCAAAGCAAAAATCAAAATTTTACATACAAGCAAAAGTTAAGAGAATTAAGCACCACCAAGCCACCTTTGCAACAAATGCTAAAGGAACTTCTCTAGACAGGAACTACAAGAGAAAGAAGAGGCCTATAAAAACAAACCCAAAACAATAAACTAAATGGTAATAGGATCATATATATCAATAATTACTTTAAATGTAAATGGACTAAATCTCTAGCCAAAAGACACAAATTGGCTGAATGGATACAAAAATAAGACCTCTATATATGCTATCTACAAGAGACCCACCTCAGACCTAAGAACACACACAGAATGAAAGTGAGAGGCTGGAAAAGTTATTCCATGCAAATAGAAATTAAAAGAAAACAAGAGTAGCAATATCCATATCAGACAGAAGAGACTTTAAAATAAAAATCGTTACAAGACACAAGGAAGGACATTATATAATGATCAAGGGATCAATACAAGAAGAAGAGATAATAATTTAAATATATATGCACCCAACATAGGAGCACCTGAAAACATAAGGCAAATGCTAGCAACTATTAAAGGGGGAATCAACAGTAACACAGTATTAGTGGGGGACTTTAATACCCTACTTATACCAATGGACAGATCATTCAGACAGAAAATTAATAAGGAAGCACAACATTTAAATGATACATTGGACAAGTTAGACCTTTATTGACATTTACAGAGCATATCACCCCAAAACAGCAAATTTCATTTTTTTTTTAATCAAGTGCACAGGATAGAAAGTCTCCAGGATAGATCAAATCTTGGGTCACAAATCAAGCCTTGATAAATATTATAAAACTGAAATATTTTCAAGCATCTTTATTGACTTTAACACTATATATCAACTATAGGGGAAAAGTAATGACAAAAAACACAAACACATGTAGACTAAACAATATGCTTCTGAATCAACAACAGGTCACTGAAGAAATCAAAAAGGAAATTAAAATATACCTGAAAAACAAATGACAATGAAAACACACCAACTCAAAAACCTATGGGATACACTAAAAGCAGTGCTAAAAGGCAAGTTTATAGCCATACAAGCCTACCTCAAAAAACAAGAAAAGCATCAAATAAACAATCTAAACTTACACTTAAAGCAAATAGAAAAAGAACAAACAAACAAAAAATCCTCAAAGTTAATAGAAGGAAATAAATTATAAGTCTGAGAAGAAATAAATGAAAATGAAATAAAGGAGAAAATGGCAAAGATAAATAAAACTAAAAGCTTATTCTTTGAGAAGATAAATAAAATTGACAAACCATTAGCTAGACTCAACCAAGAAAAAAAAGGAAGAAAACCCAAACCAATAAAATTAGAAATAAAAAAGCAGAAGTTACAAGAAATGAAACAAATACAAAGGCTTATATAAGACACTACTATGAGCAACTATATGCCAATAAAATGGCCAACCTGGAAGAAATGGACAAATCCTTAGAAAAGTATACCTTCCAAAACTGAACCAGAAAGAAATAGAAAAATTAACAGATCAATCATAAGCACAGAAATTAGAACTGCAATAAAAACTCTTCCAATGAACAAAAGTCTAGGTCCAGGTGGCTTCACAGGCAAATTCTACCAAAAATTTAGAGAAGAGCTAATATGTGTCCTGCTCAAACTCTTCCAGAAAACTGCAGAGGAAGGAGATTTCCCAAACTCATTCTACGAGGCCACCATCACCCTGATACCAAAACCAGACAAATATGCCATATAAAAAGAAAATTACAGGCCAATATCACTAAGGCACATAGATGCAAAAATCCTCAACAAAATTCCAGCAAACAGAATCAAACAACATATTAAAAGGATCATACATCATGATTAAGTGGACTTTATCTCAAGGATGCAAGGATTCTTCAATATATGCAAATCAATCAATGTCCTACACCATATTAATAAAGTGAAAGATAAACATCATATGATAATCTCAGTAAATGCAGAGAACACTTCTGACAAAGTTCAACACCCATTTATGATAAAAAAAAAAAAAACTCTCCAGAAAGTAGGCATAGAAGTAACATGATAAAAGTGAAAGCATTATTCACTCAGTCATGTCCAAACCTCTGTGATTCCATAGACTATAGCCTGCCGGGATCCTCTGTCCATGATTTCTCCAGGTAAGACTACTGGAGTGGGTAACCATTTCCTTCTCCAGAGAAGGAAAATACCTCAACATAATGAAGGTCATATGTGACAAAACCAAAGAAAAATGTTTTTCAATGGTGAAAAACTGAAAGTATTTCCTCTAAGATCAGGAACAAGACAAATTGCCCACTCTTGTCACTATTATTCAACAGACTTTTGGAAGTCCTAGCTACAGCAATTAGAGAAGAAAGAGAAATAAAAGGAATTCAGATTTGAAAAGAAGTAAAATTCTCACTGTTAGTATGTATGCATGACACTATACATAGAAAGTGCTAAAGCGGCCACAAGAAATTTAATAGAGATAATCAATAATACACAGAAATCCCCTGCATTCTTATATACTAACAATAAAAAATCAGAAAGATTAAAGAAACAATCCCATTCACCACTGCAATAAAAAGAATAAAATACGTATAAATAAACCTAGCTAAAGAGACAAAAGACCTGTATGTAAAAAACTATAAAACACTGATGAAAGAAATCAAAGATGACACAGATGAAGAGCTATACCAAGTTCCTGGATTGGAAGACTCAATACAGTGAAAATGATTATACTACCCAAAGTAATCTACAGATTTAATGCAAACTATCAATATCAAACTATCAATGATATTTTACACAGAACTCAAATAAATAATTTCATAATTTGCAGGCAGACATAAAAGATCCCAGATAGCCAAAGCAATCTTGAGAAAGAAGACAGGAGCTGAAGGAATCAATCTGCCTGACTTCAAACTATACAACAAAACAACAGTTATCAAGATAGTATGGTACTGGCAAAAAAAGAGAAATATAGACCAATGGAATAAGATAGAAAGCCCAGAGATAAATCCATGGACCTTTGGACAGCTTATCTTTGAAAAGTGAGGCAAGAATCTATAGTGGAGGAAAGAAATCTCTTCAATAAGTGGTGCTGAAAAACTGGACAGCATCATGTAAAAGAAAAATTAGAACACTTCATAATACCATACACAAAGATAAATGGATTAAAACCTAAACATAAGGCCAGAAACTGTAAGAGTCACAGAAGAAGACATAAGCAGAACACTCTGACATAAATCACAGCAAAATCCTCTACGACCAACCTCCCAGTGTAATAGAAATAAAAACAAAAATAAACAAATGGGACCTAATTAAAAGCTTTTTCTCAGTGAAGGAAACTATAAACAAGGTGAAAGACAATCCTCAGAATGGAAGAAAATAACATAAAATGAAAAAACTGACAAGAGTTTAATCTGCAAAATATACAAGCAGCTCATTCAGTTCAAAACCAGAAGAACAAACACCCCAATAAAAATGTGGGCAGAACACCTAAACAGACATTTCTCCAAAGAAGATATACAGATGGCTAATAAGCACATGAAAAGACGCTCAACAGCACTCACTATTAGAGAAATGCAAAAAAACTACAATAAGGTTTCATCTCACACCAGTCAGAATGGTCATCAACAGAAAACCTACAAGCAATAAATAATGGACAGGGTGTGGAGAAAAGGGAATCCTCTTCCACTGTTGCTGGGAATGCAAATTGATATAGCCACTCTGGAGAAGAGTACAAATATTCCTTAAAATCTAGGAATAAAACTACCAATATGAACTACCAGAAGTCCCACTATTGGGCATATACCCTGAGAAACTATAATTGAAAAAGACATATGTACCTCAATGTTCATTGCAGCCCTATTTAAAATAGCCAGGACATGGAAGCAACCCAGATGCCCACTGACAAATGAATAAAGAAGTCGTGGTACATATACACAATAAAATATTACTCAGCCATGAAAATGAACACATTTGATTCAGCTCTAATGAGGTGGATGAACCTAGAGTCTATTATACACAGTGATGTAAGTCAGAAAGAAAAAGACAAATACTGCATATTAATGCATAAATATGGAATCTAGAAAGATGGTACTGATGAACCTATCTACAGGACAGCAATGGAGACACAGACATGGTGGACACAGGGAGGGGAGGAGAGGGTTGGATGAATTAAGAGAGTATCATTGAAACATATACATTACCATACATCAAATTAGACAGTCAGAGGAAATTTTCTGCATGATGCAGGGAGCTCATATCTGGTGCTGTGTGACAACCTAGAGGGGTGTGATGGTGTGGAAGGAAGGTTCTAGAAGGAGGGGACATATCTATACCTATGGCTGATTCATTTGATATATGGCAGAAACCAACACAGTATTGAAAAGAAATTATCCTCCAATTAAAAAGAAATAAATTTTTAAGCATGTAAAATCAAAGTAAAAAATAAAAACATTTAAAAATGAATAAATACAACATTTCAGTTTGCCCTTTCAGAAAAAAAAAAATGGTTCAACCATATGGCTAGTTCCATATTCATTCACATATGAATTCTCCTTCTAGGCCTCCCATGTGTTCTATTGGTACATATATTAAACTCTGCCTCCTGGTCTCCCAAGGAAAGCTAAAAGGTATGACCAAATTCAAGAAACTCCCTGATGCTTCTTCACTACTACTTGCTGTTGCTGTTGTTGCTCAGTGACTAAGTCATGTTCTGACTCTTTGCAACCCCATGGACTGCAGCACTCCTCTGTTCTCTGCTGACTGTCTCCCGGAGCTTGCTCAAATTCATGTCCATTGAGTTGGTGACGCTATCTAGCCATCTCATTCTTTGCCACTCCCTTCTCCTTTTACCTTCAATATTTCCCAGCATCAGAGTCTTTTCCAGTGAGTTGGCTCTTCGCATCAGGTGGCCAAAGCAATAGAGCTTCAGGTTCAGCATCAGTTTCTCCAATGGAATATTCAGTGTTGATTTCCATTAGGATTGACTGGTTTGATCTCCTTGCTGCAGTCCAAGGGCCTCGCAAGAGTATTTTCCAGCAGCACAGTTCAAAAGCATGAATTCTTTGGCACTCAACCTTTCTTACTGTCCAGCTGTCACATCTGTACATGACTACTGGAAAAGACGTAGCTTTGACTATTCGCATCTTTGCTGGCAATGTGATGCCTCTGCTTTTTAATACACTATCTAGGTTTGTCATAGCTTTCCTTTCAAGGAGCAGTTTAACATTTAATGATGTGCAGATGTTATTCTGGAAGAACTCCGATTAAGCAACTTTACAGAGGGTACTGAAATTATTTGATACTTGCTCTAGTGAAGCTGTAAAACAAATATATTATATATTGTCCTGAAAAATATTCTTCTTACTCCATATATTGAGTACCCATCCATGTAAAAACAAGGAGATTCTTTACCACTTAAATATCCAAAGCTCATAATTCAGCAAATATAAGACCTTAAACATTCCTAACCTCTACTTTTATAGTGATATTTGCATTATGAATGGTGCGTGGTCATCTTTTAATGTTATAGAACATCTTCTAAATGATGAACAAAGGTCAATAACAGAGAACCTACAATTTGATAGACATATCAGTTTTCTCCTGTCTTAGTAATGTGTGTGAAGTTATACTTGCCATTAAAATTACATTTGAAAAACCACAGATACTCAGTAAAGGAAAAAGTTATATGCTAGCTGTGAACCTTTCCTCTAGATGTTAATATCTCAGAAGTTGTTTCTAATAGAGGTTTTGTATAAAGATGTGTTGAAGGAAAATGTGTTTGCTACCTTCTTAATGTGTATATATAGTGTGGATCTTTGACTGATCTATCAAGTTGCCTTAAATGAGCAAGTTTGAAATCAGTGCCCCTCTGTCAAATAGGAAAGATCCAGTCTTTCCTCTGATAGTGTCAACACTCAACTGAATTTTTTAAAATGAGAGTTGTCAGCTACACCTACAGGTATACAGTACTTTGATAACACATATTAATAATGTCCATTCATCTCAAGGTGTAGTTGAGATTATATTTAATGGAAATCTTATCATAGAAGCAAAAGTCTCAACTAGGTTTTCTCCCCTCAAACTCACCTATTCCAAACGAGTGAGAAATTAGTACAGGGACAGACACAGTCAGATATGTTGTCTCACTGGAATGGGAACAGAGACACTCAGGAGCCATGGGTAGAGTGAAATTGTGACATGATTATTGGGCAAGAGCCACAAATAGGGCTGTCAGAGCACAGACTGGGAAGGATACATCAACTATAATGGCATAAGAGACTAAGCAATGAATGCATTATGTCCCCCACATGACTAATGCAACAGAAAACCATTGTTCCATAGGGCCTTGTTAACCAGGTATATGGACTTTCCATCAGCAACATGTGCAGATGACTGAATGGTGTAAGTATAAGGCAAAACTTGAAGAATCTGAAGACCATAGAATAACTTACGTGAAACTGTCCTTCACTTATGGACACTTGAGATAAAAATTAAGTTCAATTAAAAAGAATTTTTTAAATATTAAGTCTCTTGCCTACCTATCAGTGAAAAATTATATTCACTACTTACTGTGTATTTACTCATTTATTAAGAGCCCAGTACACATTTATACCATCCTAGGAACATGCGCATATTGCCAAAGAGTGTGCTGACTTAACCTGAGTTCACAGAATGTATAAAAGAGCGAATTAAAAAAAAAGTAACCAAACTTTGTCACAGAAGAAATACATTTAAATGCATAATTTCTACATAGATTTTCCTCTATAAAGCTTTTAAGATTCTGTGCGTTAAGTATGTCAGATATGCCATTTGCCCACCTGTTGCTGAATCTTTGCATAAGCTTTGTCTCTCTAACGTTTTCTGCTCTTTCTTCACTTCAGTCCTAGACAGGTTGCATGTCTTTGCTACATACACTGTAGTGCCATATAATTTGACCAGATAATACTCATCATGCTCATAATTACACTTTCTATATGTACATTCCATTTAGGCCATCTGCCTAGATTCCATACTACATAAAGATAAGGACTGTGACTGCAATATTTACCACCAGCATACAGCCTACATGCAGAGGAGAAAAATCATCATGAAATTGCTGATTTAACTATCAAGATTCCCAGGTGATGCAGTGGTAAACAACCCACCTGCCAATGCAGGAGACATGAGAGACATGGGTTTAATCCTTGGGTCAGGAAGATCTCTTGGAGAAGGCAATAGCAACCCACTCCAGTATTCTTGCCGGGGAAATCCCATGGACAGAGGAGCCTGGAAGGCTACAGTCCATAGGGTCACAAAAAGCTGGACATGACTGAAGCAGCTTAGGATGAAAGCATGTCTGTGGAATGGTAAAATATTAAGTTTTGAGTTCTTTGGTATCTGATGTTTTAAACTAACACATTAGAGAGAAATTAAGGACTGTCAGAATTTCTAGTGAAGACCTCCATTGAACAGTCTGTCTCAATTGCCAGATATTTCAAAATTGCCTATGTTGGTGCTAGATAAATGACAATAATAACATCTGTTAACTTAGAGTAAGTAAAACATCACTTAACATCTTTGAACCAAAGGAATGAGCGAATACCAGAGGAGAACTAGCAGGCTGCGGATTGGCCCATCCCCTATCGTAGGCAGGGAGGCAGGCAGGCGACAGCCAGAGCTGGAAGTCAAGAGGCAAATTCGGCCCCAGAGACGGCATCCTCTACCAAACTGCAAGCAGGCTCCCAGTTGCTAACCAAGTCTTCCTGGGATCCTGGATGGTTGACATCCACTGGGAGGGTCACAGCCAGAGATCAACTCCCCAGAAAAGACGCACGGCACACCTGAGATGGTGTTCCCACTTCGCAACCAGGAAACCAAGCAGCTGGGACGGGGGAGGCGGTAAGACGCACCACACCTGGGGAGTGTGCACTCTCCAAGCATCTGGTCGCCTCAGCTGCGCGGACCTGGGAAGGGCACAAAGCGCAGACCCAACGGAGCCTGCGCCTTTGTGGAATACCCAAGAACCTGAACCTGAGCAGCTTAGACCTGGGAAGTGCACACAACCCAGGGTCTGCTTTAGATAGTTCTGCTGCAGAGCAACCTGGAGCCTAAGAAGTGTAGACTGGGAAAACACACACACCGTGAGTGGGGGCAAACCCAGTGTGGCCCAGGCACTGCGAGCACTCCCCACACAGGCCAGTGATATTTGTTTGCAGTGTTACTCCCGCCCCACAGCACAACTAAACAAGTGAGCCTAAATAAGTGACCAACTTCACTCCCTTGTGTCAGAGTGGAAATTAAGACACTGAAGAGACATGCAAACAGAAGAAGCCAAAATAAACAGAGACAACTGTTTTGGAAGTGACAGGTGCAACAGGTTAAAACCTTGTAGTTAGCACTGTACATATTGGAAGGGGCCTATAGATCTTGAGAAGTATAAGCTGGAACAAGGAACTATCTGAAACTGAACTCACCCCACACTGCCCACAACAGCTCCAGAGAAATTCCGAGATATATTTTTACTATTATCATTTTTTAAAAATTTTTAAGTCCTCTATTACTCCTTTAATTTTCATTTTTATAATCTACTATTACCTTGCAAAAAAAAGATGCTATTTATAAAGCAAACTTCATATATATTTTTGTGATTTTTTTTTTAAATTTTTTAATATTGTATTTTTGAGAGTCTAATCTCTACTCTAGATTTTTAATCTTTGCTTTTTGGTATTTGTTATCAATTTTGTACCTTTAAGAACCCAATCTTCAGTACCAATTTTACTTAGGATTGTGTTTACTGGCTTGATTGCCCTCTTCTCAATTTGACTCTCCTTTTTCTCCCCTAGGTCGCCTTTATCTCCTCCCTCCCCCCTTCTCTTCACTACCCAACTCTATGAATCTCTTTGCATATTCCAGGCCGTGGAGAACACTTAGGGAACTAATTACTGGCTAGATCTGTCTCTCTCCTTTTGAACCCCACTCTTCTCCTCCTGGTCACCTCTATCTCCTTCCTACCTCTTCTCTTCTCTACGTAACTCTGTGAACCTCTCTGGGTGTACCAGACGATGGAGAGCACATAGGGATTTGATTACTGGCTAGATTGCTCTCTCCCCTTTTGATTTCCCCTCTTCTCCTCGTGGTCACTTCTATCTCCCCTCCTTCCTCTTCTCTTCTTCAAGTAACTCAGTGAACCTTTCTGGGTGCCCGTCATTGTGGAGAATCTTTTCTCTATTAACCTAGATGTTTTATCATCAGTGCTATATGGATGGAGAAGTCTTGAGGCTACTCTAAGAATAAGACTGAAAACTAGAGGCAGGAGGCTTAAGTCCAAGACCTGAGAACACCAGAGAACTCTTGACTCCAGGGAACATTAATCGATAAGAGCTCATCCTAAAGTCTCCATACCTACACTGAAACCAAGCTTCAGCCAAGAGCCAACAAGTTCCAGAGCAAGGCATACCATGCAAATTCTCCAGCAATGCAGGAACATAGCCCTGAGCTTTAATATACAGGCTGCCCAAAGTCACACCAAACCACAGACATCTCAAAACTCACTACTGCACACTTCATTGCACTCCAGAGAGAAGAAATCCAGCTCCACCCACCAGAACACCAGTGCAAGCTTCCCTAACCAGGAAACCTCGACCAACCCCACCCACAGGCAGGAACCTCCACAATAAAGAGGAACCACAAACTGCCAGAATACAGAAAGGCCCACCCCAAACACAGCAATCTAAACAAGATGAAAAGGCAGAGAAATACTTAGCAGGTAAAGGAACATGATAAATGCAAACCAAACTAAACCAAAGAGGAGGAGATAGGGAGTCTACCGGAAAAAGAATTCAGAATAATGATAGTAAAAATGATACAAAATCTTGAAAACAAAATGGAGTTACAGGTAAATAGCCTGGAGACAAAGATTGAGAAGATGCAAGAAATGTTTAACAAGGACCTAGAAGAAATAAAAAAGAGTCAATCAATAATGAATAATGCAATAAATGAGATCAAAATCACTCTGGAGGGAACCATCAGTAGAATAACTGAGGCAGGAGACAGGATAACTGAGGTGGAAGATAGAATGGTGGAAATAAATGAAGCAGAGAGGAAAAAGGAAAAAAGAATTAAAAGAAATGAGGACAACCTCAGAGACATAAGGGACAATGTCAAACGCCCCAACATTCAAATCATAGGAGTCCCAGAAGAAGACAAAAAGAAAGGTCATGAGAAAATACTTGAGGAGATAATATTTGAAAACTTCCCTAAAATGGGGAAGCAAATAGTCACCCAAGTCCAAGAAACCCAGAGAGTTCCAAACAGGATAAACCCAAGGCGAAACACCCCAAGACCCACATTAGTCAAATTAACAAAGATCAAACACAAAGAACAAATATTAAAAGCAAGGGAAAAACAACAAATAACACACAAGGGGATTCCCATAAGGATAACAGCTGATCTATCAATAGAAACCCTTCAGGCCAGAAGGGAATGGCAGGACATCCTTAAAGTGATGAAAGAGAAAAACCTACAACCCAGATTACTGTACCCAGCAAGGATCTCACTCAAATATGAAGGAGAAATCAAAGCTTTACAGATAAGCAAAAACTGAGAGAATTCAGCACCACCAAACCAGTTCTTCAACAAATGCTAAAGGATCTTCCCTAAAGAGGAAACACAGAAAAGGCACATAAACTTGAACTCCCAAAAACAAAGTAAATGGCAACAGGATCATATTATCAATAATTACCTTAAATGTAAGTGGGCTGAATGCCCCAATCAAAAGACAGACTGACTGAATGGGTACAAAAACAAGACCCCTATATTTGCCGTCTACAAGACTCACCTCAAAACAAGCGAACATACAGAATGAAAGTGAAGGACTAGAAAAAAGTATTTCATGCAAATGGAGACCAAAATAAAGCAGGAGTAGCAATACTCATATCAGATAAAATAGACTTTGAAATAAAGGTTGTGAAAAGAGACAAAGAAGCACACTACATAATGATCAAAGGATCAATCCAAGAAGAAGATATAACAATTATAAATATATATGCACCCAACATAGGAGCACCACAATATGTAAGGCAAATGCTAACAAGTATGAAAGGGGAAATTAACAATAACACAGAAATGGTGGGAGACGTTAATACCCTACTCACACCTATGGATAGATCAACTAAACAGAAAATTAGCAAGGAAATGCAAACTTGATTTCATACAATGGATCAGTTAGACCTAATTGATAACTATAGGACATTTCACCCCAAAACAATGAATTTCACCTTTTTGTCAAGTGCACACAGAACCTTCTCCAGGATAGATCACATCCTGGGCCATAAATCTAGCCTTGGTAAATTCAAAAAACTTGAAATCATTCCAAGCATCTTTTCTGATCACAATGCAGTAAGATCATATGTCAACTATAGGGCGGGAAAAAAAAAAAAAAAAACTATTAAAATTTCAAACATATGAAGGCTAAACAACATGCTTCTGAATAACCAACAAATCACAGAAGAAATCAAAAAAGAAATCAAAATATGCATAGAAACAAATGAAAATGAAAACACAACAATCCAAAACCTATGGGACACTGTAAAATCAGTGCGAAGGGGAAGGTTCATAGCAATACAGACTTGCCTCAAGAAACAAGAAAGAAGCCAAATAAATAATCTAACTCTACACTTAAAGTAATTAGAAAAGGAAGAAATGAAGAACCCCAAGGTGACTAGAAGGAAAGAAATTATAAACATTGGGGCAGAAATAAATGCAAAAGAAACAAAAGAGACCATAACAAAAATCAACAAAGTTAAAAGCTGGTTCTTTGAGAAGATAAATAAAATAGCAAACTATTAACCAGACTCATCAAGAAACAAAGGGAGAAGAGTCAAATCAACAAAATTAGAAATGAAAATGGAGAAATCACAATGGACAACACAGAAATACAAAGGATCATAAGGGACTACTAACAGCAAATATATGCCAATAAAATGGACAACTTGAAAGAAATGGACAAATTCCTAGAAAAGTATAACTTTCCAAAACTGAACCAGGAAGAAATAGAAAATCTTAACAGACCCATCACAAGCAAGGAAATCAAAACTGTAATCAGAAATCTTCCATCAAACAAAAGCCCAGGACTAAACGGCTTCACAGCTGAATTCTACCAAATATTTAGAGAAGAGCTAACATCTATCCTACTCAAACTCTTCCAGAAAATTGCAGAAGAAGGTAAATTTCCAAACTCACTCTATGAGGCCACCATCACCCTAATACAAAACCAGACAAAGATGCCAGAAGAAAAGAAAACTACAGGCCAGTATCACTGATGAACATAGATGCAAAAATCCTTAACAAAATCCTAGCCAACAGAATCCAACAACATATTAAAAAGATTATACATCATGACCAAGTGGGTTTTATTCCAGGGATGCAAGGATATTCTTGAATATCTGCAAATCAATCAATGTAGTACACCACATTAACAAATTGAAACATAAAAACCATATGATTATCTCAATAGATGCAGAGGAAGCCTTTGACAAAATTCAACATCCATTTATGATAAAAACCCTCCAGAAAGCAGGAATAGGAGGAACATACCTCAACATAATAAAAGCTATATATGACAAACCCACAGCAAACAATATCCTCAATGGCGAAAAATTGAAAGCATTTCTCCTAAAGTCAGGAACAAGACAAGGGTGCCCACTCTCACCACTACTATTCAACATAGTTTTGGAAGTTTTAGCAACAGCACTCAGAGAAGAAAAAGAATGAAAAAGAATACAGATAGGAAAAGAAGAAGTGGAACTCTCACTGTTTGCAGATGACATGATCCTCTACATAGAAAACCCTAAAGACTCCACCAGAAAATTACTAGAGCTAATCACTGAATATAGTTATATTGCAGGATATAAAATTAACACAAAGAAATCCCTTGCATTCGTATACACTAGCAATGAGAAAACAGAAAGAGAAATTAAGGAAACAATTCCATTCACCATTGCAATGAAAAGAATAAAATACTTAGGAATAAGTCTACCTAAAAAACAACAAAAAAAACTATATATAGAAAACTATAAAACACTGATGAAAGAAATCAAAGATGACACAAATCGATGGAGAAATATACCATGTTCATGGATTAGAAGAATAAATATAGTGAAAATGAGTATAACTACCCAAAGCAATCTATTCAGTTCAGTTCAGATCAGTCGCTCAGTTGTGTCTGACTCTTCAAGCTACCAATGGTATTTTTCAGAGAACTAGAACAAATTATCTCTCAATATGTATGGAAATACAAAAAAACCTCTAAGAGCCAAAGCAATTTTGAGAAAGAAGAATGATACTGGAAGAATCAACCTGCCTGACTTCAGGCTATACCACAAAGCTACAGTCATCAAGACAGTATGGTACTGGCACAAAGACAGAAATATAGATCAATGGAACAAAACAGAAAGCCTAGAGATAAATCCACACACCTATGGACACCTTATCTTTGACAAAGGAGGCAAGAATATACAATGGAGGAAAAACAATATCTTTGACAAGTGGTGCTGGGAAAACTGGTCAACCACTTGTAAAAGAATGCAACTAGAACACTTTCTAACACCACACACAAAAATAAACTCAAAATGGATTAAAGATCTAAATGTAAGACCAGAAACTATAAAACTCCCAGAGGAAAACGTAGGCAAAACACTCTCTGACATAAATCACAGCAGGATTCTCTATGACCCACTTCCTAGAATAATGGAAATAAAAGCAAAAATAAACAAATGGGACCTAATTAACTTAAAGCCTTTTGCACAATGAAGGAAACTATAAGCAAAGTGAAAAGACAGCCTTCAGTATGGGAGAAAATAATAGCAAACAAAGCAACTGACAAAGAATTAATCTCAAAAATATACAAGCAACTCCTGCAGCTCAATTCCAGAAAAATAAAGGGCCCAATCAAAAAATGGGCCCAAGAACTAAACAAACATTTCTCCAAAGAAGACATACAGATGGCTAACAAGCACATTAAAAGATGTTCAATGTCACTCATTATCAGAGAAATGAAAATCAAAACCTCAATGAGGTACCATCTCACGCCAGTCAGAAAAGCTGCTATCCAAAAGTCTACAAGCAATAAATGCTGGACAGGGTGTGGAGAAAAGGGAACCCTCTTACGTGGTTGGTGGGAATGCAAACTAGTATAGCCACTATGAAGAACAGTGTGGAGATTCCTTAAAAAACTGGAAATAGAAGTGCCATATGACCCAGCAATCCCACTGCTGGGCATACACACCGAGGAAACCAGAATTGAAAGAGACATGTATACCCTAATATTCATCACAGCACTGTTTATAATAGCCAGGACAAGGAAGCAACCTAGACATCCATCAGCAGAGGAATGAATAAGAAAGCTGTGGTACATATACACAATGGAAGCCATTAAAAAGAATACATCTGAATCAGTTCTAATGAGGTGGATGAAACTGGAGCCTATTATACAGAGTGAGGTAAGTCAGAAAGAAAAACACCAATACGGTATACTAATGCATATATATGGAATTTAGAAAGATGGAAACAATGACTCTATATGTGAGACAGAAAAAGAGACACAGATGTATAGAACAGTCTTTTGGACTCTGTGGGAGAAGGCAAGGGTGGGATGATTTGAGAGAATAGCATTGAAACATGTATCTTATCATATGTGAAATAGATTGCCAGTCCAAGTTTGATGCATGAGACAGGGTGCTCAGGGCTGGTGCACTGGATGACCCTGAAGGTTGGTATGGGGAACACATGTACACCCATGGCTGACTCATGTCAATGTATGGCAAAAACCACTATAATACTGTAAAGTAATTAGCCTCCAATTTAAAAAATGCTTACCAAATTAAAAAACTATGATAAATTTAAAAAAAAAAAAAGGAGAGGTAGTGAGACAGCTCCCACCTGTTCATTCTCCTTTGGTGTTTGAGAAAGTCTGAAAACACCTGCATCTCAACCGTGCTAAGTAAGGACTCAGTTCGCCTAACACTGAGGGGCCAGCGAATCTGCCCAGAACTCCAGGGGTGGTGGTAGTGGTTGTAGAGCCAAGTACCAGAGATGCTCTGCTCCACCCAGCCCTACTCCTGCCCTGAACTCTGGAGACCTTGTTCCTACAAGATAAGCAAAACCTCTTACACGCTTCACAGAACCCATCCACACCCATATACACACAACAGACCCTCCAAAAAAAGGGGGGGTAATAAAATGATTATTGATTTTAATACAAAAGATCATTTGCATTTACTGAGAACCTACTAATTCTGTCCACTCTATTTTTTTAAAAACAGATTTTATTTAAATGTTTTACATTACACTGAACATTTGCTAATGTCACTGAAAATGTGACTAATGTTTTAATATTGACTCCGAATAAGTTTGGTTTTAATTCTGTTTTTTAGTTTTTTCTTCTGTTAGTCATAAATCCCATTTCTCTATGTCAGTTTCTCAAATGTTTGAAAATGTCTGTCAGATTATCATATTTTCTATAAAATACTCATCACCTTTAGATTAAATTTTTTAGTTAATTTTAATTTTTTTAACATGCACACGATTTACGACAATCCTAATTTCACAATTCAGTATGCAAATCTGCCCTTTATACTTGCCACCTCTGTTCATTTTCATCAATATAAAAGTCACTTAAAAAAATCAGAAACTAGCACATTATGTTCTTATGTCCTTAACTCTACTTCAGCTTTGTATTTTTGGAACATATGCATATATATACATATTTTCATGTGAATATATTCAGGATTCCTGACAAAATTTTGTATTCATCTCTTTTATTTAACATAAATATTATTATAATCATTTCCTAAACTCACCATAGTCATAACTTGTCACATAAATTAGTGTTTGCCAGTAAGCTATAAATTATTTATACTTTTTTCTACAGTTGAGCTTTGCTGTCAACAATTTTTTTAAGTTGACTATACAGAAACAATAGATATTTCTATTTCAAAAAGATTTTTTTAAACATTAAGTATTTGAAAATATTGGCCAACAGTTGAAAAAATTTGGGTCATGGTTTCCAAAAACATGCCAATTTTTAAGATGATACCATGGCATAGAATCCACTTTAGTGTAACACAATGTAAGAACATTTACAGCTTACTAATTTTATTTCTGCAAAATGATAACTCAGGAATGCATTTGTGGAATTATTTTCAAAGGAAACTGAATTATATTTGGTATTGCTAGTTTCAGCAAATGTCATAATTTACTGTGATTAATTTTGAGTTTGTTATAAAAATTATTTGTGGAAAAACTTATTTCATTAAACTAAAATTTATTGACAGTTTTAAGGCATAGAGTTATAATAGTAAATATACAGAAATACTTTCCTTCATAAACTGTATATCCTAACAGGCACAGATAGATGATATCATCATATTAAAATACAAGAAAGGTGAAAGACAACTTGGGAGAAGGTCTCGAAAAATTATAGGAAGTTTATTTTCCTTAAAAACAAGAGTGCTACTAATAACTGGTTTGGTGTGAAAAGTGCACAATTGTTTAGACACAAGCTATATGCACGCTTCCCAGCGGAATATTAGTCCTAAGTATATGCATTTAAAAACACCTGATGTATTTCAGGTGTCATTTCAAGTCACTTTTTTCCCAAAAAGATTAAGTGAAAATCAAACACAATTTTAATAACTCTCTGTAACAGGTCTGATCTTAAGGGAATGACACAATTACTTACACTGCAATTAAAAACAAGCTTACATTCTGCAGTTGAAAATACTGCAACATTGTTGATCAGCTGCACCCCAATACAAAATAAAAAGTTTAAAAAAATCAGCTTATATTCTTAAAATTTTATCTCATTTGGCTTGAAAATTCAAAAAAGTTCTGAGGATGACAAAATTATAATTGTATGTAATTAAAGCATTAAAAGTATTTCTATGCAATGTCCATGTACCTTCCTGCTACTCATTATTTACTTGTGGAATAATGTATATTTTGCAAACTTGCATTTTTTAAAAACTTGAAGATTTTTAAAAACTTGTTGAAAAATACTGAAGAGCTAAATTATAAGCATCAATAATTAGAAAAACAGTTCAAAAATGTTATTTTTCAATTTGGTCTATTTTTAAAGACACATTACTTTTATTTTCTTCTTTTTCACCATTTGGAGATGTGTTTAAGTTACCCATACCAGATTTCTCATATTGTAATACGCATTAAAACTGTTTGCTGGGAGGGGCTTCCCAGATAGCTCAGGTGGTATGCAGTGCAGGAGATCCCAGTTCAATTCCTGGTTTGGGAAGATCTGCTGGAGAAGGGACAGGCTACGCACGCCAGTATTCTTGGGCTTCCCTTGTGACTGAGCTGGTAAATAATCCATCTGCAATGCAGGAGACCTGGGTTCAATCCTGGGTTGAGAAGATCCCCAGGAGAAGGGAAAGGCTACCCACTCCAGTATTCTGGCCTAGAGAATTCCATGGACAGCCCATGAGGGTCACAAAGAATCGGACACGACTGAGTGACTTTCACTTTCTTTTCTTAAAATATATAATCTACTTCTGTAAACCTGAGGTGAGGCCTAGTATTTTCATTTCTAATATGCTGTCAGGTGATATTGAGTCTATGAACTACATTTTGAATAGCAAGGATTAGTGCAAACTAGCAGTGAAAGCAAATAACTGAATTTTGTACCTCTCATGGTTAAAAAAAAAAGTAGCTATTATCCAGTCAACTTTTCTGTATCAACTTCTATTATAGGAGTAATGTTCAGTGTGTTAAAGAATAACTTTTAAGGTAATCAAATACCTTGCCTTCACTATGGCATTTGATCACCCATAAGTGCCATTTGTTGGCTCACTGGCTCCTCTACCAACACTACTCTCATAAAACTGAACCTAAACTAAAAGAAGCAAAACATTTGGGAAATTCCATTGTAAGAATTCCTCCCAAAAATGTGTTTCCAATTGCAACAGATTTAATGTTTCATAACATTATTTTTCATGTAAGTGGAACACTTAGTTTTTATTCTTTTAGCCACTTCCCTAGCAATATTTTTAAAAGTCATATTAAAGTTGAATTAGACTTTGCAAGTACAAAAGTTAAGAAATAAATTTTAATAATTGATAACTGTAAGACCTTAATGTGTTATTCCTACAATTTTTAGAGGCCTAATTATCGTATTTTCAAAAGTGAAATTAGATATAATATCTAAAAATCAATACTAAACATTATGCCAATAAGTCAGCAATAACATTTCAAATTATATTGAATTGAAATTACAATATCAATTGACAATTCATTCAATTAAACTCAATGAATATAAGTCATATTCAATGAATGATTACTCATATATCTGTGTCTATGTACCACTGATTTATTTCTGAACAATATCATTGTTGAAACCATTGTGTCATAAAAGTAGTAATCCTTATATTCCTTTTAAAAAATTCTTGACTATAAAGTGAAAAAGGGTATCTTATAAAAATAGACTATGCTCAGAAACTAAAATTTTATTTGGTATCCAGATTTTTAAAAAACTTGCAATTATAAACAAAATAGGATATTAATTATGAATGGAATAAAAATTGTAAATAAGGTAGAAAACAAACTGGGATGGAAGGGCAAAATGAAAAAAAATTTACTGATCCAAAAACCAGAAATAATGAAGAAGAAATAAGAATACTTAATTAGTGGAGCAAATATAATACAAGTATATGATGGTATAAGATTACAGTAGATATTAACCCTAATTTAGAAATAACTTAAAGTTAATTTTAAACAGACTATAAACTCTAAATAATATACAACATCAGTCAGAATGAAAAAAAAAAATACCCAACAACAAGCTATTGACTATGCTAACTGAAAAAAGTCAGACAGAAAAGAATAAATACTATATATTTAATAATATACAAGAGACTTCAGTTAACACAAAATATTATATGTAACAGAAACAGGTACATTCTGCATCAAATTTTAGCAAATCCAGACAATTATTTAGATCAAATTTAGGAATGGGCTAAATAGACACTAAATAGACATTAAATTTGTCAACTCTCAAAAGCACAAACTTTATTCTCAAGAGTCAATTAAGGGGAAAAAAAAAAAAAAGTCCATTCAGGGAAAGAAAAAAATCCTTAAAACAAATGGAAGCTCAATTTATTTCTGAGTTTATTAAAATTAAAAATTTTTATTTTATCTTTTCAAGTCAATTTTCACAAGATATATTGGTCTATTATTTTCTTTTTTTGAGAAGTGTTTGATTTTGATCTAGAGTAATATCAGTTTCATTGAATGTTCTGGGAAGTGTTTTCCCTAATTCTATCTTTAGGAAGAGTTGTGAATGATTGGTAATTTTTCCCTAAGTATTTGGGAAAACTCAGTAACGAAGCCATTTGTTCCTGGGCTTTCATTTGTACAACTCTGTCTCTTAAAGTTAAGAAGTTTCAACTGTAACTCCTTTAATCCATGGGAAATTAGAGACAGAAATAGAAAAACTGACCTGGCTATTGTTCTTGGTTGTTTTCTTAAAAAAAAAAAAAAAAAAAAATTGATTTTGAAAATTGGTAGTGTGTAATAAAAAATGAGGAAATCTTTCTTTCATGAAGGCTATCCATTCACAATGTAGTCTTTTAAAATTTTAAGTCCTGTGAATTTTAGCTACCTTAGGTTATCTAATTTTATCTAATTTAATCCTAGCAAGAACCACAGGAGATTCTATCATCTCGATATGACATATGAGGAAACAAAAGCGAAAACAAGTTCAGAGGTATCTGGTACTATTTATGAGCAAGAATTCAAATATCATCATTCTGCCTCAATTACTTAATGAACTGGCAAATGGGTAAATTACTAACCTCCTCTCTCAGTTTTTTCATCTCTAAAATGAGATTAGCACTAACTACTTCTTAGGATTACTATATAAACAAAATGCATGTAAAGTGCTTGTGACAGTGCCTGGCTTAGAGTATGTGCTCAATATTAGCAGGGATTTTTTTTTTTTTTTAACTATTACCAAGTATTTCCCACATACCACCATTCAAAAACTCTTGAGTTTCAAGGAAAATAAGAAACAATACCTCAGATTGGAAAATAATCATTTAAAAGGAATTAATTGATTCCAGTCACATATAAACCATTTTACTATTATTATTTTGTACCTTCTGATTTTACTACATGTCCATCTAGTCAAAAAACAAAAATATTTAAACACAGGAAAAAGCACATAAGATATGAAGTGGTCTTTGTATAAACGCCCATCCATTTAAAAATAGATTTATACTGCCTGTTTACAGTTTTGTGTTTTATCATTGATAGGAATATTAGAATCAGTTTTTCTCTTTTAAACTAAGTACGTTTAAGATGCAAATACTTAAAACATATTGCAGTAGATTCCTTTAATTCTTTAAAAAAAATTGTCTAAATAATTTGCACATGTCACAGTTAAACTTAATTTAAATATATAGCTGTTGCAGTAACAAAACTTTCAATCTGTACTTTCCTAATAAAATCCTACAGTAAGCTGTGTTCAGGCACTTTTATTATTTTCTAGGAGTTGTTACGAGTAGATTCTTCTATTTGCACAATTCATTATACTTCTCAAAACAGTTTCCTGTGTACCATCTTATTTGTCCTTCTCAATAGTCCCTAGTGAATGGTAAGACATTCAGGAGACTTCTCTTTCCCATTTTAAAGATATGAAAAATCAAGGTGGTTCCTGTGCTCATTACCATCCTGGGTCTGGAATTCAAGTCTCTTGAGCCTATATTAATGCTTACCAACTGTCAATCCAAGGCCTTAAGTTATACTGCATGGGAAAATGAACTCTGTAACTGAAAGGGTATTATAGCATGAGTGCCAAAACTGCAGCAACAACTTCTATCAAAATTTTACCCTCGTGGTCCTTGGAAGATAATGTGCTAGTTGAACTGTAGTACAGAGATAATAAGGTGTGAAGCAATGTTGGCATCCATTTTCAGACCGGTTAGAAAACCTGTTTGTTGTGCAATATTTATCCTAATAACACAGTTAGAACATTCTAGCCTTCTCATGATCTGGTTACCTAGCTTGTTAGCTTGTTCAAACTGACTGGTGCACAGGCAACTTCCCACACAATTCTCTACCTCTGCTCAAAGTATAATTTCAGCAAATGTACAACATGGCAGTGATTCTATTCATAACCCCCAAACAATGGGAGCAAAATGCTGAAATATAAATGATTTCAAAGAACAATAAGATTCTTTCCTTTAAAAAAATCTACTTATTAAAAAATTAAAAAGTTTCATTTCCTAAATTAGAGGTAAAGAGACTAAACTGTGGCCCAACTTTGTCCTCTCAAGCTTTTACTAGTCTATTCAGTTTAATTTCCATCAACCAGCATTCATTTGTTTCATGCCCAGGAGTTAATCAACAAGGTCCAGCTCCTTCCTACCATCACCATAAATTTGACTTCAGGTCTTGGGAAACAAGACTCAAACAACTGAAAGATTAAGATGTCAGTGTAGTAGACCAACAGCATTCAGACTATAATAATTTATTGCAACCATTACTTATCCAGTAGTTAATATGTATCACACTTCCTTGTCCTATTTACACAAATCCTAATATAATCCTAACAACCCCATCAGGTATTATACCCGTTATTTGGGAAGAACCGGGCCACAAAGGGTAAGTAAATAGCCCAAAGCAACAGCAATGAAAGGCAGATGAAGCTCTTAAATCAGGGCCTTAATTTCAACTACTATACCAAAAAATGTCTCACCCTCAATTCTAGTATCAACACAATCCTTAAACTAATCACATGACCTTGGGTCAGTCATTTCTCAGCCCTGAGCCTCAGTTTCCTTAACAGTAAAATGACCCGCCTCAGTGAGCTTAGGAAGGTTTTCCAGCTTTTACTGTCCTGTGAATTTCACAGTGGATTACTCCCCACTGCGAGGAGGCTTGGTCCCATAACAGACCTTTACCCAATCTTCCCGCCCCGCTCAGGGCTTGCTTCCCAGGCAGCCAGCAGAAGGCCTAAAGAAAAGCCTAGAAGCAAAGCCAGAGGAAGAAGTTCTCCTTCCCAGAGTTCAAGGAAGGCTCTGGGACACCTGCAACACCTCACGTGAGAACTGGGCTAGCTCCCCAGCCCAATCATCCGAAGTTCAGGCTGGGGCTTCACCCCTCACATGTGGCGCGACCTGGGAGTCCTGGGCCCTTGAAACCTGGGCCCTTAAAACCCTGTCCAACTGCTTGCCCTCGCAGGCCCCTCAGTTTCCAGGTCCCGGGACCTCCGTGGCCCACACCCAGACCTCCTGGGTTCTAACTGGGTTTCTGAGGGCACGCGCCGGCCTCCGGACTCACCTGGAGTCTGACGAAACGCATGTGGCCCCTGAGCGCCCTCTCGCCTCACTGTGGGTCCCGCGCCACACGGAGGTAGAAGCAGAAGCAACGGTCCCTCAGAGCCGCAGTGCAAGAAGCCTCTGCAATGTCTCCTGCCGCCGGGCCAGAGAGTCCCACCGCTGGAAGCCCCTAACTTCTCATTTTAGCAGTTTGCGGTTTTCCAGTATTTGCTGTTTATCCCACTGTTGTATATATTGTGTATTGAGGTGAGGTTGAAGAGCAGTAGAAAACTTAACTACTGTAGTTCATCGTGTCCAGAATGAGCGGAATGATTTTACTCAAGAAACTATATCTGGGTAACTGTATCTTCAAGAGTACCTGGTTTAGAAGTGAAGGTTGTGGCCTTACCTCTGAGACTAATAATGTGATAATGGAAGTTATTAGGCAGTGAGTGTATTTTGCAGGTTGGAGCAATGTAAATAATTTGGGGCCAGATTGTAGACTGAGACAGCTTTAAATACGAAAACAAATTAGTTGATGCTCCTCTCAATAAGAGGTAAAGTCGATGTCCCCTACGCTTAAATCTCGGCAGGCTTGCTACTGACTTATAAACAATAGAACGAGGCAGAGAGGATGCTGCGTGATTTCTGAGGCTAGAACATAAAATATAGGATATCTTCTCCTTTCTTGACGGACCGTTTGTGCTTGGAACACCTGGTTGCCACGTTAGAGGTCAGTATCCTAACCTGTCAAGTCGGAGCAGCCTTGTGTGGGTGTTCGCCCGGCTGTGCTCACGACAGGCAGCAGTTAGCATTGACTTGCACCCTTGTTCCCCCTCAGCCCCTTCCCCTGCCTGAGGGAACGGGATGCAGTTAAAGAGAACAGAGATGTTCCTCAGGAGACTCCTGCCTGAGGGAATGGGGCGCAGTTACAGAAAAAGGGGTCCTCGGTAAAATCCAGCCTGAGATAGCGAGGTGCAGTTACAGAGAATAATGTTCCTCAGGAGAATCCCCCGTCTGAGGAAGCGGATTGCTGTTACAGAGAAAGGGGCCCCTGCAGAATCTAGCCTGAGGAAGCGGAATCCAGTCACAGAGAGCGAGGTTTCTCAGGAGAATACTGCCTGAGGTAGTGGGGTGCAGTTAGAGAACGTGGTGCGGGGAGATTCAAGTCTGAAGTCACCCGGAGGCCTTACAGAGAAGTGAAACATCTTGAACTTAGAAAAAAATACTAATATTTTGCATAGCATTAGTAACTGGGACAAGATAATAAAGACAGGAAAGAAAGTAGTAAAACTCATTATTCATAGAAAACCTAGTGTACGATAAAGATGTCCAAGCTTATTGTTTAAAAACCCATACAGTGTTAAGGAGAAAACAAAGACAATCAATGGTGGGATATGCCATGTTTTTGGATTGGAAAACTCAGTTCAATTTAAAAAGTTAGTTACCCTAAATTGAATTACCTATTTAATGAAATTCCAATCAAAATTCCATTTGGCAATCTTTTGGAGAGTAGGGGAGTTGATTCTGAAGTGTCTAAAAGAATGTAAATAATAAATGTAAATTCTTTCCTTTAGCAAAAGAGAGAGCAGAGGACTGATAACAAATGGTAAGTGGTTCATTGATTTAATGATGGAAATTTGAGGATATAGTTATCTAAAGATAGTTTATTGTATGTGCATGAGGCAGCATTAGTTTTGGGATTTGGAATATGATAAAAGTAGAGACTTTTTGAAGGAGCCAGTATTTGTAAGCCCAGTTGAGAATGATGACTAGAATATTTAATATTTAATATAAGCTTCAGGTTAAATTTTCTAAATTTGCTTTAGTCACTATAATGATATTCAGGTCTAATTCACCCAGTCATTCTGATAGCTTAAACATTCCATTTTGAGTAAGAACTGAAGTTTTAGAATAAGGCAAAAACCAATAAGTATCTCTGAGTAGCTTTGGGGTAATAAAAGCAGTACTCATTTATACATCAGATAAATCTTCCTTGTTAAAAATGTGACATTATGCAATTGAAGGAATGGTTTTAATATTTTGCAGTATGTATTTGTAAAATAACCTTATAAATCATAAATTTCAAGTATTCCACCTTTAAGGAAGTAAAAGTTTTTATTATCACTGTATTATTGCTAAGAAAATGTGTTGAAAAGGTGAGAAATGTATGTGACATTTGAATTTGATATAAACCAAGTCTGATTATAGTGTGGATTTTCTATGACAATTTCTAAGAATTTCCACATTAGTAATTACTATAGTTTCTCATCAAGAAAAGGCATTATTTGTCTTGTATCTTCTAATTAACTGTAAAATTATATGTCAAATAAATGTATTATTAAAGAAAACTCCTACATTCAAATATGTGCATCAAAGTAACCTCATTTATATTTCCGTGTGAAACATGAACAAATAAGCTAATGAGACACATTCTCTTAAGTAATATTCTTGAAAATTATTCAAGAAAAAATGATATGTGTGAATTACAAAAAGTAGAGGCTTTGTAGTAAGATGAAATTTGTATCATTTCTTTATCATTAGTTTTAACCACTTTTTTTTTGTTTGGTTTCAAGTGACTTAATCTCTATTGCTCTACTGGGGAATTTTATGCATAATAAAACATATCAAAGGGACTGTTGAGAAGAATATATCAGATAATATATATGGTGGAATTGTATTTTTAATATATCACCTATTTTGTTTTTCTTTTATTGCTTCTTTTTTCTTTCATCCATTCAATTACTTTGTATTCACTTTAAAACTTCTAGGAAAGATAGAAATAGCAGCAGAAAATATTCTGAAATGCTGAGACTTTTCTGGCCTCAAATAAGAATAACAAGAAGAAAAGATATCAAAATTATCCCTATCCTCTGAAAAACCTGGGGGAAATGTCAATAAAAGAACTAAATTAAGTTTTTGCCCCATCAGTGCCTGCAATGGCACAACAAGTCATATTGCTTTCACACTGAGCTTATAAAATGAGCTCCATGCTCAGCACACATATAAGGCACCTAGCATTGGGTCTCTGAAGAGATAAGAGCAAATATTTGACCCATTTCATCACAAATATCTTCTCACAAAATATATTTGTAGAGTCTCAAAAAGAAAAACATTAGATATTACAGTAGCTTATACATCTAGTATGTAATTGTCCTGATGAATTGTTTGAATGCTATTTGTAAATGTCCTGTATTTGGATACCTACGGTCTTTGCTGAAGCATATATCAAGTTCAAAAAGTAAGTTGCAATATGGGAGTGAGAAAGTACAGGTTTCAGAAAGGAAAACCCTTTAAAATCTCTCAATAAAAGAGGTTGCTCCTAAGGCATTAAGTATCAAAAATTCTAAAGAATGGATGTCACTTCAATCAGGAAAATAGAATTCTAGTGGGCGGATCCTATCCTGTCCTCTGACACACATCACTGACTTCTTCAGGAACACATCCATGCTGACACCAGAAGTGTTACATTTTTCCTGATAGGCCCTGATGTGTACTGAATATTAGATTTGGTAAGTAGAATAACTATTTATGTGAACATTTAGTAACTAACTATATATACACAGTTTTAAATAGGTGAAACATTGCATTATACTACATACTAATACTGTTATATTTTAAAAGAAAATAGTTTGAATTTTTCCTCAAGGTTGAGTAACTACATTATGAATTTAAGATGAAAAAGACTTAAAATTTCATGTAATACATTCATGAAAACTAAATATATTAGGCTGATTGTTAACTTGTATCAGAAGAAAATCAACATATTATAGTTAGCCTTGTTGTTTAGGGACATGTAAAATATTATTATGATAGAGTTCTTTTTATTTGTTTCTCTAAAAGTTATCAGATACTGTTTCAGAAGCTAAGTCAATGTTTTCCATTTACTATAATCTGTTAGCTATGTATTATCTCTGTGCCTTGGATTATAGTATCCAACTACTTACAATAGTTGACTTAAATCTTTGGACAGCTGTCAGAATGGCTGAAATTCACCGCTGTGAAAGTCAAAACTCATGCTAATACAATGGTAAAGATAAGTAATTAGATCTCTTTCACAATGTGGTCTGTTTTCATTGTGTCATTAACACTTCTCTCTTGTTAAGAGAGAACTCAGTGTTCAAGTAATGGAATGAAATTTGAGATACTTTTGCATTTTCTCAGGAAATTAATTGATTTTTGATGCAGATTTGTGATAACAAAGAAATGCATTTCATATGTACAGTTTAAATATGAAATGTTTCCAGGCATACTTTCTTTATTAAAAGATGTGAAATTATACTGCACATGATGTGTGTTTCTCTCTATTAAATTGGAAATTTCTAGGAGTGCATAGATTATACCTAGAGTGTAATACAAAAAAATATTCGCAGGATTATCAATATACCTTTATTATCTAATCAGTTATGATTTCCAGGAGAAACAAATGAAAAGACTTTTCTCTTTCTAAAAAGTTCGCAAAATATCTCAGGGACTTTCACAGTCTATTTAAAAATGTGTGCTACTCAAACATAAAAGGCAAATTTGCTGGAACCTATAATTCAGTTCAATTCAGTCACTCAGTCATGTCCGACTCTTTCTGACCCCATGGACTGCAGCACGCCAGGCCTCCCTGTCCATCACCAACTTCTGTAAGATTGCGCTAATTTTAAAGCTGATTAAAGTGATCTTTAGTTTGTATATTTTTATTTTCTTTTGTTGCTTTCAATTTTTTTGCACATTTTTTTATTTCTATAAATCACAGAGGTAATATATATTAACTTCTACCTGGGGCTGAAGAAGGAAAAAATATATTTGATATAAAATTACTTATCCACAGCTTCCTTTTTTAATAACACCTTCATTGAGAAATAATTCACATAACATACATCCCTTTAAAAGGGCTTCCCTCATCGCTCAGTTGGGAAAGAATCTGCCTGCAATGCAGGAGACCCTGATTTGATTCCTGGATCGGGAAGATCCCCCTGCAGAAGGGACAGGCTATTCACTCCACTATTCTTGGGTTTCCCTTGTGGTTCAGCTGATAAAGAATTTGCCTGCAATGCGGGAGACCTGGGTTCAATCCCTGGGTTGGGAAGAACTTCTGGAGGAGGGCATGGCCTCCTTTTGCCTGGAGAATCCCCATGGACAGAAGGAGCCTGGCAGACTACAGTCCATGGGGTCTCAAAGAGTGACTAAGCACAGCACAGCACATTGTCCACTTTAATACCTTATTTATAGAATGACTATGGAAAACTTTGCCCACTTCAAAATTGGGTTATTTGCATTTTTATTGTTGAGTTATAAGAACTTCTTATTTAATCTAAGATGCAAATGCTTATACTTTGGGAGTTATATATAAAAACATAGTGTCTAACCTAAAGTCTATGGTATTTACTCCCATTTTCCCCTAAGAGTTTTGTTGTTTTAGTCTTACAGTTAGGTCTATAATCCATTTTGTTTTAATTCTGTGTACAGTATAGTGTGAGGTAATAATCAAACTTCATTTTTTTGAATATGGCTATCCAGTTGTCCTAACGCCATTTTTGAAAAGGCTATTCTTTCCTCATTTAACTGTCTTGTCACCCTTCTTGAATTGATAATAACTGTAAAGGTTTATCTCTGAAATGATTTTTGTCTTCTGTCATTGGTTAGAGTGTTCCATTCATATCTATCAAGTCTAACTGCTGTATAGTATTGCTCAAGTATTCTATTTCCTTATTCACTTTTTGTGTAATTGGTCTATCCATTTTTGAAAATGGGACATTGAAGTCACCAACTATTGTCAAATCATCCATTTTTCCCTTCACTTCTGTCAATTTGCTTCCTGTAGTTTTGGAATCATTTCTTAGGTGCATGTACATTCCTATTTGTTAAGTCTGATGCAATGGCCCTTTTTCATTATAAAATGTCCTTTCACCATAGTAGCATTTTTGTCTTAAGTTCCATTTTGTCTGATATTGGTACAGCCATTCTTGGTCTCATTTTGTTACTGTTGGCATAGCATTTATTTTTCTATTCTTTTATATTTGTCCTAGTTGTCTCTTGTAGATGGCATATAGTTGGATCATATTTTTAATCATTCTGCCTCTTGGAGTGTTTAATCCATTTATGTTTAATGTAATTACTGAGAAGTTAGTCTTTGTCTGCCACTTTGTTGCTTCTTTTCCATATCACTTACATCATTCCTCTAGTCTACCATTACTGCTTTCTTTTGTGATAAACATGTTTTTTAATGTACTATTTTAATTCCTTTTTTAAATTTTACTTTATATTTCGAGGGCTTTTTTAGTGATTTTTGCAGAATAAGAAAACATATCAACTTAATTTAATTAGGATTAATACAATTTATTTTCTTTATTATATAAAAGATGTTCTTCAATAAAGTTTCCTTTTCTCTACTTTCCTTTTTACTATTATTGTCATATAAATACATATTCATACATTATAAGCTTATCAACAGTTTTATAATTATTGCTTTATGCAGTTGTGTTTTTAAATTCAGATAGGAAAATAAAAGTATATCAAACAAAAATACATTTATACTGTATTTTGTATTAAGTATATAATAAGCTTTAGTGACACTTTCTACTTGATTGTGTGGATTTGAGGTACGTTCTAATGTAATTTTTTTTTCAACCTGAAGGACTTCCTTTAATATTCCTGTGAGATAATA
This sequence comes from Muntiacus reevesi, assembly GCF_963930625.1. Classification (NCBI taxonomy): domain Eukaryota; kingdom Metazoa; phylum Chordata; class Mammalia; order Artiodactyla; family Cervidae; genus Muntiacus; species Muntiacus reevesi. The sequence goes on from NC_089260.1 coordinate 29,023,459, forward strand.
CTGCTCATGACAAATTGTCTCAGTTTTGATTTATCTAGGAATGTATTTACCTAGGAAGCTATTTTCCCCATTATTTATTCAAATATTCTTTCTATCCCTCTCTCTCTTCTCCTTCTAAGATTCCTGTTATGATTTAGATTTACATTTGATTGTGTGTTATGGATCTCTGAGATACTATTTATTCATTTCTCTTTCTGGTTCTCAGATGGTATAATCTCAATTGATCTATCTTTTAGTTGATTAATTCTGTCTTCTGTCAACTTAAATCTGCTGGTAACCCTCTCTAGTGAAATTTTTAATTTCAGTTGTACTTTTCAACTTCAGAATTTCTATTTTGATTCTTTTTAATATTTCCCTTTACTGCTACTTTCTATTTGGTGAGAGATCATTCTCATACTTCTCTTTATTTCTTTGGGTATAATTTTCTTTACCCCTTAAGTATTTATATAATACCTGACAAAGTCCCTGGTTAGTACTTCAAGTAAATGGGCTTTATCAGATATGGTTCTATTGACTTTTTTTTCCCCCTGTTTATATGATATACTTTACTATTTCTTTGAATATTTTGTAACTTTTTGTTGAAAACTAGACAAAAATCATTTGACCATAATATTCTTCTCTAGAAATCAGACTCTTTTTCCCAGTGGATGTGTTGTGGCTATTTGATGTAGTGTTTACTTCTTGTTTGGTTAGTTTACTTAGCCCCTATCCCCTGTTGTGTATGGCCACTGAACTCTGCTCAGTTAGTTCAGCACCTGACAAATGATTAGATGGTGTTTCTTTTTGTTTGTTTGTTTGTTTTTTAATGCCTTGAACCAGTATATCTTTGACATTTCCTAAGAGGCTCTGTTTGTTTGCTGGGGCACACAAGCAAGGGTCCTGCAATTTGCAACTTTGCTTCCACCTTCACTTCCTGCTCAGAGAGGGTTGAAAGTCAGTTCCATGTTTTCTCAGGTCTTTTCCTGGGCATGAACATAGCCCTGCACACGCATGTAGTCTTCTAAGTTACTGGGAGTATGTTATATGTTTTTAAAGCCTTCGATGGATATTTCATTCCCTAGGTGAGCTGTTTTTTGGTCAAACACTTGTCTGTACTAACTGGTATCATTTCTTACAGCAGCTGTTAATGTTAAACAATTGCTGCTTCCCACCCCCACCCCTCCACCCCCCTTTGACAAATACCCTGGGGATTGGGGTCTTCCCCAATTCTGGATCAGGTAAAAGCTTAAATAGTGAGAGTTGTCCAGGGATGGAACTTTCTGATGAACTTCAAACCTGATCTGCCCTTTTCAGTATCTGCTAGGTAGCTAGTCCTGTGGTAGTGGGACTGCTAGTTTTCAAGGCTATTACACATCTGAAAAGGGAGGGAAGACAGAAACAACAAAATCCATTACAAAGTTATTAAACCATTTTCCTTGAATAAACATTCCTTGGATTGCTGCAAGCTTTTGATTAATTTTGGAATGCTGAAAAAAAAATTTTTTTCAGTGTCTGGCTGCTTTTATGAGAAGAAAATTTCCATAAGCCCCATTTATTCATGATTTGGGGCTTATTCTTTATGAATTTAAAATTACCACATTGGATTGTTACCTCCCTGTAATAGAGACAAGTTTTTAACTTACTAGAAATGCATATAATTTTATAGCTTCTGTTAGTAATAGAAAAGGATTGAAACAATAGCAGTTATATTGGGAGAGTTGTGCATTAATGTTTTGTAATAATAACCAATGATATAATTGAAATATAATAAAACCTATGGTAAAATTTCTACCTCTTGCACATGACTGGACTCTTCTTAAGTAAGTCATATTATCTTTTACATGTATCTGAAAATGTGGGAGATTAAGGCAATAGGCAAAATCATGATTTTAAAGACATTTAGAACTATAGTTAAGTAGGGAACCACATTGCATTTGAATCTTGGGAGACATTCACAGAATAAAATTTCAGAAATCTAATTTGTTCCAGTATTATTATTTTGACCTATGAATTAGCTGATCTATTAAAAATGTATGTCTCCTAAGTGGTGATGAAATAATGAAGCGCTTGGTTTCTGTTTTGAACTGGGATCTTCAGGAAATGTGCTGTACACACACTTATAAGTAGTGACAAAGCATAATATTTCTACTTCATATGCACCATATTATAAAGATTTGGAAAACAATTTAGATTAAAATTCTAATTTGTTTTAATGTTTGGGATTCCTACTGTTTATGTATCTCCATGTTGAGAAAATGAATTGTTAAGCATAATTATTTTTAATGTGGTACAATATTTAAAATATTTTTACATTGTTTAAAAAGTAGGGAGTTTGAGGAAGGTCTCTGTAGCTTACCCTTAATTTTGCTGTAAATCTAATACTTCTCTTTAAAAACTGCCTTAGTATAAAAATTTTAACACTCTGAAAAAAGTAAAATAAATGTAACTGCAGTTGCTGAAAATGTGAGCTTAACTGACCTCGTTAGGAAAAAAAGGAACAAGTTATTCATATTGTGTATTAAGATATACCCTGTGAAAATGGTAAAATCTTAGACAGTTGAGCTAAAGGACAGTGAGTGTTTGGCTTGGAAATATTTGAAATGTAAGGTCCCATTTAATATTAGGTAAGATAATATTTTGGACAGTTTACCTTGGAGACCTGCTGAGACCTTTCACCATTTAAGAGTTTCTTATGACTCCTCTTAAGTATTAGATATTTATTGAAACAGGGAATACACTAGAAATAATCTAGTTGAATTGTGATTTTTTTTCTATTTTTTTAAATCAAATTACATTAAGGTAAAAATATCTATACTAGCAGGCTAGCAAACCTTTTCAACTGTGAAAATCTGGTGGTAGATATATGGATTTTGGTCTGAAGATGTTTGTTTGAAAGAGCATTTTCAAAATGAATTTGACTGCCTTTGTATGTCATATGTGAATCCTCTCATTACCTAACGCTCTTTACTGTTGCCCAGTTGCATTATTTTCCTAGGCTTTAAAGTATTTGATGTGGAAATTCCATGGCCAGAGGAGTCTGGTAGGCTACAGTCCATGGGGCTGCAAAAGAGTCAGACACGACTTAGCAACTAAAAAATAACAATACTTATCATAAGTAAGTATTTATGGGTCTTGTTGCTAGAAAAAGCAGAACTAATCTATGACAATTGTATTGAAGAAAGAAAGCAGTAATTTAAAAACAAGTTTATAGGAAGTGTGACCCACCAGGAAACAGGGTTATTCTTTTATCTGTGTATGTAGAAACAGAAAAATTGAGGTGTGGGTTTAGCTTAAAGATGTAGAAGAACTTAATCAATAAGCATAAACACTTTTACTAATTCAACAAATAACTACATATTAGGTCCTATGCTATGCACTCTTTTTAGGTACTAGGGATACAAGAAGAAAGTAAAACAGACAAGAATAGCAGTTTCCTGGCCTGGTGTCAGAGAATGTCAGAGAGCAGCAAAGGATGATTAGACATAATTGTATTCCTGAGAATTCCTTTCTGGCATCCTCACCCAACTCTCCTGCAAGAGGTAATAGAGATCAGATAAAAATTCCAAAATTTAGATTCTGCCTATCACTGAAATGGAGGGTTTATAACAGTATTTAAATTAAATATATTAAAAACAAAAAGAGATATACTGTTAAAGACCTGACCTGGTGGTTATTAAGGTGAGTATAACAAGTATAACACTGTTACAACAAATATAACACAAGTATAACACTGAAGGGAATGTGGTTGTTTCAAGAGAACTACAGAAAAAGAGAGGAACAGATATACTGTAGGAAGCTGGAGAAGAAAATCAGCTCACAATAAACAGATTTCATAGGGAATTTCAGGTCAACTTAAGTATTTTTGGTTTTAATGCTGAAACTCATGGGAAACCATTGATAATCTAAACTTTAAGGTGGCACAAACAAATGTGCATTTTTAAAGTACCCACATACACAGAGTTTGGACCTAAAGGAAGAGAGAGTATATATAGATGGCAGACTTGAGGGAAGGTGGTAGAGATAGGATCAAACACATCAGTCCCTTACAGTCAAATGCTCTACCTCTGAGCTATATAACCCCCCAAATATCAGTCATTTGATGAAATAAATATTGAAAAAAATGCAGACAATACATTTGATAAAGTAAATATAGAAAAAAAAAGTATGCAGAGAATGCATTCAGTGTTTTTTTGTTTTTTTTTAGATAGATGAATATTATGGACAGATAAGGAGCATGAAAGTGTCAAACAGGAACTGCCAAATGTCACAGAGTTTAATGGTCTTTTACTATAACAATCTTATACCATCATGGCAAAAATAAATTGACTTCCAACTCAGAGAAAATAGCCATATTTAACATGGGCACAACTGGGTGTTAAAAATAAATAAAATAGAAATTATATAACCTCAGGAAAATGTAAAAATAGTAGCCTTGTAGAGGGGCTACCAGCTAGGAATTAAGCTAACAAGATCTTTTTCTTTTAATACTGTTTACAAGAGTGCATCCTAAGTTACTTCAGTTGTGACTGACTCTTTGCCACCCTATGGACTGTAGCATGCCAGATTCCTCTGTCCGTGGGATTCTCCAGGCAGGAATACTGGAGTACGTTTCTATACCCACCTCAAGGGGAATCTTCCTGACCCAGAGGTAAAACCTGCTTCTCTCTTAAGTCTCCTGCATTGGCTGGAGGGTTCTTTACCACTAGCGCCACCTGGGAAGCCCTTATAGAAAAGTAATGAAGAATAAATAGAGTATTTCAGTATCTACTGTGTTCAAAATGTGATTGAGAATTAACAATGACTTAGAGTGCTTACTACCTTATGGAACTTGCATTATTTGTAAGTCTATAAGTGGATAGCCTTTGTAAATAACCAGCCAATAATTTCTGTGGTTATCAGTGGCCTTATGATAATGATAGTGTACTTATGATAGATGTGATAATGGAGAGACAGAAACAGTAAAAATCACAAATTATTCCATCTGTTCAGTTCAGTTCAGTCTCTCAGTGGTGTCCAACTCTTTGCGACCCCATGGACTGCAAAATGCCAGGCCTCCTTGTCCATCACCAACTCCCGGAGTTTCCCAAAACTCATGTCCATTGAGTCAGTGATGCCATCTAACCATCTCATCCTCTGTCATCCCCTTCTCCTCCTGCCTTCAATATTTCCCAACATCAGGGTCTTTTCAAATGAGTCAGCTCTTCACATCAGGTGGCCAAAGTATTGGAGTTTCAGCTTCAACATCAGTCCTTCCAATGAACACCCAGGGCTGATCTCCTTTAAGATGAACTGGTTGGATCTCCCGGCAGTCCAAGAGACTCTCAAGAGTCTTCTCCAACACCACAGTTCAAAAGCACCAATTCTTCTGTGCTCAGCTTTCTCTATAGTCCAACTCTCACAACCATACATGACCACTGGAAAAACCATAGCCTTAAAAAAAAAAAATAGCCTTGACTAGAGGGACCTTTGTAGACAAAGTAATGTCTCTGCTTTTTAATACGCTGTCTAGGTTGGTCATAACTTTCCTTCCAAGGAGTAAGCGTCTTTTAATTTCATGGCTGCAATCACCATCTGCAGTGATTTTGGAGCCCAAAAAAATAAAGTCAGCCACTGTTTCTGCTGTTTCTACATCTATTTATCATGAAGTGATGGGACCGGATGCCATGATCTTAGTTTTCTGAATGTTGAGCTTTAAGCCAACTTTTTCACTCTCCTCTTTTACTTTCATCAAGAGGCTCTTTGGTTCTTCTTCACTTTCTGCCATAGGTGGTGTCATCTGCACATCTGAGGTCATTGATGTTTCTCCTGCAATCTTGATTCCAACTTGTGCTTCTTCCAGCCCAGCATTTCTCATGATGTACTCTGCATATAAGTTAAATAAGCAGGGTGACAATGTACAGCCTTGATGTATTCCTTTTCCTATTTGGAACTAGTCTGTTGTTCTATGTCCATTTCTAACTGTTGCTTCCTAACCTGCATACAGTTTCTTAAGAAGGAGATCAGGTGGTCTGGTGTTCCCATCTCTTTCAGAATTTTCCACAGTTTATTGTGACCCACACAGTCAAAGAGTTAGGCATAGTCAATAAAGCAGAAATAGATGTTTTTTCTGGAACTCTCTTGCTTTTTCGATGATCCAGAGAATGTTGGCAATTTGATCTCTGGTTCCCCTGCCTTTTCTAAAACCAGCTTGAACATCTGGAAGTTTATGGTTCATATTGCTGAAAGCCTGACTTGGAGAATTTTGAGCATTGCTTTACTAACGAGTGAGATGAGTTCAATTGTGTGGTAGTTTGAGCATTCTTTGGCATTGCCTTTCTTTTGGATGGGAATGAAGTTTAAACTGACCTTTTCCAGTCCTGTGGCCACGGCTGAGTTTTCCAAATTGGTTGGCCTATTGAGTGCAGCACTCTCACAGAATCATCTTTTAGGATTTGAAATAACTCAACTGGAATTCTGTCATCTCCACTAGCTTTGTTCATAGTAATGCTCCCTAAGGCGCATTTGACTTCACATTCCAGGATGTCCGGCTCTAGGTGAGTGATCACAGCATTGTGATTATCCATAGATAAAAGTAAATTTTAGGATAAATTCAAACTGAATTAATTAAACTGTTCTAGCCCTTCACTCTAGACTGTGACCTAAGCCTCCAACTGAGTACTCAGAATTCTTAAGTCTGGAGAAGAGTAATATGAAATACATAGCTTTCTTTCTCCTTAACTCTCACTTTTTCTTTTTTAAAGAAAACACCTTCTTCATTACTTAAAAAAAGAGTGTTCTTATATGTAGTGTCTTATATGTAAAAAGAAATTCCTAAGTTGGTATTTGCTTTGGGATTTCCATCTTTTAGCTATGTTAAATAACCTATTATAAAGGTACTAGTTTAAATAACTAAAATAATCTAATATCCAAAAATCAAAATGATTTTTGACCCCCATGCTAGAGATTTGTCAGGAAATTAAAAGGTTAAATTCATCAGTTTTAGTTACCTAATTTCCCTATAATCTGATCATTGCCCTGATTCATTTAACAGAGGTTTCATATCTTCATAAAAATTTAAAAATAGATGTCATACTTTTCCCTCAGAACTGCCATGAATTTCCTAAGTGTGTACATAAAATAATTCAGGCATGGTTTGGCCAAATAGCTCCTTCAGAGAAACTTGGTATTAAATCAGCACTCATATATTATGTTCAAATATTATAGTTAAATTTCTCACAGATACCATAAAGTGCAATTTACTCTTTTTATCTTCTTTCATACTGATGTTATTATATCTGAGACAAAAACAAATCCTGAAAACTGTGACAAACTTTCCAAAGAATACCTCATGACTTCTTGAAAACTGTGTTTCTAATTTCTTCAAATTCCTTACCTCTTAATTGTCTTGTTTTTTCTGACTCTGTCCGCTTGTCAAAATCAATATTGTTCAATTTCTCCCTGATGGAATCAATGCTCATAAACTATAAACCAATGTCTGGAACATTGGTTTTCACAGCAAGTTTCACTCCTTATGGATCTGCTTATATATCACCAGTAACAAACAATGGTCCACAAAAGATTAAAAATTCTATGTTTTATGTGTACACAGACAGGAAGTTGAAATTATATGAAAAAAATACTAAACACGTGTGAACTTAGACCTCTGATTTTTTCTAATTTTATGAAAATCTTTATTTTTCACCTTCTTTTCCTTTCTTCAATATTTCATTCAGAAAACTTGCAAATATGTCTGTTTCTATATAGATAGGATATTCTACCACAAACTCAAACTCAAAAAAGCAAAGCGAAAAAAAAAACCCCCACCATTTTCATCTCTTGAAAATTTGTCTACTCTGCATGACTATGACTAGCAAATTTTCATCTGTATACTAAAATCATAACTTTGGGGAAAGCCTCTAACAGAAATTTATTCCATTTCAAAGTATATGTTTTATTAAATTGCTAGGTTCTCTTTTTTAAAACCATAAACATCACATAGTGATATACTGCAGATTAAGAATCCCAAAGAGTGGTGGACAGACCAAAAAAAAACAAAGACCAGTACCTGATTTTGACACTAGCTCTCTATAATGTATCAAAATATTATGGAAGCCCTAAGTAGTAAAAATAAAATCAAGGCAAACATGTAAATAGAGAATTGAAAAGGGAATAAGAGAGAATTAACTTGGGCATAAGAAACAAATGTTCAGTTTGACTCCCAATAGAATAGGAACTTAGTTCTCATAACTAGAACACAGATCAATATTATGGATGTTAAACTAAAAGCAAAGCACAGAATGTAAGCCCAGATATGAACTAAACCAAAACATAGGCCAAACTTATTATGTCAGATTTCCCAAACTAGGACTTACATTGCTCCTGGCATGATGCACCTGATAATTCAGTGACTCTCTCAATACTGATTGCTGAAGACATTAAAAATTAATCGATTTTTTTATATGAATTCCTTGTCAAACTTTCCTTTCTGTTCTATCATCTCTCCATTGGTATATGATGTTGTTGTTCAGTCTCCCAATCTTGTTTGACTCTTTGTGACCCCATGGACTGCAGCATGCCAGGCCTCCCTGTTCCTCACCATCTCCCAAAGTTTGCCCAAGTCTATGTCTGTTGCATCAGTGATGCCATCCAGTCATCTCATCCTGTGATGACCTCTTGTCCTTCTGCCCTCAATCTTTCTCAGCATCAGGGACTTCTCCAATGAATCAGCTATTTGCATCAAATGACCAAAATACTGGAGCTTCAGCTTCAGCATCAGTTCTTCCAATGATTTAAGGTTGATTTCCCTTAAGATTGGCTGGTTTGATCTACTTGTTGTTCAAGGGACTTTCAGAAGTCTTCTCCAGCCATTGAATCACAGTTTAAAGGCATCAATTCTCTGATGCTCCGCCTTTTCATTCCAGCTCTCACAACCATATGTGACCACTGGGAAGATCACAATCTTGACTATATGGATCTTTGTTGTCAGAGTAATGTCTCTGCTTTACAACACACTGTCCAGGTTTGTCGTGGCTTTCCAGCCACGAATCAGTCTCTTCTGATTTTATGGCTGCTGTCACTATCTGCAGTGATTTTAGAGCCCAGGAAGAGGAAACCTGTCATTACTTCCACCTTTTCCCCTTCATTCTCCATGAAGTAATGGTATATATAGTGCTTAATTTTGTCATTAGTCAAGGACAATTGATACTCCTCTTCTGCCTTAAAATCAATTTTAAGGTTATTTTTTCTTTTGTGCTTCATCATTATGTAATTCTTCATTTTCCTTCCACCTCACTTTCTAGCTTTGAAACAGTTTCACATGAGAACATTTAATCATATCCTACTATTTTGTATTTTTCTCCTACTCTAAATGGTCCATTTGCTCTTCATTCAACTCTTTTTTGTTTACCTCATCTCTTCCTTTCTATGAGAGATTTTCATGGGTTTTGATCCTGCATCATGTTCTGAAAGCATTATTTTTCAACTGAAGCAAACTAGGTCAATAAAACTTATTCTAATACATGAAGAAAGATAGAAAGTACATTTAGCTCTTGTGTGCAGACTAAAATTTATGTCATTGCTTTGCTAGTTTATGCACCACCCTGCCTCTTATCCTAGGATATAGTTACATGACTTTTCTTTCAGATATAATTTAAGATATTTTTAAGAATTAATTTAAGATATAATTTAAGATATAATTCTTACTAATTTAGGAATTAATTTAAGATAGAATTGTAAGATATTCTTACAAGTTTGTCAAATTTACCTCAATAAACTGAAGTTTAAGAAATAAAAATAAGTAAGTTTTCATTCTTCACCCACTTTTGACCTGCAGATGCCCAAACTGACACAACTATTCGGAAAACAAAACATCCTAAATATGATGCAGTTGTGATGTGATTGTCCACAGACTTGATTTCCCATATACATTTTTCAACCTGTCTGCTGAGTGATAGCTTGATTTTTGCTTTGGGTCCTTCTCCTCTTTATGCTGTTGCTACCCACTATGATTAACCACTTATGATTTCTTGAAGTTGTCCAGTATTCCTTTTAAAGTGAACAAACTCCTCCATCCCACAACACTTTTAAACACTTTTTTCCCATCTTTTCCAAAAAGTTTGGCATATGAAATAATTTTCCTTTCCATGATGGCTATGTTTATTAGCTAGAATGTGGTAATCATTTCACTATATATATATATATATATATTTAAATATCCAATTATAGACCTCTTAAATACATATAATTTTTATTTGTCAATCAGATCCCAATAAAGCTGGAAAAATTAGTCTACATCTCTTCTCCTTATTGTTAAAGTTCATAGAAGTTAATATCTGAAGGAAATTTTTGAAACCATTTAGTTAGGTTTCCTTTTCTACCTCTGAAGGTGAGAAACATTTAATGTTTTGAGGATCATGAAATTTGTTAGGGGCAAGGCCTCTACTATAAATTATTTAAAAAATTTTCCGATGTAAGTATGTGCATGCCATTGACTGTCTAGTGAACTTTTCAAATGTCTGTGGAATTTCAGTGAGCTTTCTCCTTGATCAAACTGCATAAGGGCTAAAAAATATTAGTTTAAGTGGGATCATATTTATTAATAAATTAAATATTGTTTTCTTAATTTTCAACCAGAAAACTGAGGAGATTTACTAGCCTGTGTTCCTATTTTCATCTAATGAGAAAAAATAAATGAAAGCTAACTCTAATCATTTCAATCTCCTTGAATTTTCTGAATATTCTTAGAGTACAACTGGAAAATTAAAGTTGAAATATAGAAAATATTTCAGAATCCTTTTTAATTTTAGCCATTTAAGGAAAAAGATTGAAACCTGAACTCAAAAGATTAAGTAAATTGTAAAAGCTCTAGATACACATTCACTGAAAATGTTCCTAGCATATAGCTAGTTCCAGCACTCCATAATTCACTTCAAATTTTATAAAGCTACCATAAATACAGATAATAATGTTCAAACATCACATTTAAGTTCAAATCATTTGTGAAGGCTGCTTCCAGAACCTTCTATCCACAGGAAACTAATGATCCATTAGTTTCAACAAAATACCCCATTAACATAAAATGAATTTGTCTATGAGAAAGGCTATTATATTCTTCTAAGAGTTTTAAGTTTGGATTTATCTTTACCCTTACAATATTAAATAATAATACTCATCACCTGGCCAAAGATGGTGAGGCATAATTGAAGTTCTATTTGTCAAAAATGGAGACAACATTCTCATTATTTTTAAATAAAAGAGGTAAAAATAAAGAGAGTGGAAATCCTGAGAATTCTCGTTTACCTAAAACTTTTAGGCATCCTTTAAGATCCAATAATTCAGATCATATTTATTTTATAGTAACACACAATATTAAAGCCATCATGGATCATAGCTGGCTCTCATTTATTTACCTATCCAAGTATTCATTCAATGATGATGTTTTAAATGCCATTTGCATGAAGGCATGGTGTTTGGAAAAGTACCATGTTTAGCCCTACTAATAAGGGGAGGCCATAATATCAAAATCAGAATATATGCCATAAAAACTACTGAAACTATAGTGGTTTTAAAACTGAAAATACAAAGATTTTATCATTTGAAATAATTGTTTATGTGTAATTTTACCTCTAAATGTGTTTCCTAAAAAAATTAGTCACAATAATATATAGGAATTAATTTATAAATTAAAAGTGTTTCACTTTAAATGTCTTAATTGTATATTTTTACTGTTTATTTTATAGTGTGTTAATAAGATATCAATTTAAAAAGGAAAACAATTAATTTTTGCAGAGACTATGTTGTTAAGTCTCTGATTCTTTGTCTAAAATAAATATTTACTATCCTAAATGCATATGTCAAAATATGCAGTTATCCAAATCAGGAGAAATGTACCACATGAAAGTCCTACATGCTACTAGTAAATCTAGGGACAAGAAAGTTTTAGGAGAAACAACTGAAGAAAGAAACTTATGTCCTCTGAGCCAGCTCCAGTGTATTGCTATCTTTAAGTTAGTTGTGTTGTTTTTCTTTATCTGTAGATGAGAACAATACTTATCTGACTTTTAAAATACTTTTGTAGACTGTTAGGATATTAGTTGCCTTTCTTTCTTTCTTTTTCCTCCACCAAATCAAAAACATCCTAAGAGCCATATTTAAGGTTTTCCAATACCTAATATGGGATTTCCTAGGTGGCTCAGCTCTAAAGAATCTACCTGCTGGTTTAGGAGACACGGAAGACACATGGTCAATCCCTGGGTCAGAAAGATCCCCAAAGGAGGAAATAACAACCCACTTCAGTATTCTTGGGGTTTCCCCAGTAGATCAGCGATAGAGAATTTGCCTGCAATGCAGGGGATGCTGGGTCCATCCTGGGTTCGGGAAGATCCCCTGGAGGAGGGAATGGCAGTCTCATGGACAGAAGAGCCTGGCAAGCCATATAGTCCATAGGGTCTCAAAGAGTCAGACATGACTGAAGCGACTTAGCACACATGCATGCATGCCGGTATTCTTGCTGGAAAATCCCAGGGACAGTGGAGCCAGGCAGGCTACAGTCCATGGGGTCACAAAGAATTGGACACAACTGAGCATGCATGAACAAACACAATATAACTTCTAGAACTCATAGGTGCTTATATTATTTGGAAAGCATTAGTAAATAGGTAAGACTGTATTCCATGCCTTGTTTATTGATAGAACCACAATATTTTTGTCTTCATAAAGAGTTCTAATGACAAGGATAAATTACATTTTTCTATTCTTTAAATTTTATATCTAAACTTATTGTGATAATTATTTCATAATGTATGCAAGTCAAATCATTATGCATAAACTTATGCAGATGCTGTGCTGTGCTGTCCTCAGTCACTTCATTCATATCTGACTCTTCGTAACCCCAGGGCCTGGGGCCCTCCAGGCTCCTCTGTCTGTGGAATTCTCCAAGCAGTAATACCTGAGTGGGTTGCCATGCCCTCCTAAGAGTATCTTCCCCACCCAGGGATTGAACCAGTATCTCCTGCATTGTAAATGGATTCTTTACCTGCTGAGACATTGGGGTAGCCCCAAACCTATAGTCAGAGAAGGCAATGGCAACCCACTCCAGTACTCTTGCCTGAAGATTCCCATGGACGGAGGAGCCAGGTAGGCTGCAGTTCATGGGGTCTCGAAGAGTCGGACATGACTGAAGCGACTTAGCAGCAGCAGCAGCAACAAATCTATAGTACTGCATGTCAATTATATCTCAATAAAACTGTAAGCACAAGAAATAGTAGTAGAAAAAAAACCTAGAATAGGCAAAACACTAGTGTGGTATGTTGAAATAAACTATGAATAATCCATCTGTGGGGAAAAGAGACTATATGCTGTTTCATATTCTGACATTGTGGCAGAGCCCATTGGTTGTTCTCTATTAGCGTCTATACTTTTCATTCATAGCAGTACAGTTTTTAGCTGAATTTATTAACATCCTGGATAAAAGACTGCATACGCCAGCCCCCAGTGCAGCCAAGTTTCATGTGACTATAATCTGACAATTGGATATAAACAGAAGTGTCATAAGCAATTTTTGTGTAAGGAAATGTTAAGGACTATTGTTGTAGAATACACAGATGTTGGGAAGGCAAGAGAGAAAGCTAGGAAAACAGATAGGAGTATAATGTAGTAGTCTAATTGATCCGGGGAGAGATGATAGTTATTAGGGCTCTAAGTTACTAGTAGTTAAGATGGTGAGAAATGTTAAGATTCAAAATATATTTTGATTCAATATTTGCCTTTGAATTAAATGTAAGTTGCTAGAATGAGAGGAATAAAGCATGATCCCAAAGTTTTTGGACCTAAACTGTTGAATTGTGTTGCCATTTATTGAGAAAGACATGGGAATGAGACAGTTTGGAATTTATGGAAGATATCAGGTTATATATAATATAAATATATGTATACTATATAGCCTATAGATTTCAGATTTTAAATCCATATTTTCTTTTGTCTTTTCAGATAAAATGGATTTTTTATGTTATTCAACAGCTTTCAAATTTTGTTTCATCCAATCTATCGATCTTTTCTCTTAGTGACATATTTTGTTTTTGGCTTTTGAACTTTGAAAGCTTTCCTCACCCATGAGCTGATAATATTCTGCTATATTTCCTCATTTTAAAATTTAATTATTTACAGTCATCTGGGATTCATGTTGTGATAACTGCAAAAGGAAAATATACTCAAGGCATCATATGAACTAGTATTACCCTAGTATAAAATAGACATTGTTATTTAGTCACTGAGTTGTGTCTGACTCTTTTGCAACCCCATGTGCTATAGCCCTCCAGTCTTCTCTGTCCATGAAATTTCCTAGGCAAGAATACTGGAGTGGATTGTCATTTCCTTCTCCAGGGGATATTCCTGACCCAGGGATCGAACCTGTGTCTCCTGTATTGTAGGCGGATTCTTTACCACTGAGTCACCCGGGAAGCGCAAAACAAACATAAAATAGTATTAAAAAAAAAAAAAAAAGAAAAAGAAAAAAATGGGAGACCAATTGCACAAATAAATATAGATAGAGAAGTCCTTTTGAAATCATGATGAAGGTATACCCCACACTACTGAAAGAGAGTTTAACAAACACCCTTTATAGGATAGAAAAAAAGGAAAGAAAGAGCACTCATTATTTTCAGATAATATTTAAAATATTATCCAAAGGTATACATAGAATTTTGTGACTTAAGTACTTTTAAAAATAATGCTAACTGTAGCTGATAAAAATGTTAAAATTTTAGATTAGCATGCATCTATGTAAGGATTTTCATAAAATAATACACACAGATAACTTTCATTTGGAATTTTAAAATGTGATTGAATATCATCTAACATTTATTGAATTCAGATGCTGTGGTGATAGAACACTCTACACATGCATTGGGAAGCAATACACCAGATGCCTCTCATGTTTTCCACATGTTACAAGCTGAGGTACTAGCTCTCTCTGCTCAACAGCAATATGCAAACACTGCCTTTCTCCAGAGCAAAGACCTGTTTACTTACTATTACATAAGATCCTATTTCCCTAGACTCAGAGTTCCTCTCCTGTACACAGCCCACTGTGCATATGGGCATCACCTGACTGTCTTCTCATTGTCCTGTGAGAACTGAGGCTCCTTGAACCCGAATAATTGCTGATACTCCTATTCTGTTGCTGTATATAATACAGTCCTTTGTCCCTGGCTCAGCAATTTTGTGTCTTCTACCAGCATCCCTGAAACTGTGGCAGGTTTACTGGTTATATTTCAAGTAGGGTAAAATGTCAGAACCATTACAGTTATTAATAATTTGTAGATACAAAATGGCAACCCACTCCATATCTTTGCCTGGAAAATCCCATGGACAGAGGAGCCTTGTGGGCTTCAGTCCATGGGGTCGCAAAGAGTTGGACACAACTGAGCAACTAATACTCAATACAGATCCTTGTTCTTGTCATGCTCCAGTTTCTGTCTCTAGCACTGACCTGTTAGCTCTGAGCAGCAACTCTTAAGTGGATTACTTAGTCCTGTCAGGAGTTTGAGCTTTGTCCCTGGAGGAGCATAGCACATGTCTGTAAAAACTGTCATTTCTTCCTTTGGTTCACACTGAAAATGGATCACCCCACTGGAAGCTCTATAATTCCTAGGAAACCCTGTCTATTTCCTAACTTCTTTAGCCCAAATAACACTTGGTTAAATTGTCACATCCATTTTCTTATTTGAACAAAACTTTAAGAAAAACAAAACAAATAGCTAGATATGCTGTTCTTTTTGAGAAAGTGGAAATTCAGAGTTTATATGACATGACCAACATTATAGCATATATGAATATTTATTAATGTTACCAATATATAATAGTGTGTATATATATATGGTAGAAAAGCAAGTTCCTCAGTTCCTCAGTGTTAGTTTCTCAGTCATGTCTGACTCTTTGCAACCTGGACTGCAGCCCACCAGGTTTCTCTGTCCATGGGATTTTCCAGGCAGGGATACTGGAGTGGGTTGCCATTTCCTTCTCCAGGGGATCTTCACAATCCAGGGCTCAAACCCCTGCACTGGGGGTAGATTCTTTACTGACTGAGCTACCAGGGAAGACCCAGAAAAGCAAAGATACTAGCTAATATTTATTGAGTGCTCCTTAAGTATCAGGCTCTGTTCTTTGAATATTGCATCATTAACTCCCTTGATCTTCCAAACAACCTTGTAGAATCAGTATTATATTACTCACATTATGAAGAAATGAGCCTCACAGCATCTGCGTGCTTAAGTAAGCCTTAATTACTAGACCTTGTAAGTTTTTTTTCCATTATCATATTTCTTACTAAGAAAAAAGATATGCTATTTATAAAATAAATTCATATTAAATTGTAATCATCTTAAAAAATATCTGAAGCATACTGTAAGGTTGTAATAATTAAATTTAACTTATGCGATAAAATATAGTGATATGCTACTTACTAATCAAAATAAATCAATTTACCAAAGTGAAGGGAAAAAATATAAAAACTATATTAACCATATCTTTTTTCAGCTAAAGATAGTTCTCAAATGATAAAATACATCTTTTAACTTTCTGTTCTTTCTCTTCTTGTATTTTCTTTTTTTTTTTTTAATTTTTTTTTTCTTCTTGTATTTTCTATCCCATTTTGAACAATCACCTAAATGAGTCTCCCAACATGATATGCTAGGCAGAATTCTAAGATGGGCTCCAAGATTCCCATACCCTCCACATGAGTGCTGGTGGAACCTATGGATATGATGTAATGGTCACCCCCCTTCAAAAGGTTACATTATGTGGCCATGTTAACAGGACAGTCTCTCTGTATGTGACTGCTATATGATAAGGCTTCTTTGTTAACCAACTAAAGAGAAACTGTGAGAAAAATGCTCTAGCTAAGTAAGAAGAAAACTGTGTTTTAAACTGTCTTTGGGTGGTAAAGAACCACAAGAAGCCTATAAAATCTAAAATTCCTGATCAGTCACTGGTAAGAAATAGGAAACTTAATCATACCACTGGCAAGAAAATACATTCTACCAGCAACTAGTAAACTTGGAATAGGACCCTGGTCTTAGGTGTAATAACAGTGTTAGCCAGCACCCTGACTGCAGATTTGTGAGATCTGAGCTAAGAACCCAGCTGACCCCTCCCAGACTTCTCATCTATAGGCCTATGAGATTATAACTTGTGTTAGTTTGTTAAATGGTGGTAATGTATTATGCAGTAATATAAAACCAATATAGATGGGAAGGATCATTTTGTGGAAAAATTCTTTTCATATCCTTTGGAGAAATAAGTGTGTATGATATGTCTATGTAGCAAAGCACAATGAAGTATTGTGTAAAACATAGCAAATGATAGCGAGTGCTTGACAGTTACAACTGAAAGAGCACGCTGCAAAGTGAGAAATAAAATCTTCAGTTGTAAGCATAGTGTAAGGACCAAAAGTATTGGTAAGCACCTTCAAAAATGAAAGATAACCAGAATAATTATTATAAATACAAATGAATATGAATAAAATATTTATATATTTAGAAATACTCACTAATCTTAACTACATAGTTGGAGATATCATCATTAATTTAATAATTAGATAAAAGAACAATAACTGAGGAACATTTAGTTCTCTGAATAATACTAAAAGTCAGAATCAATGCCTTGAGGTCAATTCATATTAAAGAGTATACAAAACCTAAAGAATATTCTAGACAAGACAACATATCACACTATATAGGAAAAGTATAAATTTTATTGGGATAAACTGTGTTGTCTTATGTGATATGGGGGAAATTATTAAAAATGCACTCAAAGCTAAGACTCGTATAGCAAGTACTAAAAATACAATTTGATGACATAATTAGTTCTCCATGCAGAAAATATATTTTTATCTAATATAGAACATATACTCATTGGATGCTCTTTATTATTCTCATTGAAATATTTGATTTTCCCATTTTATTTTACCTTTGTTTATTTTTTTAGTCATATTAAATGGTGCTCTGTTAAAGAGCATAATTATTTGTAAAAGGAAGAAACCATTTCAAATTTAATTTACTGCCATCATACTTATAGTCAAATAATAAACATAAAATTATATTTTGTTAACTTTTTACATTTTGCTGAGGAATCAAGATAAATCTACAAATGAATTTCTTAACCAAACTCAGAGTATACTTTTCTTTTAAACCATGAATTCTATGTTATCAGTTTTAATAACTTATCACAGTGTATGGTCTTTGAGTGTACAAAACACAAAAATATCTTGACATATAATTAGAATATTAAATTAATCATTGTCTCAAACTTCATTCTAGCACTCACATCAAATGATAAATGACAGAAGTTGGCAGATATGACACATTTAGCAGCATATATAAAAAGAGAAAATTTATTGTGAAATGAGATTACATACTATGTTTAATCATCATGGTTTTGGAAAATAAAATACAATCTTGAATTCCAAATTCCATCCCATCTTATCCATATGAAGCACAAAGATTAAGTAGGTCATATGTCACTGGCTTTACAAAATTTTTTTTAATTTTTAGTTTCTTTTTCTTTTTATGCCACATGAGCAATTTTGCATTTTTAAATGCTTCATAAAGAAACTATTTATTTCAAGAAAGTAAAGATTTTGAAGCAAAGAAAATATCCATAAAAAGTGAAAATAACTTTAATTATAATTTATGACTTTTCTCAAATAAAAGACCAAAATTTTTCTAAACCTTGTTCATTTAATGTAAGTATCTATGGTTAAACATAGCCCTTATTCACCTTTTAACATTTTCACTGGAGGTTTAAACTTTTGTAAGTGGAAAGTGAACGTGAAAATGTCAGTGCTCAATCATGTCAGACTCTTTGTGACCCCATGGACTGTAGCCCACCAAACACCTCTGTCCATGGAATTCTCCAGGCAAGAATACTGGGTAGCCGTTCCCTTCTCCAGGGGATTTTCCCAACCCAGGGATCGAACCCAGGTGTCCTGCATTGCAGGCAGATTCTTTACCATTGAGCCACCAGGGAAGTGGGATATGTATTAAATCTTTCCTCATTACTGATTAAATTATTAGATAATCCTGTCATTCAGTTCAGTTCAATCATTCAGTCATGTCTGACTTTTTGTAACCCCATGAATTGCAGATAATCCTGTATGTTGAACTTAACAAGCATTGTGCAGTGTGCCAGGATAGTGTACTAAAATACAGGGCACTTTACAAAATAGCTAAAAAGTTCTATATACCCTCAAGCTTCTCACAGACTAGTGTGAACAAAAAAATTAAAAAGTGGCAGAATGTAGTGTAATGAAAAAATGTGTTCATATCTGAGCATGTAGAGAAAGATCATTGTTGGGTTCAATGCTGGATTCCATAAATGACTTTCCAAAGATAATTAAGATCTGCACAAAGCCTGGAAAAATAAGAAATAAGTGGGCCAGGCAAGAAGAGCTAGAGATTTAAGGAAGAATAGTTAAAATAGCATCATATATGTAGAAATTTAATACATGTTCATGTGATCATTTCTTGAGTTGAGGCAAACAGTGATAAGAAATAAGGGTGGAGATCTGTTATTGCAGAGCATGTATGTGCTACACTGTGCAGAAATGAGAAATATTCAAAATGTTATTGCTTACCGTTGAAAAACATTCATAGTTTAATAGTACTGTTCAGGTTGTATTGTGAATAAAGTGAAAATGTGTATCTTCCTGGATAATAGAAGTAAACTTGAAAATTAATAAATTCTTATATATACCTAGCCACAGTCACACAGTAATTATAACACTGTGCCTTTTAAATCCATTATGAGGATGATATTTTGTAATTCTCTAGATTGGGATTTTCTAACACTTTCAATTTAAAAGAGAGAGAATATAGCCATTGTTTGGTAGTAACTTTAAGTCAGTACATTCAATAAAAATATTCAATTACTATGCTGTACACCTAAAACTAATATAATACTGTAAACCAACTATACTTCACTTATATAAATAAATACAAGTGTGAGAAGGCACTCATGGCCTAACTAGAAGGTCACTGGCTACTATAGACAAAACCACCACTGGGCCAAGTACAGGGACCTGTGCACAGCCACCCACATCATCAGCTAAACAGGTCACAGGGAAGAGGCTCACCAAAGAGCCAGATTGTGGAGAACAGACCTTTGGAGGGACTGCCTGCAACTGACAAAACTTCTGGAAGGGCCAGACCCCCAAAGGCCTCAAACCTATGGTCACCATTCCAGAAAGGCCAAGACACACCTGCCGACACTCTGAGGATCTGAGCCTTGAAGACAGGTCACCCAGAGGGCCAGATCAAATGGAACCTAATTGCCAAAAAACTCGGTCATGAGAGTTAAACTTCTCAGAGGATTGTGCCATTTGGGATGGGACTTTGGCAGAACATGGTGGCCTAGATATCTGAAAGTCTAAACCACCCAAGACTTCTAGTGATAAAAATTCTAGAGATGGAACATCCAATGAATCTAGCCATGAAAGATGAAAAGTCAAAGGATTGTGCTGTGGAGTTCAAGGCCACCTGAGAAATTGTCTTCTGTAGTGTCAGACCAAACAGGAGAGGACCACTGAAGAAGTAGGCCATGGAAAACAGGATCACCAGGCTAGACCCTGGAAAATGAGGGAGAACCTGGCTGTAAAGGAGGTGATATGAAAGGGCAGTGAGGGAGACAGGACCTCACCCTAGCTCCCTGGTACCATCTTTACCTCCTCCTCCCACCCCTGGCCATTGGTGGCTAATGAGACCAAGAAAAGTTGGAACACAGGGTGGATACCAATAGAGCGAGGAGATGGGAAGATAATCTCATCCTCTGCCTGTGACTCCACCCAAGGAGAAGGGAGGAGTTACCCAGGGGAAGTAAACTTGGCAGTAGATTAAGATATCTCAATACCTAAATAGCCAGATTTCCCAGACTTCCCTTGTGGCTCAGCTGGTAAAGAATAGGCCTTTAATGCAGGAGACATGGGTTTAATTCCAGGGTTGGGAAGATCCCCAGGTATTCTGACCTGGGTCACAAAGAGCTGGATATGACTGAGCAACTTTCACTTTAATGGTACCCTAAAGGCAAATGTTTGAACTTGATCAAGAGACCAAAAAAAATAAAAAATAAAAGTTTCTGCATGTATCTCCTTATATTATGTTTCAAAAATATGATCTCCTTTATTCTTTAAAGTATTTGAGGTCATGATTCATTAACTTCTTTTATTAACCTAATGTATTCATTGCTAGAAAACTATTTAATATATATAATTTTAATGTATAAATCTCTCTTGCTACAATTCAACTCTTGCTAGAAGCATAATTGACTTCATTCTCTATTGTAATATCTTCATTAAAGTTCATGCTACTGCAGTTTAAAATTTTAAAGCTTAAGAATAAAAAATAACACCTAAAATTAAAATTCTCTGAAGTCCTTTGACATTTTCAAGTAAATTTTTTCAATAAACATGTGTGATGAGTAGCTAAAATAGAATAGTAAATAGTGTAAACATTATTCTGTATGTGAATTGTTTAAAAGGGACACAGAATATATATAGGTCACATGTAATATATGCAAAAATATATTTCAACTTTTATGTTTCATCTTGTTTTAATACACAGCATTATCAGTATTTTTATTTTTCTAATGCTCTTTTACACTAAATTCTATGTGATCATATGTGTTTAACTATTATGAAATTAGTTTGTGGTTTAGATATAAAGTAAGTCTCTAAAATGTATATAGTTTATATCTCTAGGGCACATAAGCATATTTTCACCTTAAGGTTAATGGTTTAATTCTGTAATTCTTTCTCATTACAATTTTTTCATAATTTCTAGAGTGATAGAAATCCATGTGGAATGTTTAGCACTGTGACTGACACAAAGAAATCGCTCACTACATGTTACATGATAGTAGTACTGTTATTATAACAAACTTTTTTATTTCTGAATTAAAATTTAAAATTGATTTAATAAAAAATTTTCTAAAACAGAGACTTCTATCTCTGGAATTTCTTAATTATTTAGTCATACACATCAGTAGTCATTATGGCATAATAGTTACCTTGTGTTTGAAGTGGTTTTCAAAACTTTTAATTTTTATATTAATTTCTGGTTGTTAAATTAGATTAATGACACATACTGAAATTATTCAGTATGCATTGGAATTCTCCCAGACATTAAACTAACCAATTCATATAATATATAAAATGTGAAAGGAGTAAAATGTAAAAGGAGTCTGTTGTATAAAATAACTTTTAGCAAAAACTAGAATATATTTTGAACACTGATTGTCATATCTGGAGAGACAGAAGAGTATTTTGATTGTGTGCTCCACAGAATACAGATATTACTAGTTTTGTCCAGACCAGATTTTGGAAGATGGTTCTTTGGCTATTCAACTTAGTATGCACTACTGTTTTTTTTCCCAAACATATTGTTTCACAGAACACTTTTATAATCATTTGTTTTTAAAAATCTTAAGAAACCCATGGAAAGTTCTATGAAACAAATTTTGAGAAACAGTGACAATAAATTCAAGTGTATGATAGACAGTAATGAGGAAAAGTAAAAATATATGCATCTAGATATTAATGGGGAAAATTTGCCACAGAAATTTAATACCTTGCAGCTTCAACTTCAAAAAGTTTAAAAGAAAAGTATTGCTGATAAATGGTTAAGAGCTCTGAAACTAAATAAAACTTTGTGCGGGGATATCACCTACCACAGTTTTAAAGTAAATGGGCTGAAGTAAGGCAACAGAAGTTTATAACAAAAGAGACAATCTATGAAAATCACAGATGACTTATGTTTATCAATTATTATGCATTGGATTTGCAATTGCAATGCATATTCCAGGGCTTCACTCCACAGTCTGATTCAGGATATGTTACTAGAACCAAGAATCCTACATTTTAACAAATTCTGCAGATTATTCTAGTGCATGTGGTCTGGTATTGGCAGTTTAAAAAATACAGATAAAAGCACAAACATTATTAATAAATAGAGATCTCATAAATTCTAGTACACAATAACAATGTCTCAGGAAACTATAGAAGATAAAATAATTAGTGTAAAAAATGATTATATAAAGGGAGATGAAATGATAAATGAGATTCAGATATTAGGATCATTCTGATGATGCATGCACAGGTGTACATTTAGAAGACAGGCTTTGACATTTCAAACCAAGTTTTCTGAACTTTACAATACACCAGTTGGCCTTGATAGTGTCATTGGCTGTGGTTAAATAAACAGTAGTAGTTACTCCCTCTTTAAAATGTTACATAGTGTTGCATGTGGTGTGGTAGGATTAATGAAACTTAACCTCCCAGGGGTCACTGGTGGTAAAGAACTCGCCTGCCAGTGCAGGAGATTTAAGAGATAGAGGTTCAATCCCTGAGTCAGGAAGATCCCCTTGAAGAGGGCATGGCCACCCACTCCAATATTCTTTCCTGGAGAATCTTCTGGACAGAGGAGCTGGTAGGCTACAGTTCATAGGGTCACAAAGAGTCGGACACGACTGAGTGACTGAACATGCACAAGCCCAACGTACCCTGCCATACCCCAGAATCACAGAATCTGTGAGTGTTACCCTGCAGAAAGATCTGCAGGTGTGGGTTATGCTTATGTGAATTATGTTTGAGGATTTGAACACAGGGAAATTGGGTCTACCTGGATAATCAAAGCTAATCTAATGACATTGGCCTTTAGAAGCTGAGAAATTTCTCCAGCTAAAGTCATAGATGAATGAGGAAAGAAGGTAGTAGAGAGACGAATTGAGAAGGGGAAGTCAGAGAGATTTCAAGTATGAAAAGGATTCATTGCGCCAGTGACTAGCTCACAGATGTGGTCTTACTTGCTAGGAAGAGAGAGGCCTCTAGAAACTGTGGGCAATGGGTACTTTCCAGGGCGTCCTGATAAGGGCCTAACTGGCTGACGTTTTTATTTCAGCCATATGAAACTCTGAGCAAAGGACTAGCAGAGACCACCAGGACTTCTTAGCTATAGTTTTCTGTGGTAGCCACAGAAAACTAATATTACGTGGTAGAAGATTCCCATCACAAATCAATACCTGACAATATTCTGTAGTTTGATAACCAATCCCTCAATACCACTTGGTTGCCCAGTACCTTGTATTAATATTTTAAGTCAGGATCTCCCATGCATACATTTAAATGTCATGAAGAAATATGAATCCATTTCGCTGAGGCAGAAAAGACAGAAATTTAATGCTGTATAGGTAGAAACAATGGACAGCTATGAAAATATTTTTGAGACTATTTATTGAAACTTGATAGTCAAATTAGAAAGTATGACAACATTATAATTCATCTTCCAAGTTCCTACAATTTCAGTATATTTAGTACTTGCTGAAAGAATAAACTGCCTTAAAATATCTTTATACTTTGATGAACAGAGTTCAAGTTCTCTATTATGGAGCCATTAATATAAAATTACTGTATTACTAGCCTCTTCAATATTGCCAAAATTACACTTAAAAGTAAACCTTTGTTTTATAGTGTTTGAAAGTGTGAATTAAGTTGCCAAGTTAAAAGTATTCAGCTATTGTGAAAGCACCTTCAAAAATAATTATTACTATTACAATGTAGGAAATTAAGTCATGGAATGCATCCTCCCCTGCTAGAGAAAGACAATTCAGAAATATATTAGGTAGAAAATTGTCTTCACAACTACTGTGATATGGCATTATTTAGGGCATCAAAAAGATAAAATATTTTTCCTTAATTGTTTGCTAGAGGGTGCTTTTTTCCTAGGGTGGAAGCACTAGATGAAATTCTTAGCTTAACCCCCCCCCCCCATGCAAGCTGTTAACCTTCATACTAAATCAATCTATTTCATATATGATTTTTTTTTTTTTTGCTAGTGTGCTCTTTAAGCATATTTTGAAATACTATGTGCTTAGAAAGTAACCACCCTTGCTACTGTATTTGTATATCTTTTACCGTGATGCTAGATTTACTGTGGTACATTCTGGTTATGTGGTCCTGGGGACGTGAGCTGAATTTTGTCATGCTATTTCTATGGGTAAAAAAGATACCCTTCCCTAACTAGGTGAAATTTTGTTAAATCACATAAAGAAAAAATGACAACTACATGACCTCAATATATAAACCCTTGAGAACACATTCCTGGAGGAGGAAATGGCAACCCACTCCAATATTCTCACCTAGATAATCTCATGGAGAGAGGAACGTGATGCTATGGTCCGTGGGGTTGCAAAGAGTTGGACAAAACTGAGCACATGCACATACATGAGAAAAGTTTACTTTTGCCTTCAGAATTTTTTTTTCATTTCAAAAAGAGAAAACAGTGTAGATTCTATGCATTTCTAACACCATCATCTGAGCCTGTGATGTCATCCCATTATCAAACAATATTTGTATCATGAAACAGGAGTACCCATATTATGTAGGATAAAGAAATATAAAGATTATTAATGGCCTCAAACTTCTATTTTTTTTAAGGTTTCTTTGTTTTCCTCTTTCCAATTAAGAAATTATGGATCTGTGGAACTGGAAAGACTGGTTTAAAATGAAAAATGTCAACTCTTGACTCTTAATGGGCTTTTCTCTTGATTCTAACTTGTGGAGAACCCAAATTACCAGTTTATTTTATGGCAGATAGGCAAAATACAGAGAATAGGGTGGAGTCTGTTATGCCTGAATGAATCTCAAATTAGGCCTAGAATCCTTTCACTGACACATTTTGTTCTGTTTTATTAAGGCTAAAACCTATAATGATGCCATGGTTTCATCTCCTAAGATTTAAGGGGAAACTTTTTGTCTGTCTGGGCACATTGCAATGAAGCATTAAAACATACCAAGTGTAGCTTTTTATTATATATTGAGGATTATTGAGAAGGTGAATCTTGGTGTAAAATTTGATATAACATGATGAGCTATATCTTCTGTCCTGGTGATTTTTCTTCTATTTTTACCATTGAGAATTTTGGTTTTGTTACGTTAAGTTGGGCCATGGTCTTTTTATATTACCATCACTTACCTTCATAGTATACTTTAAATCCATGAGCACTAACTGCAAAATCACTGGTCAAACGTAGTGAGAATACAGATTTGGTACTTGTTACTGGTGGTGGCAGATGGAATCCTGTTAACCTGAAACATAAATGGAATTAACTGTTAGTTATAGACATTTTACCTAATAGAACTGAAAGAGTATTAAAAATCATTTTTATCAAATCCCCAAGTTTTGTATAAGTGTGTGTGTGTGTGGTATGA
The DNA here is from genome assembly GCF_963930625.1 of Muntiacus reevesi. Classification (NCBI taxonomy): domain Eukaryota; kingdom Metazoa; phylum Chordata; class Mammalia; order Artiodactyla; family Cervidae; genus Muntiacus; species Muntiacus reevesi. The sequence continues at coordinate 29,049,671 of NC_089260.1, forward strand.
ATTAATTTATGACACGTTGATTTGAACATGTCATTCATATAAAGTAATTACTATAAGTATATATAAATGTATTTATGTGTGTGTATTATTACTGTTTATCATATCTATTACATATATCATTTACATTAGGATATTGATCAATTCAAACTTTGGGAAATAAGTTATGAGGCTATGGATTTTCTGTGTACACTTTAATTGCTGATTTTAACAACATTTAGAAGAAATTTTTGTCAAATCATTTTCCTGACTGTTTAAAATATATATAAAGAGTGGGAAATATTTAGAGAAATGTGATATTAAAAACAGAAATGTGATCTAAATATGAAATTATGAAACTGAAATGTCCACAAATGAAAAGTGATTTTGTTTTAACAGATTCTAGGAGGTTCTATTAAAACTAATAGTTGTGAATTATTTTTGGTTAATATTCATAATTTTGCATAACAAATATTTGTCTGATATTTTACCCATAACTTGCTAGTTATTTTGCTAATAATTTATTGCATATAATTATAAGCTCAATTATATAAAAGTTAATTTACAATTGACACTTTATAAACCAAAAAAGAAAAATTAAAAATAAGAAAAAGCACATTCATGGCATGTAATTTTTCTAAAACTAATGACGATAAATTATTTAAAATTTTTTCTATGAATTGCCTTTTACATCACATTCTCATTTTTTATTCTTAATATAAGACTAAGAATTGAAAATTTTATGCAATGGGATTATAATATTTCTTACTATACTTGCTATTTTGCCCAACATTATAAAGGTAAGATTTGTCTGTACTGAAATTACAATGAGTTTTTATTTCTGAATAGCATAAGTTCTTCTTTGTCTCAGGTTTATTTACTCTAAAAATTTACTAAGAACCCCAGAGATATTATGGGTTTGATCTATCAATATTTACTCTATTTAAGTTAAAACTGAGAAACATTTTAAAATGTACATTGATTATTTTAAAATATCCAGAATAAGCCCATTACATGTTGACATAAGTAATATCTTAATATTAAATAGTTTTTTTCCAAAGCAAAAACTGAGAATACATTGTACTCTATTTTTACAAATCTCTTTAATGTTTGGCCTATTAGTAGAAAATAGCTGGATTGTCATATCTGCTCCTTTATGGAATATTTTGCAATATGTTATTTTGTTTGATGGGTATGAAGTAATGTAATTTCACTTAGGTATTTAGTTTTAAAAGGGAAGAGTATTCTAGTAGCTTTTGTATGTAAAAATGGTTGCTCTTCTTTGACACTACACAAAAACTTGACAGTTACAATGCTGAATTCAAACTGGACCAATTCATTGTTTGTACTCTGTAACGTTAAATTCCTTTGGTTCACCTTGCTATTGTAGCAGATTATATTTACTCATGCATTTTTAACATTATGTATACATTGGTCATTTGAAATATATTGGCTCACTGAGTTAGAGATCTTCCAAGTATTGATATATATTGATCTATTTCATTATAAAATATTTTAAAATCACCTTTATTTTTATTTCTATTGAACTAACCAGAAAAATCTTTAAATTTGGTGACGTTCTAAAGCTTATAGTTGTGGATTGAAGTTTTCTAAAATTTTAAGATTTTAATTGAAAACTCAGATTTCATCACTGACAGCAAATCTGCCAGTTGTTTTTCTTGAAGTAACAAGTGAGGCTCTTTTTCTTTTTTTTGAAGGGGCAAGGGGGAAATATATAACAAATGCCTAACTGTAACTAACTGTAGTTTGCCTGTTAGTCATTCTTTCAAATAAAAATGTTGTTCCATGAAAAATGTGGCTAAGTCTGCTGACAGCTCAAACTGTTTTTGCTTCAGCCAAACATCATATTTTGGTAGGCATAAGGAAGTTTTTTTTTTTTTTTTTCATTTTTTTTTTTTTCCGTTTTGTCAAACAGGTTGTTAAAAAGAGGAGTGTTACAGGATGGACATTTAATAAAATAATTAGTTATAATTTTAACAGGAGCATTCTTAGGAACAACAGGGTTTCTTTTTTTTTTTTTTGGACTACAAGTATGCGGCAGTAAAGAATACAATGACTAATGACTACTAATACAGTTTGAAGTCACTGACTTGTGTTAATGCACCAGCAGTTTTATACCCACCATTACTTTTGTACATGAGGGCAAATGTCAATATAGACAAAAAAAAGTAAAAAATGCCTCAGCAATATCATGAGGCTTCCCTGGTGGCTTACATGGTAAAGAATTTGCCTGCAATGCAGGAGACTTGGGTTTAATCCCTGAGTCAGGAAGATACCCTGGAGAAGGGAATGGCTACCCACTCTAATATTCTTGCCTGGAGATCTCCATGAACAGAGGAGCCTGAATGGGGCATGACTGAGCAACTAACACTTTCACTTTTCTTTCAAAAGTATTATAGAAATAGTTTTGATCTTATGGACTCCCTGAAAATGTCTGTTTTCAAGGATACATGGTTCACATTTTGAGAACCACTATTATATAGGAATCTATTGCAATAAATATACCACAGTTAATTGATTCACTCACTGTTGAACATTTGGGTTCTATGTACTTTATTCAGTAGGTCTTCATCAACAGCCTTATGAAAGTCCACTTTTGGGATTTTCTTGCAGTCCAGTGGTTAAGATTTGGTGGTTCTGCTTCAGGGGAAGTGGGTTTGATCCCTGGTCAGGAAATAAGATTCTACACCCCGATCTGTGCAATTTTTTTTTTTTTTTAATGCAAAAGAATCCACTCCTGAACACTTACATAGCAGTTTCTCTAGATCATATAAGCATTGGCTTTATTTTTTTCTCTTTTTGCTGCATAAACTATGCCCAACAAGGGACTTATTTGAACTTTTTTCTAAACTCCTTTGTGATTTCCTCTTTGTTCTGTGATTAGCAATACATCTCTTAAATTTTAAACATATGGGTTGCTTTAGTTATATATATATATATATATATATATACATATATATATATATATATATATATATATATATATATTTACCAATGTGTTTCTCATTTGTATTACAGTCAGATAACATTTTCTGTATGAATTTAATCCTTTAAAATTCATTCAAATTTTCTTTACGGTCAGATATTGGGACTTTTGATTATGTACTTAGTTTTCTTATAAAGGACAGCATATTATTTTCCTATTCCTAGTTCAAGTTAACACATACTTAACACATTGAGATAATTATCTCACAGGTATATGTGTCTAGGTAGGTGTAAATTAACTGATTCTCTGCTTAGAGTCTCACAAGGGTGAAATCATGGTGTCAACTTGAACGCTTTGCTTTCTGAAAACTCTGAAGTTATGTCTGCTTCCACTCCCAAATTCAGAGGGCTGTTACCAGAATTCAGTTTCATGAAGTTGTAGAACTAAGGACCTCATTTCCTTGCTGGCTGTTGGCTTGGGGTCATTCTCAGCTTTTAGAAATTGCGAGCATTTCTTGGTTTGTGGCTCCTTTCATCCATCTCCAGAGTGAGAAATGGCAGTCCAGGTTCTTATTCTTCAAATTCTTTAGTTTCTCTTTCAGCACCATCTTTCTGCCGCTCCCTCTTCTGTCTCCAGATGGAGGAAGTTTTCTGACTCTTCTGCATCTAGTTGGAGAGTTCTCTGCTTTTAAATGCTCATGTAATTAGATTTGTGTCCAAATTGATAATTCAAATATCTTCCTATTATAATATCTGTAATCTTAATTCCATTTTTAAGCTTCTTTCATCTTGTGATATAGCATATTCACAGGTTCTGAGGGGACATTATTCTGAGATCATTTTTCTGCCTGTCATAATAGGTATATATCAGGGGCTAGTTGCAGTATTCAGTATATCTTTTGGATAAATTTGTTAATCTTATTCAGATCATCTCTATGCTGACTATTTGTAAATGCTGTTACTAGACCCTGAAAGAGATATGCTTAAATCTCCCAATATGACTATTAAGTTTTTATATTTTTCTTTGTAGCTATGTTCATTTCAATATATTTTAGGGGATCCATTATTAGGTATATGGAAGTTTAAATTATTATTATATTTCTCAGTGAACTAGATATTTTGTTGTCACTCTGTTTCTGAAATGAGTTGATCTTAATATTTATTTTATTTAATAGTAATAAATCTACAACTTTCTTTTATTAGAATTGGGCAGGAACATCTTTTTACCCTCAGGCTTTTGGTATTCTCATTCTTAAAGCAATATATCATTTATAATCAGAATATACTTGATTAATACTTTTATAAAATAATATACTTTTATAACCTAATATTATAATCTTGTTTTTTTGATAATAAATATGTTCAATGACCTACGTTATCCATACAGATGGTTATACAAGACAGAAGTATATATGCTACTGAATTATCACTAATTATACATGTTTCAAATTAAGAAATAAAACACTTCAAGCAAAACTGAGTATCAGTTGTGCTCCCTGTGACTGAGTACTATCTCCATCCCAAGGATACCAACCACTACCTGACTTCCAATGAAACAAACCAGTTTTCTGGGTCTAAATGAAATCATATAATTATTTTATCTCAGGATTCTTTGACTCAACATTACCTTTGTATTATTTTAGCAGTAGTATGGAACTTAACTTTCATTGCTATATAGGATTTCATTTTATGAATATACTTTATTTATCCATTCTATTGTTGGTGGACTTTTTTTATCCAGTTGGGTCTTTATTAAATAGTATTGCCATACACATGTATTGCATGTTTTGTAAGCATTTATGTGTATTTCTCTTGGGAATATACATAGTACTACAATTTCTGGGTAATTTAGTAATTAATTAGTTGTTAACTAATTTTCTATAGTTTTTCAACATTATTTCTTAGTTTAAAGATGTAAAAATAAAGTATTCTACACTTTAAATGCTCAGAGTGTCTTTCAGAAAAGGAAGAAAGATTGTCAGGGAAAACAAAAGGCAAATGATTTTGCAACAACAAAGTCTGAAAACATATTTTGCCTTATAATCAAACTTTATGATAGTATATATGATATTATACTATGAATTATGGCCCTCCAAAATTGCCTGGGCTTTAATCCCTGGAATATTTAAATATTTCCCCTTATATGACAAAAGAAACTTCATAGATGTGATTAAGTTAAAGTCTTAATAATAGGAAATTACCCTAGGTTATCTGGATGGGCCAAAGTATTCACAAGTATCATTATCAAAGGAAGGTAGGAGGATCAGAGAGAGAGTAGGAGAAGAGACAGAGAAAGCAGAGCTTAGAGTGATGCAGTTCTGACTGTGAAGCTAGAACAGGCACACAAGCCAAAGGACAAGCAGCTTCTACAAGCTAAAAAAGCTAAGGAACAGATTTTCTCCTAGAGTCTCCATAAGAAATGCAGACCTCTGACACCTTGAGTTCAGCCCAGTAAAATTCACTTTGAACTTCAGTTCTCCAGACTGCAAAACAGTGAATTTCTGTTGCTTAAACTACTAAGTTTGCAGTAATTTGTTGCATCAATAATAGGAAAACAACGCATAGCTCTCTTTTTGGGCTTTGAAATAAGCATTTTTAAATGTAACTAAAATATTAACTTATTCTACAAATGAAAATACAGGTCCTATGGAACCTAGTGACCACTGTAAGTTACAGAAATGCCTATGACATCATATAAAATAAGTAGATACAGAACCTATTGATGCAGCATTTATTTGAACATAATGTTTTAAAAACCTCTCTCTGTAGGTAAAACGCAATTTTATCCTCAGAGTGCAAAAGGGACTGGGATATATTAAACAACATGATCAAGTTCACAATAGAACCAGGTCCAAGAATATTGCATGTTTTTGTGTCCCAATTTTTAGTGAACACCCTGTTCATTGTTCCATTTTCCTTGGCACATGAATTAAATCTAAATAGTAAATATTTGAAGTACGAATGCACATACACACGTTATTTTACATGCAATGTCAGATTTTTATTCATCTTCATATACATTAAGTAATCCAATAATTTAGACAATATTTAGAACCTTTATCATTATCATTAAAGTTTCCATGATAGAGAAGAACAATATGAAAATTTTTTCCCATTTATGAAAAGCAAGTTTTCTGAAATTATCTTTAAATATTCAGCATTTAGTGGCATGTTGCGTAATGGGAGACTAAGTCTTTTTCATCTCAGTAAGTGAGGAAAGATGTGTTTTTAAACTCATTTTCTGGATAGTTGTACCATTATGAAGATTTCCAGTAACTTCTTACTCCCTTCTGTGATACATTGCATGATTGATTTGAAAACAAACTTTCAGTTATGAATTCCATTAGTTACTTTTCTTTACAAGACTTCATTTTATAATTTAATATTTATGTGTGATTAGTTATTATGCATCTCTCTTTCTCCTTAGGCAAAAACTTCCTGAAGGCAGTGTTTGGTACTCAATAGTTTATCACTAGTGCTGTGTGCAGAGCATTGCATGTTAAAAGGCTCACTTACATGGCTAAATTAATGAACTGGAATGATAGGAGAATGTGGAAACATTATAATATTTTCCTTTTCAATCCAATAATTGTGTTCTTGGAACAGTATTTTAAAGAATAAGACTGTAAAGAAATGTCGATTGTTAAGAAAATTCAAGTGGTCTATTTAGAGACTCTTATTCAGAGTCATTTTTTATCATGTTATTAATATCAAGAGTTACAGGGAGACTATATATTTTATGTAAATATGTTTGAAACATCTTTTTGGAAATAACTATGTAATTTAAAAACACTTTTCAGGTGAAGCTAATATGATTTATATCAAATATAAATTATGAATTGTATGTGTTAATATACACATATTTTAAGCATATATAAAAGTACATTTTCTATGTACTATAAGTATATACTGTTTTATGGATAAGTGTATTTTCCATGGAATTCAGAAATTTGAGAAACAGTTTTTCATATATTGTTTTATTACTTTGTCAATTATATTCCCTTCCTATTGATATATAATAAGGTTACATAGTAAATGACATTTTATGTTCCTTTGAAAAGAATACTAAAGTGTAGTTTTGTTTTCCCTGTATTGAAACGGAAGAAATCACAGCTCAGAATTGATCAGTAAACTGTTTAAATCAAGATAACTGATAGACAGTGGAGCGAAGATAGGCCCATAACTCCCATCCCCAGTCTATTTCTCTTTCCCTATGATTTTCCCATAGGGAAATTGACTTTTCCACGAGGGCAAAATGAATGTGTAATTCATTTTTTTTTCTCCACAATGCCCATATAAGTTTCTTAACAAATATTTGGAATAGATAAAAACATGATTTTACCCACATAGTACCTTTAAGTAGTTGAGTCTGATAAAAACTATATAATAATCTTGAAGTCATTGAATTAAATGCCAGGAAAGTAATGGGGGATCACCATCTGTATATCTTAAAACCTTTATGGCAAAGATTATTAGTGGATAGCAAAGATATTTCCCTATTAGGAAATCTAAATAAGATTCGCAAACACATTTGTCAGGGTTAAGTCCTTGAATTATGCAATGTAAGTTTCCTTCAGATATGATTTTTTATAAAAGTTGAAATTTGAGGAACGGCCAATTAAGTGTTGAAACATGTTAATTTTGCTACATAGCTACTTTGTGGTATGCTATCACAACAATATTGTCTCTCACCATAAACTTGATGTTTAAAACTGCAAGTAAACTTGGATTAAAGAACAATAATTTGCTTTTCATACATTTAGTTTCATGAAAAAAATCATAGCATTTCCTCTACTCCACATTTGTATTTGGTGAATGTTTTGTCTTGAACTACTTTATGGCCATTGTTCCACTAGATTCTCTCATTTGACAGAAGGGCAGAACGTGTTGGTTGTTTTTCATCTTACTCTTAACAGTTTCTAATGTAGAACCCCTGTTCTACCTTTCCCCTAATCCCACATGCACCCCTAATCATATTTTAGCCTTTTGTTACTTACCAGGCAAAACACTCATCAGGAACTGTGAAATATTCTAAAATTCACACACTTAAAGCAAGCAGTCCTATCACTTCTAATGCCTGCTTTTAGATGAAAACATTATTTAAACATTTCCTCTTAAAAGATTCAGAAACATTAATGATATTTCATACTTTAATGAGTTAGTAGTAGCAGAGAGAATGAAATGACTAACTTGTAACTTTATATTAATGACTCTGATGAAAAGTATTAAAATAATTATTTGGTAATTTATGCAAAACTGAAAGAAATTTAAATTACCAGAAAGTCTATTAAGATGTCAGTGCATATGCTTCTTAAATAATTGGTGGCTTGTATACAATTTTCTTAAATTAATGGCAATGAAAATGCCATTTTACAGCTTAATATAAAGGAAACCTTTGAAACATCAAGATTGGGGGATAAAGATGTTACCTGTATCATTATCTAAATGTATTTATCAACTTTTAATAGTAAGATCTTATTATTTCTGGGAGAATTGCACATGAAGTATGATTACATCTACACTATCTTTAAAAATGTAATTAAAGTCAAATGTAAACATTGACTATATATATATATGTATATAGTTCCTATCAACTGATTACAGTATTTCAAACTTGCTCTAGTTAAAAGAATTAATATAAAAGTCACAGTTTTAATTAAATGACTATTAGCATATTACTACATATAGTGAGATAGAGGGAAAACAGACATGAGGAGTGTAAAAAGAGGGAGAGAGAGAGAGAGCCCTATATTTAAAAATTGGTAATGTTAACAAAATCCCAGAATATTGTGATTTTTAAGTAAGAGAATTCACATGAGTGGCCTGCTGTATTTTTTGGAGCCTAAGAAATAGCTACTAAATGTTAATTTCATTAGTGCTATGACTCAAAGTTCATTGTGCTTTCATCTGCACTCAACAGCATACTGAGGCTAAGATAAATGATACGATAAAACCAGCATTCCCATGGTGAGTTCTCATTACTAGCAGTAAGACTTTTGGGTATGAATTATCTTACACTTTTACTTTGGTTATACAGTTCTTACAAGTGATCAGGTAATATATAGTGAATTCTTGGCTGAAACAGATAAGGAAAACCACAGAACAAATAAATATTTAATGACTGTTCTGTGAGAATAAATCATGCACACCCTATTGACACTGGGGTACATGAAGTACAGCACCATAATTCATGGTTTTGTCAAGATGAAAATAATTGTAACAGTAGAGGAAAAGATGGCCAAGGCAATATTTGAGTGATTACATTATTTGTTGAGACTGAATGAGCTGTAGCTTCTATCAAATATAAAATTCCCCAAAAAGGCATCATGTATGAGAAACACAAATTTACAGTATTGGAAACATATGCTAGGTACAGATTTAGATACAGAAATGGATATAAATATATACAGATGGGTAAGAATTAGGATATAGATATGACTTTGAACAACAAAGATAGAAGAATAGGCAACCAACATTCAGTTTTACTCTCTATTCTTTCCATTGAATCAAAGTGCCTGTAACACTTGCTTGAATACCTCTCTATGCCAACAGTATTCTCTCTATTAGATTTTGTCAATGAAGACAATTCCATAAGACAGGATGTGAATTACGAGTCTAAGCCACTATCCCATGGAATAAATTATTTTTTCCCATCAAAAACATAGCTTGAGCATATCTTCAACTCACTATATCTAGAGTCATTGCATTCACATCAAACACATTTTTTTCAGTGACTTTAAATTGTATCTTCAGGATCAACATTTTATCTAGAAACTATGAAAGTCATTATCAAGAATTTTCAATTTATTCTTTATCAGCTACAAATACTGTAAAATACTGCAAAATTTCTATAATGTCTGTCCTCTCTTCCCTATTTTTATAATATGTTATATCATCTATTTTTATTTTTATTTATTTTTTATTTTTTTTAATTTTTTTTTTAATTTTTCAGTGGGTTTTGTCATACATTGATATGAATCAGCCATAGAGTTACACATATTCCCCATCCCGGTCCCCCATCCCACCTCCCTCTCCACCCGATTCCTCTGGGTCTTCCCAGCCCACCAGGCCCGAGCACTTGACTCATGCATCCCACCTAGGCTGGTGGTCTGTTTCACCACAGATAATATACATGCTGTTCTTTTGAAACATCCCACCCTCACCTTCTCCCACAGAGTTCAAAAGTCTGTTCTGTACTTCTGCGTCTCTTCTTCTGCCCTGCATATAGGGCCATCGTTACCATCTTTCTAAATTCCGTATATATGTGTTAGTATACTGTAATGTTCTTTATCTTTCTGGCTTACTTCACTCTGTATAATGGGCTCCAGTTTCATCCATCTCATTAGAACTGATTCAAATGAATTCTTTTTAACGGCTTAGTAATATTCCATGGTGTATATGTACCACAGCTTCCTTATCCATTCATCTGCTGATGGGCATCTAAGTTGTTTCCATGTCCTGGCTATTATAAACAGTGCTGCGATGAACATTGGGGTGCACGTGTCTCAGATCTGGATTCCTCAGTGTGTATGCCCAGAAGTGGTCTTGCTGGGTCATATGGTAGTTCTATTTCCAGTTTTTTAAGAAACCTCCACACTGTTTTCCATAGTGGCTGTACTAGTTTGCATTCACACCAACAGTGTAATGTCATCTATTTTTAAAGCTATGTCACCATCATTCTAAAGGCAGTCCATTTGAACCATTAAAAAAAGTACAGAGAAATTATTTTGGGCAATTAATCAGTGTTAGACATTTAAATATATTTTACATTGTCCCCATCTTGCAGAAACACCTGCAATTGTTAATGAATATTTTATTTCCAAAGTTTGAGGGTTTTAAAAAGAAGCAGTTTGAAGTTAGTGACCATGAACCTGGATTCTAGAGTATACAACTGGATAGCATATTCTGTGGCTTGTGAGTAACTTAATATTGGGTAGATTACTTTATTCCAATAAATGAGGGAAACATAAGGTGACACTAGGAGTTATCCAATTGTCATATTGTGAAGATTAAGTGGGATAATGCTTGTGAAAATTTGGCACAGTGCCTAGCACATGCTAAGTATTATTTTTACCATTTATTTATTTTGGTGATTAACCTAACCAGGCTCATTTAGCATCAATACGTTAAATAGTAACACTGGGGCTGGACTTCATGGAATAAATCACAGTGTTGCCATTTGCTATTGTGTGACATCTAGCAGGTTTCTTTCTTCCCCTCTGTTTCCTATAGTGACTGAAAGGAAAGTATTAGTTGCTTAGTAGTGTCGTACCCTTTGCGAGTCCATGAACTATAGCCTGGCGGGCTCCTGTGTCCATGGGATTTTCCAGGCAAGAATACTGGAGTGGGCGTCCATTCCCTCCTCCAGGGATCTTTTCTGACCCAGGGATTGAACCTGGGTTTCCTGCACTGCAGACAGATTCTTTACCATCTGAACCCTCAGGGAAGCCCTCAGCTCAAAAGTCTGTCCCTTTCTTAGTCTCTTCAGTAAATTCTAGTCTTCTTGCTGTGTAACCCAAAAGCTCTATAGCTTTCCTTGATATCTATCTCACACATTTTCATGTGTCTAATAATTCAGTGGAATCTCTGTCTTCTAATGTCGCAGTATATCCAAATTTGATGGTTCCTCACTACTTCCTCAGCTTCTTCCACAACCCAAGTCACCATTATTTGCCCCCTCTCCCAGTATGCCTTCAACTCCATCACCAGAGTGATCTTCTGAAAATATATGTTGATTCAGAGATGTCCCAAGTTTAACAATGACAAAAGCACTTATCACAATCTGTCTAATCTGTTTCCTTACTTATTGTCCATCTGTTCTTACTAGATTATAAGCACTACCAGGATGGAGAAATTGTTTGCCTCCACAATGCATGAATAGTGTCATAACAAAGAGGAGGCTCTCATAATTTGAGAAGGGGAAGTAGATTTTTTTTTTTAATTTAAGACAAATTTTAGAATTATTACTGTTAAAGCACATATGTTCTCAATATCTTTAACAAGATAGAGATGAACCAAAACATTTTTAAAACTATGTTACAAGCACAGCTCATTTTATGGTGTTTTGCTTTATCGCACTTTGTAGATACTAGAAGATTTATTGTAATTCTGTGTCAAGCAAATCTATCGGCCTCATTTTTTCCAGCAGCATTTGCTCCCTTTGTGTCTCCGTGTCAAATCTTGGTAATTCTTGCAATGTTTCAAACTTTTTAATCATTAATATGTTTTATGATGGTTAATGATCTTTGATGTTACTACTTCTACATGCTGAAGACTCAGAGGATGGTTAGGATTTTTTAGCAACAAGATATTTTAAAGTTAAGGTGTGTATATTTTTTTAGGCAGAATGCTCTCATACAATTAATAGACTAGAGTGTAGTGTAAACGTAACTCTTATATGTACTGGGAAACAAAATAATTCATTTAGCTTGCTTTATTGCAGTATTAGCTTTGTTGTAGTGAACTAGAACAAAATCCACAGTATCTCTGAGGTATGCTTGTGCTCTGGAATGGCTACAGTGTTTTAACACATAGAAATGTAGAGTAATCCAATAAAGAAAAATGTTGTGTATTCTAATTCTAATTGAATGTTACACATTAAAATAGAAAGCAAAGTATATAAAGTAGATTTCAATTTCAGATACTGATCTCTATTACCATTGTTGTTTAGTCTCTAGGTCTGTATAACTTTTTTGCAACCTCGTGGACTGTAACCCGCCAGGTTCCTCTATCCATAGGATTTCCCAGGCAAAAATACTGGAGTGGGTTGCCATTTCCTTTCCAGGGGATCTTCCCAACCCAGGGATCGAACTTGCATCTCCTGCATTGTGGGTAGATTCTTTTATAGCTGAACCGCTGGGAACGCCCTCATTCCCATTAGCTCTGCTTAAATTTAGATCCTCATCTTCTCTTATCTAAACACTTTCGATAGACTTAGGAGAAGTCCTTCTGCTTCTAGTTTTACATGCCTATAATCTTAAAGTCTTCTCCATAGGCCTCCAAAAGTGACAATTCATGAATACTTGACCTTGGTACTTTCTTGCTTTGCTATTTATAATCCTTTAATAACTCATAATCACATACCAAATAAAGTCTATAAACATAGACTTGCTTGATGATCATTCATCTTTGCACCCAGCCTAGCTTTCTAGATAGTGTTTATTCTAGTTTAATACAATATACTACATTCATTCTGACCACTTTGCAATGAACCACCACAAGGGAAAATAAAAAGGAAAAAACTAAAATAAATAAAAGAAGGCAAAAATAACTGGAAGGAGCCAGTTATTTATTGGTTGTTCGTCATCTCCAACTCCATACTTCCATACTCTGTTCCGACTTCTGCGACAGGTGCCTTCCTGACTAGTTCTGAATATTAGGAACTTTTGGTGAGAGAAGAAATGGAAAAGTGGCCTTCTTTCTTCCTTTCTCTTCTTTTGCTCCTGACAGCAACTATGGAAATGGTTGCATTTCTCTGATGGTCCCAGGTTTGATACTGAAAGCATCCTTCCTTGGAGGACCTAGTAATGGTCATGTGGTTCATGCTCTGTGGAATCAGCATGTGCTGAGTGGCCCACCTCCTTTACCCCAGTGTCCACTAAGTGCTGCCCCCTTCCATGGACCAGCATTCTTCTTTGCCCAGCAGTCAGTGTGCCCTGCATTCTGCATATCCCGACCTTCCCCAGCGTTTTGTTTTGTTTTGTTTTTTGAGCTATAATTTCTTCATATACTAAATAGTTTTTGAATTACTTCTCTTATTATCTGGTTTCATCTCTTTAGGCCTTTTAAAACTCTCTTCTTATATTTAATTCCGTTTGTGTTTCCAGTTGTATCCTGTCTGATACAAAACAACTGGGAAAAGGGACTAGTCATAGGTAGAAAATTATTTTGTCATTTTTTTCACAAAAGATATTAGAGGAGGAAAGCATAAGATATTAAATAAATGCTTTATGTTCTGTTACAGTTAATAAAGATTAACTATCTTGTTGATCATAGAATTAGTTCACTGTATTAACATTACTTTTCTTGGGTAAAAACACATTTCCGTATAAAATATCCTATCTCAAATGCAAAACTTTATATAGTCTTAACACAATTCTGAATAATTTTTTGCATCTAAACTCATTATAGTCCCTGAACCTTTGGATGCATATTATTGCTGTAAATGTATTAAATCAAATGTGATATTACCACATGTACATATGTGGCTTAATTTAATTTTAGTTAACAAGGACAATCATATTATCTTGAAACAAAATCTTAAACATCTCTCTAAAATTAAAATATTTATATCAAAAAATACTTTATTTGGCTGCTTGCATTTCAAATCAGCAGAAGTATTTTAAGTAATGAAATAATGTTCAGTTCAGTTCAGTTCAGTCGCTCAGTCATGTCCAACTCTTTGCGACCCCATGGACCGCAGCACGTAAGGCCTCCCTGTCCTTCACCAACTCCCGGAGTTTACCCAATCTCATGTCAATTGAGTCAGTGATGACATCCAAACATCTCATCCTCTGTCGTCCCCTTCTCCTCCTGCCTTCAATCATTCCCAGCTTCAGGGTCTTTTCAAATGAGTCCGCATCAGGTGGCCAAAGTATTGGAGTTTCAGCTTCAACATCAGTCCTTCCAATGAACGCTCAGGACTGATCTCCTTTAGGATGGAGTGGTTGGATCTCCTTGCAGTCCAAGGGACTCTCAAGAATCTTCTCCAACACCACAGTTCAAAAGCATCAATTCCTTGGCACTCAGCTTTCCTTATAGTCCAACTCTCACATCCATACATGCTGCTGCTTCTGCTGCTAAATCGCTTCAGTCATGTCTGACTCTGTGTGACCCCTAGACGGCAGCCCACCTGGCTCCAGGCAAGAACACTAGAGTGGGTTGCCATTTTCTTCTCCATCCATATATGACTATTGGAAAAACCACAGCCTTGACTAGACTGACCTTTGTTGGCAAAGTAATGTCTCTGCTTTTTAATATGCTGTCTAGGTTGGTCATAACTTTCCTTCCAAGGAGTAAGCATCTTTTAATTTCATGGCTGCAGTCACCATCTACAGTGGTTTTGGAGCCCCCAAAATAAATTCAGTCACTCTTTCCATTGTTTCCTCATCTATTTGCCATGAAGTGATGGGACCAGATGCTGTAACCTTAGGTTTCTGAATGTTGAGCTTTAAGCCAAATTTTTCACTCTCCTCTTTCACTTTCATCAAGAGGCTTTTTAGTTCTTCTTCACTTTCTGCCATACGGGTGGTGTCATCTGCATATCTGAGGTTATTGATACAGCTCCCAGCAATCTTGATTCCAGCTTGTGATTCCTCCAGCCCAGGATTTCTCATGATGTACTCTGCATATATGTTAAATAAGTAGGGTGACAATATACAGCCTTGATGTACTCCTTTTCCTATTTGGAACCCGTCTATTGTTCCATGTCCAGTTCTTACTGTTGCTTCCTGACCTGCATACAGATTTCTCAGGAGACAGATCAGGTGGTCTGGTGTTCCCATGTCTTTCAGAATTTTCCAGTTTATTGTGATCCACACAGTAAAGGCTTTGGCATAGTCCATAAAGCAGAAATAGATGTTTTTCTGGAACTCTTGCTTTTTCGACGATCCAGCGGATCTTGGCAATTTGATCTCTGGTTCCTCTGCCTTTTCTAAAACCAGCATGAACATCTGGAAGTTCAGGGTTCATGTTTTGCTGAAGCCTGCTTGGAGAATTTTGAGCATTACTTTACTAGCATGGGAGATGAGTGCAATTGTGCAGTCGTTTGAGCATTCTTTAGCATTGCCTTTCTTTAGCATTGGAATAAAAACTGACCTTTTCCAGTCCTGTGGCCACTGCTGAGTTTTCCAAATTTGCTGGCATATTGAGTGCAGCACTTTCACAGCATCATCTGTCAGGATTTGAAATAGTCAACTGGAATTCCATCACCTCCACTAGCTTTGTTTGTAGTGATGCTTCCTAAGGCCCACTTGATGTTAAATGTTACTTATTACTTATTTTCCACTATGAATCAAATGTTCAATATTTATCATACTGTTGATCCTCATAACCCATAAATCTATATATGACTTAATTTTTAATCTATTTTTCTAATAGAGAAATCAAAGGCCTACAGAGAGAAATAAATACTTGCTAAAAGTTACACAGTAAATGAAAAAGCCAGAAACCAAAGCCATGTTCTTTTTCATAGTTTATGTGGACTCTCAATTAGTTTTGCTAACTTTTTAATAGTTGACAGTTTTTCCAAATTATACTGACATTAAAAGATAATGGGAATACTTAAACTTAATCCATGAATCTAGCAATTACAATGTCACTTTGTCCTGAGTAACTTCAGTGAGGTGACAAATCAAATTTAGTGATTATTAGAGGAAATAGGAAAAGAGGAAATATAGAAAGCCCGTATTGACTGTTATTTTAAGAAGCTTAACTGTGAAAGAAATATGAGTTACAGTTTGATTGACATTCACCTTGATAAAGAATAATCCTTTTAACAGAGTTGGGGAAGGAAAAAAATGAGGTACTGAATAATAATATAAACATAAAGCCAAAGTTATAGAAGCCAGTATTTTAATTAATCATCACAAATGTTTATTAAAAACTTTTTGTGCATGCCAGGTGTTGAGTTAGTTTTACAAATTTAATCCATGAAACACTATGAAACAGCCCTTTTATATTCTGTTTTCTATCAGGTTTAGAGAGGTTAAGTGGTTGCCATCCTATTGGTTTGATGGAAGAATTAGAATTCAACACAGTTCTGTTTGACTTCAAAATACATGTTCTTGCTACTTGTTTAACACTACTACTGCCATGATTTAAATATAATATGAAGATCAAGAAAAGGAAGACATTAAAAATTTAATAGTAAAACAAAAACTACCTCCCTATCAAAAAATGTTAGCACAGAAATAACCTTTAAAGAAGAGTCTATAATAGAATTTAAAATTACATATAATACACTTAAAATATTATAAGTAGATAAATTAATATCTTGAAAATATTTAAGTGAAAATAGAGCAGTATAAAACTAATAAAACTTCCCCCAACTTTCAAATAAAATATTCTCAGTGATAATATGATAGTGTAGATTGACAACAAATGTGTCATTATATTCTAGAAAGGATTTTCATGATAAAAATTAAATTGAACATCAAGTGAGAGCAGTGTTCCATGAATGCTCGCTATCAGATACAGAAAAAGCAAACAGTTGGTAAATTCAAAATATTTCTCATCCTTCTTTTTCTTAGATAAGAAACACAAGCCCCTCAAATCAGAAAAGTCAACATTATCTCTAACATGTAGCTCCAAAGACTTGTCCTGTCACAGTACCCTCTTCTGCACTCAGTGAAAAACAAAATCCCAGAAAAAAAACAGATAGGGAATTGGTCGGCTGCTTGTTAGATATCATCCAAGAAATAAAGTAGTTGTGGAAGGAGTATGATAGGAAGAAACATGGTAGTGTTGCTTTCTCATAAAATTAAACACCATGTTATTTATAGTAGTCCTTCTATGCTGTAATAAGAAAAGCATGCCAATGTTTGTTAATAAAAACAAAATATTTTGTGTAAAATTAATTGTAATATTTATATATTTCAATTAAATTATGTATTTTAAAATAGTGTATCAAATTGAAGAAAATTGCCATGTGTCTAATTGCTGATTTTAAGAAGTAAATAACTATGAAGCAAAAGTTGAACTACTACTATTGGATGTTATGACCTACTGTAAAACTATAGTGTTTAAGTATGTTTGGTATTATTTCAAGGGCTAACAAACAGGTCAGTAAAACAAAATAAAGAGTTCAGAAAAAGAAACACACAGAAATAGCTATTTGATTTGTGAAAAACTGAGGTGAAATAAAGTATTGTTTCCTGAAAATTGTGCTAAGTCAATTATATACTCATATAGAAAACAAACAAAAATATAAACCATGTTCTTCATACCATACACAAAAATCAATTTCATGTATACTGTGCATATATATATAAATATATGTATAAATATTTGTATAGTATATGTATAACTATGTTTATGTACATATACATACACCCAAAAATTCATGTCAAAAATTAATTGTAAATAAAGTACCAGGAAATATCTTTATGACCGGAATAAGGAAAGATTTTTAAATAAAACTAAACAGGATTAATAATTAGGAAAAATAAAGAAAAGTTTATTGGACTGAATTAATAACTGGTATTTCTTTTTAATTCTCAAAAAATTAAAATTTATAATTAGTAAGAACTGTAGTTAGGCATATAGCAACAGAATTACATATAAAATACATGTACACACAGACATGAATATCAAAGACATTTGGTTGCTTACATGTAACTATAGGTGCTAGGCTTTTCATTGACTAAAAAATGGTTCTAACGATTAATATATTACCAATATATTTATAGTTTTAAATATACAAAATACATTTATATTTATAACTATAATTATATAGTTATTTTGCATTAATATTTTGCCCCAATAGTTAATTTTTAAAATAATCCACTCAAAGTTTTATGCACTGTACTTATTTTCATAAGACATTTATATAATAACAATCTTGAACTGCGCATTAAAAGTAGCTCACAGACCATTTCAAAGTTAACCATGGGAACTTAAATATGAAAAGTTTACCTAACAATTTGAAGCAGCAGTAAATCAAATAACAAAGATATATTACTCCAATAAGCCATCCTAAAAAAAAATTAAATTTAATCTGGGAAAATTAATGAAATTAAAATAATATTTTATTCAAACTAATAGTCATCTCTAACCTATTTATTAGGAAAATATTATTAATACTTATATTAGTATTACACTTAATGTTAGAAATAGAAAGACAAATATAGTCTCTCTTCCCTAACCACAAAGACTTCATGCCTGTTCAAGGTCACAGGCAGATTACATTGTATTTTTATATTCAACTTGTATACATTCTTGGAAATAACTTTTATTTCTAAACAACTATAGAATGCTTTCATAATGGAATTTTATGTTGTTTGTTTTGTTACACACACTTGATTAACATACAAAATTTTAGCTTTTCTTAAATTTTTGTAGAGAAACATCAATTTTTGACTTTCATCAAAACATGCAATGATTTAGGTGTGATAGAAGAGGAGACAATATAGAAGAAAATAAAATTGGTTGATATATACAAAGATGAATATTTGTAATCAATAGACGTGAAGCAATGCATAGTAAGATATTAGCTTCATGAACTAATAGAGAATAATAAGATGAATTAGATAATATGAAAATACGGTTGATATTGTGGTAAAAATTTAGTTTTTATATGAGATGAGTAAAGGAAGATGAGAAGGGTATAGTAAGGAAAGCATTCAAAAATGAGAACTTAATCTTTTATATAAGAAAAGGCTATGGTTTTTTCTCCCATGATTTTTATTTTTTCTTAGAAATAATCCTGTCAGGAATCTTTCAAAACACAGCATTTTAACCTAAATGAGGCCTTTCATAAATAAAACATGGATATAATAATAGTGGGATTAATTTTATATTTATGACCCATGAAATATAAACATATAATTATTTTTAAATTTTTATTTTCAATATTAACCTAAAAATCAAGAAGAAATAGATCAACACAGTTTATCAGATTCATAATAAAAACTATAAAGTTTTTAATCAACAAACATATTATTAAACCTTCACTATGAATTATCAAGACAAAGTATGTATATAACCCAAGACTGACAGGTCATAGTGGAGAGGTCTGACAGAATGTGGTCAACTGGAGAAGGGGATGACAAACTACTTCAGTATTCTTGCTTTGAGGTCCCCATGAACAGTATGAAAAGGCAAAAAGATAGGACACTGAAAGATGAACTCCCCAGGTCGGTAGGTGCCCAGTATGCTACTGGTGATCAGTGGAGAAAGAACTCCAGAAAGAATGAAGGGATGGAGCCAAAGCAAGAACAAAACCCAGTTGTGGATGTGACTGGTGATAGAAACAGGGTCTGATGCTGTAAAGAGCAATGTTGCATAGAAACCTAGGAATGTTAGGTCCATGAATCAACGCAAATTGAAAGTGGTCAAACAGGAGATGACAGGAGTGACTTTCGACATTCTAGGAATCAGTGAACTAAAATGGACTAGAATGGGTGAACTTTAACTTACCTTAACTTAACTTTAACTCAGATGACCATTATATCTACTACTGTGGGCAAGAATCCCTTGGAAGAAATGGAGCAGCCATCATAGTCAACTAAAGAGTCTGAAATGCACTACTTGGATGCAATCTCAGAATGACAGAATGATCTCTGTTGGTCTCTAAGGCAAACCATTCAATATCACGGTAATCCAAGTCTATGCCCTGACCAGTAATGCTGAAGAAGCTGAACAGTTCTATGAAGACCTACAAGACCTTTTAGAACTAACACCCAGAAAAGATGTCCTTTTCATTATAGGGGACTGGAAAGCAAAAGTAGGAAGTCAAGAAACACCTGTAGTAACAGGCAGACTTGGCCTTGGAGTACAGGATGAAGCAGCACAAATGCTAATATAGTTTTGCCAGGAGAACGCACTGGTCATAGCAAACACCCTCTTCCTACAACAAAAGAGAAGACACTACACATAGACCTCACCAGATGCTCAATACTGAAATGATTATATTCTTTGCAGCCAAAGATGGAGAAGCTCTATACAGTCAGCAAAAACAAGACTGGGAGCTGACTGTGGCTCACATCATGAACTCCTTATTGCCAAATTCAGACTTAAATTGAAGAAAGTAGGGATAAACACCAGACCATTCAGGTATGACCTAAATCAAATCCCTTATTACTATACAGTGGAAATGAGAAATAGATTTAAGGGACTAGATCTGATAGAATGCCTGATGAACTACGCATGGAGGTCCATGACATTGTACAGGAGACAGGGACCAAGACCATTCACAAGAAAAAGGAATGCAAAAAAGCAAAATGACTGTCTGAGAAGGGCTTACAAATAGCTCTGAAAAGAAGAGAAGTGAAAAGCAAAGGAGAAAAGGAAAGATATACCCATCTGAATGCAGAGTTCCAAAAAATAGCAAGGAGAGACAAGAAAGCCTTCATCAATGATCAATGCAAAGAAATAGAAGAAAATATTAGAATGGGAAGGACTAGAGGTCTCTTCAAGAAAATCAGAGATACCAAGGGAATATTTCATAAAGAGATGGGCTCAATAAAGGACAGAAATGGTATGGACCTAACAGAAACAGAAAATATTAAGAAAAGGTGGCAAGAATACACAGAAGAACTATACATAAAAGATCTTTATAACCCAGATAATCATGACGTCATAATCAGTCACCTAGAGCCAGACATCCTGGAATGTGAAGTCAAGTGGGCCTTAGGAAGCATCACTACGAACAAAGCTAGTGGGGTGATGGATTTCCTGTTGAGCTATTTAAAATCCTAAAAGATGATGCTGTGAAAGTGCTGCACTCAATATGATACCACTCTTATGGCAGAAAGTGAAGAAGAACTAAAGAGCGCCTCTTGATGAAAGTGAAAGAGGAGAGCGAAAAAGCTGGCTTAAAGCTCAACATTCAGAAACCTAATATCATCGCATCCTGTTCCATCACTTTATGCAAATAGATGTGTAAACAGTGGCTGACTTTATTTTTTTGGGCTCCAAAATCACTGCAGATGGTGATTGCAGCCATGAAATTAAAACATGCTTACTCCTTGGAAGGAAAGTTATGACCAACCTAGATAGCATATTAAAAAGCAGAGACATTACTTTGCCAACAAAGATCTGTCTAGTCAAGGCTGTGGTTTTTCCAGTAGTCATGTATGGATGTGAGAATTGGACTACAAAGAAAGCTGAGTGCTGAAGAATTGATGCTTTTGAACTGTTATGTTGGAGAAGACTCTTGAGAGTCCCTTGGACTGCAAGGAGATCCAACCAGTCCATCCTAAAGGATATCAGTCCTGGGTGTTCATTGGACGGACTGATGTTGAAGCTGAAACTCCAATACTTTGGCCACCTGATGTGGAGAGATGACTCATTGGAAAAGACCCTGATGCTGGGAAAGATTGAAGGCAGGAGCAGAAGGGGTTGACAGAGGATGAGATAGTTGTATGGCATCACTGACTCAAAGGACATGAGTTTGGGTAAACTCCCAGAGTTGGTGATGGACAGGGAGGCCTGGCTTGCTTGTTGATGGGGTCGCAAAATGTCGAACATGACTGAGCGACTGAACTGAACTGAATGAAATATCTTACTATTTTAACATTCTCTTATCATCTTAGGATAGAAGAAGCAAATCTTAGGACATTAGCTGAAATCTTTGTCTCTATTAGACCCTTCTGTAGATACGTGGACTAAGCATGTAGAGCTGCTGATGGAGGAGAGTCTAAAGAGATTAGGTTACATGTTAGGTAAAATCCAAGGGAGGGAGCAGACATGAAAAATTCATAATAACATAGAATTCAGGATCTGATTATAGATGAAGGTTGTAGGGAGGAAAGTAAATATCAGGGACTCTACAGAAAATAGAGTAAAAGGGGGGATATCTGCATACAATGCCTCTATAAAAATGTTACATTCAGAGGTTACTATCTATGTCAAACTATAAAAAGCAGATAGAAAAGAACTTTTTTTTCCTTATTGAGTGCAAATTAATTGATATGCTCTCAGTCTATTTGTTTGCCTCATGGACCTCAGCCTTGTCATGGAGAAGAGGCTTGTGTAACTCAGTGAACCTTTGAGCCAAAATGTGCAGGGTCACACAAGATAGACGGGTCATAGTGAAGAGTTCTGACTAAACACGGTCCACTGGAGGAGGAAATGACAGCTCACTCCAATACTCTTGCTTTGAGAACCCCATGAATAGTATGAAAAGGCAAATATAGAGCACTAGAAGATGAGGCCCCAAGGTCAGAAGGTATCCAATATGCTACTAGGGAAGAGTAGAGGGCAATTGCTAGTAAATTAAAAAGAATGAAGCACCTGGATCAAAGTAGAAATGATGCTTAGTTATGGATGTGTCTGGTGGTGGAATTAAAGTCCATTGCTGTAAAAAACAATATTGCATAGGTACATGAAATGTTAGGTCCATGAATGAAGGTAAGTTGGTTCTGTGGTCAAGCAGGAGATGGCAAGATTGAACTTGGACATCTTAGGAATCGATGAACTAAAATGGATGGGAATGGGTGAATTTATGTTTCTATGAAGACCTGCAACAGATTCTAGAACTAACACCAAAAAAAGATATACTTTTCACCATAGGGGATTAAAATGCAAAAGTAGAAACTCAAGAGATGCCTAGAATAACAGGGAAGTTTGGCCTTGGAATGCAAAATGAAGCAAGACAAAGCTAACAGAGTTTTGTCAAGAGAACATGCTGGTCATAGCAAACACCCTTTGCCAACAACCCAAGAGATCACTTTACACATGTATATCACCAGATGGTCAATATTGAAATTAGATTGAGTATATTCTTTATAACCAAAGATGGAGACGTTCTGTACAGTCAGTAAAAGTAAGACTTGGGGCCAACTGTGACTCAGATCATGAGCTCCTTTTCGCAAAATTCAGGGTCAAATATAAGAAAGTAGGGAAAACTACTAACCCATTCAGATATAACCTAAATCAGATCCCTTATGATTGTACAGTGGAGATGAGGAATAAATTTAAGGGATTAGATCTGGTAGACAGAGTGCCTAAAGAACTGTGGAGCAAGGTTTGTAACATTGTACAGGAGGTGGTGACCAAAACCATCCTCCAAAGAAGGAAATGTAAGAAGGTGAATAATTGTCTGAGGAGATCTTACCAATAGCTGAGGAAAGAATAGAAGCAAAAAGCCGGGGAGAAAGGGAAAGATAAACCCAACTGACCACAGAGTTCAAGAGAATAGCGTGGAGAGACAAGAAAGCCTCCTTAAATGAACAATACAAAGAAATAAAGGAAAAGAACAGAATGGGAAAGACAAGATTTCTTCAAGAAAATTGGTATATCAAGAGATATATGCAAAGATGGGCACAATAGAGCACAGACAGTTTAAGGACCAACAGAAGCGGAAGAGTTTATGAAGAGGTGGCAAAATGCTCGGATAACCACGATGGTGTGGTCACTCACCTAGAGTCAGATGTCCTGGAGTGTGCAGTCAAGTGGGCCTTAGGAAGCATTAGGAACAAAGCTAGTGGAAGTGATGGAATTTCAGCTGAGTGATTTCAAATCTTAAAAGATGATGCTGTGAAAGTGCTGCACTCAATATGCCAGCAAATTTGGAAAACTCAGCAGTGGCTACAGGACTGGAAAAGGGCAGTTTTCATTCCATTCCAAAGAAGGGCAATACCAAAGAATGTTCAGACTACCATGCAATTGTGCTAATTTCATATGCTCAAAATCCTTCAAGCTAGGCTTTAGCAATATATAAAGGGAAAACATGCCAAAGTATAATCTGGACTTCGAAGAGGCAGAGGAACCAGAAATCAAATTGCCAACATCCACTGGATCATCAAAAAAGCAAGAGAGTTCCAGAAAAACATCTATTTCTACTTTATTCACTATGCCAAAGCCTTTGACTGGGTGGATCACAAGAAACTGTAAAAAAAATTATTGAAGTGATGGGAGTATCAGACCACCTTACCTGTCTCCTAAGAAACCTATATGTGGGTCAAGAAGAAACATAACCAGACATGGAACAACTGATTGGTTCCAAAATGGGATAGCAGTACAATAAGGCTGTAAACTGTTACCCTGCATATTTAAATTACATGCAGGTTGCATCATGTGAAATGCCAGACTGGATGAATCAAAAGCTGGAATCAAGATTGCTGGGAGAAATATCAATGACCTCAAATATGCAGATGATACCACTCTAATGACAGAAAATGAAGAGAAACTAAAGAACCTCTTGGTGAAGGTGAAAGAAGAAAGTGAAAAAGCTGACATTAAAAAGGCAAAGATCATGGCATCTGATCCCATCAGTTCATGGCAAATAGAAGGGGAAAAACTGGAAGCAGTGACAGATTTTCTTTTCTTGGACTCCCAAATCACTATGGGTGGTGACTGCAGTCATGAAATTAAAAAACACTTTCTCCTAGGAAGGAAATCTATGACAAATGAAGACAGCATATCAAAAAGCAGAGGCATCACTTTACTGATAATGATCCGTGTAGTCAAAGCTATGTTCTTTTCCAGTGTGTGTGTGTTAGTTGCTCAGTTGTGTCTGACTCTTTGATACCACATGGACTGTTGCCTGCCAGGCTCCTCTGTCCATGGAATTCTACAGGCAAGAATACTGGAGTGGGTGGCCCTGCCCTCCTCCAGGGGATCTTCCCAACTCAGGGATCGAACCTAGGTCTCCCGCGTTGCAGACGAATTTTTTACTATCTGAGCCACCAGGGAAGCTGTGGCTTTTATCTGGTAATCAGGTACAAAGGTGAGAGTTGGACCATAGAGAAGGCTAAGTGTTGAAGAATTGATCTTTCTAATTGTGGTTTTAGAGAAGACCCTTGAGAGTCCCTTAGACTACAAGGAGATCAAACCAGTCAATCCTAAAGGAATTAAAATCTGAATATTCTCTGGAAGAACTGGTGCTAAATCTCCAGTACTTTGGCTACCTGATGCAAAGGGCTGACTCATTAGAAAAGACCCTGATTCTGGAAAAGATTGAAGGCAAAAGGAGAAAGGGGAGGCAGATAATGAGATGGTTAGATAGCATCACCCACTCAATGGCATTAATTTGAGCAAACTCCAGGAAATGGTGGAGGACTGAGGAACCTGGTGTGCTGCAGTCCATGGCATCACAAAGAGCTGGACATGACTTAATGACTGAGGAACTGCAGTCTATCTGAACTAGAAAAGACTGTATCATTTGGAAAAAAATTCATATGACTTTCTGGTGACATCTTGTTATTTTTAAACTAGATTATCTTATAGTCATTTTTATAACTAATGTGTTAAAACAAGAATAATTTTCTATCCTTTTTAGGCTATTCATCTGCTTATTTGTAAAATATTTGTGGAATAGCTATTTCTGTGTTACACTGCCACAATAAAAGTGTAAAATAGGTACAATTTGCTTAGCAGTCGGCAATGGGTTTTGAGGAAATAGGCATCACATGCTAGAAATATAAACATCTATTTTAGGCTGTGGCACAGATTTTGGTAAAGTATTTGACTTTGAGGGCTTATCATGAGCTTATTCAGCTTTTCATTCTATAGAAAGTGACTTAAAAAGCCAGAAAGTGATGTGCAAAAATTGCCTTCCTTTAGAAATACATTACAATAGATTTGCCTTTACAAATAGACTACAGTATACATATATATTGCTAAAAAGGGTTTGAGCTATATTTGGCTGGTTTTCAAGCAGAGATCAAAGGAAAGAGAGTTTAAAGATAACAACATCCTGTAACTGGAACAGCCAACTTCTTCCAAATACAAATATCAATATTAAAAAGATTGAAAAAGGATTAAAGATCAAAGGCCTCAAAATTTTTAAATAATAATGAGATTAAGGGTACCATCTTTACACAGAATTCTCATGTTTCATTTGGTTTCATGAAAGCCACCAGGAATTTGAGAGAGGCAATGAGGAAAAATAAATCAATCCTAATTTAGAATTATGATTAGAAAATAAAAGTCAAAGTTTTGTATGTAATTGATGACAGATAAAACTCAAAGACCACAGTCTTATTAAATTATTGTAGTGATTATATTGTCAAGTCATCACAAGCCAGGATTAAAAGCAACTTTGAGCCTTAACACAGACTTGAATCAGCGGAAAGCTCTTCAGGCCACAAAAGAGACATACTCCTGAACATCCATATGAGGTGTGATCATGTAGTGTAATGCCTAAGAAAGTATGTTCTTGTGAATGAATTTCTTATCCTCCTTGAGTCTGCTCCCTTACCTGTGCACTGGACACTATCTCCTCTCATATATGAACATATTCTAGCAACTGTTTTTCTTTCTTCTTCATCTTCTTTATAGAATTATTGCTATTATCCTGAAACATGATTATCTCCCATAAAATAAATATATATTGAAAAGTATATATACATTTTGCATATATATATATATATATATATATATATATATATATAATTAAAATGAATTATGTTATTTCCACATTTCCCTCTGGACTATATCATGTTTTTGTCAATTCTACATTAAAATTTCATTGTATAGACATTGGTCTATAATCATTGTTTCCATTTTGTTTCTTCCCATTCTCTCCTGAACCAATCCAGTTCAATCTGAATTTTGCCCTCAGTGCTGCTGGAAAAAGTAACTTTTATTGACATTTTATATTACCTCTATGTCATTAAATCCAATGGGCAATTCCTGACTCTCATTGAACTTGAGGAAGGCTTGACAAATCAGCATGTGTCATAAATGCTCATTGTGCCTCCTTCTACTTTCTTTGCTCCCAAGATACCACTCACTTGATTTCCTCTAACTTCTCTGGCTTCTGTCTTTTAATCCTCCTCTGCTGCTTTTTCCTGACTTACAAGTTCTCTATACCTGGAGTGCCATACCTCAGTCCTCAGATACTTTTTCACTGTTTCCCAATGCATTCTTGTCCAACACTTTGCTTTCACATTGCTTCCCTCTCCCATTAATTACATGATTATGTATCTAAATACTCACTTGACATTGCTACTTGTGTGCCTAATGAAAGGGGAAAAGTAATGCCTAATAGACCTAGAAATTAACATGATCAACCAAAGTCCTATTTCCACCTCCACCCCAACATGATCATTGTCTATCTTCTTCATCTGGAAAAATACAACTAGATTTTTTCTTCAGATTTTTATGACAATAAAATCTAGAATTTTCCTTTACTCATGTCTTTCTCCTCCTACCTTAAATCCAAACCTTCGGGAGTGGCACATAAAACTAAAGAAAGGTTTAATTCAATCAGAAAAACACAAAACCATGAGACAACATTTTATACCCAATGAATTATCAAAAATTAAAATCCCTGAAAAATATCATGTTGACTATGTCCAATGAAGACATTGTCAATTATAATTTATCATTATACATTATCAATGATATTGTAGAGTAGCATGAACACTTGGGAAAACAATTTGCATTATAGGAATGTGAGTAAATTTAAACAGTTGTGTCTTCTGTATACACTGAACTAGCCCTTCTTCTCTGGGATCTGAAAGGATCTCTCACAATCTGTACTAGAAAATATATACAAGTTTATCATAGTTGTATTATTTGTAACAGCAAAACTGAAGGCAATATAAACTATCTTTTAGAAAATAAACCAATATAGTGCATTATATTCCTAAGTGAAGTGTAATATATGCATAAGATTTAATAAAGATGAGTGAAAATGGATAAACTAAAGCAAGGGACAAAAACATGGATGACTCAGAAACATTATGTGGAGTCAAAAAACAAGTCTCAGAAAACTATAACAGTATGATATATATTTTACAAAACTTGCAAGTAAGCAAAATTAAACTTTATATTGTTTAGGGATACATGCATGCATAATTAAATCATTTTTCTGGAAAAATTTGAGAAAATAATGGCCATAATATGGAAATGCTTGTTCCTGGTGAGAAATCAGACTAAGGCCAGGGATGAATAAGAAATAAAGAAATATTTTGACTGTCTTTGTTAAGTTATAGGCTTACTGGTGTTCATACTAATATAATGCTTCATAATCTGTATGTTTTAGAGTTATATACTTATATATATAAATATATTTTTAAAAAGCATACAATGAATATAGGAAATTCATGTGGAAATACAAACTGACACATCAAACAGTACCAGTATAACAATAGATATGGTGTGGCATTGGGTTGATTAATATTAATTTTTTTCAATTGAGGATTTTCCAATTATAATATCTCACCCCCAAATATTTGATTTTTGTAATTATTATTTAAAAATGAATGAAATGAGGTTGCTCTGATTGGTTCATGTAGGTGAAGAAAACATATTATAAATATATTGGTAGCTTTCATGGCAAGGTTTCATATTCTATGCATATTTTAGCCCTTCTATCTACCAAGAGAAGTGTAACATGCATGGCAAGATCCTGAAATTTTATTTTTGAACTGTAAATACCTCAAAGAAGCAAATTTTTAAAGAAATAGAATATATCTACACTATTAATTTTTAATATATGGAAGTTGAAGATAAGAATTTATTATCAGATCTTGCCATTGGTTTTTGTAAAGTCCTTACATTTCATATATGCATTTGTGCAAATTTATGATCACTGATATTTTCTAATATTAGTGTCTTTAAATCTGTATTTAGTGT
This sequence comes from Muntiacus reevesi, assembly GCF_963930625.1. Taxonomy (NCBI): domain Eukaryota; kingdom Metazoa; phylum Chordata; class Mammalia; order Artiodactyla; family Cervidae; genus Muntiacus; species Muntiacus reevesi. The sequence goes on from NC_089260.1 coordinate 29,078,840, forward strand.
GGAAGATTATTTAGAAAATATTTATGTTTCTTGAATCCTTTAAATCAAGTTTCTTTTTCTTTTCAACCTTTGGCCCCAGATTACTATTATAATATTTATAAAATCAATTTAAGTTAAAGATTTGTTAAATACCACTTTTGAATTTATATATAGTTAAGTAGTAATTTTTTTAAAAAGTACCATTTATAGATAGAATAAAAGTGTCTTCTAAAAAGTGATGACAATGCATTTAGTTATATATATATTTTTCATTTGATAAATTTAATTATTTTTCTATGAAGGTTCAATGTCTTCTAGATATATTAAGAGCATCAAATTTAAACAACTATGAAAGATTAGTTGTCTTTGATACAATCATTTTATGACACAATATGCTTGGATGTATGTTATGTCATAATAGCAAAAGGGTAATTTTTTAAAAAGTGGATCCTGATACAAATATGGGTCCTTTCCTTATGCCCTTTAATGCCCTTGACCTTTTAATTTAGATTTTATAAAAAAATAATAAAATAAATGGCTAGTAAACTTATCTGATTCTATAATTGTCTAATTTAAAGTAAATCTTCTAATCCATCATTTGAAAATGGCATAAATGAAAAATAAAAATAAATGTAACCAATGAACTGTGCTTTAACCTATTTATATTCAAACTTCAATCTCTTGGAAACCTAACTTTTTGATCTTATTAATGTTATTGGTATTTCTGAGCTTTTCCTCATCTGTATAATAGAAATACTAGGAAGAATATCTGAAATGATGTTATAACAGTTGCATATAAATAGCCTGATATAACCTGTATATTCAGAAAATGTTAATTTGTAATACCCATAGATTCCTTTAGAATACATATATTAAAAATCTAAAATAATTAAAAAAGAGTTAATCTGGATGCCTAATCTAAAATTTTTATTCAAGATTTTGTATTGCTAAATGAAAATTTTAGTTATTAAAGATATAGTTTATTATAACATTGAGTTGCTCTCTGTGAGAGAAACAGGACTTTTGATATGCCATTTACAATGAAAAATGAATGTTTGTGAAGAATGGGATACTTGCATAAGAAATACTGTAGTTAATGATATATCAGTGCTGTTTTACTAAAAACAGGCTAATGGAAGTTAACCTTTCATTGATTTGCTATAAAAGGTTGAATAAATATAATCCAATGAACATAGTTAAACTTGATGATGGCATCTGTTGTTTTATGCTTTAATCCATGTTTTAATGGTTTAATTTAGTCTGTTTCTTTAATAAAAGCCACCTCAATTCTTTTTGGCAATGTGCCTAGTATAAACAACAAATGATTGTGTATACTCTTGAATCCTTGCCTTACTCAGATTTGAAAGAGTCTTTTATGTTGACAAAATGTTCTAGAAATCCTGTCTGTCCTTGAGATCTCTCCAATCATTAATTTGAATGCTCCAAAGTAAAGAATGATATCTATGGAGAAGAATCATTAACTGCCTACGGTGCATCAAAATTTTAATTGCCATTTAAAAAAAATTACTTGTATGCCCTATGGCAATGCAATATATCTTAAGTGAATTAAAATTTGGGGGAGGAGAATACTAGCCACAATATAACAACTTTTCAAGCTCGTTTACAGAAAAACCCATTTCTATCCTCAATTTCTGTGTTTTATGTAATGTGTATTTTCTACACAAGACAATTACTAAGATCATAGCTGGATTAACAGTAAGCAAAATAAATGTCATTTGGATCTCATTAATATAGTAGGTAAATGAGAAAAATATGTTATTATTTCTCTTTATTTATTGAGTATACAATTGTTAATATCACACATGTAATTACCACACTCACACACACACACAAACACATACTTTATGCCAGTAAGTCAGGCAGTAAAGTATCTGCATTTCATAGACATTGTATTATGCAACAGAGATAATCAGGATACAAGGACTGGTTCTAACTCTGAAGGTGGAAATCTTAAGAGACAACAAATTGGATTGGGTTGTACTACTCTCATTCAAATCTTTCTGGAGACAGGGACTTAGGAGTACAGTTAAATTAGGGTACACTCTATGGCCATTTGTTTTTATGGTCTAGCAAGTCATTTAGCCACTTTCTGATAATTTTTGTGGGAAAGCTGTTCTCTCCCTCAACAGTATACCTAAAAGAAAGTTGACAGATCACTGTGTTGGACTGAGAGGAGCAGCAATTAGGATGAAGAGATAGTAACATGAATATTAAGAGGTTATATGAGAAATTAAGGAAGCAAAGAAGAGGAGAAAAAGAAAAGAGGCAAGATTAATCATGTAAAAAGAGAACTATAGTGACTGCTCTAGAACATTTATGGGGACTCTGACAGCATTTTATGAAGGGGGAAGTCTACCAGTTACACAAGTGGGAATTCTAGCTACAGATTTTTGTTTATTAATTCTAATTACTATTCCTTGATTATGTCCTTTAGGCTTGTGAATTCTATGGTTTGTCAAGAACCCAGCAAAACTGTAAAATAAACAATAAATAGTGATAAAGTATTGCATCTTTTGTAACTATCCCTCAGTATACTGAGAAAAAATGCTGGGCGAATCTTTGATATTCAATAACAATAAGGAGATAAATGAAGCTCAGAGAATTTAGCAACAAGAATGAAGCATATTTTGTGTCTATGTACAAAAGGATAAATTGATTATAGATAATCACACTAAGTAGTAAAAAAGTAAAGAGGTATCTCTCCTTATCATAGAGATAGGGAGAAAAATGTGACAGGAATTTTTCTAGCAAAATCTATTTAATCAAGCAGTCATGTTTTAAAAACTACTTAAAATATGCTTAATCTTAACTGTACTCAGAAGCAGCCAGATGGAACACATGATTTATTTGGTTGTCATTTCAAAGATTTTTTGAAACATAAGTCATTTTCATTCTTGTTTACTATAATACCCACACAGACTAGAAATGAACCTAGACTTCTTCATGCTTTTGAACTGGTTGAGATTGATCATTGACCTAAATACCAAGTCTATAATTTTGAAGCTTCAGAAAAAAATGCAGAAGAATGTCTTTCCATCTTTGGATAAGCAAATATTTGTCAGACTACTTAGAAAGCACTAAAGCATATAAAGATTATTTAAATTGAACTTTGCCAAAATTTAAAATTTCAGCTAAAGCAAGTGAAAGAAAATGAAAAAGCAATCATAGGTTGAAAGAAAACATTTGTAATGTAATAATGATATAAAGATTGTATAAATATACAAATTACAATTATAAAGACAAATGAAGCACCTAGTTTAAAAACAGGAAACTTTTAATAAGACATATCAATAAATGATCAGTAAACACATAAGAAAGGATTCATTAGTTTTAACAGAGATGAAAAATAAAAACACAATTAAGACATCTCAAATGTTGTTGAAGATGTGGAACAATCAGAACTTCCATATGTTCATGGTGTAGTAAAAATAGGTCAATGACTTTTTTGGAAAGCTGATTACGAGTGTTTAAAATTAATTTAAAAATATATTAACCCAGTAACTCAACAATTTATTAGATATTTACCTAAGACAAATGAAAATGTATCCATATAAAAACTTATGAATGAATGTTCATTGTATCTTCACACAGAATGAACAACTCATAAAATGTTGCTTAACAATAAAATGGAACAAGCTGTTGGCACAAAAAATGTGGCTGAATCTCAAAAACATCAAGGTGAGTGAAAAAGATAAAAAAAGAAAGTGATGTATATTGTAACATTTAATTTATATGAATATTTAGAAAGGGAAAAAGTAATTCTTGATGAAACAATTTAGTAGAGTAGTTGTTTGTGAAGATAGACATTGACTGGAAAGGAAAACTATAGAATTTTCTGGGATTATGAAAATGCTTATATATTCATAAGAGTGTGGGTTAATGAGTATATTTTGTCAAATTTTACTTAATTTTACCACTGAAGATCTGTATATTGAGATGTAGAAAATGTGTGCCTCAATTTTAAAGTCTGACCTTTAATAACATTTATTAGTTTAAACAATTCAAAATATTCACTGTTTTCTTCTTTAGTCGACATCAAGAACAAGATGTACATATATATATATATATATATATGTCATATATATGTGCATTTTCAGTTTGCTTTTCTTGATATAGGACTATTATCTGGACAATAAAAGAATTGTTTAGAAAAAGATTAATTTTGATTTACACACAATTATTTACTATCTAATTTTTAACTTTAAAAGGTACTTTTTTTCTTCACAATTGCTTTTTCATTATTGTTTTAGTATGATAGATTTTAAATTTGAAAATTTCAAATACAAAGTTTCATTTTATGGTTCTGATTCATTTGAAAGTCTAACTTACTGGGCTTGAAATTAGTCAATGTTCATTTTTATATTGATATTCATCTTTCCTAGTTTACAATTAAAACTAAAACATTAAGTGATATACAGTGGGAAATATTTTTGAAACTCAGATGAGATATAAAGAAATCAGGATATGTTTTTTTCTAATGTCACTACATATTAAAAGTAAAAAGTCTTACAAATCAAGGGCTAGCATAAAAAGAAAAAATCCTCTTAACTCTATTACCATGAGATGACCATAGTTACCATTTTGTAATAAATCCTTCAGTTCACAAATACACAAAGACACACAGATACAACATGTACAAGCTATCTCATTACATTATTATATCTACTGTTTTGAAATTTATTTTTTACTCTAGCTGGTAATATGTCATGAATCTTTGTGTGTTTGCTCAGTCACTTCATTCATGTCTGACTCTTTGTGACCCTATGGACTATAGCCCATCAGTCTCCTCTGTCCATAAGATTCTCCAGGCAAGAAGCGGAGCAGGTTGCCCTGTCCTCCTCCTGACATAGGGATCAAGTCCATGTCTCTTATGTCTCCTGCAAAGGCAGGTGAATTCTGGAAGCTCCCCATCCATAAATTATTCTTATAAGATTTGTTTTCTAATTACTACATTTACTCCTTTGCTTATTAATTAATCTCTATATTTAAACATTCGTAATTTTGCTACTTTAAACAAAACAGCAAAGAAAATCTGTATATAACTTGAGAGACAGATATTTATAAAGTTTAAGGGTAAATACTTATGCTAATTTGTTATCTTTCAGAAATCAAAACACACATTTATATTCCCATTAATCAGGCAGGAAAATACCAGGATATCTTCACTGAGAGTATTTGCAGTTTTTCATGTCTTAGACAATTTTCTATTTGAAAATTATTACATAGTTTCTTTCATTTAATTTTTGAAATCACTAGAAATATTTATTCTTTTTTTTTTACTGTATATTAGCTTTTTAACATTTTTTCTTTATGAACTCGCTGTTCATATTTTGTATTTTTCCATATATATTATAAATTTCATATTAATTTCTAAAAAAATTTTCTATTAAGCACATCAAACTGTTGTGTCTCATATGTATTTGTATACATATGTGTGAGTGTATATATATATATATATATATTTCAAATTTTTATTTCCTCTGATAATTCTTTAAATATTTATTTCATTTGGAGAATATTTTGATCACAGAAAATATTTTTAGTCATGGAACCATATTTTATCTCTTTCTTTACAATTTTTGTCATGTATTATAATGATAGGAAATATTTCTCATATTTATATTAGTATCTTGTGTGATATAATCTTCTTCTATTTCTCTGAATTCATATAAAATTTGTTCCAAATATCTTCTACTCTTATATCAGCCAATACCACATTCTAATTATTACTTTTTATTGTGCATTCTAATTTTACAGCTTAAACTATTTTATTATACTTAAATATTTTCCTTCTAATTTCTATGTGATAGTTTGACAAAATACTGTATTGTTTTTCCAAGTAACTCAAAATACTTTAGGAGTTTTTGATAATACTGTATTTTGATTCCAAAGAATGAGAGCTTTATAAAATTTAGTCATTTTAACTTTGAATATAGTGTGGATCTTCATTTTCCAATTTTATGCCCTTCAGCACTAGAATACAATTTTTTGTCATTTAGATTCTGTATATACTCATTGAATTTATATCAACACATTACTAGTTATGTTACTATTTATATTATAATATGCTTTCAATTTTTCTCATTTCATTTTAAGGACATACATAGGCTCACAGTGAAAGAATAGAAACAGATCTTCCATGAAAAGTTTAAAATAAATTTATAAATAAATATGTGAAATATAAATAATTTCTAAAGTTGTCATTAAAAAAACTGGAGATAGTTACCCTCATGTGATGGTCATAGTGTGCAGTAGTGGCCACAACAAAAACTTTTTCTTCTTAAATTACATACTTATTCTTTAAATTACAAAAAAATAATTTATTTAGAAAATAAGCATTCTTAAAACAAATTAATAGTAAAATATGTGAATAAAATACTTTGATGCTAGGACATGTTCTGTCATGTGACTGATTCTGAGCTTTCTGTTTGCCACTTTTCATGATTGAGGTTAGAATGAAATGTTCTTTTTCCAGAATTCTTTTCAACTAGGGATTGTGATGTGACCTGTTGTCTGAATTAATGCTAATGCTGATATCAGAATTAATTATGAAAGGCAAAAAACAAAATATTTTATAAGAGAATAATTAAATAATGCTTATGGTAAGACAAACAGCACTAAACTTGATGCTTATAAAAATTCTAGCCACATGTGAATTTATGTATATATTATTTCAAGGAAATTAAATGTGAACATAATATATATAGTATGGTCCTATTTATATGAATATATCTGTCTCTGTTTCATGAGATTGAGTGATTTTTTTTTCTTTTTACCTTTTACTATAACTTTCTTGGGCTTTCCTGATGTCTCAGATGGTAAAGAATGCACCTTCAATGTGGGAGACCTGGGTTTGATCCCTGGGTTGAGAAGATTCCCCTGGAGGAGGTCATGGCCACCCACTCCAGTATTCTTTATTTTTTAATTGATTTTTTAAAATATTTTAATTGAAGGATAATTGCTTTACAGAATTTTGTGGTTTTCCGTCATACATCAATAAGAATCAGCCATAGGTACACCCACGTCCTCTCCCTCCTCAGCCTCCCACCCATCTCTCTCCCCATCTGACTCTTCAACCTGTCACAGAGCCCCTGTTTGAGTTCCCTAACCTTACAGGAAGTTCCCATTGACCACTACACAGAAAACTATAAGACACTGAAAAAAAAAAATCAAACACTACAAAACAGATGGAGAGATATTCCATGTCCCTGGTTAGGAAGAATCAATATTGTGAAAATGACTATAAAACCAAATGCAATCTACAGAGTCAATGCAACCCCTTTCAAATAACCAATGACATTTTTCATGGAACTAGAACAAAAATGTTCATGATTCCTATGGAAACACAAAAGACCCCAAATAGCCAAAACAGTCTTGAGAAAGAAGAATGGAGTTGGAGGAATCAACCTTCCTGGCTTCAGACTATATTACAAAGCTACAGTCATCAAGACAGTATGGTACTGGCACAAAAACAGAAATACGGACCAATGGAACAAGATAGAGAACCCACAGATAAACCCACACACCTACGGGTACCATATTTTGACAAAGGAGATGAGAATATACAATGGGGCAAAGATAGCCTCTTCAGGAAGTGATGCTGGGAAAACTGGACATCTGCATGCAAAAGAATTAAATTAAAACACTACCTAATGCCATAAACAAAGATAAATTCAGAATGAATTAAAGACCTAAATGTAAGACCAGAAACTATTAAACTCTTAGAGGAAAACAAAGGTAGACTACTCGATGACATAGATCAAAGCAAGATCTTCTATGGCCGCCTCCTAGAGTAATGGAAATAAAAACAAATATAAACAAGTGGGACCTAATGAAAGTTAAAAACTTTTGCACGGCAAAGGAAACTGCAAACAAGGTGAAAAGACAACTGTCAGAATGGGAGAAAATAATTGCAAAGGATACAACTGACAAAGAATTAATTTCCAAAATATACAAGCAGCTCATACAACTCAATACCAGAAAAGCAAGCAATCCAATCAAAAAGTAGGCAAAAAACCTAAAGAGACATTTCTCAAAAGAAGACATACAGATGGCTAACAAGCATGTGAAAAGATGCTCAATGTCACTCTTATTAGAGAAATGTAAATCAAAACTAAAATGAGATACCACTCCAGTATTCTTGCCTGGAGAACCCGCAGAGATAGAGGAGGCTGGTGGGCCATAGTCCATGGGGTCACAAAGAGTCAGACATGACTGAGTGACTAAGCTACAGCACATAACTTTCTTAGTGAGAAAACACAGTATTAAAATAGAAAGCAAACAAAGCTTACAGTTGTTCTTTTCACATCTAGGCCAGATTTGTTTTAAGCTAAAGATATAAAGGAATTTTCTAATGGGACATTGCTATTTAAGTATCAAATTTGGCAAGCAATATCAATTTTTATTTAATAAATTTTAAAACAATGAGATGAAAACAAGCAGAATCGTCAATAATTGGAGTTTATAAAACAGTTTTTAAAAATGAAATTGTGATTACAAAACGGAATATGTCTCTTATACAAGCAAGAATGGTAAGACATACGAATCATTTTTTCTGTGTTCTTAAAAGGTAAGTATAGAAAGCTGTTTATCAAAAGTCTGTTGGAGTGCATGGAAAGTAACATATAATATATGAGTATCAATTTCTGAAAGATAGAAAGCAGCAGGCATACCATAAGGACAAGTATTAAGTGAGGATGTGAGAGAAAGAAAAAGCAAGAAAACAGTGAGTCAAAGAGACAGACACAAAAATGAATCAAACTGCCAGGAGCAGATTAGGCTTCTAAGTAAACAGCAGACTGTGTACAAATACAGTCTGGAATGAGTTGTAGGATGAATACTGGAATTTCCCCCCCAAGTCTTGCTAATTAAAATCAGTTCTCTAATATTAGTAATAGTAATTCTTTAAGCATAAAGACAAACAGATATATTATATACTGACAATAACCAAAATGCTATAGAGAATGTACTAGAATTGAGTTCATAAACTCATATTAAGAATAAACTTATAATTTATCTTTCTGTTTATATCTTTATGTATTCTACTATTCAGTTGTTTTTTATTGTGTTTTTATTTATCTCATTCATTAAACTTTACCTAATATTGCTAAGAAAATACAGGCTTTAGTCAATAAACAAACCATGGAGACATATATATATATATATATATATATATATATATATATATATACACACACTACATACTTATATATAATTTATTTTATAATTAATTAATTTATTTACAAGCTTAATCTCAGAACTCAGACAAATCTGGATTGCAATGATGATCCTGCCTCTGGTTACTTTTAACAGTGTTAACCTTGGACAAATAATATAAATCCAATTTCCAAACTGTAAAGTGATGATATTAATAGGAGTCTTTTCACATTATTTAAACAGGGGAGAAATTAAATGTAACAGTTATAAGATATAGTTCAAGGTACAGGGGGATCACTTAATAAATGCTTAAGATTTGTTTTATTGACCCTTCACTACATTATATTCCTCATAAAAGCTCTGTAAATTTAATGTTGTCATTCCCAATTTACAGATTAGGAAAGAAAGAATGAGAACGATATATTTATTTTCCCCATCTTATCATCTTTTAACTTCCCAGAGGTGACAGTTGCTTAAAAAAGGAAGGATGGGGATAAAATAAAAATGTGTTTTCTCATTTTTGAGTGTATCTAGAGAGGATAGATACTTGTACAAACAATAATATCTGTGAAGTGATTAAAACTATGAGATAACGTTTGGAGAATTTTATTTTTTCCATATCTACACAATGATAATAGCATACATTGCTAATGCAAAAGAAATACACAAAACCTTTGTGCTTCTAGCTTAATATACATTAATTTAGCTGACTTGATAGTCTGAGAAGTATCTTCCATTTTCTTTCGTGGCCTCACTAGATGTGTACAGGTGAAAGCAAACACCCACCCGCTGCCACTAGTGCAGGGAAGCACACACACACTATCCTGACTGCATTATTAACAAAAGATATGGAACTTTTAATGATATTGGCAACGATGATGAAATAACACTCTTCATGTGTCTGCCATACTGTATATCTTTGAAATAAATAGATATTAAGAATTTAACAGTGTAAAAGGAAGTAAGAAATTAAGTTGGAAATCTTCAGTAAAGGCAAATGTAGAGCAAAAAAAGAAAAGAAAGAAAGAAAAAAAGAATCTAATCTGTAATCAATCTAGTGACATTTTCTTTGTACAAATGTGTTTGGAAACACTTCAGACATTTTTAACTGTCATTCTGACTGCAAACAGTTGAAATGTGTACTAAAAGGATTATATATTTATGAAGCAGTTTCATACACATTATCTCATGAGATATTCAGAAGAATATAATGAGATGGACAGATTTTCTTTATTATTACCTCCTTCCATTTTAAACAAGAATAGCTGTAATTGTGGATTGATCAAACAGCCAGTTAACAACAAAGCTAGTGCTAATATGCAAGCCTTATCTCCTGGTCCAACATCTTCCCTATATATTATGTGTTTTCTTAGTAAAAGTGAAGATAATATTTATCAAATTTTCATTTAAGATGTGAAAAATCAACGCAAAAGAATATGGAAGACTGATGAATGTATAAAAACTTAGCGTTGGTAATCTTATTCCTGTAGATCAGGAAGTCAAATACACAGTATCAACTATTAGAAAAAGTAACAGAATCATAGAATCATAACTCAAGCATAGTCAAGTATGTAAGGGTTTCTAATTCTTATAAATTATCTGCTTAGAATATTTTGAATTACAATAAAATCAGTACACTATAGTTAAAGAAAATATGCACACATTGGTAAAATCTAGGACTACATGCAACATGTAATATCTGACATTTTAAATTTGTTGGTTTGAATTAGAATTGGTTTATGTTTAAAAAGAGTTCTTGACAATACAGCATAAATTATGTCTAGATATCCTAAAATGAAACACTGAAGAAATACTTATAAATAGTCAGGGTACCAGTTAGTTTTCAAATCTGTTTTATTAACTAACTTAAAAATAAATAATTTGGTTTGTGTGGACAGAATCATGAATGTCCAAATAGGTGATATAAGAGGTCTACTTTTAAGATATTTAAAGTTTGTAAACTACACACATTATCTAAAATTAATGTATTCTGTTATTATATAAACATTGACTTTTGAATATTTTGCATGTTATGGTATATTAAAATTGGTCACATACCACTGAGAGATGCATTGCATGCTTTCACTTTACTAAAAGTCATGCCCATAAAGAATAAAGCCATGAGGCAAGAATTTTAAAATCAAAGTATCTTTAACCACTCTAAAAGGGTACAATTCAATTTAAATTCACTTTTTGGAGAGATAATTTACTAGTGTTCTAAAGTCAGACTATGGAGCTAATTTGTTCATAGGATGATATATTTCCAAAGGAGTAATAATTGTTTTCACCACAAATGTTAAGCATCTTTTGTAAAATAAACTTCTTTTACCCATTAAATATTTCCATCTATTTTTCCATTCAAAATACACTAACCTTGTCCTAAAGTTTGTAGGATGAGGATGTCCATCATATAAGGATAAGTAGTCATATTCTTCTTCTAGAGCGAATGACTGAAAAACAATTTGTATTCTATTTCGTTCTTCTGCTATTATTACCCATGTACAGTTTGCACCATTTGGATATCCATATGGAAAACCAGGGCTTTCTATAGTGCCATTCAATCCTTTTAAAGTTCCACCACATGTATAAATAAATCCTGTAATAAAAGACAAATAAATAGACATTAATATTATTACTAAAAACAAGAACAATCTAGAAGACATATTATTTTGAAAAAAGCCTTTTATTTTTCTAAGACCCATGCTACAATAATTTTGTAAATAATAATTTAAGAATTAGGTAAATTATCTATTTTTTAAGTAGTAAAGTTCCAATAGCAAAATACTAGAAGACATGTTATTTATCATATAACTTGTGCTTAGTTACAAACCAGCTGATGAAATAAAACCCTCCTTACTACTGATTCATTATCCATTACATGATCCAGCATGCAAGCACAATCCTAGAAGTAGTTCCAATCAAATTGTGGACTCTCATAAACAACCATTTAAATTTAATGATGTTGGTATGCATTTTGGGTCTTGAAATATTAGCTGCAGTTTGTCTTGGTAAATCATGCTAACGTTTTTGTGTATGCAAATCTCCAGCATGTAATCAATGCACCTTAGAAAAATCTGTCCCACTCTGATTCTAGCAGAGGGATAAATGGCTCAGACCTAAAAAAAAAAACAAAAACAAAAACACACACAACAAAAACAGAACAACAACAACAACAACAAAAACTATGTAATTGGTCTTTTGACTAGAGCACAGTCCTAAACTAATCACATTGGAGTGACACCTAAGTTTGGTGAGAAAAACTGAATCGTGAACAACTTACTGCTGCCATCTTAAGAACTCCCTTACTAGTTCTATGGGAGGTTTAAATTATTGAGAGCTTAACTGTTGCAAATACCTAGAAAAATAGCATGCTTCTTAAAGATTTTTTTTTATAAATATATGATATTCTGTAGTCATATTGGGTAATGAAAAAATCAAAGATTTATCAGAAAATGTGGTCCCCAGCATTTACATGAGGAGACTGTCCTTGGTCCTGGCCCTGTCTTTCCTGCCTCAGTTTCAGAAATTCAGATGAGAATTTCTCATCATTTCTCATCAGAATTCCCAGATTTCATTTTCACATCTATGCATCCTACGTGAAGTTTGGGTACCATGAAGCTGTGAGAGACATCAAGCTAATTTGGGGTGAGAGAATGCCATACTACACAAGTACCTGTATTTGGAACTGGGTATAGAGATGCAGGACATTAGGGACGCCTCTCTCTGAGAAGGAATGAGTACATATAATAAAGGTACAACTATTTTTTAGAAGTATAAGGAACCATTCATCAAAGATGGGAAGCCAGAGTTGTATATTATGGCATATGGAAGCTATTTTGGGTTGTTGTCCATTCATTCCACATGACCACCTTGCTTTTGCTAGGGGAGTCACTTGTCCACTAAATAGCTATATGCTTTGGAGTAGCTGACTCAATTGACTAGCGGTGAGGTGAATGGCTCAGAACTGGATTAATCAGTATAACCCTATCCTCCTAGCCATATTGACTTCAGTAATATACTCTGATTATCTTCATATACAACAAAGTTGAGAGCATGGGTTATTCAGTATGTGATATGTGGCATAGGTCTTGTGATTCTTTTGCTTTTTCTAAAATTTGCCAAGAAGTTGGATGAGACAAAAATTTTCAAAAAATAGTATTTGTTTGTATACTTATATTTTTACTTATTTGCCAGAGTAATATAAGGCATTTTATGATTTTCAAAAATAAAAAAAGAGAAAGGTCCCTTTTAAAATTGCTTCTTGCAGAGCAATTACTTTGAAGCCTTAGGTTAATTAGCTATCACCCATTTCTATTAGCTTTCTGCCTGAACAGCTTCCAATTTGAACTTCATAACTAAATGCAGGCATGGATCCTTTCAGCTGCAATCTGATCTATGGGCTGTTTTATATAGTCTCAAGCCCCATATTCCTGATGGTTTTAGAAAAAGGACATATGTCCTAAATAGCATGCTCAGCTTTGTCCACTACTTCTTCAAAGGCCTGCTGATTCATGCATTGCAATTGCTTTTCTTTTTTTTTTTTTTTCTCTAGGCAAACTAGGAGTTACACTTATTTTTAAGTTTCTTATCTGTGTTCATTTTATTTTCATTTTTAATATATGTTTGATTAAACATCACAGTATTAGTAATAAAGTGTATTTTTCTAACAGAAGGTTGATAATTTTCACACACAGAAGGTTAGAAGTAAATAGTTTTTCAAAGCGAAACAAAATTTTCTTCATTTACTTATGCTTCACAAGGTTAGTCAATGTTATTAGCTAATCTTTTCAGGTCATTTCTTGGCTCATGCAGATATGTGTGTATTTCTGTGTATTAGGTATGTTTTTTATAAATAGTCATACTAAAGCATATTTTTCCTGAATTTTTAAACTTTGTAAAACATCACTGATATTTTTCTGGATCCACGTGTATATTTCTACTATGTTCTTTTCTTAATGACTACATAGTTCAATGGCATATGGTATGTCTGTACTATAATTTGTTTAACATATCTTCTTTCGATGGCTTCATTCTTTGTGGTTTCATGTGTATAAAAAGCAACTTTGAACATATATCCTTGTGTGCTTGTGTGATATATCCTGTGATAAAATTCCAAAAATGAGAGTACTAAATTTTAAACTTAGAGGATAGCCAAACTATCTTCAAGAATGTAAAAATTTTTGCTGCTATCACAAGATTATTAAGTTTTTTCTACTTCCAACCCTGATTTAAGTGATACTAGATTTTTTTCACATGACAAATTTTGCAAAGCAAAAGCATATTTTCTATTCTATTTTTGCATTTTTCTGAGTAGTATTGGAATCAAATATCTTATGTTTTTAATTCATTTATTGTTCATCTTTTATAAATTGCCTTGTTGTATCCTTCACATATGTTTCAATGGCTACTTTACCTTTTCTTACTTCTCTTTTAAGATACAGTTGCTTAGATTTCTGGTTATTATCGGTAATCCATATTGCCATTCATATACTTTTACATTTCTAAATTAAACAATTTTGCTTATTCATTGCTGTCATAAAGTCACAGTCCTTGCTGCTCTTTATAGTATATGTGAAGCCCCATCTCCTTTGATGAGCTCTCTTCAATGTTTGTTCATCTATTCATCATTTATGTAATGCTTTCAGGATAAAATTACCAAAAGAACATTATCTTTGCCTGTTTTCATGAAAAACTACAAAAGAGATAGCAAGGGAATATAGATTATTTTATTAGTATAGAATACATGCTGTGATCAGGGTAAGTACACTTTGCTATGAGAACATGTGAAAGCAAAACTTGATCTAAATTGTTCAGTACGTGTATATGGCAATCTGGCCTCAAAAACTGCTATTGAAAAATTCCATAAATTCAGTCTTTGACAGTTTCTGAATGTCTTCTGTTACATTTTTCACGTCTTAACATTTAATGTCCATTTAGTCAATTTATACTTGAAAAACAACTAAAATTTCCATAATTTGGGTCATATTATCAAAAGAATTTAGTTGACAGCATGGATTTTTAGATATTTTCTTTTTTATTTTCATGTCCATATTTTACCTTTCCTTCATACTACAGAGTAATGCAGTGCCTATTTGTAGAGTATTTTATGATACTTTATAATTTCTTCTGTTTTATATTGTGCTAAATTCCATGCTAGAATAACATCATACTTGTGCTTAAATTTTACTTTTTTTCACATTTGTGTTTATCTGCTGCAACTGGGCTTTTGTGCCCAATTATATTGATCAGATTTCTGCCCCCCAGCCCCTACTATCAAGCTCACACTTTTCTGACACATAACATCTGTGGGATAAAATCTTGCAAGGAATTCCATAGTAGCAATTACCCTTTTTATTGTGGTGTGTGTGTGTGCTCAGTTGCTAAGTTGTGTCTGACTCTTTGCTACACCATGGGCTGTAGCCCTCCTGGCTCCTGTGTCTGTGGGATTTTCCAGGCAAGAATACTGGAGTGGTGTGCCATTTCCTTCTCCAGGAAGCTTCCTGACCCAGAGATCGAACCTGTGTCTCCTGCATTGGCAGGCAGATTCTTTCCCACTGAGCCATCTGGAAAGCTTTTACTGTGGTAAGCAACACATAATATGAAGTATATCCTCTTACCAGTTTTGGAGTGTATATTTTAGACAGAAATCTCTAGAACTTTTTATCTTACTTGAATGAAATTCTATATCCATTGAAAAATAACTCCTAATTTTCCTGTTCCCCTAACCCCTTAAATCCTACTTTTTACTTCTCTGAACTTGACTACTTTAGATAATATCATATAAGTGGAATCATATCTTAATACTATTTGATCTTCTATAACTCACTTGCATCACTTAGCATAATATCCTCAAGGTTCAATCATGGTATAGCCTATGACATAATTTTCTTCTTTTTAAAAGTTGATTTCTATTATATATATGTATCTCATTTTCTTTATCCATTCATCCTTCAATGTATGTATAGATTGTTTCTACTTCTTGGATATCATGCATAGTGTTGTAATGAACTTGAGAATGCAAGTATCTCTTTGGTATCCTGATTTCAATTCTTTGAATAAATGACCTTGTGATTTCTGGGTCACATGGTAGTTTTATTGTTAGGTTCTTCAAGGGTGAAGAACGCTACACTGGTTTCTATTGTGGCTGTACTACTTTACATTCTCACATCAGTGCACAAGTTCTCCAATTTCTCTCTATGTAAAGAGATATAGATATTGGTAATGGCCATCCTATAGCTATGAAGAGACCTTGTGGTTTGAATTTGCCGTTTTCTGATGATGAGTGATATTCAGCATATAGCCATAGGCCATTAGTTTTGTCTTTATTACAGAAATATCTATCCAAGTCCTTTGCCCATTTTAAAATTGTTTTTTAGGTATTGAACTGCATAAGTTATTTGTAAATTTTGGCTATTAGCATTATATCAGATATATAGTTTGCACTGAATCTGTACATCACTTTGGGCAATCTGAAAATTTTAACAATATTAAGTCTTTGAATTTATGAACATAGGATGTCTTTCAATATTTGCATGTGTTTTTTAAATTGTTTTTCTTTCTGCAGTGTTTTCAGAAAACATGTCTTTTCTTCCTTGGTTAAGTTTATTCTTAAATATTTTAATCTTTTTGATGTTATTATAAGTGGTTTGATGTTTATTTTCCTGTTTTAGATTGTTCACTGTTAGTACTTAGAAATACAACTGACTTTTACATGTTGATTTAGTATACCATAACTTTGCTAAATTTATTAATTGTAACAGTTTTCAAAGCAATCCCTAGGAGAAATAGGGACTTTGTTTTTACTGAAATTGACAAACTATATTAAAATCATACTAAAATACAAAGAACTTAGAATACCCAAAACAATCTTGAAAGAGAAAACCAAAGATGGATGACTCACACTTATTAATTTAAATGATATTGCAAAGATAAGCTACAGCAATCAACATAGTGTAAAGCTGGCATAAGGATGGACATAAACAACTTAATAGACTTGAGAGTTCAAAAGTAAACTCTTAAATATATAGAAAGTTAATTTGGGGGGAATCAGAAGGAAATTGACTAGCTTAACTTTTAAAATAAGCTTTCAATTTTAAGATATTTTAAGTTAACATGCAGTTTAAGGAATGACTGTTGTCTATATTCTAATTAAATAATTAGAGTTTTTTTACTGTTGAATTTTTATAGTTTTTATGTCTTCTAAATAGTAGTACTCCCTCTATTATGTGACTTCCAAATCTTTCTCAAATTCTGTTACTGATTTTTTCATCTTTTAAATAGGATATTTGTTACAGTAAAAGTTTTTTAATTTTGATGAATTTCACTTTATCAATTTTTTCTTTTATAAATCCTGCTTTGGTACCAAGGCTAAGAATTTATTTTGAAGCTCTAGATCTTAAATATTCTCTTATTTGTTTTTGTAAGTTTAGTAGACTTTGGTTTCAGATTCAATTTGTGATCCATTTTGGTTATTTTTTATGTGTAATGCATCAGACTTAGATCAAAGTTATTTATTTATTTATTATTTTTGGATGTCTAACTGCTGTTGCACCGTTTGCTGGTAAGTTTTTTTTTTTCTCTTTCTATTGAAATAATTTTGCAACTTTGTCAAAATTAGTTGGACATATTTGTGTGGGGCCTATCTCTGGATTCTCTGTTCTATTCCATTGGTTACAAAAGACGCTTTAAAATCAAGCTGATTCCTTTCACTTCATCATTTTTCAAAATTGTTTAGCTCTTCTAGTTTCTTAGCATAATCTTATCTATATCCACAAAAAATCTTGTTCAGATTAAACCTATTTATCTCTTTGTAGAAAACAGATATTTTTACTATGTTCAGATTTTCATTTTGTAAACACAATATCTCTCTCCATTTATTTGAGTTGTCTGTGCTTTCTTTCTTGTCATGGTTAGCTTTCTGCAAACAATCCCTGGACATGTTTTGTTGGATTCAAATCTAAGTAGTTTATTTTTTCTTAATGTAAATGATACTTTATTTTAATTAAGACATCCACATATTATTGCTGCTGCTGCTGCTAACTTACTTCAGTCGTGCCCGACTCTGTGTGACCCCATAGACAGCATCCCACAGGCTTGTGGGTCCCTGGGATTCTCCAGGCAAGAATACTGAAGTGGGTTGCCATTTCCTTCTCCAATGCATTCATGCATGCTAAGTCGCTTCAGTCGTGTCTGCCTCTCTGCGACCCTATGAACAGCAGCCCACCAGGTTCCTCTGTCCACGGGATTCTCTAGGCTAAAATACTGGAGTGGGTTGCCATTTCCTTCTCCAGGGCATCTCCCCAACCCAGGGTCAAACCCTTGTCTTTTAAGTCTCCTGCATTTGCAGCTGAGTTCTTTATAATTGATTTTTAAATGTTTAGTTTGTATCTGTGACTGGCTAAAGTCACTTATTAAATCTAGGAGTCTATTCGTAAATCCATGGGATTTTCTATATAGCTTATCATGACACCCACAATGAGGGACATTTTAAATTCTTTTCTAATCTTTATACCTTTCATATTATTTTCTTGCATTAGGAACAATGCTTTTTCATTTTTAACCTTAGTTCGATGGATTGCACTGATTGATTTTTGAAAATAGGACCATTCTTGCAATTTTGTAATAAAACTTATTTGGTCATGCTATATACTACAATCAGTTTTTATATTGTTGAATTCTGTTTGCTATTTTTCATATATATTCATAAGGGATATTGGTTTTATGTACTGTGTTTATCTAGTTTTGAAATTTATAGTGCCCGCTTTATAAGAATTAAATGGAAAGTGCTCCTTCTTTTTGTATTTCTGGAAGATACTATGTAGAATTAATGTTAAATCATCTTTAAATATTTTTAGAATTATCTATCAGATCATCTGGGCTAGATTTCTTTTAGGGGAGTTTTGTTATTGTGAATTATATTTCATTAAAAGTTACAGAGCTTAGGGCTATTACAAATTACTTATTTCGTACAGTGTGTGTGTGTGTGTGTGTGTGTGTTTAATTAAGGGTACATTTTGTCTAAGTTGTCAAACAGATACATACAGAATTGTTCATAACATACTCATTATCTTTTGATGTCTGTAGGGTCTGTGGTGTGTCTCTCTTTTATACCTAATGTTGGTAATTTGTGTCTTTTCTAATTTTTCCTTATCATTCTTGCTA
Source organism: Muntiacus reevesi (assembly GCF_963930625.1). Taxonomy (NCBI): domain Eukaryota; kingdom Metazoa; phylum Chordata; class Mammalia; order Artiodactyla; family Cervidae; genus Muntiacus; species Muntiacus reevesi. The sequence continues at coordinate 29,098,157 of NC_089260.1, forward strand.
GTAGTTTGTCAATTTTATTGATTTTTGTAATGTTATTTTCTGGAGAATAATATTAATTAATTTTGCATAGCACTTTATAGTTTATAAAATGTTTTATTTTTCCTTTGAATTGATCAATGACTTTCACTCCCTCTTGTGGATAAATATTATGCAAGCTTGGTATGTCATTTATCTTTCTTGGACCATGCTTTCATAATTAAAACTATTTTATCAGAATTAAAAATAATGTATATAAAGTGCATGTCATAGATACAGGGCATAATACTTTAGAAAGAGTAACATTTATTATTCATATGATTATTCACATAGGGTCTACTTTATCTGACATTAGTATAGGTATATTCAGTTATTTATGTTAGTGTCTATACTTATTATAGTCTGAGTGGATTTCTTATAAGTGATGTTTAGTGTTTTATTTTGTCTTTTTAAACTCATGTGACAATCTTTATTTTTGCAGTATTTACTCTATTTAAACTTACTTTTTTTTGTATTTGTTTTCTGTTTGCTTTGCCTGATTTTTGTTCTTTTACTTCCTCCTTTTGCTTTCTTTTATGTTTGGCCTTTAAACTGCATTTTTTTCTATTAGCTTGCTAGTGTCATGTTCTGATAGTAGTAATCCGAGAGAGTAAAAATTGTATTCTGGATTATTTGGGTCAATTATTAATTAGCCCTCATGACTTCCAAAATAAAGCAAGAATATTAGAGAATTATAACTAGACCCCATCCTGTGATGTTTGTAACAATTTTTTTGTAGATTTAAGTTTACATATAATTTAAACACCCCAAAACACTATTACTATCTTAGTTACTCAACATACATTTAGATTTACCTACATATTTGCTTGTTTTTATCATTTCCGTCTTTTCATCTAGGTTTATTTTTCTTCTATCTGAAAAACTGTCTCCAGTATTTATTGTAATTTAGTTCTAACAACAAGTACTTTTTTATTTGCTTTTTAAAGGTTTTATCTTTTTTTATCCTTGTCTTTGATGAAAGAGTTGTCCAATTCATGCTACTCCATCAGAGTCAGATGTAGAAATTGCACTATGTTGCCTTATCTTTATTTCTTATCAATTATATACCTCTTCATTTTGTGTCACACCAACTAGTCTCTCAGCAATTTTTTTAACCAACAAAATCTTTCATTCTAAAGTCTATATCTGAAGTGTATTACAAAATTAACTAATATAACTATTCAGACAAAACAGTTTACAGTGAATTCAGTAGTTCAGGGCAATATCATTCACTGCGTATGGGCTAGGTACCAAGCACTGTTCTGAATATTAATTAGCTCTTACAAATATTTTATAACAGTGTTTCAACCATAGTCTGCAAAATCTAATGGTTAAAACAGACAAAAGAAAATAGTTTATAGATATATATGGTAGGCACTGGACTTTCCCAGTGATTCAGCAGTAAAGAATCCACCTGCAATGCAGGAGTTACAGGAGACTGAGGTTAGATCCCTGGGTCAGGAAGATCCCCTGGAGAAGGACATGACAACCCACTCCAGTTTTCTTGCTTGGAGAATCCTGTGAACAGAGGAGCCTACTGGCTACAGTCCATAATCAGACACAGTCACAAAGAGTCAGACACAACTGAAGTAACTTAGCACGTACATGCATGGTAGTCATTATACATGAGTCCTTGAAAATCTATCTAAAATATAGAGCCTCAGGAAAATAAAGATTCAAATTTGAGTTGATTATTTAATGAATTAAAATTTTAATGTTTCATTTTTACTCTAGTTTTTCTAATATCAGTTAAAATACTCTTTCAGGTTTAAAGTAAAAGAGGAGATTGTGCAAGACATATTTTCTAAAGTATTTTAATCCTACTGTTCCATTGGCATGTTACTGACTGCCTTTGTTTCAAACTTTGTTACTCAGGCCGTTCTGCATATCCATAATATTCATTCTTTGTTTCACGATGGTAAGAAAAAAATATGTAATTTTGCTTCCTGAATTCACTGGATTCTTATATACTGTAAATATCCATGTGTTGATTTGTTCATGTTGTTGAGGATTACCTAGAATAATATTTTCATCATTTTCCATAATATTAGAATTGCCAGACTTTGAGGAATAGGTGAAACATTTCTAGTAGCATTTGAAAGTTTCTGAAGTAAAAAATTCAAGCAATAAAATTGGATAAATTAATTGTAATTGAAAGAACACTTAAAGACAGATATGCCTTTTGAAAAAAAAATAAGCAAGAGAGAAATGCCTATCAATCTGTCAAATGAGATTGTTTTCGACAAATATCAGGTTGCATGTAAACACTAGCCTGTAACGTCAAAGGGAGGAAGTCACTGGTCTCCTGTTGCTTCCTAACTTCAATACATGATTCTCTGATCTTTTCTTCAAAAGTTTAGAGTTACTACTGTCAATCAATATTCCAACTGAAAATTATGAAAATTGAATTATTTCTATAACTTCATCTGTAGACTTATAAACAGTTCATCAGAACATTATTATAAATTTAAAGTCAAGAAAAGTTACAATAGAATTATAATATAAATGACATTTAACTTGATTCCGGTTAATACAAAAATATTGAAGGAGCAGAATAACCTTTAATTTTCAAGCATTATCAAACAGACTACCCTTGTGGTTCAGCTGATAAAGAATCCGCCTGCAATGAGGGAAACCGAGGTTCGATCCCTGGGTTGGAAAGATCCCCTGGAGAAGGGAAAGGCTACCCATTCCAGTATTCTGGCCTGGAGAATTCTATGTATTGTATAGTCCATGGGGTCGCAAGGAGTCGGACACGACTGAGTGACTGTCACACACACACAATATATCAAATAAGGTATCATATTAAAATATATTAGTATTTCAAATTTAAATGTTCAGAAATTGTGGATTTTATCCGACACAGACCACAGATTTCACATTCTACCCCTAATGATTAATATACATTGTATCTTTTCTCCTTAGACTTAAAGAACATTTAAAAAAAGAGTCCATTAATATCATGCTTTTCACCATATTTTTCTGTTACTTATACCTTAATTTTCTTCAGACCTTTAGATGTTAAAACGGATGTTAATTATAACTAATCTCACCCCATGAATCATATGTGCTCTAAACAATGTCTTTTGGCATAACTCCAATGCCTTTGAATAATCCAAAAGCTTTTTAAAGTCAACAGTCTCTCCAGACCGTTTCATAGGTTTTCTAAATAAATTGTAATATTGTTCTTTATTTTGTATTATTCTTTTCAGGCTTCCCAGGTGGCTCAGTTGGTAAAGAAACTGTTTGTGATGCAAGAGATGCAGGAAATGTGGGTTTGATCCCTGAGTTGGGAAGATCCCCTGGAGGAGGGCATGGCAACCCACTCAAGTATTCTTGTCTGGAAAATCCAATGTTCGAGTAGCCTGGAAGGCTACAGTCCATAGGGTCACAAAAGAGTGGGACTGAAGCGAGCAGGCGCACATGCATTCCTTTCTTCTTTAAATAAAATGCCATCTACTTTTATATCAGTCATCTCATTAACTTAATTTCCTTTAATATTCAGTGGCTTGTACTCTTCAGAAAGTAAATTTTGGATTTGCGCAGAACTGGCCTTATCACTTAACAGCTTTGTGATCCTGGGAAATTTAATTAGTCTTTCTGAAACTCAGTTTGCTGGTCTGCAAATTAAGAATAATAATACATTTAGCTTAAAAATTCTTGTGAAGATTAGCAAACATATGTAGCTCCTAGAAAACTAGAAAAGTGACTATTATTTAATCTTCTAAAAATTATATCAGTTATGCCTGTCTGGCTTTGAATCTGCTTTTTAAAAGATCTTTAAACTTATTCAAGCTCTAGAATATTTGTAAAATCTATAGAAATATTAGTTTATATTCCTTTTGATGACATTGAGACTTTTTAATATTATGTATATATAATATTATAATTCAAGGTAATGAACTGGATTTTTATATAATTTTCACAGTGTCCTAATGATTACATGAGTATGTGAATAAAAACATATTCCATTATAAATTTAAGATTATTTATTGTCCTAAATTCAGAAATGTCTCTAGGCTGGTTATTCCTTTCCCGCACTAAAATGTCTCTGTTTCCTTTGTTATACCACTGGAGAGGCTGGCTGTAAACTATATCATCAGCCCTTACCCTCTGGCCAACCTGCTTCAATTTGAATTTGACCAATGTGAGACATGGCAGAAGATAAAAGTTTAAGAGAAGAGAAAGATCATTGTAATCATTGCCTTACACATTCCATATAGGGTACTGGCCATGACTGCCAAACTCTTCTGCCTTTCTTGGAAGCACCTCTGTTTGCACAATAGTAAACTCATTATATTCTCTTCATACCTTCAGCACTAGAGCCCACCCAGTTCTCTGCTGAGGAGAATTTCCTGACAGTGGTATGGAGAATTGAAGTTTGCAAAGAGTATTGTGATTCCAGTGGTTTGAGGAAGAAGATTTCAGAGATCAAGGCAAACAGAGCAACTAGATTTTGTGGAATGGAGCATGGAGAAGATACAGTTGTGCAGAGAGGGATAACCAGAAGTCCCTGTGTATATTCACTTAAATTGATGACTTAAGACAATGCTATAGATGCACAGAGTAAGACCATCTGAGAATTCTCATATAACAGCTGCTTTGTCATCTACTGCTGGAACAGAGAATGTAGACTTTGAGCAGCATCAGGGAAGGAATTATCAGCAGATCATTAGAACAGTCATCTCCCTAGCAAAATCTAATTAACCTATTGTTACTGTCCAACTGAGACACTAGGAGCCTTGGCAGAATGAGCCCACATTGTAGAGTAATATATACTCCCTCAACCTACCCCAATGAAACCTTAAGTTGAACTTTGACAGGGACACAAAGTTTGGAGACTAAGTCCTGACAAGTTACAGTGTTGGCAAATATTTTTAGCTTTCCATAGATCACAAATATAAAAACTATAAAATAAGAAACCAAAACTACTCAAGTTCAAGGTGATAAGAAAATAAGTCACTTCCCTTCTATATCAAGAATTACTAGTCTTTGGAGGAAGATAACATAATCCAGTCTCTAATAGATATTATTTCTGAAGTCCAACAATCAATCAAAATTTACTGTTTGTGCATTTAATAGTTGATCATAGCTGGAATAAGGGACAGCTGTCAAGTAATAATTGCTTTAAAATTTCCAATATCTATTACTGTACAAAGTACACAGGTACAAATCAAGAAATGTTAAAGTTTTTAAAAAATAATACCCAATAATGGATTTTATATCTATCTTAAGATTCAGAAAACAGGAATATAGTTTAATTAATATACCTTAATTTTCCACACATTATAGCAATTTTATATTGAATAGCTATACACATATCACATACTTTGTAGGTCTATAGGCTTTTGTTTTTAAAGGAGTTCAAATTACATGCACTTGAAAAATAGATTTATAAATCCATGTTTGCTTTAAAATAAAATGAAAGTCTACTTCTTTTTTTTTTGATCAATGATTTTTATTTTCCAATTTTGTGGTATCATAGAGAGTGACAGAATGCCTAGTTGTAAAGCACCCATAGGTTCAAATTCACTCAGTCGTGTCTGACTCTTTGTGACCCCGTGGACTGTAGCCCACCAGGCTCCTCTGTCCATGGGATTCTCCAGGCAAGAATACTGGAGTGGGTTGCCATTTCCTTCTCCGGGGGATCTTCCCGACCCAGGGATCAAACCCAGGTCTCCCATGTTGCAGGCAGATGCTTTAACCTCTGAGCCACCAGGGAAGTCCATCAATTATAGCATTAATTTTTCTTAAATCAGTTAACATTCTCCATTTCTCAGATTTCTTCTTAATAACAAAGACAGGAGACTTCCAAGGACTAAGAGTTGAGGCAATATGATTAAGAGATAATTGCTGCTCTACTAGTTGTTCAAGAGCCTGTAACTTTTATTTTTTTTTAATTTATTTTAAATGGAGGCTAATTACTTTGCAATAGTGTGGTGGTTTTTGCCATACATTCACATGAATCAGCCACGGGTGTACATGTGTTTCCCACCCTGATCCTCCCTCCCACCTTCCTCCCCCATCCCATCCCTCAGGGTCATCTCAGTGCACCAGCCCTGAGCACCCTGTCTCATGCATTGAACCTGGATTTGCAATCTATTTCACATATGATAATATACATGTTTCAATGCTATTCTCTCAAATCATCCCACCCTTGCCTTCTCCCACAGAGTCCAAAAGTCTGTTCTTTACATCTGTGTATCTTTTGCTGTCTCGCATATAGGGTCATCGTTACCATCTTTCTAAATTCCATATATATGTGTTAATATATTATATTGGTGTTTTTCTTTCTATCTGACTTCACTCTGTATAAGAGGCTCCAGTTTCATCCACCTCATTAGAACTGATTCAAATGACTTAAAAGCTTTTGCACAACAAAGGAAACTATAAGCAAGGTGAAAAGACAGCCTTCAGAATGGGAGAAAACAATAGCAAATGAAGCAATTGACAAAGAATTAATCTCAAAAATATACAAGCGACTCCTGCAGCTCAATTCCAGAAAAATAAGTGACCCAATCAAAAAATGGACCAAAGAACTAAACAGACATTTCTCCAAAGAAGACATACAAATGTAACAAACACATGAAAAGATGCTCAACATCACTCATTATCAGAGAAATGCAAATCAAAACCTCAATGAGGTACCATTACACACTGGTCAGAATGGCTGCTATCAAAAAGTCTACAAACAATAAATGCTGGAGAGGGTGCAGAGGAAAGGAACCCTCTTATACGGTTGGTGGGAATGCAAACTAGTACAGCCACTATGCAGAACAGTGTTGAGAGTCCTTAAAAAACTGGAAATAGAACTGCCTTATGACCCAGCCATCCCACTGCTGGGCATACACACCGAGAAAACCAGAATTGAAAGGGACACGTGTACCCCAGTGTTCATCGTAGCACTGTTTATAATAGCCAGGACATTAAAGCAACCTAGATGTCCATCAGCAGATGAATGGATAAGAAACCTGTGGTACATATACACAATGGAATATTACCCAGCTATTAAAAAGAAAGTCTACTTATTGTAATAATCCCACATAAACTATGGCTCCCTAATCTTATCTTTTATTCATATAAACTTATATGTGATATTTATTTTATATTTGAATAGTTAAATATATTTACATTATATTTAACTATCATTTGAGCATCAGACTAACAAAAAGTGCCACAAGTATTGTCAAATAAATATAAGAAAATTTAGCATAGAAAGATGTAGTTTCATATTCCAACAATTCGTGTTTATACATCCATGAACAAACCAAATTGTCTTTCTCTCACTACTAAAATAAAAGATAAATTTTTAATATCAAGTACATAAAATTAGCTCTGCAGTGAGCAAGAGAATATGTTAAAATAACTTTACTAAGTTTCATTATCTTCAGGTAGAATAATAGTAATTAATCTTGCATAGCACTGCATAGTTTATAAAATTTTTATTATTTTGCCTTTAGATTGATCAATGACTTTTACTCACTCTTGCTATAGATAAATATTATACAGGTTTTTTTTTGTCATTTTTCTTCCTTGGGCCAAACTTTTATAATTAAAACCACGTAAAATCAGTTTATAAGAATTAGAAGTAAGGTATATAAAGTATGGATCATAGTTGTAAGGCATAATACTTAAGGCAGCATAACATTTTTATTAATATGGTTATTCACAAGTACTGATAAATATCAGAACAAGGGGTAAATCTGTAAATCCAAGCAATTTTAGCATTACATTTAAGACATAGAAACTATGAAAGATAAAGTGATAACGACCTTTTGTTTAAACTTGAATAAAGATTTCTCAGACTTTCCTTAAAAGTGCAATCTTATTATGCTAACTAAAGTAACTATAATGCAAATTATAAAGCCACTTTATTGCATAAACATCAAAATTCCTCTTAATAAATGTATATAAAATATAAAATAATATAAAGTTTTGTACTAAATATTATACTTGATGTATAAGCTTGTTAGGAAATTGCAAAAGTTGAAAAGACAAAGATTAATACAATTTGTCATAGATTTGGGATGCTTACCCAGTATAAAAGATTCTCTTGAAAGTCTCACAGAATATAGACCCAGTATGGTGTAGTCCAATGGAATCAGATTCAAATTACCTACATTCCTTGGATCATGAAGAAAGTAAGGGAGTGTCAGAAAAACATCTAATTTGCTTTTTGACTATGCTAAACCGTTGACTGTGTGGCTCACAGCAAACTATGGAAAATTCTTAAAGAGGTGGCAGTACCAGACCACCTTCCCCATCTCCTGAGGAACCTGTATTTGGGTCAAGAAGCAATAGTTAGAACCAGACATGAAACAACTGACTGGTTGAAAATTAGGAAAAGAGTACTACAAGGGTATATATTATCACCTTGCTTATTTAACTTCTATGCAAAGTACATCATGTGAAATGCCAGGCTAGATGAATCACAAGCTGGAATCAAGATTGCCCAGAGAAATATCAACAACCTCGGATATGCAGATGATATCACTCTAATGGCAGAGTGTGATGAAGACTCAAGCCTCTTGATGAAGGTGAAAGAGGAGAGTGACAAAGCTAGCTTGAAATTCAGCATTAAAAAATGAAGATCATGGCATCTGGTCCCATTACTTCACAGCAAAGAGAAGGGTAAAAGTGGAAGCAGTGACATATTTTCTCTTCTTGGGCTCCAATATCACTGCAGATAGTGATTTCAGTCATGAAATTAAAAGATGCTTGCTCCTTGGAAGGAAAGCTATTACAAACCTAGACAGTATATTGAAAAGCAGAGACAACACTTTGCAAAGGTCTGTATAGTCAAAGCTATCATTTTACTGGTAGTCATGTACAGATATAAGATTTGTACCATAAAGAAGGCTAAGTGCTGAAGAATTGCTTTCTAATTGTGGTTCTGGAGAAGACTTGGGAGTCCCTTGGACTGTAAGGAAATCAGACCAGTCAATCCTAAAGGAAACCAACCCTGATATTCATTAGAAAGAATGATACTGAAGCTGAAGCTCCAATACTTTGGCCACCTGATGCAAAGAGCTGACTGTTTGGAAAAGACCCTGATGCTGGGAAAGAGTGAAGGCAAAAGGAGAAAGAAGAAGCAGATGAGATGGCTAGGATAGCATCATTGACTCAATGGACATAAATCTGAGCAAACTCAGAGAGTTAGTGGAGGACAGAGGAGACTGGCTTGCTAAGTCCATGAGGTCACAAATAGTTGGACATGACTTAATGACAGAAGATGTACAACAAAACTCACTGCTATATTTAAAATAGATAACCAACAAGGATGTACTTTAGCACAATGGAAATCTGTTCAAGGTTATGTGGCAGCCTTGATGGGAGGGGAGTTTGCGGGAGAATGGATACAGGTATGTGTATGGCTAAGTCCCTTTGCTATTCACCTGAAACTATCACAACTTTGTTTATCAGCTCTACCCCATACAAAATAAAAAGTTTTAAAAAGGCAAAAAATAAAAGTTCTTCACTTACTGTTTACTTCTTTTATAAAGAAAAGGCATATCTAGTCTTTTGATTTGCTTCTATTTATTTTAAGCACTTCTCCTATAATAACTCATTTATTCCTCTCAGCAGCCCTATCCTGTACTGTGCTTCAAAATCCCTATAAAGTAGCCTTGAAATTTTTTTCAATTTTCAGTTGAGAAAACAGGCATACAAGAAAAAAAAAAAAAAGTAATTATGAGTAATTGTCCAGATCACACTGCTATAAAGTGACAGAGTTGGGATTTGAAATCACACACTTTGGCACCAGAATTTAAATTTCCACAAGTATGCTATTTGCTTTTTGTTTTTTGGTTTTTCACTTTATGTAATTTCTTTACTATGCTGAATAGATCATTGATTTTTCATTTTTGTTCTAAGTTATTTCCACTACCCACACTTAGTTGTTTTCTGGTAGGATTTATTTTTTCTTAATTTTCTATATTTTTTCTTTCAAATTTTCTAAAATTTGAATAGTTATTTGATCCCTCTTGGTAGGTTAACTTTATGATTTTCCAACCCCCTTCTCCTTTAATTTCTTCTCTGATAAGAAATACAGCAGACGTTTTTAGACCATAAGTGTCTAAAAAATATTTTAGGTTGGCTATTCAAAAGGCAGTTAGAAATTGATGAGTTCTTCTCATTCTTATGTCACAATTTAAAGGACTGTTTTTCTGATTATGGAAAAACTAGTTGACAAGTACCAAGAAAACTAGATTAAAAAATAAAAAATGAAGCTCTGTGTGTATAGCACCACAAGAGTAATTAAATAGAAGGCAACTTTTTCAGAATGTATATGTGTTATTTAAACAGCTGTGACTTTCTGATTTCTATATTTTGCCTGGTCTTGTTAGAGTAAACTTGACACAATTTAGTCTAGAATTACTCAATTTCCTATTCCAATCTACATATTCCAAACTACATATACACTACCATATGGAAAATATATAGCTAGTGGGAATTTGCTGCATGACTCAGGGAGCTCAAACCAGTGCTCTGTGACAATGTAGAGGGGTAGAATGGGATGGAGGGTGGGAAGAAGGGCCAAGAGAGAGGAGACATATATATTCCTATGGCTGATTCATGTTGATGTATGGCAGAAGCCAACACAATATTGTAAAGCAAATATCCTTCAAATAAAATTATGTAAATTAAGAAAATAACTGAGGAATATACAAGATAATCAACATAAAGCAAAGAAATTATAAAATGATTTATAGTTGTGTGGCAATGACTATTACTGTAATGAATCTCATGCTTTGCCACAATGAATGTTACAAAGAGGTATCCTTTTCTCTATTTTTTTATGGAAAATTTAGAGTTTGGGTGTACAAGTAGAAAAATACCAAGATTTTTGTGGTGTCTGACATTTAACTTATTTTTTCATCATTTCTCCTTTATGATAAAATTAACAAATTCCAGGCAATGAAATTTTTCTGAGTTATTATATTTGAGGGTATCATGAATTCAATCACCCTTCTCCTCATACTTGACAACATTTAGAGGTTCTTAAAATCCTCCAGACATGAGCTGCCTGTCATGCATGTTGCCTGAACACTTCTATTAAAAAAAAAATTTTTTTTTTGCAAGAAAATGCTGAGCTGGAAAGAGCAGGAAAATTATTTCTATATCAATAAAGTAACTAAAAAGCTTTCATGGTTGTATTTTCCAACTTATCTTCCTTTTGACACTTATTTTTTTTCATTGCAGAAGCAATAATATGATTTCCCTTTTTTATTCTTATTGCTACCCAACACATCTTAACCTAGTGCTATTAATAGCTGTTCTGGTTATTATCTCCTTCCACACCTCCCTGCTCTTCCTTTAGGCCTGGAGTCACTATTTGCTTTAGAAGGAACTGTAACATTGAAAGGGTATAAAGATGAAAAACGGGCCTTTTGTGAGTCCAAAGAGTGGTTATAGCCCTTGGCATATCAGCAAACAAATCACAAGGACTTCTGAATTCCATCCCAGGCTTTTTCTTATGTGGTTTGGAAAGCAGCAGTGCGAGTGACAGTTAAGAGGATATCACTGTTTTGGGGACAAAACTCTGCAGGTGACGTAGTGAGGAAGACTAAAGGAAGTAAAATATAAGTTAGTTGTCTTGCATCAGTTTTCACACCACTGAAAATGTATTTTAGTTTAAGAGCAGTAACAGTCCAACTCCAACCTGCTGACAGATGGCTGTTAGCAATATGAGACTTGCTGTCAAGATACAAACTTTCATTTTAAACAAAGAACATTTTATAAAGAGTATTTCTAAAGAATGATGAAAATAAAGAGAAATGATATTTACTACATATATTTTCCAAAAATTATCTGAGAGCTCAAAGCAGGGCTTCAGTTGGCAAAGGGGAGATAACTAAATTTCCTAGGTGTGAATATAATGAATGATGAAAATAAAGAGATATGATATTATCTACATACATTGTACAAAGATTATCTGAGAGCTCAAAGCAGAGCTTCAGTAGGCAAAGGGGAGATAACGAAATTTTCTAGGTGTGTATGCTTCCAAGAATAAACTTAATCCTTAGGAAAAAGGGTTGATGTTGGGCTTGAGCATTGTACAGATGAGAGCTATTGAAAATGGCAATGGTTACAAGGTAAGTGCAACTGAGAAAGACAGTCACCTCTGATTTTCTAACCAGGAAACTAGAAAAGAAGGGTGAGAGTAATTTTAATAGGCTATGATCATAATATACATTTATCTTACTATCTATATCTATTCAGTAGGGCTTTGGATGATCATTAATGAGATTAAAGGTCATTATTAGTTAATATGTATACCCGGTTCTCTTTAAAGAATTTAATATGCATGACCTTTATCTATAGTTTTTACCATAACACTCTGAGATACTTACCACTGTTATCCTCATTTTACAGAAGACAGCAAAGGCACAGGGAGTTTATATAATTTTTTAATAGTGCACAGCTTTAATAGGTAGTGAACTGCTCTATGAAACAGGCAAAGTCAACCCATGGCCCTTACTCTTAAACAATTAGTGCAACTTCATAATTAAGCTGTGAAATTATTCTGAATGCTAAGATTTCTCTCTTTACCAGAGCACATAGCTTTGAAAGCAAAGGGTGAGGATTAAAAGAGATAACTTGATATTAGGATTAACAGAGTCAACCCAGTAGATCAAGGGGGAAGGTGTATGTGGTAGGGGGAGGAGTGGGAAGCCACATCCAGACTGTCCTCATATTCAATTAAAAATGTTTAGCCTTCTGAATACATAACATAACCGAACCAAAAAAATTAGTCATGGAATGCTCAAGAACACAGGTTATTTTTGGTTTTGCCTTGCTTTGTGTTTTTGCTTTGTTTTCGGTGTTTTGTGCATGTGTTTGTGTGTGTTTGTGTTTCAGGGTTATATTTATTATAATTTATCCTCTTCTATTTTAGGCTTACATATATTATACTGAATTTTCAGTTCAATTATAAACTGCACACATTTAAAGGCCCTTTGACACTATGCAGTACAGTAGATTCCATATAATTCTGCTTTCTTCAAATAAATGCTTTTCTGTATAAGCATGAAATGTATTTATTAATTTCAAATCCTAAATAATGTTCCTAATTTACTACTATTTGATTTAAAATATAGGAAGCCAAGTTGGAATGTTCATCATGAAAAACTTACAGGGAGAGGAAGAATGCTACAGTTCTTCAGTCTTTTTAAAATAAAATAGTTACCAAAGAAATGACTCCTCAGAGCCTCACAATTAAATATTTTTGGGCTGGAGTAGAAGGGATTCCTTACTGACTTCCTCAAATTAATGACTCTTCATCTTCCATCATTGTTTTATGTACCCCATCTATCAGCATCTAACATTGACCTGTGTTTGTACCAAATGAACATATAAACCACTCCTTTTAATGTTTGTAATTGGAAAATACTAGGCTATCAGGAGATTTTTTTCTCTGTGTGGGTTGGTTATAAAATTTGTCTTATAGCAAAATAATTGCTAGTTTGTGAAATTTTATCATTGCTATTGAAACTGAAGGAGTAAAATACAAGAAATAGATGCTTAATGCATGTAGTGATACCTGGGCCATATTTCTCTTATAGTCATATACAAAGAAAATATTTCTATGGAGCTACATTAAATTGTCATTCTGAGGGATAACCCATTTTATAAATTTTCATATTACTATATGCCCTTAAGTTGGCATTATCTACATCAATAGAGAAAAGAAAATATCTACTTTCAGAAATGATCTACAAAATAGGTCAGTGCAAATGGTGGAGTATACCAAATCTATGAATATTGATAATTTCTCTCATTCCTTCATACTGCTATTGCTGCCTTCAAGAAGTGAAGTCTGTTTCTCCTCTTTGATGAGGTAGGCTGTATGAAGTGCTTTTTTCCATAGAATACAGCTGAAGTAAATCTGTTCCAGTTCTAGGCCGAACTTTTGATAAGCCTCAGAATTTCTGGTTTCAGTCTTGGAGCCGTAAACCACCACATTAGAAGCTGAAATCCTTGCTGTAAAGAGACATAGCATTTCTAGCCATCCTGGGAGAGGTCTAGGACTTGTGTGTAAAAGTATTTTGGATGTTGCAGTCCCAGCCTGGGTCCTAGGCAGCCCAGACAACGTCATACAGAAAATAGCCAATAAGCAGAGCCTGGAGAGCCCAGAAAATGATGAAAGATTATACATCAGGGCTTCCCTGATGGCTCAGCAGTAAAGAATCTGCCTGCCAAGGCAGGAGTATGGATTCAATCCCTGGGTCAGCAAGCTCACCTGGAGAAGGAAATGGCAACCCATTCCAATATCCTTGCCTGGGAAATCCCATGATCAGAGGAGCTTGGTGGGTTATGGTCCATGGGGTCACAAAAGAGTCAGGCACAACTTAATGACTAAACAACAGCAAATACATCATTATGTTCTAAGATACTAAGCTTCCGGTTAGTGCCAAGAATGCTAGTAAATATAGCTTCTTGGATGAAAAGGTGAATAATGTATGAAATGGTGAAATTATTCTCTTGGTGAAATAATGTATTTAATGGTGAAATAATGCTTGTGAAAATATTTGACAAAGTTAGAAGTATTTTGAAAATATTATTTTGATTATTTCTCCATAACAGTTTGCAAAATAGTTCCTAGAAAAAATTGACTGAAACCCAAAAGAGTTAAATAAATAAAACTCAGGGTAAAGGGAAAGTGATTATACATACATAAAACAGAATTATGCCTGAGAGTTGCATGTAAAATAAATATAAAAATAAAAAATACATATTACATACATATATTTGTTTCTAAAATGAGTTATAAAAATAACTTTATGCTGTTGTTTAAGAAATAATGAAAATAAAAATATGTTAGTCTCTTTTTCAGCATTAGATAATAGAAACATAGAGAAAACTAAGAGATAATAATTAAACCTAAAGAATTAACTTTAAACTCTTCATAGAGGTTCCAGACCCTAAACGAAAGATTCATCCAAATGCAATATGATAAGATCTTCTACTATAAACTATACAATCCAAGGAATTCTTCAGGCCAGAATACTGGAGTGGGGTAGCTTTTCCCTTCTCCAGGGGATCTTCCCAATCCAGGGATCAAATGCAGGTCTCCCACATTGCAGGCAGATTCTTTACCAGCTGAGCCACAGGGAAGCCCAACTATAAATTAGGACAAACTCTATTTAGAGAGAGAATAATTACTGTTCAGATAAACCTAAGCACGTCACTTACATTCATTGAGAAGTATTAGTTCTCAATGAATGCTAAGTATTTAGTCACTTTCTTAATGTCACTTAAAACTAGTCCCTTCTTTGAATTGAGAGATTAATATTGAAACATATACATTACCTTATGTAAAACACATAGCTAGTGGGAAGTTGCTGTATACCACAGTGTCAAACCAGTGCTCTGTGAGAACCTATAGGGATGAGATGGGGCAGGGGGTGCAAGGGAGGTTTTGGAAGAAGGGGACATATATATATTTATGGCTGATTCACATCGTTGTATGGTGGAAAACAACACGACATTGTAAAGCAATTATCCTCTAATTAAAAATAAAAAAATACTTGCTAATTTAATAAAAATATTGTTGTTTAAAAAACAAACAAACCAGTCCCTTCTTTTCAACCTTACATAAAAGGTAAAGATCAGGCCCTTCTAGTTTCTCTTATGGATAAATAAATAGGACTAAAGAGCCCCTATTTTCCCACCTTATGTTTAACTCTTTTCTAATTTATTTCTAATTCCTAATTTGCTGCTTTCTAAAACATAGATAAATTAGTGTTGCCTTATATTCTTCAATGACTTTCTATTATCTAAAGAATAAAGTCCATGGATAGGGCATGACTTCCAGCCATCTAGGCTCTGTGTTTGTTTGTTTTTTCCTTCCTCCATCCTGGTGCCATCCTTCGTCACAAACATAGACTCTAGTCACATTAAGCCTCTCTGCTTTTGCATCTGCTGCTGCTTCTCCCTAAATTTTCCTTTCCCCTTTAGATCTAATACCCATGTACTTAAAAAAAAAAAAAGAAAGGATACCCATTGTCTAACAATGCCCCATACTCAAGTCTGAACCATTTACCGTACGCTTAAGCTACCATAGCACTTGGCGTGCATAAACATCGTAGCGTTTACCATGCCATTAGTGTGCTTCCTAGCTACTGGAGGACAGCTTTTAGATCTTTATCCCAGTACCCAGCTTAGTGTCAAGAATGCGAGCAAATATAATGCTTCCTGGCTGAATAGGTGAATAATGTATGAAATGGATAATGCTTGTGAAAATACTTGACAAATTTGGAAGTATTTTGCAAATATTATTTTGATGATTTCTCTATCACAGGTTGCAAAAATAGTTCCTAGAAAAATTGACTGGAACCCAAAAGAGTTAAATAAATAAAACTCAGAATAAAGGGAAAGTGGTTATAATACATAAAACAGAATTATGCCTGAGGGTTGCCTGTAAAATAAGTATAAAAATAAAATATATTTATTATATATATGTATATTTGTTTCTAAAGTGAGTATAAAAATAATTTTATGCTCTTGTCTAAAGACACTAGGAAATAATGGACAGAAAAGTAAATGTTAGGTCTAAGAAGTAATCTTTCACCTTTCCTTGCATTTGTTAAAAAACTATTTGCAACTCGTTCATCATAATTATAAAAATGATTGGGAAAATACAGATAGAGTAAAAATAGGTAGATTGGAAGAATAAGAAGCATGTATTTAAATTAAACACTACTTCATTTAATCATAGAATCGAATTTACTTACCAATAGAATGAGAAACTACTGAGATGCCTTTTAAACACCAAGCATTTTACTATGTGCTTTGTAGACATTATCTAGCTTAATTTTTTGCAAAACCTGTATAACTCAGTTGGTAAAGAATCCGCCTGCAATTCAGGAGAGAGACCCTGGTTTGATTCCTGAGTCAAGAAGATCTACTGGAGAAGGGATAAATTACCCACCCCAGTATTCTTGGGCTTCCCTGGTGGCTTAGCTGGTAAAGAATCCGCCTGCAATGTGGGAGACCTGTGTTTGATCCCTGGGTTGGGAAGATCCCCTGCAGAAGGGAAAGGTTACCCACTCCAGTGTTCTGGCCTGAAGAATCCCATGGACTATACAGTCCATGAAGTCACAAAGAGTCAGACAAGAGTGAGCAACTTTCACTTTCACGTCACAGGAGACACAGATTAGCATCTTCCTTTAAAAAATGGAAATTTGAAATGGAAATGTGAAATTTGTAGATTCTATTAAGGTAAAAATTTCAAGATGAGATCACCCTGCACTAGGGTGGGCCCTAAATCCAGTGTCAGGCATCCTTATAAGACAAAAGGAGAGAAGACACAGAGACACTGGTGGGAAGCCCATGTAGAGAAGGAGGCAGAGATTAGAGTTATGCTCTCATAAACAAATCTATACCTGGCATCACCTGAAGCTGGAAGAGATAAGACAGGATTTTTCCCCGAGAGCCTTTGTAGAGAGCACAGCCCTGCCAATACCTTAATTTCAAACTTTTGACCTCGAGAACTGAGAGAGAACATATTTCTATTGTTTTAAACTGTGAAGTGTGTGTTAATTTGGTACCACAACCCCAGGAAACTAATATAATACCTATTTCCTATTTCTGTACACCTGTCATGGGCAGTTCTATGCCCCAAGGCAAAGAAGCAGGTGACTTTTTAGTTGTTTAGATTCAGCAATTAGTGAACACTCCCTAAGATTATACCAGGAGTATGTCAAGCATAAGGGAACAAGCAAAAATGTTGACTTGAAATGACTTTAAAAAGAGTGTTTGCCAGACAGAAGAGAGACCAGTATATCTAAAGTGCAGTAGATGATGGAGCACAGGAATTAGGCAGTTTGTGAGGAGGCAAAAAGTAGCCAGATCACACAGGGCTTTGTACCACCAGTTCCATTCTCAGTTCAATGGAGAGCCATAAACTAATTTTGTATCTGGGGTAAAAGGATAAGGGACACATGCACAAAAGAAGACCTGATCTCAATTTACTTTTTAAAGAGGTGATAATAAATACTGCTATATGGAAAACAAACTGGAAGCTAAAAGGGTGGAAGGACAGAAATGAGAAAATAGGTTTTTACAATTGTCAAGGAGGGTAAGAGTGGATTTCAACTAATGGTAATGATAATGAAGACATGTATTCTTTGGAGAATTTTGTGGAGGTACTTGACTTGGTGATAGATTTGAAGAAGGAAGGAAAGTTGAAACATCAAATTTCTGCAGTAATATACCAGAGAACATAGGAGGAGTATGAAATGGAAAGGAGAGAATTAAAGAATGTTCCACAGAGGAAGAGATTCTTGTATATGTGAATGAGTGGCCTGCTTTTAATTTGTTTTTTAAAATTGCATATGACTGTGGGAAGCAAGAGGCTGTAGGAGAAGGGTAGATAAAGGATTTTTCTACTAAATGCTCTTCTAACAAGACCAATTTGCAGTTGAGCTGTTTGCATCCCTCTAACTATAAAGAACAGTAATTATATACAACACTGAAACAGTAAATTATTCAATTGCCTCAAATTTGTTAACCTCACATTCTTTTACTGTGCGCCTGTTTTAGGTCCATCCTCTGTATCAAGTCATTTTTAGATGTCTTAAATATGGCATTATTTTATGCAGACTGGTTATTCAAAACTATTTCTACTTGATTCCCAGAATATTTTTGCTTTTCTCACCAGTTCTGCACAATGACCTTATAAGGGTCCTGTTAAAGTGAATTCACTCTTTAGGCAAGGTTTCTTATCAGTTTTTCACACTTAACTAGAGAGGACTTTTTCTAATTTCTTCCCCCAAATCATGTACTGGTTCTCTCTATAAATAGTATTCTGTGATTTTAAGTCTTAAGCTTTTCTATTTAAAAAAATCACTGGCTGGAGTATATTTTTAAAGAGTTACTTCAGTTTTAAAAAGATATTGCATATTTTCAGCATGTCTCAGTGACCTACTTTACTTTTTTGAGCTCTCTAACTTATTTCCCTTATCTCCTAGCCTTCTCATATTATCTGCTTTCCTTTTAGCAAAACATTCTAGTTTGTTGTTATCTTTAATAAAGGAATACAGAGTTATAAATATCCATAGGTTGTTCTTTGCACATGTATTTAAATTAATGTGAGATCACTGGATATATATGAAAAGAAATACCAGATAAAACCAGAACATAGTGTGTCAACAGAGATAAAATATCTCCTTGATTTGTGCTATTTACATAATACTCTTATTTCTGGAGCAGAAAATGATTTCAGTAGGGCCTTTTTCAAAATCAGTCAACTTAGTTTTATACTCCTGAATCTGAATGCATGAAGATCTTTAATTTTTTTTAAGTGATTAAGAGGAAAGACGGTGTTTCAGCAGGAATTTATTTACTCTATCTATGGGAATCTCCTTGAAGTTTTAAAAAAGAATGCCTCAGGCTTATAAAAGAGAGGAAAGTCATAGTATCATTTCTGGAAAAAGAGGTTTAGACTAAGAATGGAACTAAAGTATGAAGGACCTGTATAAGTTAATGAATGATACAGAATGATCCTCCTATATATGACTTAAAAAAAAAATCTCTTTTGGAGGAGTGTGTTACATGTGTTAAGTCACCAGTCATGTCCGACTCTTTGTGACTCTGTGGACTGTAGCCCATCAGGATCCTCTAGTCATGGGATTCTCCAGGCAAGAATACTGGAGTGGTTTGCATGTCTTCCTCCAAGGGATCTTCCCAACCCAGGGATTGAACCTGTGTCTCTTGAGTCTCCTGCATTGGCAGGCAGAATCTTAACCAATAGTGCTACCTAGGAAGCCCATTTGCGAGGAGAGAGAGGGCTGTTCACCAATGACAGTGGGCATCTTCAAGATAATATAGCACAGAAGCATCTTAATAGTCCCTGTTTTACTCACCATTCAGAGTATGCGCTATCTCAAGTCCTCTCCTTCTCAGTATATGTCAATACTATTCTCAGAGTTGCACAAGCCAAAACTTAACAAATTTCATAAAATTTGAGATTAGATGAAAAAATAATTTTTTTCAAAATTAATCAATATATCAAGCTATGTATTATGTGATTTTAAGTACAGGTATAGCATACAAAAATATTAAATTTAATCACATTTTGCAATTCCATTTATACTCCTAAAAGTATAGGTGGGTATATATAAATAAATTCACATCTCAAAAAAATATATATATTCAAAAAGGACTTTCAACTGTGAAGAAAAGTCAGAAAGATCAGAGCCGTTCTCATTTTCTCAATTACCTTCCAAGATTTCTTGAGATACATTTGTGTTAGTCACTCAGTCATGTCTGACTCTGTGATCCCATGGACTGTAGCCTGCCAGGCTTCTCTGTCCATGGAATTCTCCAGGCCAGAATTCTGGATTGGGTTGCCATTCCCTTTTCCATGAGAGACAGTAAGCACTCAATTAAATTGTACTGAATGAATAAAATAAATAAACTACATATACTTATTCTCACTAAGAATATGAGCTTCCCTTGTGGCTCAGCTGGTAAAGAATCTGCCTGCAATGCGGGATACCTGGGTTCAATCCCTGGGTTGGGACGATCCCCTGGAGAAGAGAAAGGCCACCCACTCCAGTATTCTGGCCTGGAGAATTCCATGGACAGTCCATGGGGTCGCAAAGAGTCGGACACGACTGAGTGACTTTTACAAGAATATAACATATCAAAAATGTGAAATGAAAATCAATGTAAATCTTTTATGTAAAGCATACTGTTTGACTATTAAACATGTTTAATAGAACACTGATAACGTATTATAATACATAACACTTCTAAATATAAATCACATCTTGTGAAGGAAAGTTAATAACATCTACACTAGATCATTTACAGTTACCTAAATGATATTCTTGTTTATTTATGTGAGCATTCTAAAATGCAACCACAAATAAATTACTTATATGTTCCTTTTAGTAATATATCAGATCTATGCCATAAAAATAATGTTTGGAATAAGATGTGAGTTACAAATGTGTCTCTACAGCTAATTTTTTAAAAAAGATGTTATTAATAAACACAGGCAAATCTAGGTCAAATAGATATAAAAACCAAACTGCCTAAAACTCCTGAAAAAGAATATATTTAGTCATAATTATTAATATATATATTTGTATATGTACATTCTTATATGTGTAAATAAATGGGAAAATGTCTCACTGGATGCATACTGAAAACAAAAAGCTGTGTTGTATTTACATCAGTGCTAAAAGCAGAGTATTAGGTATCTTATGACATTTATTTATTATCAGAGATTATTAAACAGCAAATGTGTTTAGTTTCTTTAATAGTGCCTAGTAACATTCATATTTCAAATCCTGTAACAAATATTTAACTTTGCATATTTCTTAGCTCTTTCAAAAATTCTGTAAGATAGTTATATTTTTCAACCTTGTTTCCAGGTGCAGAAACTGAAGTCTAAAGAAGTAAATAATATTCCCTTGATTACATTTAGTGGTAAAACTGGACATTGAATCCAGTTACACTCTAGACCATGACTGTTCAGTATAGAAGCTAGTGGCCAATTTTCTTTATTTAGCACTGGAAATGTGAGTAGTGTGAAAGAGGAAGTAAATTTCATTGCTTAAAATTTTCTTACTGGAGTTCAAATATCAAATGCCTGAGTTGTTTCTAGTACGTCACATAAACTCCTCATGAATTAGAATCAATGAATGGCTAGTTTTTATGATGCTTGCAATTATCAGTTTAATACTTTAATTCATGTATATATTGAATAGTGTATCCAGACATCATGAATTATACTAATGCCTATATAAGATTAAGTGCTAGTTGAGATACTACTTATTAATAGCAGTATAATGAAATTACTTTTCTAGCTTAAAAATAAGTGTGAGCAAATTTTTAAAGTTTAGAACAAAGTACTCCTTAAGCAGAATCAAGTGGAAATGCAAAACCTAGTACTGCAGAGTATGTGGGGGAAAAAACAGGATTGAAGAGAGGAAAAGAAAAAAAGAGTGTGTGTGTGTATAAAACTGTTAGAAGGTATATAGCAAGTATCTCAACTTTAGTGGAAATTTATTGCTGCAGAATAATAGAAAAACTGTGTCAAAATATAATAATAAATTGATTACATTAAAAGACACTGTATTGTATACATGAAATTTGCTAAGAAAGTAGATCTGAATTGTCATCACACTGAAAAATCATGGAATCTATGTGACATGATAAATACCTTAATTAACTTGATTGTAGTGTTCTTGCCTGGAGAATCCCAGGGACGGCGGAGCCTGGTGGGCTGCTGTCTATGGGGTCGCACAGAGTCGGACACGACTGAAGCGACTTAGCAGTAGCAGCAGCAGCAGTAAACATTTCACAGAATATAGGTGTATCAGAACATTGTGTGCCTTAAACATATACATTTGTATCTGTCAACTATGCCTCATAAAAGCTGAAAATATATATTTGGTAAAGTAGATTTATTTATATATTTTGGTCACCCGATGCAAATAGCCAATTCATTGGAAAAATTGAAGGCAAAAGGAGAAGAGGGCAACAGAGGATGAGATGGTTGGATAGCATTACCGACTCAGTGGGTATGAACTTGGGCAAATTCTGGGAGGTAGTGAGAGATAGGGAGGCCTGGTGTGCTGCAGTCCATTGGGTCACAAAAAGTCAGTCACAACTTTAGTGACTGAACAACAACAGATTATATAAGAAACACATTTCAGCAAATACACAGTGATTTTGATCAAAGTTTCCTCTCAATAGTCAAAAAATAATCTGTGAATGCAGTCAGCTGACATCAGAGTTAAAATCAAGAACTAGTTTTTCCAATAATTTTTAACAAGATCTAAGCTTGTAACTTTGGCCAGCTATGATTCTTGCAGAAGATATTGGCTAAGTAAATCAAAAGTTACGTTACAGTTATAGTTCTCAGCATCTTAACGCAATATCACTTTTGCTCAACTGGGAAACACATACCATGAATTTGTGCCTTAGCTCTCGGAGGTAATCATTAGGTCCCAAGCAGATTTCAAGTTCTTTATCTGTAAAATACTCCAGATATCCTGAAAATATTTCCAAAGTTGTAAGAAAGTAAGTGAGGCAAGGGGAATTTACTTGTCTACTAAAACCAGAGTAAAGTGTAACTTTTCTAGGGAGTGCCTGAGAACCTGCTAGATCTCTTGAAGAGTGGATAAGTGGGGGAGGATGTGATTATAGATCAGACTGAATGAATGAATGAGAAATGAATGGTTCCCCTGCAGTGAAGGGAGTGAAATAAATCCCAATTTAGGCAGAACCAGCCCATACGGAGAGGGGGCAAGAATGAGACCATGGCAAATGGTTAATTAACCATTGGCAACAGGCTTCCCTGGAGGCTCAGTGGTAAAGAACCTGCCTGCCATTGCAGGAGATGCAGTTTTGATACCTGGGTTGGGAAGATGGAGAAGAAAATGGCAACCCACTCCAGTGTTCTTGCCTGGGAAATCCCATGGACAGAGGAGCCTGGTGAGCTACAGTCAATGGGGTCACATAAGGGTCGGATATGACTTAGCGACTAAACAACAATAATAAGTGACTTTAGTATAAATAGAATTTCTTTATATTATATACCCAGCAATGTGATGCTTCATGGACTTCACGGAAACTAAAATATATAAAATAAAATAAGGATATTTCGATATTGTTTAATTAAAATTATCTACTTTTTTACAAGTAGTGAATGAAATTTTAATTGAAAATGAGCATTTGTGGAGTTTCTAAATTTCCTATATATTTTAGATGGCAGCCTTAATAATATAGCAATAACTGAAAAGCTCCATCTGCTGGCATTTGATTTCACTGCAAACTCATTGTGATTCTGTCCTTTTCAATTTGATTCCCCTTTTCACAAGTTACTGAGTATATAATTGTTTCTTTTATTCACTAAAGATTTTGCTCTACATTTCAACTGTGTATTTAAAATTGAGTTCTCATATATTAAAAACAAAATGACTATATCATGATTTAAACCTGTATTTTCAAGGTTTAAATGGAACTTTTGTAACTAGTCTATAAAACAGTGGAATTAATTATGTTGAAGGAAAAAAACTTGTTTTTTTGGTTTGAAGTGAAACACAGTAGTTTTTATGGTCTCTAATTTTAACTTTTTATTTATAATTTATGTAATGTTCTCATATGACTCTAAATATTTTCTAAGAAAATAAAATCTATACTTTTTGCTTTTGAAAGAATTTCATATGATCTTTGAAAAGACCTTGTGATACATAAATATACCTAAATATTTTAACAATAGTATTTTCCCAAAATGTTTACTAAATATTTTATGATATTTGAATAATTCAGTTTTATGGTAGAAATAAAAATAATTTGCTATATAAAATTCACTTCATTGAAATATCATATTTTCAATCATCATAAAATTAGATAAGACAATCAACTTCTTTCACATGGCTTAAAAAATAATTCAAAATTAATGTAAGTCAGTAGCGCATTGTTCATTTATAATTTGTATATGTGAAATTGTAATTTTAACTAACTGAGCATTTATGACGTTCATAGGTAATATATACATTTATAAGTTCTGAAGCACAATTTATAATATAAATCATATAGGCAGGAAACAGTGTCACTAATTTATTAGCAATAGGAAATACAGTACTAATACAAGCTAATCATAATGCTTCACTGACCAGCACCAATGTAAGTTCCGCTCTGTTATTTCAAATTTGACATACATATGTATACTAAAGATAAGATTGATCTCAAAGGGAAATTGAAATAGAATTTATATATTTATATATATTTGTAAGCTTTGATTGGCCACAATCTGTATTCCACAAAATAGTCAGAATATTCTTGACCTTGCTGGAGCATCTAGGAAAACAGAATTTATAGCTAAAAATTGAAAAGGATGTATTTGATGGTAAACTAGAATTGAACATAGAATTCTAGGTGTCCAAATATTTTGATTCAGAAACACTTACCAAACAAAAACCATGGGCTAGCAACTCTGCTAGGTTTAGGAAATACAAAGATAAATAAAACACAACTCAATTTGGCATACTTATAGACCAGAGGTTATGATTTGATAATTGTAGCAATAGAGTAGTCATTGAGGTATATGGACCACAGAGAAGAGGCAAAGAGGAAAACCAAAAATATTTCCCATTCAGTAACCTCCATGACCAGAAGTAAGTATACTATAGTTGATCTTTGAATTATATTTTTAAGTGTGTACTGTGCTGTGCTTAGTCACTCAGTCGTGTCCAACTCTTTGTGACCCCCATGGACTGCCAGACTCCTCTGTCCATGGAATTCTCCAGGCAAGAATCCTGGAGTACGTTGCTATGCCCTCCTCCAGGGGATCTTCCCAACTCAGGGATCAAACCAAGGTCTCCTGCATTGCAGGCAGATTCTTTACTGACTGAGCTACCAGTGAAACCCAAGAGCACTGGTGTTTTTCCTAACCCAGTAATGGAACTGGGGTCTCCTGTATTGCAGGCAGACTCTTTAACCAGCTGAGCTATCAGGGAGCCCGACTTTTAAGTATATTTTTTAGTAATGAATATTGTCTGTGTAAAAGTTGAGAACATTTCCCTTGCAGTTAGAAAGTCACCATCCCTGGTGCTAGGTGGGCAAGGAGAAATGACAGTGTGAAATATTATCATTTAATATTTTAATGAGAAATTGTAGTCCATGGTGAATTGTATAGGTAGCTAAAGGAGCTATCTCTCTTCACTCAATATTTTTACCATTTAACCTTTCCCAAGTTTTCTGGGAGGATACTTCTGTACTTTTCAGAGTTTGTTCCTTTAGTGTACCTACCATACCAGCCCCCTCTCAGTGCCCACTGTGCTTTCGAAGAGAGAAGTGACTTAAACTGGCTGATTCTGGAAGGAGGAATTAAACAAGACACAACAAGCATCCCTCTCCATCTTCCTCTTGGGAGCTAGTTGGTCTCTGCCTGTCTGCCACAAATTTGAAATATAGTATTTGCCTCTACAAGCCAGGAAGCCAGAAGTTTTGGTGTGTTAACTGAATTCTAACACTAAGGAGACAGAGATGTTGAATCCACATTTCCTTCAAAGTACTCCCAAACTAGACAGAATATTGACTTATATCCATCATCTTCCTTACAGAAATTTGTCATTTTTTTTTCTAATCTGTTTGCTTTTTTAACAATTTTTATTAGAGTGTAGTTGACGTACAATGTTGTATTAGTTTCAGATATACAGCAAAGTGATTAAGTTATACATATATATATATGTACATTTATTCATTCTTTTTCAGATTCTTTTCCCATATAGGTTATTATAGAATACTGAATTGAGTTTGTTGAGCTATACAGTAAGTCTTTGTTGATTATCTATTTTATATATAGTAGTGCGTGTAAGTTAATTCCAAACTCTTAACTTATTATTCCCTTTGATAAGTTTTCTATTAATTTATTAATTATTACTTCTAAAGTGTTAATTATTTTACAACATAACAGTTTGTTTTTCATATTTGAATCACATATTTAAAAGACTAGTAATTTGTATTATTAAATGCATATTTAAATTCATAATTAACTTGTGCATGTAAATGCAAAAGTAAGCTTAAAAGTATTAGAAAACATACATGAAAGTTTCTTCATTCTATTTGGACATGGGTAGACCATCTTTTTCAGCAGATTCAGTCAGTTTCAGGATATCTTGAGTCTAAAACCTGTGTATCATGGAATATTACTCAGCCATTAAAAAGAATTCATTTGAATCAGTTCTAATGAGATGGATGAAACTGGAGCCCATTATACAGAGTGAAGTAAGCCAGAAAGATAAAGACCATTACAGTATACTAACACATATATATGGAATTTAGAAAGATGGTAACGATAACCCTATATGCAAAACAGAAAAAGAGACACAGATGTACAGAACAGACTTTTGGACTTTGTGGGAGAAGGCGAGGGTGGGATGTTTTGAGAGAACAGCATCGAAACATGTATATTATCTAGGGTAAAACAGATCACCAGCCCAGGTTGGATGCATGAGACAAGTGCTCGGGCCTGGTGCACTGGGAAGACCCAGAGGGATCGGGTAGAGAGGGAGGTGGGAGGGGGGATCAGGATGGGGAATACATGTAAATCCATGACTGATTCATGTCAATGTATGACAAAAACCACTACAATATTGTAAAGTAATTAGCCTACAACTAATAAAAATAAATGGAAAAAAAATAAAACCTGTATATTACTCATCGCCTTTATTACCAAAAGGCTTTTCTAATTATGATTTCCCACCAGTGAATTATGATTATTAATATAACTACTTCAAGTCACTATGAAGATTAAATAAGGATTTAGTAAAGATCAAGTAAGAAAATAGAAACAAAAGATTTAGTTTGGTGCTGAAGTGTATTTGAGTGTGGGATATTAGAATAGATTGTCTATATTAGTCAAAGGAAAGAGATAACCCACATCATATTGGTCTTTCTCTTTTTTCAATTTGTTTTCTTCCATTTGTTCTTTTGTCACTTGATAAAACCTTTGTAGGGGTTGTTGTTTCCCCTAAGTATTAAGTTTTATCTTATATTCTGTTATTAGATATAAACCTCTATTTTTTATTCTTTATTTATTTTATTGAAAGATAAATGCTTTAGAGAATTTTGTTGTTTTCATAGTGCTATACTGAAAAGCTGCAGTTTGGTTAAAAGAGAAAATCCCATGTGTACAAAAAAGTATCAAAAATACTGTAGAGTTACTTATTTTGATAATTATAGCTTTATCTTCTTCTTTATTCAGGAAATCTGAAAGGCATGATAGAAATTTTCACCATGAAAATTTTTTATAGGAGTATATGACACAAATGAAAAAAAAAGAAGGAAAGAAAATATTTATAATATACATTTCAAATGCAAGAATCCCTGATATAAAATTAAGCTTTATAAACTAGTGAGAAATAAAAATAGCAAAGAAGTACATGGAACAACAGACTGATTCCAAATAGGAAAAGGAGTACGTCAAGACTGTGTATTGTCACCCTGCTTATTTAACTTATATGCAGAGTACATCATGGGAAATGCTGGGTGGGAGGAAGCACAAGCTGGAATCAAGATTGCTGGGAGAAATATCAACAACCTCAGATATGCGCATGACACCACTCTTATGGCAGAAAATGAAGAACTAAAAAGCCTCTTGATGAAAGTGAAAGAGGAGAGTGAAAAAGTTGGCTTAAAGCTCAACATTCAGAAAAGTAAGATCATGGCATCCAGTCCCATCATTTCATGGCAAATAGATGGGGAACCAGTGGAGACAGTGACTGACTTTATTCTTCTGGGCTCCAAAATCACTGCAGATGTTTATTGCAGCTATGACATTAAAAGACACTTACTTCTTGGAAGGAAAATTAAGACCAACCTAGACAACATATTAAAAAGCAGAGGCATTACTTTGCCAACAAAAGTCAAGGCTATGGTTTTTCCAGTGGTCATGTATGTATGTGACAGTTGGACTATAAAGAAAGCTGAGCGCAGAAGAATTGATGCTTTTGAACTGTGGTGTTGGAGATGACTCTTGAGAGTCCCTTGGACTACAAGGAGATCCAACCAGTCCATCCTAAAGGAGATCAGTCCTGGGTGTTTGTTGGAAGGACTGATGTTGAAGCTGAAACTCCAATACTTTGCCACTTAATGCAAAGAACTGACTCATTGGAAAAGACCCTGATGCTGGGAAAGATTGAGGGCAGGAGGAGAAGGGGACGATGGAGGATGAGATAGTTGGATGGCATCACTGACTCAATGGACATGGGTTTGGGTGGACTCCGGGAGTTGGTGATGGACAGGGAGGCATGGTGTGCTGCGGTTCGTGGGGTCGCAAAGAGTTGGACAGGACTGAGCGACTGAACTGAACTGAATAATACTCTTAAAGTTTTATAAAAATAAAGATTAAAAATAAACATTTGAAAAGATGAATGAGTTCATGAAATATTAATAAAATGAGTTAATTTTTAATGTCAGGTAGGCAAGCATAAGCATGTATAGTCTAATCTTGTAGTGACATTGAAGCTATGACTATATACACTATCATGCAGTGTATTGGGATATAATACGTAAGTATTCAAGTGTGAGAGAGTAATGGAGATCATAAGAAGTTCACGTTCTCTATGCAATTCCAAATGTAAGAATCTATCTGAGGATAAAAAAGTCATGATTACAGCACTTAATTGTATACTGCTATATTTTGCAACATTACTTATAATATCAATAATTTTAAAACAAGTCATGTGACTTCAAAGAGAAAGATAGTTAAACAATGTAATCACATAGTGGAAAACTATATGTCTGGTCCAGAAATTTTTAAAGGGAAAAAAATCTATAGGAAAATTTGCATAATAACATATTTATAGAAAAGTAACAATAAAATTAACAATAAAAATGATAAAAAGATAAAGATAATACATATATATTTACCCATATGCAAGAGGAAATATGAAATGAGGAAATACTAGTTCTAATTGTAGGTGATGACTGGGTATTAAAGTTTTTGATGAAAGTGAAAGAGACTATCACTTCTTACTTTCATCTTGTAAAATTAAAAATAATTGATAATATTTATTTTGTGTAGTGTATGTGTTTGAAAAATGTTTTAAGGTGAAAACTTGTTTTATGAATGAATGCAAAAATAATCTTTAAAATGACAGAATAGTTAAAAAGCAAAGAACTTCATAAAACCAGTAGCCAAAAATTGCAGGTCATTTTTGGTAATGGCAAAAAATAAAATCCCCTACAGTCAGGAATCCTGGTATCCTAGGATATCCTTCTACCCCATCACATTTCCAGCAAAGAATGGTCATTAACAGTGACAACAACAAAGGGATGGGAGTAGTGATTCAGAAACATAAATTACTTTATAAAATGATTTTTAACCTGAGTCACAGATGCTTTCTTGTTTCTCACAGCCTTACAAATGGAAGAAAGGGAGAATATCTTCTCATTTCAAGGAACCCACTGCCATAATTTCCAAAGTGCTTGTCTGATGAGTAGAATATCAGATTAAAGTAGTGTCTCCAGCACCCGACCTCATATTCATTCTTTTTTGTATATAATTGTGTCAGTTTGAAAGAACTTTGGGGGGCTTTTTTTCATGATGATTTGTATATGACGTGAAGCTTGGACTTAAATTTACCAGGACACAGATACTGGATTGCCCTAAATACATCCCATGCCATTTTGAGGGATGGCTTCCAGAGGTTCCACTGGCCAATAGACCTGCAATACTTTGCGGCAGATATACTTCAATTGAACATGCAGAGTGATTTCTAGATGCTTATGACTTCCAAAAATAAGTATATAAGAAGTGCAGCTGCAATGGTGAATATCTGTATCATTATGCTCTCTGATTTTAACTTCCTAGTAGAAGGAGCCCACATAATTGGAATCTGAACTCTTTTGATGCTCTAATGCACAAACCAACCACACAGAAGTGACATTTTTGATTCATGAGACAGTAATTCTGTTCAATTGATCTTCATGCAGGGAAACTAATTAACCTTTTATCTTATTCCAGTAGCACCATATAAGAGTAAATGTACTTGAAGTTTCTGAAATATTCTTATATAGACTGTTCTCACTATTGAAGTCCTCTTCAGTAAATCCTTTGAGTATAACAGAAAGATTTTATCATTATTAATACTACTACTATTATTATTATTGCCCCAGCAGTTCATGCTACTACAAAATAAAATCCCAACAGAGTATTCTCTCAGTTATTCCTTTAAATGGAATTACAGTGGAATTTATGCTTGTAAATGTTACCTGAATTGTGATTGACTTTAAAAAATATGCATATTAAAATTATAGCATGAATATACACTGCTGCTGTTGCTGCGGCTGCTGAGTCAATTCAGTTGTGTCCGACTCTGTGTGACCCCAGAGACGGCAGCCCACCAGGCTCCCGCATCCCTGGGATTCTCTAGGCAAGAACACTGGAGTGGGTTGCCATTTCCTTCTCCAATGCATGAAAGTGAAAAGTGAGAGTGAAGTCGCTCAGTCGTGTCCGACTTTTAGCGACTCCATGGACTGCATCCTACCAGGTTCCTGCATCCATGGGATTTTCCAGGCAAGAGTACTGGAGTGGGGCGCCATTGCCTTCTCCGTGAATATACACTAATATATGTCATATTCAGATATAATAATAGTAGTGCTGATAATTCATTATGTGCTAGTTCTGTGTTCAAATTCTTGCATACTTGATTTTATATATTGCTTAAAACAGTCTTCTGTTATAGATACTATTATGTTCTCCTTTTACCAATTGAAAAACTGCAGCTTAGGAAAGTTTTGTAGCTTGCAGGAGTAGGTGGTATATCTAGAATTTGAACCCAGAGATGTCTAGATTTTCAGTCTGGTTGCTTTACCATTAATTCACATTGAGTCTTACATTATTAATTCACAATTTTGACTCAGAATGATCTGGTCACAATCCCTGCTCTACAGTCAAGTTACACAAAATCATTTTAGATGTAATAACATATCAAAGGCTTCTATTACCACTAATTAATTGTTCACATGTGCCTTTGAAGACTTTGGATGCTGATCCTCAAATATGTATTTTGCCAATATTTCCTCTCAGTCTATTAATTGCCATTTTATTTAACCATGTTTTTCACATAGTGTATTAGTTTCTGGCAGTTGTGTAAAAATTACCAAAAAATTGATGGCTTAACACATCAGAAATTTATTATTTATTTGTTCTGGAGGGTGGAAGTCTATACATTTTACTGGAATATAGGAATCATAAAGACCATATTTCCTCGAGAGGTTCTGAAGGGGAAAGATTCTAGCTTCCAGTTTTTGGTGAGTGCCAGCTTATCTTTGTGACTGGACCACTCAGATCTCTGCCTCCACCTTCACTTCACCTTCTTTTCCTGTGTCTGATCTCTCTCTGCCTTGTACTGATTGGATAGGGACCATCTGGATGATGTATATAATAATATGTTAGTCACTCAGTATTGTCTGGCTCTGGGACCCCATGAAATGTACCCCCCCCCTCCAGGCTCTTCTGTCCATAGAGTTCTCCAGACATTCCCTTCTCCAAGGTATCTTCCTGACCCAGGAATCTAACCCGAGTCTCCCGCATTGGCAGGCAGGTTCTATACAACATGTAATGATTGGGTTTAGGGACCAGCTGGATAATACAGCATAATCTTCCCACATCAGGAATCTTAATCTGATCTAAAATTACCCTGTGTAAAAAAGTAGCATTTACATGATAACATCGAAGGATTAGGCTGTGATATGTTTGGATGGACTTTATTCAACCTACTACACAGAACAGAAGTTTTAATTTAATAATACCCAACCATAGCTCAGTGGTAAAGAATCTGCCTGCAACACAGGAGACCTTCATTCAACCCGAGTCCAGAAGATGCCCTTGAGAAGGAAATGGCAACCCACTCCAGTATTCTTACCTGGGAAATCCCATGGACAGATGAGCCTGGCAGGCTACCATCTGTGGGGTTGCTAAAGAATCAGACACAACTTAGCAACTAAACCACCACCATTCCAACTTATCAGTGCTCTGCTTCCATGGATCATGCTTTTGGAATTGTATCAAAAAGCTTACCTACAAACCCAAGTTTGTGTGTGTATATGTATATAATTTCTCCTATGTGTTATTCTAGATGTTTTACAGTTTTGTATTTTATGTCTGTTGAAATCTATAACACATTTTGAATTGACTTTTTAGTCACTTTAGTGTGGTATTATTGGCCTGCTACAAATGTACATTTAATTTAATGTTTGCAACCTGATGAGTCTGGAGATAAGCACATATCTATGAAACTATCACCACAATATAAACATATCAATCAGCTTCAACAGCTTTCTCTCACCTTCATCTTTTCTTTTTATGTGTGCATGGGTGTGTATATGTATGTATAAGAATACTTGGTGTAAGATCTACCATTTAAACAAACTTTTAAGTATACAAATATATTATTATTTACCATAGGTTCATGCTGTGCAATGGACCTCTAGAGTTTATTCATCTTCACAGCTGAAACTTTGTGCACTTTAACTAGTACCTCCTTGTCCCATTCCCACCCCCCTGACTTCCACCCTCCTCACTTCCCAGCCCCTGACAACCACCCTTCTACTCTCTGCTTCTATGAGCTTGACTCTTTTATATAACTGAGATAATCCAGTATTTGTCTTTCTACATTTTGTTTATTTCACTAAGTATAATGTCCTCTAGGTTCATCCAAGTTATTGCAAAAGGCAAAATATCCTTCCTTTTAAAGCTTCTTCCCCTTTGTTTTTTCTTAGCTATACCCAGTTGATCTAGCCATCCTGATTCCCTCAGTGCGTTGGTTGAGATGCAACATAAATAGGCTTCTCATACAGTGCCGCCCCCAAAGCTGGAGAAGATGGGTGCTCCCTTCATCCTCTACTTAACTAGCAGGCTGAGGGGTTCTTTCTCAGTGTTGCACTATGTCAGCCTAAGGACAGGGTGATGTGGGAAAAGTAAAATTGTCCTTCTTTTCCTTTTCAATGTATCTTTTCTCATTTCCCTGCCCCTCTAGCATACTTTACCATGTCAGCAGTAATCTAAGAACTAACATTATCTTCATCTGTAAATTGTCACTAATCATTTCTGTTGTGGGGGACAAGGAACCATTCTTTGTCTTCCTATTACAAGGAACCTCCTATTACATTATCTTAGCAAAACTAATTTTTGTCAAAGGCATAAAATTGATGTCTAGATTAATTTCTTTTTTTTCAGTATGTGGACATTCAATTGCTCAAGAACTATTTGTTATAACATCTGTATGTATTTCAGAAGACTTGTTCTATAAAATTTGAATTGATTATTCTTATTAGAGGTTAAAATGAAGGTGTTAGTTGCTCAGTTGTATGTGACTCTTTGTAACCTCTTGGACTGTAGGCGGGGTTTCCTTTGTCCATGGAATTCTCCAGGCAAGAATACTAGAGGGGTTAGCTATTTCCTTCCTCAGAACATCTTCCTGACCCAAGGATTAGTTGGTCTTAAAAAGAGCTATTCCAGACCATGGATAAGGTATAAAGACACAAGTAGGAATGAGCATAATATCAATCTATCAATATTTACAGTTGAGGAAAGTCTAATCACCATACTACATTACCTTTACATTTACATTCTACAAGTTATTGCCTTCAACGGAAATACTTAAGAAACAAATATTTCTGAATGTGGAAATGTAATTCTAGCCCAATAAACATATTCCACCAAGACGTGTACATCAGGTCCAAGAAATTCTAGCCTCCTGATAGGGTTGTTAGTTGCTCGGTCGTGTCCAACTCTTTGTGACCCCATGGACTGTAGCTCGCCAGGTTCCTCTGTCCACGGGGATTCTCCAGGCAAGAATACTGGAGTGGGTTGCCATTTCCTTCTCCAGGTCTGGTGGGATTTCACAGATGCAATTTTCATGATGGATGCATAAAGGAAAGAAATGGAATATTTCAACAATATTAGTTATGTTTGAAGTTTTCTTGCTACAATAGTTTAAAAGTTTGATTAATGTTTCCTTACTGTTCTAAGTTTTCTAATGTACATACAAGGGTTTTGCTAAAATTTGTTCTGTCTGTGAAATTTGGGGAATGAAAAAATACAATGCAAAGCTTTGTTTGTGGCTGTGTTTCCTGTTCTATGCTACAACCATATTCTAAAAAAAGCAATGTATTATCCTAGAAATATGCTCTTACATGTTACATAGAAAAAGCATTGGAGATCAAATATTGTTGAGAAATTTCAAACTCAAAACAAACAGGTTTGCTTTTTTTTTTTTTTTACCAAAGATTTCTTATAATCTTTAATTGGTTACTCTGTTGTGTAGGTCTTAAAGTGGGAATTTATAGCACACGAGATTTCTCAAACAATCTTTGGAACCCTTTTTCCATGGAACACCTAACACTATCTCTTATGATACTAGTGTTCTATAGAATACATATATGTGAAATATTGAAGTATAGCAATGCCTAAGGCAAAACCCTGATGAACTTTCCCTAAGGAATGTAGACAAGGGTATATGACTTTTCACAGTAATCATAGCAAATGCAAGCAGAAGAAAATTTTAGATAACTTGTTTTAATGTAAGAGAAAAGAGTCAGCAGCAAGAGTTGAAACCCAGGCTGCTATTAAGGATTCAAAAGTGTCTGAACCTAGACCATTAGCTTTTGAAAAAGTTGCTTGAAACGTAATTCATAGTTATATCTAAAATAACATATTTTCATAATTCAATTGTAAAATTAAGTTCATTTTAATTATAATGAATTGAATTTGAAAATTAGTCAAAATAAGAAACATTATCCTTGAGAGAAATAGCTTTATATTGCTTCAGTTTTACCTAATCTCATGTAACTTCATTGAGAATGTTTTGAAAGAAATTCATATAACTAAAACTATAATGTTAAAATTTAACACCAACCACAAAAGTTGTCTTGTATTTTGAAATTAAAAGTAAAAGTTTCATTTACTTTCTTTCATGCAGTATTCATAAACCATCTTTGGCAGATTTGTTTGCATTAGAGTGATTTTATGCAAGAAATAATGAATATTGCTAATAAACAAAAATCACTCTCTAATTTTAGTTTTCTGTGTATAACGTATGTGCCTTTTCAACTGCTGCATACTTGTCCCACTCTGTGTAAGTGAAGTTTATCAATAAGACAATGAGAGTGTTTTTCTTGTATGGCCCTCAGTTTGTGTGTCAAAACAATAATTGCATCAATCCACCTAATCTGTAGTCTTATTTTATTTTTGTTACAATAAATAGTCTTTTATTTTTGTTACAATAAATAATTTTTTAAAGTTAACTGAAAAGCCGAAAACTGATTAAACTCCACCACACTATACATATTTTCCTGACAACTTATAAAGTTTCCAGTTTAACCAATAGTTATTTTAATGTTAAGTCAAGGATTCTGTTGCACATGCTGTAAAATTTGTGTATTCACCATATAAACTATTCTTAAAGATTGAATCCATAATTTATTTTAAAAAAAGAAGAAGAAGGAAGAATATTCTAGGATTTGATACCAAAGCATAGCTAGGCAATGGTGGCCTGTCTATTGTCATTAATAAACCATTGTCCTAACTTTATCATTTTGTTTTGTATCATTTGCTTCTGATTCATAGATGCCATAATTTCATTTTGTAGCTTTGACCTACTTTTCACACTTCACTAAATTATTACTTCTGACAAATTATGTTAAGATATTCTTTATAAGATAAAATAAGTCTGAAGGTGAGATATTTCTTTCTAAAATATAATAGCATAAATATAAATTGCTAAATTTTGTCTATAAAATACTTCAAACCATCCCCATAAAATTTCTTATTTCTAAAGAAAAATACCCTAAAACGTTATGGAAAAAACAAAACCAACTACCATACTAAGATCTGTAGTTGGTTTAAGATACTGTTTTATAAAACACTTTTATCTATAATGTACAGTAGTAATAATAAGCAGTGACCCTACCCCCTTAATAATTATAAATTCAAGCTTTTTTCCTTTTTGACTCAGATCAAAATTGAAAACATTGAATAATTCCTACGCATTTTTAAATGTATTCCTTGTCTCCAAAATGATTTCTTGAAAAAACTAAAAATTTGAGTGTCTAATGTATGTGTCTATACTTCTGAAAAAATTTGTTATCTGATTTACAAGTTTACAATATAGAATTAAAGCTAGAAGCTTTTAAAAAAATCTTGTAAGTATAATCTATTGTATCTTACTACCTATTGTATCTTGGGATCATATGTTAACCATGAAACTTTGTGCTTACACAGTGCTACTAGGAAGAACCAGAGTTATATGAATCACTGATGTTAAGGCAAAGAGGTTCTATTTTCTGCACAGTATTTAAATATACTACAAAATCTTATTTATTGAAATTAGGTTATCCCCTTGAAGCAAAGATTTCAAAAACAGTTTTCAAAATATGTACTTTCTAAGGCTGAAGCATATTCAAGATTAATGTTTGGTTGACTCCTTTAAATCAGATTAACAATTCACTTCTGGGAAAAGTAAGTCTTGTTAGTATTTCCC
The DNA here is from genome assembly GCF_963930625.1 of Muntiacus reevesi. Lineage (NCBI taxonomy): Eukaryota > Metazoa > Chordata > Mammalia > Artiodactyla > Cervidae > Muntiacus > Muntiacus reevesi. The sequence continues at coordinate 29,135,185 of NC_089260.1, forward strand.
TAAATTGGATGAAAGCTTACTAATCAGATAATAATAATTATAAAATAAATCATGCACTATCACATCTCCAATACATATTCCTATTTAGAACCAACGGCACATTACCTGTATTTTCTTGGTTAGTTGAGATAATGTTATTGAGATAACATTGAGATGCTGATATAATGAGATAATGTTATTATCTCATTCAACATGAGTTCTGGTATATTATATTATTTTTGCAAATTTTTAAGTTTTTCATTAAAATTTTGAGCCAACTATGAGGATTTTTTGCCATGTTCAATTTTATCTTCTAAATAATATTTTGGTTATTTATAAGTTAAATATTTCTTCACTTATATTCTGTCCAACCAAGGGTATTGATTTACAAAGTCTTACATATAAATTTACCTATTATAAATTAAAACACAATTATGGTGCCTCCAAGATTTTGAACTTCTCTTACTAAAATTAAAATAAATATGAACACTTTACCATGGTTTAAAAAGACATTCTAGAACCCACTTCTTGCTTATGTTTGTTACCGTATTTTACACTATACACCTTCTTAGTTTCTATGTTCCTTGCATCTGGCCTCCTTTCTTAAGCAAACAAAAATCTTATCATGCAAAGTCTTTGCACTTGTTATTTCCTATATTTGAAACACTATGTTTTGCTTACCATTTGCATGACTGTCTTTTCATAATTTAAGTCTGAACCCAAACTAACTCTCCTTAGAATAGTCATCCTTGGCCATCATATCTAAAGTGGTCACCACTTGAGCTCTATCATAGTCTTCTCTTAAAAAATTACAGTCTAATTTATTTTATATATGCATTATGTATTTATTGTCCATTTCCACCAATGAAATGGAAACACCATGGGTCTTAGTCCTTGTTGCTACTTGATCTGATACTTCCTGGCAGTATTTGATGGTGCATAAATGTAAGGTCAATCTCAAGGGAAATATCTCAGGTCCCAAAACAGAAGATTTCTATTTACAAGAAGAAAATAGATATGCTAGATCTCATCTTAGGTAAGCTTGGATTACTAGACACAGCATTGTGTTTCAGGCTTTTAAACCTGAAAGTTTCACATTTAGCAACATAAAGTGGTATTACAATGTATATGTCTATATATATATCTATGCCTTCTGTATATTAGCAGTTCTGTTTCTAGTATGTTTTCCCGTGAAATGTGCATAGGTTCTTTAATATAAAAACCTTGATGCCTTAATGTGCTACCTTTCCTTATATATCATAATATTTACCTGACTAAATGCTAAAATTTAAAACAAAATCCAATTTTTGAACATTTTAAAGTCTGCTGTTATAAGGCTAAGGAGGAATAACCTTGGCAAGGAAAATGATGACTTCACCACACACTGTCAGTACCCTTAGCCTTTGAAACTCTATTGTGAAGACCTGATTATTTGTCATAAATATTGATTTATATAGAATTCAGTGTTTTAAATTTTTCTGTTAATGTATATCTTATCTAGATATCAAGTCCTATTTTATCTTTATTTTAATTTTTGTATTAATTACTTAATTTTTGACTGTGAGAGGTCTTCATTCATGAGCTTGCTGTGGCTTAGAACATGGGCTCACTAGTTGTGGAGCACAGGTTTAGTTATCCTATAGCATGTGGGATTAGTTCCCAGACCAAGGACCAAGCCTATGTCGGCAGGCAGTTTCTCAACCACTGGACCATCAGGGAAGCCTTATCTTCTTTAATCTTTATTTATCTTATGTGTTCTTTGAGGGTTACATATGATGGGAAAATGGACACTGAATTTTCTGGGACAGATGGAGCATTTCAGGAAATCACCTACAGAGAATCACCAAGGAATGGTGGGTAGTTTGACTGTCAAAATTTTTTTTTTTTTTTAAATGATCTTTTGGGACAGACATTCAGCAAAATATAATTTAATTGAAAATAAGCCACAAAATTTATTCATGAATAGAACTTAATATGCTCAACAGTGGCAAATGAAGCAAACACGAGAAAATATTAATCATTTCCATTCTTGGTACCAGTATTAATGTCTTGATTATAGGTAATCTCAATTCATTCATTACCATGTTTTAAACGAGAATTCAGGTAGAAAATAAATTCACTCTTATTTTAGTTAATCGATGCATAGCAGTCCCTGGGAATCTGTGTGCTCATAAAAATGGAGCTAAGTCTGGGGTTTTTAAAAGAGTAAAATGAAACTTTGGGATCTAAATTCTCTGATTAATTCTTGCTATCCACATTGATTGAATCTGTTTTGATTGCTTTCAGAAGGAGAGAAGTTTATCTCTGAAAAATCTATCAGAGGATTGTTGACAAGAAGGAAAAGACATCCCCAGCTATAAGAAAAAATTTTACAATCATAGAATTGTATAACAAACTAGAGAGGCCAATATTTGAACATGATTGTAACATAATCTTTTGATTCACCTCCCAGCCTTTGCTTCAAAAGCTGGGCTCTAAAAGTTCTTTTTTTTTTTTTTTTTTTTTATTTAGTTGGAGGCTAATTACTTCACAACATTTAGGTGGGTTTTGTCATACATTGACATGAATCAGCCATAGAGTTACACATATTCCCCATCCTGATTCCCCCTCCCACCTCCCTCTCCACCCTACTCCTCTGGGTCCTCCCAGTGCACCAGGCTCGAGCACTTGTCTCATGCATCCCACCTGGACTGGTGATCTGTTTCACCATAGATAATATACGTGCTGTTCTTTCAAAACATCCCACCCTCACCTTCTCCCACAGAGTTCAAAAGTCTGTTCTGTACTTCTGTGTCTCTTTTTCTTTTTTGCATATAGGGTTATCGTTACCATCTTTCTAAATTCCATATATATGTGTTAGTATGCTGTAATATTCTTTATCTAAGGTTCTTATCAAGCTGTATTTAGATGTTTGACTTTATCCTGTAGACAACTGCAGAATCAATGAAGTGTTACTAAAGTTTGTATATTTTGAAAGAGCATTATATAACACATTAAATGCATCTAAGAACTTTCTAAAAACTATGATATTTATTTTCTCATAAAAGGAAATTCAAACTTCAATTATAGCATCCAAAGTTACCTATGTAGGTGAATTTGTCCTGCATTTCAAGACACATTTTTTTTAGGCTATTAGTTCTTTCCTAAACATATTATATAGATTCATTTCTCAGTGATTTTATTCCGTTTCTTTGACCAGAAGTCTCTTCTATAAATTTCATTCCTATTTAACCTTCTTATTTTATAAACCTACAATGTTTACCAATGTTTTTCCATTAGTTCTACTCCAATTTTCCCATTAAAATAATCCTTTTCCTTTACATAAAAAATATATGTATATACACCCTTGCATACATATTTGTACAGCTTTACAGAGTTTGGCTTTATCTTGAAGTCAGTTGATATAAAGTGATTGTAAGATTAATAATGGATTATCTTAATTTCTGGGATGTGTATCAAGATAATCAGTGAAAGGGGAAAAACAATTACAAGTATAAATAAAACAGCTTGGCGCCTTGACATTTGTCTTGGCAATGCTTGTTTTTGGATTGGACACCAAGAGCAAAGGCAACAAAAGGAAAAATAAACAAGTGAGACTATGTGAACCTTAAAAACTTCTGCACAGCAAAGGAAAACATCAACAAAATGAAAAGCCAACCTACAGAATGGGAAAAATATCTGCAAATTATATATCTGATAAAGAATTAATATATGAAATATGTAAATAATTCATATAACTCAATAGAAAAAAGATAATCTGATTAAAATATGGGCAGAGGATCTGAAAAGACGTTTTTTCCCCCCAGGCATACGAGTAGCCAAACAGGTCTATTAAAATGTACTCAACATCACTGATCATCGCTGATCATCAGGTAAATGCAAATCAATACCAAGATGAGTGATCACCTCACACCTTCAGAATGGCTAGTGTCAAATGACAGCAAATGAAAAATTGGCAAGAATGTAGAGAAAAGGTAATTCTGGTACACTCTGGCTGAGAATGTAAATCAGTGAAGCCACTACAGAACACAGGAGGGAGGTTCCTTAAAAACTAAAAATAGAACTACCATAGTGAAAAGGAAAGTGAAAGTTGCTCAGTCATGTGTGACCCCATGGACTGTAGCCTGCCGGGCTCTTCTATCTATGGAATTCTCCAGGCAAGAATACTTGAGTGGGTTGCCATGCCCTCCTCCAGGGGATCTTCCCAACTCAGGTATCCCACATTGCAGGTGGATTCTTTACAGTCTGTGCCATCAGGGAAACCAAGAATACTGAAGTGAGTAGCCTATCCATTCTCATGGGATCTTCTCAACACAGGAATTGAACTTGTGTATCCTGCATTGCAGGTGGAACTACCATATGTTCTAGTAATTCTGCCCTGGTTACATATCTAAAGAAAATGAAATCACTAACTCAAAGAGATATCTGCATTCTCCATGTTCATTGCACAAATATTTACAGTAGCCAAGATGTGGAAACTTGTGTCTATCAACATATGAATGGATAAAGGACATGTGCACAAAAGTACAGACACACACACACACACACACACACAATGAAATACTATTCAGATATAAAAAATGAGAAAATTCTGCCATGGATGGTCCTGGAGTACATAATGGTCAGTGAAATATGGTAGATACAGAAAGAAAAAGATTGTATTGTCTCACTTATATGTGGTATCTAGAAAAACCAAATTTGTAGAAAATAGATTGGTGGTTGCCAGGGGCAAAGAATGAGGGAAGGGTGATATCAGTGAAGTGGGTCAAAAGGTACAAATTTCCAGTTATAAGTGAACTCTGGGAATGTAATGTATAGCATAGTGACTATAATTAGCAATGTAGTATTGTATATTTGAAAGTTGCCAAATGAGTATATCTTAAAAGTTCTTTTGTCAGAAAAAAATTATAATCATGTTATACAATGGACATTAACTAAACTTACATTTCACAATATATACATATATCAACTCACCATGATGTGAGTTGATATAACATAAACATAGAATAACATGTAACATTATAACATATAAAATATAATATATAACCTTTGTTGTGAGTTGATATAACATGTTGTGAGTTGATATAACATAATAACATATAACATATAACATAAGAACATGTAACATTATAACATATAAAATATAATATATAACATTTGTTGTGAGTTTATATAACATGTTGTGAGTTGATATAACATAACATATAATGTATAACATAATAACATATAATGTATAATATTATAACATAATACAATGTTACATAGCAATTATATACAAAAAAAAGCTGGTAAACAACCCAGTTTGACATGAGGTTTTAATTGACCAACTTGGGTTATGGAGATTAATCATATTATATTCTTTACTTTGTATATATCCCTAATTTTTGAGGAGTAAGCATTACAAAATTTATGTTATTTCACAACAATTTAGATAATTTTGAGTGAATTACCATTTTTCTATTATAGTTAGCTGCTTATATATTTGTTTTCTCAAACATGTATTTCTGATGTATTTTTTTTTCATTTATTTTTATTAGTTGGAGGCTAATTACTTTACAACATTGTAGTGGGTTTCAAACATGTTTTTCAACTTTATCCTTTATGAGAGTAAATATAGTATTCTATTTCTTTTCACATTATTTTAAAATGTGTTTCAAGTATATATAAATATAGAATGAAATGTGATAATTATTGGGAATACTGACCATGTCAGCATGTTTTATACTTTTAATTTTTCTTGCAAGTGATTTAAACTACAAAATATAAACATTAAATATATATACATTTTAACAGTGTCTGCAATTTATAGGCAGATTATTAGATTATTTTGTTTGTTTTCTCAAATTTATAATCCATGCAATGCAAGCTTATTATCATTATTATTTGCTTTCACATCTCTTAGATGGTGGTTGCCCTCAAACTCAGTGACAGCATTCATAAGCTTACTGTAATTCAATGATATTAGAAGGGTATCACATCAGAGAAGGGTAGGATGTAGGCAAAGTGCTGTGCTGTACTTAGTTGCTCAGTCATGTCCAACTCTGTGACCCCATGGACTGTAGTCCACCAGACTCCTCTCTCCATGGGGATTCTCCAGGCAAGAATACTGAAGCAGGTTGCCATGCCCTCCTTCAGGGAATCTCCCCAATCCAGGGATCAAACCCAGGTCTCCTGCATTGCAGTTGGATTCTTTACTGTCTGAGCCACCAGGAAAGAGTAACAGATAAATTACATAAGAATTATGGAGGACAGTACCTAGGAAGTACTGGGGTAAGTACATAGAAACATCAGCCCTGTGAATAAGGTGTAGGTGAAGCAGGCATTTGTTGGGCAGGGGATGCTCAGAGAGCATGAGAACAGCTGTCTTGAGTGACCCAACCATACATAATACAAAAAGAAAATTAATGGCACAATGTCAAGTGAAAACCTCCAGAGATGCATTGTGATTGACCATGAGTGAGGGACAGATGGAAATCTCTCTTATGCTCCTTGAGTGAAGGGAAAGGACTTGATTATCCAAGGCACGAAGTGTCTCATGAGTTTTTCATCCTGGATTCCTTTCTGGGTGCACTGTTGATGGTCAAATGCAGTGGACAACAACTTAACCCTTGTAGAATTGAGTGAGATCAAGTCCTGAGCCTTTGTAGTGGGGGCACTGACTCCAAGACCCTAGACTACCAGAAAACTAACACTAGGAAGTATCAAATAGTGAGAACTCACACAAAGGAAACCACTTGAATATACTACCCAGCATCACCCAACCACAAGTAGTACCCTGTGCAGGATGTCTCATCTAAAAAATAAAGAAAACAAAAATACAAATCAAATCATCAGCAGACAGGATTACTACGTCACTCAGCCTTGCCCATGAGAGGAAAAGCAAACAAAAACTCAATACAAATCTCATCCTATATGAAGCTTACATAAACCACTAAGCCAAACTTAGGAGGGCAGAAAAAAAAAAGGAAGAAAGAATTCAACCTTGAGCCTGGGAAAAGGAGACCTCAAACACAATAAGTTAAAAAAAAAAAAAAAAAAGAAAAGAAAAGACAGAGAAATACTACACAAATGAAGGAGCAAACTAGAAACACAGAAGTCCAAATAAATGAAGAGGAAATAGGCAAACTACCTGAAAAAGAAGTCAGAATAACTATGGTAAAGATGATCAAAAACCTTGAAAACAAAATGGAGAAAGTGCAAGAGTCAATTAACAAAGATCTAGAAGAATTAAAGAATAAACATACAGAGACAAACAACACAATTACTGAAATTAAAAATACTCTAGAAGGAATCAATAGCAGAATATCTGAAGCAGAAGAACAAATCAGGGAGCTGGAAGATAAAATGGTGGAAATAACTTCTGAAGAGCAAAATAAAGTAAAAAGAATGAAAAGACTTGAGGATAACCTCAGAGACCTCTGGGACAATATCAAACAGACCAACACTTGAATTATAGGGGTTCCCAAAGACGAGGAGAAAAAGAAAAAGTATGAGAAAATTTTTGAAGAGATTATAGTTGAAAACTTCCTCAACATGGAAAAGGAAATAGTCAATCAAGGCCCAGAGACACAGAGTCCCATAGAGGATAAACCCAAATAGAAACATGCCAAGACACATACTAATAAAACTACCAAAGACTAAACACAAAGAAAGAATATTAAAAGCAGCCAGCGAGAAGCAACAAGTAACATACAAGGGAAACCCCATACGCTTAACAGCTGATCTTTCAACAGAAACTCTGCAGGCCAGAAGGGAATGGAAGGATATATTTAAAATACTGAAAGGGAAAAATCTACAAGCAAGATCAATGTACCCAGCAAGGATCTCATTCAAAATTGATGGAGAAATATAAAGCTTCTCAGACAAGCAAAGGTTAAGAGAATTCAGTACCACCAAACTAGCTTAAGAACAAATGCTAAAGGAACTTATATAGTCAAGAAATACAACAGAAGGAAAAAGATCTACAAAATCAACCCCAAACAATTCAGAAAATGGCATTAAGAACATATATATCAATAATTACTTTAAATGTAAATGGATTAAATGCTCCAACCAAAAGACACAGACTGGCTGAATGGATACAAAACAAGACCTATATATAAGCTGTTTAAAAGAAACCCACTTTAGACCTCAAGACACATATAGAATGAAAGTGAGAGGATGGAAAAATATATTCTTTGTAAATGGGAAGCAAAAGAAAGCTTGAGTAGCAATTCTCATATCAGACAAAATAGACCTTAAAATAAAAAAGATAACAAGAGATAAGGAAGGACACTACATAATGATCAAGGGATCAATCCAAGAGGAAGACATAACAATTTTAAATATCTAGACACCCAATATAGGAGCACCTCAATACATAAGACAGATACTAACAGACAATAAAGGAGAAATTGACAGTAACAGAATAATAGTAAAAGACTTTAACACCCACTCACACCAATGGACAGATCATCAAAACAGAAAATTGAAAATGAAACACAAATCTTAAATGATACATTAGATAAGATGGATCTCATTGATATCTTTAGGACATTCCATCCAAATGCAAAAGAATAGACTTTCTCAAGTGCACATGAACCATTCTCCAGGATGGACCACATCTTGGATCACAAATCAAACCTTAGTAAATTTAAAAAAATTGAAATCATATCAAGCATCTTCTCTGACCACAATGCTATGAGACTAGACATCAATTACAAGAAAAAGAAAACTGTAAGAAATACAAACACATGCAGATTAAACAACACATTTCTTAATAACCAACAGGTTACTGAAAAAAATCAACAGAGAAATCAAAAAATTTCTAAAAACAAGTTATAATGAAAACAAGACAAATCAAAACCCATGGGATGCAGCAAAAGCAAGCCTAAGAGGGAAGTTTATAGCAATACAATCCTACCTTAAGAGACAAGAAAAACATCAAATGGACAACATACCTTTACACCTAAAGCAACTAGAAAAAGAAGAAGAAGAACAAGAACAACAACAACTAAACCCCAAAATTATTAGAAGGAGAGAAATCATAAAGATCCAAGAAGAAACGAATGAAAAAGAAATGAAAGAAACATTAATGAAGATTAATAAAATTAAAAGCTGGTCCTTTGAGAAGATAAACAAAATTGACAAACCTTTAGCCAGACTCATCAAGAAAAAAAAAAATAGAGAAAAATCAAATCAACAAAATTAGAAATGAAAAAAAAGGTTACAACAGACAATGCAGTAATACAAAGGATTATAAGAGACTATTATGAGCAACTATATGGCAATAAAATGGATAACCTGGAAGAAATGGACAGTTCTTAGAAAGGTTCAATATTCCAGGAATGAATCAGGAAGAAATAGATATTATGAACAACCCAATTACAAGCACTGAATTTGAAGCTGTGATTAAAAAAAAAAAAAAAAAAAAATCTCCCAAAAAACATATTCCAGGACTAGATGACTTCACAGGAGAATTCTACCAAGCATTTAGAGAAGAGCTAATGCCTATCTTTCTAAAACTATTTCAAAAAATTGCAGAGGAAGGAACACTTCCAAACTTATTCCACAAGGCCACCATCACCCTGATGCCAAAACCAAAGAGACAACACACAAAAAAGAAAACTACAGCCCAGTATCACTGATGAACATAGATGAAAAAAATCCTTAACAAAATTTTAGCAAAGAGAATTCAGCAACACATCAAAAAGGTCATACACGATGGTCAAGTTGGGTTTATTCCAGGAATGCAAGGATTATTCAATATGTGCAAATCAATCAATGTGATACATCATCATATTAACAAATTAAAGATAAAAAACATAAGATCATCTCAATAGATGCAGAAAAACCCTTGGCATAATTCAGCACCCATTTATAACTAAAAGTCTTCAAAAAATGGGCATAGAAGTAATCTACCTCAACATAGTAAAGACCATATATGATAAGCTTACAGCAAATATTATTCTCAATGGTGAAAAACTGAAAGCATTCCCCCTGAGATCAGGAACAAGACAGGGTGCCCACTTTCCCCACTATTATTCAATATAGTTCTGAAAGTCCTAGCTACAGCAATCAGAGAAGAAAAAGAAATAAAAGGAATCCAGATCAGAAAAGAAGTAAAGCTCTCACGGTTTGCAGATGACATGATACTGTACACACAAAACCCTAAAGATAGCATCAGAAAATTAGTAGAACTAATCAGTGAACTTAGCAAAGTTGCAGGATAAAAAATCAATACACAGAAATCACTTGCATTTCTATGTACTAACAATGAAAAATCAGAAAGATAAATTAAGGAATATATCCCATTAACCATTGCAACAAAAAAGAATTAATATCTAGGAATAAACTTTTCTGGACTTCAAAATCACTGCAGATGGTGATTGCAGCCATGAAATTAAAAGACGCTTACTCCTTGGAAGGAAAGTTATGACCAACCTAGATAGCATATTAAAAAGCAGAGACATTACTTTGCCAACAAAGGTCCATCTGGTCAAGGCTCTGGTTTATCCAGTGGTCATATATGGATGTGAGAGTTGGTCTCTCTTTATAAGAAAGCTGAGTGCCAAAGAATTGATGCTTTTGAACTGTGATGTTAGAAAAGACTCTTGAGAGTCCCTTGGACTGCAAGGAGATCCAACCAGTCCATCCTAAATGAGCTCAGCCCTAGGTGTTTATTGGAAGGACTGATGTTGAAGCTGAAACTCCAATACTTTGGCCACATGATGCAAAGAACTGACTCATTGGAAAAGACCCTGATGCTGGGAAAAATTGAGAGAAGGAGGAGAAGGGGATGACGGAGGATGAGATGGTTGGATGGCATCACCAACTCAATGGACATGGGTTTGGGTGAACACCAGGAGTTAGTGATGGACAGGGAGGCCTGGCATGTTGTGATTCAAGGGGTCACAAAGAGTCAGACATGACTGAGTGACTGAACTGAAGGAGACCAAAGAACTGTACACAGAAAATTATAAGACACTAATGAAAGAAATCAAAGACAACATGAACAGATGGAGAGATATTCCATGTTCCAGGGTAGGAATAATCAATATTGTGAAAATGACTATACTACCAAATTCAATCTACAGATTCAATGCAATCTCTATCAAATTACCAATGACATTTTTCAGAGCTAAAACAAAAAATTTCACAATTCATATGGAAACACAAAAGACCCCAAAGAGCCAAAGCAGTCTTGAGAAAGAAGAATATAGCTGGAGGAATTAACCTTCCTGACTTCAGATTATACTACAAAGCTACAGTCATCAAGACAGTATGGTACACAAAAACAGAAATATAGACCAAAGAAACAAGATAGAAAGCCCAGAAAAAAACCCATGCACTATGGATGCCTAATTTTGACAAAAGAGGCAAGAATATACAATGGGGCAAAGACAGTCTCTTCAATAAATAGTGTTGGGAAAACTGGACAACTACATGTAAAAGAATGAAATTAGAACACTTCCTAACACCATACATAAACATAAACTCAAAATTGATTAAAGACCTAAATGTAAAACCAGAAACTATAAAACTGTTAGAGGAAAACATAGGCAGAGCACTCGATTACATAAATCAAAGCAAGATCCTCTAGAACCCACCTCCTAGAATAATGGAAATAAAAACAAAAGTAAACAAGTGGGACCTAATTAAACTTAAAAGCTTTTGCAAATCAAAGGAAACTATAAGCAAGGTGAAAAGACAACCCTCAGAATGGGAGAAAACAGCAAATGAAACGACTGACCAAGGATTAATTTCCAAAATACACAAGCAACTCAAAGAACTCAATGCAAGAAAAACAAATAGCCCAATCAAAAGGTGGGAAAAAGACCTATACAGACATTTCTCTAAAGAAGACATACAGATGGCTAACAAAACATGAAAAGATGCTTAACGTCACTCACCATTAGAGAAATACAAGCCAAAACTACAATAAGATTATCACCTCACACCTGTCAGAATGGCCATCATCAAAAAGTCTACAAAGAATAAATGCTGGAGAGGGTGTGGAGAAAAGGGAACGCTCTTATACTGTTGGTGGGAATGTAAATTGATACAGCCACTATGGAAGACAGTATGGAGATTCCTTAAAAAACTAGAAATAAAACCATCATATTGCCCAGCAATCCCACTCCTAGGCATATACCCTGAGGAAACCAAAATTGAAAGAGACATGTGTATCCCATTGTTCATTGCAGCACTATTTACAATAGCTAGAACATGGAAGCAACCTAGATGTCTATCGACAGATGAATGGGTAAAGAAGTTGTGGTACATATGGAATATGAAATGGAATATTGCTCAGCCATAAAAAGAACACATTTAAGTCAGTTCTGATGAGGTGGATGAATCTAGAACCTATTATACAGAGTGAAGTGAATCAGAAACAGAAAGATAAATATTGTATTCTAACACATATATACGGAATCTAGAAAAATGGTACTGAAGAACTTATTTACAGGGCAGAAATGGAGAAAGAGACATAGAGAATAGACTTATGGACATGGGGAGAGAGGAGGAGAGGTTGAGATGTATGGAAAGAGTAACATGGAAACTTACATTACCGTATGTAAAATAGCCATTGGGAATTTGCTGTGTGGCTCAGAAAACTCCAACAGGGGCTCTGTATCAAACTAGAGGGTTAGGATGGGGAGGGAGATGGAAGGGAGGTTCAAAAGGGAGGGAATATATGTATACCCATGGCTGATTCATGTTGAGGTTTGACAGAAGACAACAAAATTCTGTAAAGCAAGTACTCTTCAATAAAAAAATAAATTAGAAAGGAAAAAAAAAAAAGAATTATGAAGTAAAACTGGAAGGAAGGAAGAATAGTAGCAACTACTCAATTTGGAAAGGAAAATAAACATACTCAAAAATTCCAAGAAATTAATAAAACTAATGTATTGTGGAACTGGCTCTATGAGAAATGGTTGAGTGATTTGTGGTTATTAGCTTACGAAGTAAAAAACAAAGAAGCAAATTAATACTTTTCACCGAAAAGTGCTCATATGAGAGTACTCCAATGAGAACAAAATTATAGCTAGTAGAATTTAAAAACAACAGAAAGGATTTTAGACTCATATGAGGCATTAGGCAAAGGTTAGTGATAGTGGACAGATCTATAGTAGTTAAATACAATTAAGGTTAGTTCAAGGTGACTAAACTCATTGATTAGTTGTCTATGAAGCATTTGTGACTCTGCAAAGCCAAGTATATTTTTTTCCTGGTGTTGCAAGTATTTGGGAAGAGAATTTGCTTTCTGTATAAGTGCATAGGCTTGTTCCACAAGTTATCTTACAATCTTAATTCTATTAAAAACCTAAATGATGTCACTTTTAATATGTTCACATTAGCAGACAAATCTACAGTTAACAACCTTTGTTATTTAATATCCTTGCCAGTTACCATGGTAATTTGGTAAACTTTAACTTGGTTGCCCCCTATAATTTAGATGTTTGAGGTTACAGGAAATGAACATAAGGATTAATCTGTTAATATCATGGGCTTCAATTTTCCAATACTTAACATGAGTGGCTGGACTGGGTGATCTTAGTTTATCATTCTATTAATTTTCTAAGTTTTCAGGAGTGATTTAAACTGAATTTTGGTGCAAATGAAGCAGGCATATAGCCAATAGGAGGAGACCTAACCTTATCCCCTGAAATACAGAATCTCTTCAATTTTGGCACAGAATTGTAAGAAATCTGGTTGCTTTACTTAACACCATCCTAAATGCACAGAAAAATATATTTATGCCCAGTTTTTTAAAAAAGTAAAGTGTAGAGGCGTATTATGCTGTAAAATTTCTCTGATGTTATACTAGAATTTTTTTACTGTTTAAAATTAGCATTTTCATTTGATCTTCCTCAGGATTAGCTACTAGTCCCAACAGCCCCTCTGAAGCAGAATCAAATCCTCTAATCTTTCAATAACAGTAAAGGAAAAGATTTTGGCTGGAATTAGACATACAGATGGCATCCCTATATTCTGTGATTTTATATATAGCACTTGCTACAAATGTGTACCCAAAACTAAGCAGGAAAAAATATTTGTCTGTGTTGATGATTTGAAAAAATAATTTTCCTATTGATTTTTGAAAAATAAATAAATTGTGTTGCTATCTATGATTTTTATGGACACAAAGCCTTTTATCTGATAAATTTTATTATATATACATACCATCTTTTATCATCTTTTCAATTTTACAAATGTATTTCAGTTCAGTCACTCAGTAATGTCTGACTGTGACCCCATGGACTGCAGCACGCCTGGCCTCCCTGTCGATCACCAACTCCCAGAGCTATCCATTGAGTCAGTGATGCCATCCAACCATCTCATTCTCTATTGTCCCTTTCTCCTCCTGCCTTCAATCTTTCCAAACATCAGGGCCTTTTCAAATCAGTCATATCTTCACATCAGGTGGCCAAAGTATTGGAGTTTCAACTTCAACATCAGTCTTTCCAATGAATATTCAGGACTGACTTCCTTTAGGATGGTCTGGTTGGATTTCCCTGCAATCAAAGGGACTCTTGAGAGTCTTCTCCAACAACACAGTTCAAAAGCATCAATTCTTCGGTGCTCAGCTTTCTTTATAGTCCAACTCTCACATCCATACATGACTGCTGGAAAAACCATAGCCTTAACTAGATGTACCTTTGTTGGCAAAGTACTGTCTCTGCTTTTTAATATGCTGTCTAGGTTGGTCTTTTAATTTCATGGCTACAATCATCATTTGCAGTGATTTTGGAGCAAAAAACATAAAATATGCCACTGTACCACTGTATCTTCATCTATTTACCATGAAGTGTTGGGACCAGACACCATGATCTTTGTTTTCTGAATGTTGAGTTTTAAGCCAACTTTTTCATTCTCCTCTTTCACTTTCATCAAGAGGCTCTTTAGTTCTTCTTTGCTTTCTACCATAAGGTTGGTGTCATCTGCATATCTGAGGTTATTGATATTTCTTCAGGCAATCTTGATTCCAGCTTGGGCTTCTTCCAGCCCAGCGTTTCTCATGATGTACTCTGCATATAAGTTATATAAGCACGGTGACTAAATATAGCCTTGACGTACTCCTTATCCTATTTGGAACCAGTCTGTTGTTCCATGTCCAGTTCTAACTATTGCTTCCTGACCTTCATACAGATTTCTCAAGAGGCAGGTCAGGTGATCTGGTATTCCCATTTCTTTCAGAATTTTCCACAGTTTGTTATGACCCACACAGTCAAAGGCTTTGATATAGTCAATGAAGCAGAAATAGATACTTTTCTGGAACTCTATTCCTTTTTCGATGATCCAGTGGATGTTGGCAATTTGATCTCTGGTTCCTCTGCTTTTTCTAAATCCAGCTTGAACATCTGGAAGTTCACAGTTCATGTGTTGATGAAGCTTGGAGAATTTTGAGCATTACTTTACTAGCATGTGAGAAGAGTAAGATTGTATGCTAATTTGAGCATTCTTTGGCATTGCCTTTCTTAGGGATTGGAATGAAAACTGACCTTTTCCAGTTCTGTGGCCACTGAGTTTTCCAAATTTGCTGGTATATTAAGTGCAGCACTTTCGCAGCATCATCTTCTAGGATTAGAAATAGCTCAACTGGAATTCCATCACCTCCAATTGCTTTGTTCGTAGTGATGCTTCCTAAGGCCCACTTAACTTCACATTCCAGGATGTCTGGCTCTAGGTGAGTGATCACATCATCGTGATTATCTGGGTTGTGAAATCTTTTTAGTGCAGTTCTTCTGTGTTATCTTGCCACCTCATCTTAATATCTTCTGCTTCTGTTAGGGCCATACCATTTCTGTCCTTTATTGAGCCCATCTTTGCATGAAATATTCCCTTCATATCTCTAATTTTCCTAAAGAGATCTCTAGTCTTTCTTGTTCTATTGTTTTCCTCTACTTCATTGCACTGATCACTGAGGAAGGCTTTCTTATCTCTCCTTGCTATTCCTTGGAACTCTGCATTCAAATGGGTATATCTTTCCTTTTCTCCTTTGCTTTTTGCTTCTCTTCTTTTCACAGCTATTTGTAAGGCCTTCTCAGGCAGCCATTTTGGGTTTTTTTGCATTTCTTTTTCTTGGGAGTGGTGTTGATCCCTCTCTCCTGTTCAGTGTCATGAACTCCTGGCCATAGTTTATCAGGCACTCTATCAGATCTAGTCCCTTAAATATATTTCTCACTTCCACTGTATAATCAGAATGGATTTGATTTAGCCATACCTGAATGTTCTGGTGGTTTTCCCTACTTTCTTCAATTTGAGTTTGAATTTGGCAATAAGGAGTTCATTAACTGAGCCACAGTCAGATCCTGGTCTTGCTTTTGCTAACTGTATAGAGCTTCTCCATCTTTGGCTGCAAAGGATAAAATCAATCTGATTTTGTTGTTGATCATCTAGTGATGTCCATGCATAGAATCTTCTCTTGTGTTGGAAGTGGGTGTTTGCTATGACCAGTACCTTCTCTTGGCAAAACTCGATTAGCCTTTGTCCTGCTTCATTCTGTCCTCCAAGGCCATATTTTCCTGTTACTCCAGGTATCTTTTGACTTCCTACTTTTGCATTCCAGTCCCCTTTAATGAAAAGGACATCTTTTTGTGTTAGTTAGACAACTGGGTGTTAGATGCAGAAGGTCTTGTAGGTCTTCATAGAACCATTCAAATTCAGCTTCTTCAGCGTTACTGGTTGGGGCATTGACTTGGATTACCGTGATACTGAATGGCTTGCCTTGGAAATGACCAGAGATCATACTGTCTTTTTTGAGCCTGCATCCAAGTACTGCATTTCGAACTCTTCTTGACTGTGATGTCTACTTCATTTCTTCTAAGGGATTCTTGCCCACCATGGTAAATATAATGGCCATTTGAGTTAAATTCATCCATTTTAGTCCATTTTAGTTCATTGATTCTAAAATATCAATGTTCACTCTTGCCATCTCGTGTTTGACCACTTCCAATTTGTCTTGATTTGTGGACCTAACATTCCAGGTTTCTATGCAATGTGCTCTTTATAGCATCAGACTTTGCTTCCATCACCAGTCACATCCACAACTGGGTGTGGTTTTTGCTTTGGCTCCGTCTCTTCATTCTTTCTTGAGTTGTTTCTCCACTGATCTCCAGTAGCATATTGGACATCTACTGACTTGGGGAGTTCATCTTTTGTTGTCTTTCTTTTTGCCTTTTCATACTGTTCATGGGCTCTCAAAGCAAGAATACTGAAGTGGTTTGCCATTCCCTTCTCCAGTGGACCACATTTTGTCAGAACTCTCCACCGTGACCCGTCTGTCTTGGGTGGACCTACAGGGCATGGCTCATAGTCGCACTGAGTTAGATAAGACTGTGGTCCACGTGCTTAGATTGGTTAGTTTTCTGTGATTGTGGTTTTTATTCTGTTTTCCCTCTGATGGAGAAGGATTATAGGCTTATGGAAGCTTCCTGATGGGATAGACTGACTGAGGGGGGAACTAGGTCTTGTTCTGATGGGCAGGGCAATGCTCAGTAAATCTTTAATCCA
Organism: Muntiacus reevesi; assembly: GCF_963930625.1. Taxonomy (NCBI): domain Eukaryota; kingdom Metazoa; phylum Chordata; class Mammalia; order Artiodactyla; family Cervidae; genus Muntiacus; species Muntiacus reevesi. The sequence continues at coordinate 29,152,660 of NC_089260.1, forward strand.
ATTTTCTCTTGATGGGTGGAGCTGTGTTCCCTCCCTTCTATTTACCTGGGGCCAAACTATGGTGGAGGTAATGAAGATAATGGTGATCTCCTCAAAAGATCCCATGTGTGTACTGCTACACTCAGCGCCCCCAACCCTGCAGCAGGCCACCACTGACCCAGTTCTCCACTGGAGACTCCTGGACAATCACGGGCTAGTCCTGGACAGTCTCTTGTAGGGTCACTGCTCTTTTCTCTAGGGTCCTGGTGCATAAGGTTCTGGTGTACCCTCCAAGAGTCTATTTCCCAGTCCGGCGTAAGTTCTGGCAGCTCTATAGTGGGGTTAATGGTGACCTCCTCCAAGAGAGCTTATGGCATATCCAAGTCTGCTGCACCCAGAGCACCTGTTCCTGTGGCAGACCACCACCAATCCGTAACTCTACAGTTCAGTTCAGTTCAGTTGCTCTGTCATGTCTGACTCTGCAACCCCATGAACCACAGCACGCCAGGCCTCCATGTCCATCGAGTCGGTGATGCCATCCAATCATCTCATCCTCTGTCCTACACTTCTCTTCCTGCCCTCAATCTTTCCCAGCATCAAGGTCTTTTCCAATGAGTCAGCTCTTCACATCAGGTGGCCAAAGTATGTACCTCCACAGGAGATGCTCAAATATAGTTCTGTCTCAGTCTCTGTGGGGTCCTTGGGTTGTGATGCACACAAGGTTTGTTTGAGCCCTCTGAGAATCTCTGGTGGGAATGTGGTTTGATTCTAAATGTGAATTCGCCCCTCCTACCATCTTGCTGGGGCTTCTCCTTTGTTCTTAGACATGGGGTACTCCACATGGCTGGTCTAGCAAAGCCCAAATGGATTTAAATTTGCTTAATATGTGTGTATGTGAATGCAGTCAGCCCAACAGTTTCAACTTTGTTATATATATTATTTGAAAAAATATAAATGTTTATCAACTTTACTATTACTTTGAAATATCAATCTTTTTTTTAATCTCCCCTTAATAGTAATGACATGGCAAAACTTAAAAATAACTAGAATTTATCACTCTTAATTGATTCAGTAATAAAATAAGAAAGTTTGAGTATGCATTAATGACCTAAAGTGGTACCACGTGAATTAGAGCTACAACCCATGTCCAGTATGACATTACTTGACACATAGAAATGGATGTCCAGTATGACTCATTGTTCCCAGTAACCTGTACTATCCCTTTTGATACAGTTGTCTACTTCAGTTTAATTAAATGCATAAAAAGGTAAAATTATATGATATCTCATTTCTATAAATTCACAATGGCATCAACAGTTTAGCATTTAACTGATTGAAAATATTTTTCTATTAGAAGGACAGTCCCCATGAATAACCCCCTCTCTGTATATGTCTATATCAATATCAGCTCATATTTATATTTATTTAAAAATACTTAGGTTATTTATATAACATAGAAGAGTAATTCAAAATTAATATATTCATATATAAACAGATACATTTAAAAACATTTGCTGTCTGATAAATAAACTATGAAAAGCATCAGACAAAGAATAATATAAATTAGATTAAAATAGCATTTTATCTGAAAAAATAATATATGCCATATCTTTCTTGCCCATTTAAAAAATATTATTTTGATGAGTGAAAGAGTTTTGTTTTTTATTCAGACAGTACTACTTCTACAATCTCCCTAATGTTTTTCTGAGAGTTTTTTTTCCTTTGTCTATTACCTTTAAAAATTCAAATGTTTTTATTTTATTATCCTTGGACTTTTTCCAGTTAACTAGAAAAATGCTAGTTACTAAATATCTGTGATAAGCAAATTATTATTAAGTGTTTTCAGATTAATATTATAGATCTCTTTCAAGGTTTTATATTTTAAAAGAAAAAAATGAAATCCAATACAGTAATTCAAAAGTGTAGTCCTTCTACACTATTACTAATGTTCAATAAGTGTGAATAAATTGGTCAAGAGTGGGAATTTCAGGAAGGTAGAAATGAAGAAAACATATATATTTGGAACTGGACACCTTCACAGTATTTTTCAAATTCAGGAACTGTAATACCCATTAATATATTAAGACCAACTCTGGAGAAATTGAGGGTATATGAAAATATTCTTAACAAAACTCAGTAAGAGTTGGTGATTTTATCATTTAATTCTCATTCCAATACAACTACTTATTAAATTCTTCTTTGCGCAGATTTCCATGTGCACTTTAGTTTTAAAGAGCAGGAAATGTTCAATAAAAGAAACACCATAATACAGAAAGAATTTACCATGAAGTTAGGATTAATGCTTTTTACATCCTTATTCATGCCTGGACAGTATTGTAAATGGTTTCACACTTGGAAGAGCGTGTTCTGCAATATTAATATTAAAGCAAACTTTTATCTGAGAGTTTTTGTACTATCCATTTAACATCTCAAACACTCAAAGGCATGAGCTCCTTATAGCCAAATTCAGACTTAAATTGAAGTAGGGAAAACCACTAGACTGTTCAGGTATGGTCTAAATCAAATCCGTTATGATTATACAGTAGATGTGACAAATATATTCAAGGGATTGGATCTGATAGACAGAGTGCCTGAAGAACTATGGACAGAAGTTCATAACATTGTACAGGAGGCAGTGGTCAAAATTATCCCCATTAAAGAGAAAGGCAAAATGGTTGTCTGAGGAGGGTTAACAAATGGCTGAGAAAGAAAAGTGAAACACAAAGGAGATAAAGACACATATATCCATCTGAATGCAAGGAGAGATAAGCAGGCCTTCCTAAGTGAACAATGCAAAGAAATAGAGGAAAACAATAGAATGGGAAAGACTAGAGATCTCTTCAAGAAAATTAGAGATACCAAAGGAACATTTCATGCACAGACAGGCACATAAAGGACAGAAACAATATGGACCTAAAGAAGCAGAAGATATTAAGACGTGGCAAGACTACGCAGAAGAACTATACAAAAAATATCTTCATGACCCAGATAACCACAATGGTGTGATCACTCACCTAGAGCCAGACACCCTGGAATCTGAAGTCAAGTGGGCCTTAGGAAGCATCACTATGAACAAAGCTAGTAGAAATGATGGAATTCCAGTTGAGATATTTCAAATTCTAATAGATGATGCTGTGAAAGTGCTGCACTCAATATGCCAGCATATTTGGAAAACTCAGCAGTGGCCATAGGACTGGAAAAGGTCAGCATTCATTCCAATCCCCAAAATGAACAATACCAAAGAATGCTCAAACTACCGCATAATTGCACTTATCTCACACATTAGCAAAATAATGCTCAAAATTGTCCAAGCCAGACTTCAACAGAACATGAACCAAGAACTTCCAGAGGTTTAAGCTGGATTTAGAAAAGGTAGAGGAACCAATTGCCAACATCCGTTGGGTCACAGAAAAAGCAAGAGAATTCCAGAAAAACATCTCCTTCTGCTTCATTGATTATGCTAAAGCCTTTTACTGTTTGGATCACACAAACTGTGAAAAATTCTTCAAGAGATGGGAATACCAGATCACCTGACCTGCCTTCTGAGAAATCTGTATGCAGGTCAAGAAGCAATAGTTAGAACCAGACATGGAACAATGGACTGGTTCCAAACTGGGAAAGTAGTATGTCAAGGCTGTATATTGTCACCAGTTTATTTAACTTATAGGTAGAGTTCATCATGTGAAATGTCCAGCTGGATGAAGCACAAGCTGGAATAAAGATTGCCAGTAGAAATATCAATAACCTCAGATATACAGATGATACCATTCTAATGACAGAAAACAAAGAGAACTAAAGAGCTTTTGATGAAAGTGAAAGAGGAGAGTGAAAAAACTGGCTTAAAACTCAACATTCAGAAAGATAAGATCATGGCATCTTGTCGCATCACTTCATGGCAAATAGATGGGGAAACGATGGAAATAGTGACAGAAGTTCTTTTCTTGGGCTCTAAAATCACTGCAGATGGTCACTGAAACCATGACATTAAAAGATGCTTGGTCCTTGAAGAAAAGCTATGACCAACCTAGACAGCATATTAAAAAGCAGAGGAATTACTTTGCCCACAAATCTCCATATATTCAAAGCTATGTTTTTTTTTTCAGTAGTCATGTGTGTATGTGAAGAGTTGGACCATAAAGAAAGCTGAGTGCCCAAAGAATTGATGCTTTCAAATTGTGGTGTTGGAGAAGACTCTTGAGAGGCCCTTGGACTGCAAGGAGATCAAACTAGTCCATCCTAAAGGAAATAAGTCCTGAATATTCATTGGAAGGACTGATGTTGAAACTTAAGCTCTAATACTTTGGCTACTGATGTTAAGAGCTGACTCATTAGAAAAGACACTGAATCTGGGAAAGGTTGAAGCCAGGAGGAGAAGGGGATGAGAGAGAATGAGATGGTTGGATGGCATCACCTACTCAATGAATATGAGTTTGAGCAAACTCCGGGAAATGGTGAAGGACAGGGAATCCTGGTGTGCTGCAGTCCATGGGATCACAAAAAGTCAGACAAGACTGAGCAACTGGACAACAATGAATTTTTACATCAATCAATATCAGAAAAGAATGGAGCTTTATGATACAAAAGTTTATCAAAATCTTTGTGTGGCCTGGAAAGTGAAAGTGAAGTCCCTCGGTCCTGCCCAACTGTTTGAGACCCCATGGACAGTAGCCAACCAATCTCCTCTGTCAAGGGTATTCTCCAGGCCAGAATACTGGAGTGGGTTGCCATTTCCTTCTCCAGAGGATCTTCCCGACCCAGGGATCAAACATTGGATGATCAAACATCAAACAATCTCCCGCATTGGAGGCAGATGCTTTACTGTCTAAGCCACCAGGGAAGTCATTTAAGTTGTATGGCCTACCTCACTTATAAAATCAGCTCTATACAATGGCTCAAAAAAATGTCACCCTAATGATGGAATACTGCTGAATAATGGATATATGTAGCATATCTTTTCCCTAAGGAAATCCTTATGTTTCTTATGAGTAATAGATAATATAACTCACAAAATGAAAAGTTGTAAACCAGAAGACAAGCTTAATAACATAATGGTAACGATGTTGCTGTTAGTCAATAACTATATATTAACATCTTTTTGCTAATAGAAGCCTAGGATGTATTTGAAAGATGGGAAATTCACTTTAAGCTTAGATTAAAATCTTGAAGTATCCATCTGCCTCCCCTATTGAAGGGAACAGAGTAGAAAGGTAGCCAACACTCCAAGACAGATTAACAACCAAAGATCTTCATATATATATATATATATATATATATATATATATCTACAAATGCCATAAAAAATAAAAAAATTATCAATAAATAGTTTGCCAAAAATATCAAAAGAAATAAACCTCCTTAGCTATAAAGTTAAAAGAGAACATTAAAAAAAGAAGACTGTTCTGGGAACAACCATGTAGAATATTTCACAATTAATATTAATGAGACTTAAATTTAAAAATTTTCCAACATAAAATGAGTGCCTACATTATGATAGAAATGGCCTACCAAAGATTTAGAAGAATGTGAAAATGAAATAAGAGCAAGCTATATTAATCATGACTAAGATAGAGGTCTTTATTAATTTCTTAGGTGAAAGAAACTTGAAATTAGAAGCCATACATAATTATTTTATTTATATTATTTTTTTAAAGTCCATGATTTAGGAATATAGGAGAAGATGGTTTGTGCCCTTTTATTTTATTTATTTTTTAATTTTTAATTTTCATTTATTTTTATTAGTTGGAGGCTAATTACTTTACAATATTGTAGTGGTTTTGCCATACATTAACATGAATCAGCCATGGATTTACATGTGTTCCCCATCCTGAACCCCCCTCCCATCTCCCTCCCCATCCCATCCCTCTGGGTCATCCCAGTGCACCAGACCTGAGCACTTGTCTCATGCATCCAACCTGGACTGGTGATTTGTTTCACACTTGATAATATATATGTTTCAATGCTATTCTCTCAGATCATCCCAGCCTCGCCTTCTCCCACAGAGTCCAAAAGTCTGTTCTATACATCTGTGTCTCTTTTTTTTGTCTTGCATATAAGGTTATCATCACCATCTTTCTAAATTCCATATATATATATATATATATATGTGTTAGTATACTGTATTGGTGTTTATCTTTCTGGCTTACTTCACTCTGTATAATGGGCTCTAGTTTCATCCATCTCATTAGAACTGATTCAAATGTATTCTTTTTGATGGCTGAGTAATATTCCATTGTGTATATGTACCATAGTTTTCTTATCCATTTGTCTGCTGATGGGCATCTAGGTTGCTTCCATATCCTGGCTATTATAAACAGTGCTGCAATGAACATTGGGGTACATGTGTCTCTTTCAGTTCTAGTTTCCTCGGTGTGTATGCCCAGGAGTGGGATTGCTGGGTCATATGGCAGTTCTATTTCCAGTTTTTTAAGGAATCTCCACACTATTCTCCATAGTGACTGTACTAGTTTGCATTCCCACCAACAGTGCAAGAGGGTTCCCTTTTCTCCACACCCTCTCCAACATTTATTGCTTGCAGACTTTTGGGTAGCAGTCATTCTGACTGGCGTGTACCTCATTGTGGTTTTGATTTGCATTTCTCTGATAATGAGTGATGTTGAGCATCTTTTTTTGTGTTTGTTAGCCATCTGTATGTCTTCTTTGGAGAAATATCTGTTTAGATCTTTGGCCCATTTTTTGATTGAGTCATTTATTTTTCTGGAATTGAGCTGCAGGAGTCACTTGTATATTTCTGAGATTAATCCTTTGTCGGTTGCTTCGTTTGCTATTATTTTCTCCCATTCTGAAGGCTGTCTTTTCACCTTGCTTATAGTTTCCTTTGTTGTGCAAAACTTTTAAGTTTCATTAGGTCACATTTGTTTATTTTTGCTTTTATTTCCAATATTCTGGGAGGTGGGTCATAGAGGATCTTGCTGTGATTTATGTCAGAGACTGTTTTGCCTATGTTCTCCTCTAGGAGTTTTATAGTTTCTGGCCTTACATTTAGATCTTAAATCCATTTTGAGTTTAATTTTGTGTATGGTGTTAGAAAGTGTTCTAGTTTCATTCTTTTACAAGTGGTTGACCAGTTTTCCCAGCACCACTTGTTAAAGAGGGTCTTTTTTCCATTGTATAGTTTTGCCTCCTTTGTCGAAGATAAGGTGTCCATAGGTACATAGATTTATCTCTGGGTTTTCTATTTTGTTCCATTGATCTATATTTCTGTCTTTGTGCCAGTACCATACTGTCTTGATGACTGAGGATTTGTAGTAGAGCCTGAAGTCAGGCAGGTTGATTTCTCCAGTTCCATCCTTCTTTCTCAATATTGCTTCGGCTATTCCAGGTTTTTTGTATTTCCATACAAATTGTGAAATTATTTGTTCTAGTTCTGTGAAAAATACCGTTGGTAACTTGATAGGCATTGCATTGAATCTATAGATTGCTTTGAGTAGTATAGTCATTTTCACAATATTGATTCTTCCAATCCATGAACACAGTATATTTCTCCATCTATTTGTGTCCTCTTTGATTTCTTTCTTTTTATTTTTTTTATTTTTCAGTGGGTTTTGTCATACATTGACATGAATCAGCCATAGAGTTACACGCATTCCCCATCCCGGTCTCCCATCCCACCTCCTAAGTATTTTATTCTTTTTGTTGCAATGGTGAATGGTATTGTTTCCTTAATTTCTCTTTCTGTTTTCTCATTGTTAGTGTATAGGAATGCAAGGGATTTCTGTGTGTTAATTTTATATCCTGCAATTTTACTGTATTCATTGATTAGTAATTTTCTGGTAGAGTCTTTAGGGTTTTCTAGATAGAGGGTCATGTCATCTGCAAACAGTGAGACTTTCACTTCTTTTCCTATCTGGATTCCTTTTATTTCTTTTTCTACTCTGATTGCTGTGGGCAAAACTTCTGAAACTTTGTTGAGTAGTAGTGGTGAGAGTGGACACCCTTGTCTTGTTCCTGACTTTAGAGGAAATGCTTTCAATTTCTCACCATTGAGGGTGATGCTTGCTGTGGGTTTGTTATATATAGCTTTTATTATGTTGAGGTATGTTCCTTCCATTCCTGCTTTCTGGAGAGTTTTTATCATAAATGGATGTTGAATTTTGTCAAAGGCTTTCTCTGCATCTATTGAGATAATCATATGGTTTTTATCTTTCAATTTGTTAAAATGGTGTATTACATTGATTGATTTGTGGATATTAAAGAATCCTTGCATTCCTGGGATAAAGCCCACTTGGTCAAAATGTATGATCTTTTTAATATGTTGTTGGATTCTGTTTGCTAGGATTTTGTTAAGGATTTTTGAATCTATGTTCATCAGTGATATTGGCCTGTAGTTTTCTTTTTTTGTGGCATCTTTGGCTGGTTTTGTTATTAGGGTGATGGTGGCCTCATAGAATGAGTTTGGAAGTTTACCTTCTTCTGCAATTTTCTGGAAGAGTTTGTTAAGATGGGTTTTAGCTCTTCTCTAAGTTTTTGGTAGATTTCAGCTGTGAAGCCATCTGGTCCTGGGCTTTTGTTTGCTGGAAGATTTCTGATTACAGTTTCGATTTCCGTGCTTGTGTTGGGTCTGTTAAGATCTTCTATTTCTTCCTGGTTCAGTTTTGGAAAGTTATACTTTTCTAAGAATTTGTCCATTTCTTCCAAGTTGTCCATTTTATTGGCATATATTTGCTGGTAGTAGTCTCTTTTGATCCTTTGTATCTCAGTGTTCTCTGTTGTGATCTCTCCACTTTTATTTCTAATTTTGTTGATTTGGTTCTTCTCCCTTTGTTTCTTGATGAGTCTGACTATCAGTCTGTCAATTTTATTTATCTTTTCAAAGAACCAGCTTTTAGCTTTGTTGATTTTTGCTATGGTCTCTTTAGTTTCTTTTGCATTTATTTTTGCCCTATTTTTTAAGATTTCTTTCCTTCTACTAACCCTGGCGTTCTTCATTTCTTCCTTCTCTAGTTGCTTTAGGTGTAGAGTTAGGTTATTTATTTGACTTTTTTCTTGTCTCTTGAGGTAAGCCTGTATTGCTATGAACCTTTCCCTTAACACTGCTTTTACAGTGTCCCATAGGTTTGGGGTTGTTGTGCTTTCATTTTCATTCATTTCTATGCATATTTTGATTTCTTTTTTGATTTCTTCTATGATTTGTTGATTATTCAAAAGTGTGTTATTTAGCCTCCATATGTTTGAATTTTTTTTTTTTTTAATATTATTTTATTAGTTGGAGGCCAATCACTTTACAACATTTCAGTGGGTTTTGTCATACATTGACATGAATCAGCCATATAGTTACATGTATTCCCCATCCCGATCCCCCCTCCCACCTCCCTCCCCACCCGACTCCTCAGGGTCCTCCCAGTGCACCAGGCCCGAGCACCTGACTCATGTATCCCACCTGGGCTGGTGGTCCGTTTCACCATAGATAATATACATGCTGTTCTTTCAAAACATCCCACCCTCACGTTCTCCCCCAGAGTTCAAAAGTCTGTTCTGTATTTCTGTGTCTCTTTTTCTGTTTTGCATATAGGGTTATCGCCACCATCTATCTAAATTCCGTATATATGTGTTAGTATACTGTAATGTTCTTTATCTTTCTGACTTACTGAATTTTTAATAGTTTTTTGTTTTTTTGTTTTTTTCCTGTAACTGAGATCTAATCTTACTGCATTGTGGTCAGAAAAGATGACTGAAATTATTTCAATTTTTTTGAATTTACCAAGGCTAGATTTATGGCCCAGGATGTGATCCATTCTGGAGAAGGTTCCGTGTGCACTTGAGGAAAAGGTGAAATTGATTGCTTTGGGGTGAAATGTCCTATAGATATCAATTAGGTCAAGCTGGTCCATTGTGTCATTTAAAGTTTGTCTTTCCTTGTTAATTTTCTCTTTAGTTGTTCTATCCATAGGTGTGAGTGGGGTGTTAAAGTCTCCCACTATTATTATGTTATTGTTAATTTCCCCTTCCATACTTGTTAACATTTGCCTCAAATATTGCGGTGCTCCTATGTTGGGTGTGTATATATTTATAATTGTTATATCTTCTTCTTGGATTGATCCTTTGATCATTATGTAGTGTCCTTTGTCTCTTTTCACAGTCTTTATTTTAAAGTCTATTTTATCTGATATGAGTATTGCGACTCCTGCTTTCTTTTGGTCTCCGTTTGCATGGAATATTTTTTTCTGGCCCTTCACTTTCAGTCTGTGTCCCTTGTTTTGAGGTGGGTCTCTTGTAGACAGCATATATAGGAGTCTTACTTTTGTATCCATTCAGCCAGTCTTTGTGTTTTGGTTGGGGCATTCAACCCATTTGCATTTAAGGTAATTATTGATAAGTATGGTCCCGTTGCCATTTACTTTGTTGTTTTGTGTTCACGTTTATACAACGTTTCTGTGTTTCCTGTCTAGAGAAGATCCTTTAGCATTTGTTGATAAGCTGGTTTGGTGGTGCTGAATTCTCTCAGCTTTTGCTTGCCTGTAAAACTTTGAATTCTCCTTCATATCTGAATGAGATTCTTGCTGGGTATAGTAATCTGGGTTGTAGGTTATTCTCTTTCATTACTTTAAGTATGTCCTGCCATTCCCTTCTGGCCTGAAGAGTTTCTATTGAAAGGTCAGCTATTATCCTTATGGGAATCCCCTTGTGTGTTATTTGTTGTTTCTCCCTTGCTGCTTTTAATATTTGTTCTTTGTGTTTGATCTTTGTTAATTTGACTAATATGTGTCTTGGGGTGTTTTGCCTTGGGTTTATCCTGTTTGGGACTGTCTGGGTTTCTTGGACTTGAGTGACTATTTCCTTCCCCATTTTGGGGAAGTTTTCAGCTATAATCTCCTTGAGTATTTCCTCATGGCCTTTCTTCTTGTCTTCTTCTTCTGAGACTCCTATGATTTGAATGTTGGGGCGTTTCACATTGTCCCAGAGTTCCCTGAGATTGTCCTCATTTCTTTTGATTCTTTTTTCTTTTTTCCTCTCTGCTTCATTTATTTCCACCATTTTATCTTCTACCTCACTTATCCTATCTTCTGCCTCCTTATTCTACTGTTGATTTCCTCCAGAGTGTTTTTAATCTCATTTATTGCATTATTCATTTTTAATTGACTCTTTTTTATTTCTTCTAGGTCCTTGTTAAACATTTCTTGTATCTTCTCAATCCCTGTATCCAGGCTATTTATCTGCAACTCCATTTTGTTTTCAAGATTTTGGGTCATTTTTATTATCATTATTCTAAACTCTTTTTCAGGTAGATTCCCTATCTCCTCCTCTTTTATTTGGTTTGGTGGGCATTATTCATGTTCCTTTACCTGCTGGGTATTTCTCTGCCTTTTCATCTTATTTAGATTGCTGTGTTTGGGGTAGCCTTCCTGTATTCTGGTAGTCTGTGGTTCCTTTTTATTGTGGAGGTTTCTCCTAGTGGGTGGGGTTGGACGATTGAATTGTCAGGGTTTCCTGGTTAGGGAAGCTTGCACTAGTGTTCTGGTGGGTGGAGCTGGATTTCTTCTTTCTGGAGTGCAATGGAGTGTCCAGTAGTGAGTTTTGAGATGGGTCTGTGGGTTTGGTGTGACTTTGGGCAGCCTGTATATTGATGCTCAGGGCTATGTTCCTGCGTTGCTGGAGAATTTGCGTGGTATGACTTGCTCTGGAACTTATTGGCTCTTGGGTGGTGGTTGGTTTCAGTGTAGGTATGGAGGCTTTTGAATGATGATCTCTTATTGATTAACATTTCCTGTAGTCAGGAGTTCTCTGGTGTTCTCAGGTTTTGGGCTTAAGCCTCATGGTGGGACTGCAGAGCCGCTCTCTCAACTACTGCGAGTCGATGGTTTTGGGTCTTCTCCCCGTGTCCTGCGCCAGGGCTTCCGCGATGTGAGGGTAGAAACAAAACCAATCGATCATGGGACGCGGTCGAGAAGAGCTGCCCTGCCCCGCAATGGCCTCTCTCACTTTGCAAAGGAAGTGGGCACGGGCTTATGTGCCCTTTTAATGTCATATAGAGCATTGCCTAAGAAGCACACTCAAAGATAATTTATCTATTTGCATGTAATTTTATTGATTCAATTATCATGGAGCTAAAGAACAAATTCTTCAATTATTTGTTAAATTGATGATTTTGTCTGATAGCAAAAAATTTTTTTTTCTATTAGAAATGGTAATCTCAGAGGTGACAGTTATATGGTCCTGTAATACATAGGCCAATGTAACTATGGAAGTAGTATAGACAGTTCTATACTTAACTTTACAACCTTAATTCAACAATTCTCTTTAATAACCATAAATCTCATAATTTTAAATCCTTTTCAAACCAGCTTAACCATTGTGCTGGTTTCCTCACTTGATTTAAATAAAATTTTTGACATATGTGTGCCCTATAATTGAATGAGAATGTGGTATTTAACTTTTTGAAAATTATACACTTGTTGTTTTGTATGTTACATATAGTGAGTTTTATTTTAAGATATAATGTCCAGTTGGGCTTCCCTATTAGTTCAGTGGTGAAGAATCTGCCTGCCAGTGCAGGAGACACAGGTTTGATCCCTGGCTCGGGAAGATTCCTTTGGAAAAGGAAATGGCAATCCATTCAAGTATTTTTGCCTCGATAATCCCATGGACAGAGGAGCCTAGCAGATAATAGTTTTAGATTAAATGGACGTGGAAGGTGTGCCAGAATAAGAGATGTTTTGATGAGATTTGTAGAAGGGGAAAAAACCAGCCATGCACAGAGCCTAAAGAAGAGTTTTGCTTGCAAAAAAAAAAACTCACGTGGAAGTGTCCAGATGCAAGAAAATTTGGTGTTTGAAAGCATTAGTTCTTCACTAGGGGAAAGAATGCCTTCCAGGGGACATTTGGCAGTGAATGGCTGGTGTATAGTGGACAGGGTCTGAAATGCTACTGAAAGTCCGCCAATGCATATGATACCCATCTGATGTGACTGAGCTTGAAAAACTCTGCTTTAAAATTATTGAAAGGTATAAAATGTACTCCAACTTTCAGTATTATAAAATGAAAGGAATTTGGATTACATTCTTTAAAAACTGTATATTATAATTAGACGCTAAGTAAGTAATAGAATAATATTTATTTGTAATAAGTATATTATATATATATGTATACCTTGAGTATTTTGTGGATAATAGAAATCCATATGATAAAAGCAAATGTAAGAGTGCCAGTAAGGAAACTATTACAATAGTCTAGGAGAAATATTAATGATAAAACTTGGTCTACGAAGGAAGACTCCTGAGAAATCTGTATGCAGGTCAAGAAGTTAGAACTCAGACTGATTCCAAATTGGGAAAGGAGTACATCAAGGCTGTATTTTGTCACCATACTTATTTAACTTATATGCAGAGTACACATGAGAAATGCTGGGCTGGATGAAACACAAGCTGGAATCAAGATTGCAGGGAGAAATATCAATAACCTCACATATGCTGATGATACCACCTTTATGGCAGAAAGTGAAGAAGAACTAAAGAGCCTCTTGATGAAAGTGAAAGAGGAGAGTTAAAAAGCTGGCTTAAAATGGAACATTCAGAAAACAAAGATCATGGCATCTGGTCCCAACACTTCATGGCGAAACAGGGAAACAGTGGAAACAGTGGCAGACTTTATATTTTGGGCTTCAAAATCACTGCAGATGGTGACTGCAGCCCTGAAATTAAAAGACACTTGCTCCTTGGAAGAAAAGCTATGATCAACCTAGACAGCATATTAAAAAGCAGAAATATTACTTTGCCAACAAAGGTTCATCTAGTCAAAGCTCAGCTCAGAAAGCTGAGCACCAAAGAACTGATGCTTTTGAACTGTGGTTTTGGAGAAGACTCTTGAGAGTCCCTTGGACAGCAAGGAGATCCAGCCAGTCCATCCTAAAGGAAATCAGTCCTGAATATTCATTGGAAGAACTGATGCTGAAGCTGGAACTCCAGTAGTTTGGCCACCTGATGCGAAGAACTGACTCATTGGAAAAGATCCTGATGCTGGGAAAGATTGAGAGCAGTAGGAGAAGGGGACGGCAGAGGATGAGATGGTTGGATGGCATCACCGATGCAATGGACATGCATTTGAGTAAACTCCACGAGTTGGTGATGGACAGGGAGACCTGGCGTGCTGCAGTCATGGGGTCGCCAAGAATCACACATGACTGAATGACTGGACTGAGGATGGAAGCAATAGAAATGGCGTGAACTGGTTGTATTTAAGACATGCAGTGAAAAGAAAATATGAGGACTAGTGTTGGATGTATAGCATGAGGTTGGATATATAGCATGAGGAAGAAGGCCTGGACAGGAATACTTCCAAAGTTTTTTGTTTCAACACCTAAGCAAACCAAGTGCCAGTAATGAAGACAGAAGGGATATAGTTATGACATGAAAGAGCTTTACAATGAATTCCATATCCTCAAATGCTCTACCTGCTCTGTGATTTAATAATATTTTAATTTAGTTTAAAACTCTAAAAACATACTATTTTGTATTTTATTATATTTGAGTTAAGGTTGTATTGTCTTATAGCTAGAAGCCAGAAAACAATAATTTTATATTTTAGTGGTCTTGTATGTGTGTGGAGGATTTGTGGATCAATGGAAAACTATGTATTATTTATGCGCTATGGTACATCCCTCCAATTTTTCTGATTTTTATTCTATGGGAGCTATTTCATAACTCTGCAATATGTAGAAAACTAATAGTAATGCAAATTAAGTCCTTTCTAGTAGATGTTCAATTGACTTCCCAGTTTTGCCTCTATTCACTTATGCATTTCAATATTCCTGTTTTATAACTATGTCTGTTCATTGAAGGATTCTCTTTCTAACTGCTTCTAATATCTACCTGATTCCCTCATTCAATAATGATTAAAATAAAACCTTTATAATGTGTTGATTTTGATACTTCTATAAGAGTGTTATCTCACATTTTATTTGGAAAGCTATCTTTCTATATGTTACTTTTATTACATTTTATTATAAAATGATGTATTTTTCCCATTTAGTTCAAGTTATTTGCATTACATCCTTAAAATTCTCAAAGTAAGGCATGAATAAAATATGGTTGAAAGCAATATCCCATCTCTAAACTACATTTTTCTGAATATAGCATTGAAATAAATGTATTACTAATGAAAAAAAAATGCTTGTATGTTCTCTCTCTTTTCTCATTTATAAACAGGAGAGATAATTAGAAAAAGAGGTAGCACTGTAAATGCCTTTATTGAAAAGGACCTTAATCCCAGTCTAATGTTCCTACACCTTGCTGATAAGGAATAATTGCTGCCTGTCTCAGAGAGACTGGCAATGAAAATCAGCCACAATTTACTAACACATCCAATTTCAAAACCAAAGTGCCCCAACAGTAACCTTCCATTATAATGCACACAAAAGTAAGCCAGAAAGAAAAACACCAATACAGTATACTAACACATATATATGGAATTTAGAAAGATGGTAATGATAACCCTGTATGCAAGACAGCAAAAGAGACACAGATGTACAGAACAGTCTTTTGGACTCCGTGGGAGAGAGCGAGGGTGGGATGATTTGGGAGAATGGCATTGAAACATGTATATTATCATATGTGAAACTAATCACCAGTCCAGGTCTGATGCATGAGACAGGGTGCTTAGGGCTGGTGCACTGGGATGACCCAGAGGGATGGGATGGGGAGGGAGGTGGGAGGGAGGGTCAGGATGGGGAACACATGTACACCCGGCGGATTCATGTCAATGTATGGCAAAACCAATACAATATTATAAAGTACTTAGCCTCCAATTAAAATAAATAAATTTATATTAAAAATGATTTTAAGTTAATTCTATATTCTGTGAACCAAACAAATTGATATTTGTAGCAATTACTTTTAACATAAATAAGTCATCAAATGAAAGTTCCATCTTGCCCAAGGAATGCTTTATATTTACATGTTGTTTTGATGTGTGCTCCTCAAAGACAAAATGCTTTCCAACATAAATTATGTAGCCAGAAAATACTGTCTTGAAGTCCTGCAGTCAGAAGTAAAACAAATAAGCCAACAAGAAAAAGAAAAAAAAAAACGGAAAACTGGCAACTCTCATAAGATTGCCTCTCACTTCTTCCCTCAGGCCTTTTCCAGGCTGTCAGCTCTTTCAGCTAGGAATAGATCCAAATTTTGTCTCCATATATAAATGCCAAGTTTGCCCAATGTTTCTTGACTTCAAAAATAGATGTTTCTCTTCGATAAAGTTGTCAATTTATTTTAGGAGATTTTATTCGGCAACTTATAGGAATTCTTCACTACAGGTAAACTAAAATTGCTTCTAAAACGCTAATGGAAAGAGAAACACAATTAGTTTTCCCAGATAATCAAGGTGAAAGTGGGAAAAACCAATTCATAGAGCATATTTGGGAATTAGAGTAATGTACAAAATGAAACATTAACACATGAAAGATAACAGTTATGAGAATAAAGAACATTCAAGGAGCAGAGACTGATTTAGGCATTTAAAGCCTGAAGTTTATCTTTTGGGGAATCTCACTTTTAGAAAAAGAATGCAAAATTGCGAAAGAAAATTACTAAGACCTCTTCTGAGTTTTTGAGAGGCTTGGACTTCCCTGATAACTCAGTTGGTAAAGAATCCACCTGCAATGCAGGAGACTCTGGTTTGATTCCTGGGTGGGGGAGATCTGCTGGAGGAGGGATAAGCTACCCACTCCAGCGTTCTTGGGCTTCCCTTGTGGCTCAGATGGTAAAGAATCCATCTGCAATGCAGGAGAGCTGGGTTCGATCCCTGGGAAGATCCTCTGGAGAAGAGAAAGTCTACCCACTCCAGTATTCTCACCTGGGGAATTCCATGGACATACAGTCCATGGGGTCACAAAGAGTCAGACAGGACTGAGTGAATTTCATTTTCACTCTGTGCAAAGCAGAACTATGAAGCATAAATTCTATTAGAATAATTCCATTTCTATTGAAGAAGAAAAATTATTTTCAGAGTATTGTCCAATTATTAACTCTTTAAAATAACTCATTTATTAAACAATATTTAAAATACCCCTCATCTGTGAGGAATGAAAAAAGACAAGTGCATGTCCCCTAATAGTAATAAGTTCTGCAAGGTCAAAACACATTAATTAAATAATAAAAAGGTCACTTTTGTAAAGGAAGTAAGAGATAAGTTTATTAAAAAGGCTATATATGAAAATTTAGGTAATATACTAGTATAAAAAAAATTACCCATAGCCCTACCATTCAGAAATAACCTCTGTTATTGTTTTGCCCATCCAAAGGTAGGTAATGTTGGTATTCTCATGACTATATCATATGTTCAGATTTATCTCTTTTATTTATATTAGTGTAGTTAAAATTACTTATCAATATATTAAAAATGTATAATTACAGTTACAACAAAATATGTTGAAACAGTCCCCTATTTCTGGAGAAGTTTTGCTTTAAATATTTACTCTTAAATGTTACCATAGCAAACATTTTGAAATACATATCTGAATGTCTGCTTAGAGTCCTGAATGTGGAATTACTTGTGCAAGATATTATTTTTATATAGTTTGTACACATTGCTAAGTTATTCTTAAGAAATATTTTACCAATTTAAGCTTATAACAATTTGAATTAAGATAATTTAAATTTTATACAATCTTCATTAACACTGATAGTTACAATTTATAAACAATCAAAACTTGATAGTCAAAAAATTTATCATAGTTTTGCTTTACCTAACATTTATTGAATCTGAGTTGTAGATGAGCAAATTTTACGATTGTTAGCCTTTTCTATTTCTTCAGTAACTTGTCCAATTGAGTTCATTATTGTTTTTCTTGAGGGTTTTTGTATTTCTCTTTGGGTTTTTTGGTCACTTTTTATAAAACAAGAAAAAAAACTAAATTATAGTATAATCAAGGTGTTTTAACTGGGTAAATTTTTTTTTCTTGAACAGTATTACTCATACTGAAATATAGAAGAATTAGGACTAAATGTTAGACAGCAATAATAAATGGAGAAATCCTGTGAATCTATATTGCAAGCCTCATAAAACTAGTGATTCTATTCAGCAAATATTTACTAGATACATCTACAAAAGAATTATATAGTTGCTAAACTTTAGAATTTCACAAAGCATGTGATATTGAGATGACTCAAGAGAGAACAAGCCTGGGTTAATACTAGAAAGAACAGACACTTCACAGATAGGGAACAGCATTTAGACAGGCACAGAGGGACAAAAGCAGGGATACAAGTGCTAAGAAATTCAAAGCGGCTTATGGACAAAGAATAGAAAAATTAGGAAAGTTGATGCATAAAAGTGTAGAGATGGATAGAAATGAACACAGTTTTAAAGCAAAGTAATCACCTGCTCAAATTTTTTGCTAAATATAGATTAAATTTCAAGGACCTAAGGAGAGACTTTACAAAAAAGAAAAAAGTAAGGAAAACAATTATGTCAATTAAAATAGTCCATACTACAGCTATGAATGACAACCTACTCCAGTGTTCTTTCCTGGAAAATTCCATGGACAGAGGAGCCTGGCAGGTTACAGTCCATGGGGTCACCAAGAGTTTGCCATGACTGAGCAACTGAGCACAGAGCAGAGCTATAAGGAGGACTTCCACAGAACTCTCAGCAGAAATGGAAATAAAGGGATGCACGTTTGAAAGAGACAACTGAGAAAAATTGGATGAGTGCAATGAGGCAAATAAAAGAAATACCTGAGCTTTACAGACAGTAGCACGTTTTAGCAAGATGAGGCTTCTGAATAAAATACAAAATTTGAAGAGATACAATGAGTTTCATTTTGATCATGTTGATTTTTAGGTGCCTGCAGGTCATCAAGTAATAATGTCCAGTAAATAGCATTGTTAGAGTTTGGGGGAAGTTGGCATTCAGCAATTTACTTTTGAATTATTTATTTAAGAAAGTTTCCAGAAATGTAAATTATTTGAACCAGACAAGAAGTTTTTCTCAAGTTGATCTGCACTGTCCCATGTTGTTAATAGTTCTGGTCGTTATCTATCTCCTCCTCACTCCAACTGTCATTTCTTTTACTAAGATGCTCAGTGGGTCTTACCAGCTGGGTTGCCAAACTGTTATAATTGGTCAGTCTGGCTTCAGTCTTGACCCCTTTCTAACCATCCTCCAACTATTGCCAAAGGGACTTTTTTAATATATATGATTAAGATTTCACCATCTTATTTTTTCTTAATCTTTAGAAAATTATCTGTAATATAAATGTTTACAGAGTGTTTTCTCTTATCTCTCAAAACTCATTTTTTTAAACCTTTAACACCCACCAGAATTAGGAACATGTCCTATGATTTATCTAGTGTATATTCCTTAAGGCTAAAATATTAATCTATGGTCATATTCTAATTATTGACTTCTCTTTCTCCTTTACTAGACCATTATATTCTGGAGAAAATGTTTCTATTCACCTTAGAACTTAAGTATCCCTAGCACTAAACTCTGTACCTGACACTCAAAATATTTTTAATAAATGACTTCTGTTTCCTCTGAAAGAATACAATATTCTTGTTTGAAGAAGGTCTTGAGTGAGAATCTATGAATGCAGTTTATTAGTCAGGATCCAGTCACAAACGCCACACCAGGAGTTTCAATAGAAAGAGCATTTAGAGCATTGGTTCAGCAGACGTTGAAGGTTCAACACATTAAGTGAAAAACTGGGTCAGCATGAAATAACAGCAGCTGACAGCCATTGAGATGAAGAATCAAAGGATATGAGTTGGGTTTTTACAGAGCCCAGAAGCTCAGTAAAGAGATTCCCAAAGATGTGGGAATCGGATCTCAGAGGAGAAGGCATCACTCAGCTGGTTCTTATATATCTGAGAAGGCAAAATGATATTGCTTTGGGAAGTACTAAGAGAATCTGAAGAATTAAATGAAGCTGCTGAGATATAAGTCCACACTGGTGCTTCATTTCTAGAAAAGCAAGAAAACATGAAGATAAAAATAGCTTCTCCTTTCCTCTTTCTGAAATTTGCTTTCTAGTACTGTTATTTGCAGAACCTATTTGAATGCAGGTAAAAACTTTAAATTGGGTTTGCATAATCACAGCCCTAAGACCCAAACCAGAGTCTATATATTTTTTTTCATATACTCAAAGCAGATGGATAAATTTAGAGCTTACAGTATAATTTGATAACCAGAGTATGCATAAACCAATTTGGCCTTAAAAATGTATTGTTGAATTCTAATAAGTAAAAGAAATAAGGATTCTGACAAAAAATGATGAAAATCATACCCATTCAGAAAAGTAAGGAAAGATGATTTACCAATGTCCTAAAATATTAAGGGCAGGTCTTGCTTTTACCTAGCTGTAATGATGTAATATATACAATGAAAATGAGCTCACTGAATTCATGGATGCCCCCTGGAAGGTGTTCCAGGTTTGAGGACTCATCAGGCATATATTATACCTTGTGCAGACTTCACATCATGGCTTTGGCTAAAATTTTTTGGCCTTGACTTTCCTTGAGGGAACAGAAGTGTTAAATGAATCTGCACCTCAGAGAAGATTCTGGGGCTGGGGAAAGAATTTGTGGACTCATTAATATTTACTTGAAACCATAAGAGAGGATAAAATCTCCCAAAGGAACTGTGTAGAAAAAGATAAAGTACCCAAGATTGTGCTTTGATAGCAATAATATTTAAAGTTTATGGCAAGGGATGGGGAGAGAAAAGGCGATGGGGAAATACTAAAAGATGCAATTCAGTAAAGATAGGTCCTGCTATCCATTACTGTTTTAATTTGCATTTTTATTAAAATCTAATTGAATGTTTTTCTCATATTTAGTGGTTATTTGTTTTTCATTTTATGAAGATTATCTTTTTATTTCTATTAAGTTTTATTTTGGAACTTTCATGTTTTTCTTTTAGACATTTCTATGAACCTTTAAAGTTGCATCATCAGATAGCAGGGAATCTTTAATGACATCATTCTAACTGCTCCTCTGCAACAGCCTTGAATTTTAGTTGCAGTTTGAGAAATATTGTGCCAAAAATACAAAGTGTTTTGAAAAAGCCCAAATAAATGGAAATGCAACAGAAGTTGTGCCAGTATCCTCTTCTTCCCTCCCCATCCTGGCTTTTTGTTTTGATAGGCAGAATTCAAACATAGCTGTTAAGGATGAGGAATGGATATCTTTAAAGCAGACTTCTTGGATTTCAATCTGACTTTCACCATTAACAAGCATAGACTTCTGAGCAAATTATGTACCTTTATGACTCAATTTCCTCTTCTGTAAAATTAAAATATATGACACTAAGTAAGGTGATTATGAATCAATTGAATTGATGCATGAAATAATTTAAGTGAGTGCTTGCACATTAAGAAACACCTAATAAATAATATTTTTCACATTTTTTTCTTTTCTACTCCTTTTGACTAGCATACTTTGGTATATACTATTTAAGGATTTCTTTCTCTCTTCCTCTCTCAATATGTGTATGTATGTGTATAAAAAACATATTTTAAAAATGAGAAAATAAGGCCTAAAGAGGGTGATATTTTGATCTCAAGAGCAACAATTGGGCATTCAGTGACAATCATAGCTATTAGGCTACATTAAACAATCTTTTACGCCAGTATATCAAAATAAGCTGAAGTGCTTGTTAAATAAGATTGTGAGCTCCTCTCAGTCTAACTGAGCAACAATCTGTAAAGACTAATCTTAGAAATTGCATTTCAAACTACTGCTTCAATCTTCATGAGCATACTAAATCAGGAAACTTTTGTGCAGAAAAAATTCTGATTCAAAATGTGCCTGAAGGGGCAGCATGGAGGAAGGGAACTTCCAGTGATAGTTTCATACATTATGAAACATTTAAGATCTTTTCTTGTAACTGAATCTTGGGAAAAATTCTCCCTTTGATACAGAAAGGCAAGGAAAATTGATGGTTCAAATGGTAAAGTGTCTGTCTGCAATGCAGTAGACCCGGGTTCAATCCCTGGGTCAGGAAGATACCCTGGAGAAGGAAATGGCAACTCACCCCAGTACTTTTGCCTAGAAAATTCCATGGATGGAGGAGCCTGGTGGGCTATAGTCCATGGGATCGCAAAGAGTCGGACATGACTGAGCAACTTCACTTTATTTCTTTCTTTAAAATCATATCAGAAGGCTATTCTCTTGGCTCTTAAAGAAGATTCAAAACAAATGCAGTGATGGTTTGGGTGACAAATTCAAGGTATTTTCTATTCATTAATTTGATACATACTTGCTGGTTTATTTTTTAAACATCCATCAGTGGAAAGCTTAAAAAAAAAAGACAAAATTTTCTCCTTTCATTTTGGCATAGTTACATTTTACCTTTATAGTAATTGACCTCACATCAATGAGACTGAAATGAGATAAAGTCTGTAAAACTTTCTGTAAATTATAAAATGTAATGGACTGATAAATGGTTTTTATTATTCTGCTTTTATGACTACAGTGGTACTTCTACATTACTTGCCCACTTTATATGTGTCTTTAATCAACGCATACATTAGTAAACTAAACTAATGTGTCTCAAACACTACATGGTAAGGAATTAAAGCAAAAAAGACAAACAAGATAATATTATTACCACAGGTTGTTCATGATCAGTTAAAGAGATTCAAAGACTAATAGGAAAATTATAAGCACAGAAATATTAGACACTGTGTATACAGAGGAGAGAGAAGAGGAATTTTAAATCTTCAGGGTTTAGGAAAGACAAAATATATATGGGAATGAGAAGAGAACCTCTTAATAAGAATGGGATTGAAAGAAATAACAAAGTTGAGAAGCAGAAGCAGATAAAAGAGCAAGAGGCATCTGAAATCATGGCATGTTCATAAAACCAGTAGCTCTATTCAGCTAGATGTCCCGCTACTTGGGGGAAAGTAAAAAATAAGCCTAGATAGGGTAGAGAATAAATTTGATTTTTCATTCACTCATTCAGTCAATGTTTGATTATCTTTATATGCTCTGCTAAGGAGTATAGGTAATACAGAACATAGGTAACACAGGGTTTTAAGCAGAGGACACCCCATCCCCATAATCAGATTTACATTTTAAGTGTAGGATTGAGATGGGGCCAGAAGCAAACATAATTGTCCTCATGGACAATGATACCAGAGAGAAGTAAAAATGGCTACTGAGATATAATGAAAATAAATAATATTAATGAATTTGAGGTGGAAAATGAGAAGATGAACAAGAATTCAGGTTTTTATTAATGAATAAATAAATTGTAGTATCATCCTCTGAGAAAACTATTTTGAATGAAAGATGATTAATTTGCTTTTGTACCTTATAACCATTTATTATAATCAATGACATATTATCCCTTGAAATTGTGGTTATCTGATGCCTTCTTTGAACCATTTGACTGAGTATGGGTAGGAAACTGAAATCTTTAAATTTTTTGGTAGTTTTAAATTCACAAGCACTTAAACCAGTGTTTGGCACATAGTAGGCTCATGTGCCATGATTGTTGTATTGAATTGAGTATGTGTACCACCGCCTTTAAAATAGACTCCCAAATTACCAAAATTATCATCAAGGAAATTCAATCTCAAGAGAAACATTTACATGATTACAGTTGCTAAACTTCTGAATTTTCCAGCATGCAATCCTTTCAGAAAAGGCATCTTCAGCTATCTGAATTGCTCTTTTCACAATTTTAGTTTCACTGACTTCCATTTCAGAGATATTTATAGCACATAGATATTAGCTACTGAGACATATTTGGTAATCAAATAAGATACCTGT
The DNA here is from genome assembly GCF_963930625.1 of Muntiacus reevesi. NCBI lineage: Eukaryota > Metazoa > Chordata > Mammalia > Artiodactyla > Cervidae > Muntiacus > Muntiacus reevesi. The sequence continues at coordinate 29,176,368 of NC_089260.1, forward strand.
TTATCATGAGTTCTAAAGCATCAGAGGAGTAATTACAGCTTGAGTGCAGAAACCCTGGAAGTGTTTTGAGTTAGAGCTGTCTTTGAGGATATAGTCACTCCTCTTCCTATCCTTTTTTTTACCCTCTGTCTCATTACTGAGTGATGTTTATAAAAATAAATAAATATAACTTACTACAACAAAGTTGTTAACGAAGTAGAAAAAGTCTCCTGGGAATAATGTTAAATTTGTATGACTCAGGTTTACAAAAACCTGTCTACCTGTAGCTAGGTCCTACTTTTAAAAGGTTGGAATATATAGGACACAGTAAATATACTTTAGAATTTGAAATTCAGCATTTTAAACACAGATCTCATTATTTATCACAAATAAACATACTACTCTTCAAGTTCTTCCTAAATTAATGCAGTTCCTATCTAGTCAGTCTCTAAAGCTAAAACAGCAACAATAACAACTTCCCTACCCAAAACTTGGGTCCTTAATTTCACTCTGACCTTTCTCTGTCATTAGTTTATTCTCTTATCTTCACCATAAAATATACGTAAATAGAAATAGTATAGTTATGAATAAAGTGGTTAACATGTATTGAGCTCTTTTGATGTGCCACACACTGGCCTAAACATTTCTATGGATTATCATTTTACTTTCATCATTAAAACACTCCATGAGGTAGAAATTGATGTTATCTTTACTCTATCTTGGAAGAAACTAAACCATAAAGAAATTAAGTACCCTGTCCAAGGATATATATGTTTCCAAAGTAAGGTTGCCTGAATTTAATTGTCACTTCGTTATATCTAGTCCTTGGATTCTGTTTAATTATTTCATCAGTTCAAGACCTAGGGACCAAAAATCAGTTTGCATTATATAGAGGGGCTCCCTGAAACATGGAATTTTTAGGGCTAAAATTGGCACAAACCTGGAATCATTGATCACTTTTCCATGTTTGAAAAATGAGAATAGTAAATGTGACTACCTTTAATAATTTTGCTGAGTATTAAATAATAGTATGTAGGGTATTAACATAATGACTGACTCATACCATTCAATAACTGTTAATTCTTATTGTCATTATTGCTATTATTTCTCTGTAATCTTTTTTGTCCTAGACTCCCTTGCTATTTTCTGTTATATATATTGCTTCCCAAATTATTTTATAAAATCTAGAATCATAATGCCATTCTCACGCTGAAAAATTTGTAGTGACTCTACATTGCTTATTTTTTGAAGTGTCTATTATTTACTGTAAAGTATTTGTAATCCATTCTTTTTGCTCTATAGTGGGAAAAAAGCAAGGTCTGTGGGCAGATATTCTGGGCTTTGGATCCAGTTCTACAGTTTTTTTAGCTGGGTGGCCTTAAGAAATGCTAAATCTTTCTACTTTCAGAATTTTCATTTTTAAATGAGGGGCCATTATATTTATTTTGTTGAACCTTTGTGAACATTGTTGTTATTTGTTGTTAAATCACTAAGTCATGTCTGACTCTTTTACAACCCCATGGACTGTAGCCCTCTAGGCTCCTCTGTCCATGGAGTTCCCAGGCAGGAATACTGGAATGCGTTGCCATTTCCTTCTCCAGAGGATCTTCCTGAACATGGAAACAAACTCACATCTCTTGCAGTGGCAAGTGAATTTGTCAACACTGAGCCACCAGAGAAACCCCTTGCTGATAATAGATTGCCAATAAAAGCTTACTCATTTCTATCTTCTGTATTTTTAATTCTGCCTTCTCTTTCAAATTTGTCACTACCCCCTCACCTGTATACAAAATGCAACAAGGCCAAAATAGTTTAAACCCAGTATTTCATTTACCATGCTATTTCCTTTCTATATAATTTCCCATCTCAACTTCTTAATTTGAGGAATTCTTCTTATACTTTAGAACTCAGGTAAAAATGTCATCTTAGAACATTTCTCTGTAGAAAATTTTCTAATAAGGTACAAATATTATTACTGCCCTTTCTATTTATCTCCATTACAGAGCTTTTCACATTTAAAATTATTAATTTACTTATTCTATATCTTCCATTATCATGTTGTGAACCACCTCAGTGCTTTATATGGTATTTTGTATTAATAGCTATGGAAAATAAAACTCTTTTAATAATCAGTAAAATTAATGGATAAAATGACTTGTCCTACTATCTTTTATATATGAATTTGTGTTCAACCAAGGATCTGGCACTTGAAAAGGAGCACACTATTCTCAATTAATGAATGATTAAATGAAAAGAAAAAAAATGTATTCAAATGGGCATTGTCCTCTGGCTGTTTCCTTACTTCCATGGTGACTCAGTGGTAAAGAACCTGCCTGCCAATGCAGGAGACTCCTGTATGATCCCTGGGTCAGGAAGATCCCCTGGAGAAGGAAATGGCAACCCACTCCAGTACTCTTGCCTGGGAAATCCCATGGACAGAGGAGCCTGTAGGAGGGCTATAGGCCATGGGGTTGCAAAAGAGTCCAACATGACCTAAGCAACTGAGCATGCAAGCATGCACACACACACACACACACACACACAAACACACACACACACACACACACACACACGTACTTTAAAGGTACTTTTATTTCTCAAAGTGTATTGCGGAAATTCTCTGAGCCCTATTTATAAATACTAAAGCTTGAGAATCTTAAAAGCATCCAGTCCTATGACTGCAAAAAAACTCTCTAAATAAAGAAAGTGCTCTTTTTGGAGAGATAAGAGAAAACTTCCTTGTATTTGGCATTTTGGCAATAAAACTGAGAAAGCACCTAGGTTCTTCTGAAGCTGACAAGTCTTTTACTTTAGAGAAACAGAAACTTCAAATGGATGTACAGAATACCAGCAAACTCTCAGATATTCCATTAAAACTATATAGGTGAGTTTAGTATTATGTGTATATATACATATATATGTATATATATATAGCTAGGTAGCTATTTGTACTAAACAAAAATATCTGGAAATATTAAGATACTAGGTGGAAGAAGATCCATAATAAACTGAAGCTAAGTTGACCTAGATATTGGGACTAACAACAGGCCCTGAATATGCACATTTAAATGTTCAAATATTCCAAGTGTCTCAGATTGGTTTGTTATGATGAAACATTGTAATAATTAGAAAAGCAAATCAAATATGTATAAATGCTCCTGTTTGTTTCCCATGGTGGAAACATGGGATAATTAGTTTTTATATGAAACTTTGTATAAATTCCTCATAGAGATCCATGACTTTAAAAGTCATTATTTATATTAGCAAAGCAGTGTCATAACTGTGACAATGCATGATATTAAGAAGTTATGACTAGTCTGGGAGATGTTTTAATTAGTAAATAGTTCTCTTGATTAAATCTAAAGTTTTATTATATGAAAATATGAAAGAGTATATGATAATAGTACTGGAAGGGCCCAGTCTGAAGGCCAGCTGTGGGAATGAATGGAAAATAATGTACATATGAGAAGATGCAGTGAAAAAATTGATGAGATGAAAAAAAGAGACGAAGTAAACAAGAAGAGAAAGGTAATGAAGAAAAGCAAACAAGTCTGAGAAATAAAGCAGTATAGAAGCAATGTTAACAAGCAGTGCTTACTAAGTGTGGGGAAATGATTTGCATCTATTAATTTCATTTTCTAAAGGAAAGTTTCACATCTAATATAAGTACTCTTTTTATGACCCATAATATCACATACCTAATAACTATCAGGGCCAACACTCAAACTCTTGCTGGAAATCACTCTAAAAACAAGTCATCATTCATTTTGAGAGTAATGTGCAAAGACTCTTTTGTTCAGGATACTGGTTGGTCTTAAGTAGAGGATACTGAGTCACAGATAATATAGAAGTACATAGTAAAAAAGCGAATGTTTCTTATACCAAATCAGCAGGAATTGACCAAAAAAAAGTAGAGATAAGATAAGCAGGAAGAATAATCAAAATTTAGATACCCTTGATAGGTTATAGCCAAGGGGCTACAATTCAGACACAATTGAAGCCTCAAGTCAGTGCTTATGGTGATTAACTTTACCATGTGACTCTAGGAGGTTTACTTCTTTTGTCCCTCAGGTTTTTGATGTCACAATAGCATCTAACCTTGGAACATCTTACTTTCATGATCAGTTAACAGATTCTGAGTGTACACCATGGGACAGGAGCAATTCTTAAGCACTTTACTTATATTAGCTTATTTACTGTTTCCCTAAATCTTAAAAGATATGCCATACTATTTTCTTCACTTTATAGATAAAGGAATGAGCATAAAGAGATTAAATAACTTAGCCAAGATTATAGTTAAGATAGCAGGAAATTTGACCTGGGGTGTCACATCATTAACCTGAATATATTAATATTTAGAATAACATAGATTGTAAACTACTAGAAAATAAGTGTAAAATAAATTTAGGATCATATCCCTATAATGATTTATCAACAAGCATTCAGGAAATGATTGGTGAGCCTATAAGTGATGGTAGTAATACTTACATGTTGATAGAAGATTGCAATTTAGGAAGCACTTTCACATATAGTATCTCAGATAATAGCACAAGAAGCCTACAAAGTCAGCAGCAAGGAGACAGCAATTCATAGAGAAAACTGCAGATTCATGAACTGACGATGACTTTCTAGTCTTTTTGTTGCACACTGAATATTCTTTCCTCTTCCTCTTTCACCTGATTTTATGTACTCTATATGTATATTATATTTTCTAATTCATTATACAATTAACTGCCTTATTATAAGAATGCAAAATGCTATCATGTATTATAAAGGCATGCCTTGAGAATATGCATCATGCCTCTCCAAGTAGGTTGGGAACATAGAAGCTGAAGGGCACGTTGTGCTTGATAAATACTGTTGATAATGTGAAGGTTTTGGTAAGCAGCTTTTTGAGAGCTTAATAGATAGGACCGTTTGATCTCTCTTCCTTTTGAACAACAATGAAAAAACTGCTGAGGCTCTTAGACTTTGCACTGGAAAATTCACAGGATATAAAAATGATTTATCAGATGAAAACAAATAAACTTCTAAAAATTTTCAACTCAACCTTTATACTGACAGAGGCATCTAACTTGAAAAACAAGATGAAGCTGGAGAAATCATGAAAAATCTTGTGTCACGATAAGTTACCTACCATTTCTACTTCAATATACTGAGAAGAAATTGAAATGCAGGGTTCCCAAGGTTAGAATGGGCAAATGATGCTACTTATAGATTACCAATACTTGTTAAGTTATTAGAGAAGCAAAATAAGACAGCTGCACGACAGTTTCACAGTTGGTGCAATTTCATTTCGCTCCAAGGATAACAAACACAACTTGAAAGCACAAATACATTACGGCAGAAAACAAAAGCGGTTAGATTTGCCTGTGTCAGCTTTCTTATACATGGATAATGGGGAAATTTCATGATTGGAGACTCTTTCAAGGTCAAGGAAGCTAGCATTCTGTTCCTTAATTTTATTTTTTAATAAAAATTACCCAATATGAACATTTAACCTTTGAGATATCTTTGCCTGGAGGCATTTATCTGAAAAAAAGAATTCCAGACCCACATTTGAGGTATCAAATGATATAATATATTCTTAAGTGTTTTGGAAATTATTTATATACTTTATTTTATAAGCAAAAGGATTAGCATAATAACAAACCGTTGCAGTTTTGAAGTATATTTAAGATGTATGGAATATATATTCTGGTGATGATTTTGTCCCCAGATAGTTGCTGGCAATAGTAAATATACTCAAGCAGTTTCTTGGTTTTTTTTTTTTTTTTTGGTTAGATATTTACTATATTTTATTTCTGAGATAAATCTTACATTTTTATATTTTCATTTATTTTTATTAGTTGGAAGCTAATTACTTTACAATATTGTAGTGGTTTTTGTCACACATTCAAGCAGTTTTATAAATAGGTACTAAGGGACTCTGTTAAATCACAATAAAATGTTACATAATCAAACACATTATAAAAATGTTCAGAATTCCTAATATCTAATATGTATAGTGAGTTTACAAAACTAAAGAGACTATTATATTTAGTATAGTTAAAGCAAATTTGTCCTTTGATATCCTTTTTCGTTGAACACCTTAACTTTGTGTTCTCTGAAACAAAATTCAAGAAATACTAAATTCATCATGTAATCCTTCCAAATTGAATTTTTATCTCTAAAGTGGAAGTGTGAGCTAGAGGGAAAATCTCCTTGAAATTCTAAATAATTTAGGATTACAAAGTATATTCCATAATAAATTCTGATGCTGTTTCTAAACTATTATGAACATGTCTGCCTATTTAAGAAGTGCTTTCCACTTTATGGAAACAAAGGAAAATTGCAAACTAAATGTTATAACATTAATTAGTAGACTATGATCTTAGATGCTTCTGTGCTCTTCAAACTAATGAATGCTTGTTTGTGTACCATGTGAAAGAAATTTTACTGGATAATATCAATATGTAGATGAAAGTCATAAGCTTTGCCATTAAGAAATTGAGTATATTGGAAGAAGCCAACAAAAACATAACTAAATATGTTAAGAACTACAGTCAGGGTATTAACAAGGTGCCAATAAAGAATAAATCGACGGGAGGATTCTGGGAAAGTTTTGCATAAAATGTGACTTTGAAATGGCCTTGAATGAAGACTTGGAATTGGAAGCTGAGAAGAGATACAGTGGTATGTAACAGGGAAAGGAGAAAAACCCAAAGGCATGGAGGCATGAAAACCATAGTATATGTTCAAGGCGGGATTCCCCAGGTGGCACTAGGGGTAAAGAACCCACCTGCCAACTCAAGAAGACATGAGAGATGTGGGTTCATCCTTTGGTCAGGAAGATCCCCTGGAAGAGGTACCGCAAACCACCCCAGTATTCTTACCTGGAAAATCCATGGGCAGAAGAGTCTGGCAGGCTGCAGTCCATAGGCTCACACAGAGTTGGACAGGAATGAAGCAACTTAGCACACGTGTATGCATGTTCAAGGTATGGCAGAAATGACATAATGGCCATATGCATTCCTTTTAAATATATTTAATAGTACACTGTTTCAGGGACTAATTTTTTTTTCTGAAATCAATACTGCTCTTACAAGTAAACTAACAAAATTTTATATCAAAGGCAAACATAATAAATACTTAATTTTAAAGAGCTATCCATTTGGTTTATTAACTTTTCTGTTCTCATAATCACAATCAGCAACTTTAATGAAACAATTATTGATTATATAAATGCCTGATTTGACTGATTTATCTTAAAAACAAAAAAATTTAAATGAAATATAAAAGAAAGTGTGTGATTGATTTAACAGTTATTTCTATGTAGTCATTACAGACATTAATTTCTTGGCATTTAACTTTCTCTACTTACTGAATCTCACTCCTTCATTATTGCTCCATGGTCTTGTACCTTTACTAAATAAAGTTTCTCTTTCTATTATTTCATTCAAAACTGCCTTTAATTAGTAATCCTTTCTCTTAACAATGTTTCTGTATTACACAGGACTTTTTTTCTCCTCAGTGGTAGCTGGGTTCTGAAAAAGAAGCCAGCTTGGGTATTAGTTCCCTCCTGCCAACAAAAGCAATTGATTTTCTTCTTCCTATGTTGAAGTCAGTGAGGAGAGGAGTTCCAAATGACAATCTCTGTCCACTCTACTAACCATGTCATAGTTAATTAAATTAAATACGCTATATTTCCTTCTTTTACACAATTCTCTGAGGGATGACTTAGAAAAAGGATTTAATTATGTTTTAAATGCACCTCAGAGTGCTCAGACTTCGTAATGAAACAAGATTCCTATTGGGAATCATTTATTAAGTGATTACTGTATGCAACTGTGGAGCTCTTAAATGAGTTAGAAGACTTTTAATTCTATATGAGAATCATGGATCGCACATGTAACTAACAACTAGACTATGTACATGTTTAGCCACTTCAGGCACTGTTAGGAAGTGCTCAGGAGCAATCTCAAAGTTTCATCAAGGCATAGTACTAAAAAACAGCTAATTACTGGTAGAATTGAATTACCAATAGAGTTGAATCAAAGTAGATTTTGGTTGAAAGTCATTTGTGAATTTTTATTTCCACTAGTTGGAAGGCAAATATTCATTTATCTATAAAGTTTTCATCATTTGACATCTACAAACTTGACTGGTGACTAAATTCTTGGATATTTTTTCCAATAGACTCCAAGACCTTCAAATGCTAAGATATTTTGTACCTTTGTCTGTCTTATAGCACATTATTTTTCTGAATAAATATTTTAATCATTTGGAAAATTGGTACCAAATTAAAGGAATCATCTTTCTTTAAAGGAGCATCACAGAAATTCTCTGTAACTGTAGCATAATTTGTTTAGCGCACACACACACACAAAAACATGAGTTCAGCTCCCCTTTATCAAATCATATCTTTGGTTTCTTTATAAGACATCATTATCAAATAAATTATTTATTTTATTATTTATTGCCTATCCCCAATAAAGTATAAGGTGCATGAAAGGAATCTTTTTCATAGTTTTATTCTCAGCATTCAGGACAGTGTCATATATTAATAAAGGTCAACCAATAAATATTTCTCAAAGATAAGTAAGTGAATATTGCATGGAAGATAATGAGTACTTTAGATTTTGATAGGAACTGGAAAAATTGACCTCTAGAAAGTTTGTATTGATATACACCCTTACCATTTGGGTATGATAGTGCTCTCTGCTTTGTACTCTACCCCAATGTGTCCTTATGAATGGTGACAAAATCTTCTTTTTAAACTTGCTTATCCTTGTTTATTATTAAGGTGAAGCAACTTTTCATATGTTTTATAGATATTTACAACTATTTTTTATCTCTTCCTATTCTTTACCATTTTCCTATTGAGTTGTTTTCCTCTGTCTTACTTGTCTTTATTTTATATATTTGTACGAACTCTTTCTAGACTGCTTGTCTGATATGTGTTTCAAGGTTTCTCTTTCAATTTATCTTTTTTCTTATATTATGAATCTCTAAGTCTTTCTTGAGCTGCTAGCTTCCAATATGAGCTTTGCCTCTCACTATTATGTGACTCTGAGCAAGTTATTTAACTGTAACTAAATTGTTTCATCTGCAAAACCAGAATAACTGTAGAACTTTAACTTTCAGGATTGTGAAGATTCAGTGGGTTGGTATTTGTCATATGCTTAGAATAGTAAAGAAATGCAAAAAGGCAAAATGGTTGTCTGAGGAGGCCTTACAAATAGCTCTGAAAAGAAGAGAAGCCAAAAGCAAAGAAGAAAAGGAAAGATATTCCCATTTGAATGCAGAGTTCCAAAGAATAGCAAGGAGAGATAAGAAAGCCTTCCTCAGAGATCAATGCAAAGAAATAGAGGAAAACAACAGAATGGGAAAGACTAGAGATCTCTTCAAGAAAATTAGAGATATCAAGGGAACATTTCAGGCAAAGATGGGTTCAATAAAGGACTGAAATGGTATGGACCTAACAGAAGCAGAAGATATTAAGAAGAGGTGGCAAGATAACACAGAAGAACTGTACAAAAAAGATCTTCATGACCCAGATAATCACGATGGTGTGATCACTGACCTAGAGCCAGACATCCTCAAATGTGAAGTCAAGTGGGCCTTAGAAAGCATCACTACGAACAAAGCTAGTGGATGTGATGGAATTCCAGATGAGCTATTTCAAATCCTGAAAGATGATGCTGTGAAAGTGCTGCACTCAATATGCCAGCAAATTTGGAAAACAGTAGTGGCCACAGGACTGGAAAAGGTCAGTTTTCATTCCAATCCCTAAGAAAGGCAATGTCAAAGAATGCTCAAACTACCACACAATTGCACTCATCTCACACATTAGTAAAGTAATGCTTAAAATTCTCCAAGCCAGGCTTCAGCAATACATGAACCGAGAACTTCCAGATATTCAAGCTGGTTTTAGAAAAGGCCAAGGAACCAGAGATCAAATTGCCATTGTCTGCTGGACCACTGAAAAAGCAAGAGACTTCCAGAAAAATATCTATTTCTGCTTTATTGACTATGCCAAAGCCTTTAACTGTGTGGATCACAATAAACTGTGGAAAATTCTGAAAGAGATGGGAATACCAGACCACCTGACCTGCCTCTTGAGAAACCTGTATGTAGGTAAGGAAGCAACAGTTAGAACTGGACATGGAACAACATATTTCCAAATAGGAAAAGGAATATATCAAGACTGTATATTGTCACCCTACTTATTTAACTTATATGCAGAGTACATCATGAGAAACGCTGGGCTGGAAGAAGCACAAGCTGGAATCAAGATTGCCGGGAGAAATATCAATAACCTCAGATATGCAGATGACATCACCCTTATGGCAGAGAGTGAAGAGGAACTAAAAAGCCTCTTGATGAAAGTGAAAGAGGAGAGTGAAAAAGTTGGCTTAAAGTTTAACATTCAGAAAACTAAGATCATGGCATCTGGTCCCATCACCTCATGGGAAATAGATGGGGAGACAGTGGAAACAGCGTCAGACTTCATTTTTTTGGGCTCCAAAATCACTGCGGATGGTGACTGCAGTCATGAAATTAAAAGACACTTACTCCTTGGAAGGAAAGTTATGACCAACCTAGACAGCATATTAAAAAGCAGAGACATTACTTTGCCAACAAAGGTCCGTCTGGTCAAGGCTATGGTTTTTCCAGTGGTCATGTATTGATGTGAGAGTTGGACTGTGAAGAAAGCTGAGCGCCGAAAAATTGATACTTTTGAACTGTGGTTTTGGAGAAGACTCTTGAGAGTCCCTTGGACTGCAAGGAGATCCAACCAGTCCATCCTAAAGGAGATCAGTCCTGGGTGTTCATTGGAAGGACTGAATCTGAAGCTGAAACTCCAGTACTTTGGCCACCTCATGCGAAGAGTTGACTTATTGGAAAAGACCCTGATGCTGGGAGGGATTGGAGGCAGGAAGAAAAGGGGGCGACAGAGGATGAGATGACTGGATGACATCACTGACTCGATGGACATGAGTTTGAGTAAACTCCGGGAGTTGGTGATGGACAGGGAGGCCTGTTGTGCTGCGATTCATGGGGTCACAAAGAATCGGACATGACTGAGTGACTGAACTGAACTGAACTGAACTGAACTGAAGTCCTATGAAAGTGATTGTTATCTATGGACCTAGAATTTGAAATCTTGGAGACTAATTCCAAACTCCCAGTCCATTATTTCAGCCCCATGACAAGAAAGTGGGAGTTTTAAAACTTATATCAGGCAAAATAAACTTTAAAATCAACACTACTGAGAACTATAAAGAAGGAGACTATGTAATGATAAAAGGATCAACACAAGAAGAGGCTATTACACTCATCAACTTATATGCACCTAATATAAGAGCACCCAAATACATAAAACATGTATTAAAAGTCATAAAGGGAGAAGTCGATGGGGATTCAAAAATTTAACCATAAAGTTACTCTGCAGCCCACCTATTCCACTCCTAAATATATATATAAGAGAAATAAAACATGTATTTACAGAAAAAATTATATACCAATATGAATAGCAGTATTATCAATAGCCAAAAAGCAGAAGAGCCTAAATGTTTATCAATTAATGAATAGAAAAATAAAATATAATACAATGAAATGTTATTTTGTACTAAAAATAAATACTTATTAGTATATCCTCCAACATGAGTGAACTTTGAAAAACTTATGCTAAGTTTAAAAAGTGAAATCGCTCAGTCGTGTCCGACTCTTTGCGACCCCATGGACGCATGGGGTCTCCATCCTACCAGGTTTCTCCATCCATGGGATTTTACAGGCAAGGGTACTGGAGTGGGTTGCCATTTCCTTCTCCAGGGGATCTTCCCAACCCAGGGATCGAGCCCGGGACTCCTGCATTGCAGACAGATGCTTTACCCTCTGAGCCACCAGGGAAGCCCATGTTTAAAAAGCCTTTATGAAATATCACATATTTTATGACTCCATTTATATGCATTGTTGAGAACAGACAATATATAAAAAACAGAAAATTAGTATCTGCTTAGAGCTGGGAAGGGTGTAGGAGAGGGATTGTGATTGCTAATAGGTACAGGGGTTTCATTCAGAGGGGGAAGCAAAATAATCTAAAATTAGATTGTGGTGAGGGCTGTCCAATCCCATGAATATACAAAAAAAAATTGTATGTTTATAAGGGGTGAAGTCTATGTTTTCTGAATTATATTTTAATTGACCTATTTAAAAGAAAACATAATGATTTATTTTGTTGGACAAAATAAAAAGTGGTTTATATACCTTTTGCACACATTGCTGGTTATTTGGAATGGCTAAAATTATATTTATCTCTATTAAGTAAAGAGTCTAACCTTTCATTAGATTCTAAATTACAACTTTAGGCAATATTCTGCATGGAATGATGACAGTTTTGTCTATATTTAACATTCTCAATGATACCTGTATTTGAGTTAGCCAAGATTGTGTGCAATGTTAGCTTTGCAGATTTAGAACTCTTCATTAATAGTCTGAAAATAAAGTCTTAGCCAGTTTACAAAATATTTTATGCTGTAGAAATGAATTTTCTGGTTTCAAACTGCATCTACTTAAAGGCTATTCAGAATTCAGCCCCTTCACAATAGAGTACTTGTAAAGCCCAGAAAAATGTAAAATTCACAAAAATAAATCCTGGGACTGATGATCAACATATTATCAAGATTCTAACAGCTTTCCTCCTACTCCACTTACTCCCCCACCCACAGCTAAACACATGAAAATTGACATGAAATAAATTTGTACAGTTGAAAAAAGATTTTGCATCTTTTCCTCCATTTTCTTCTTCTTTTTTTGGCTCTCAGCTGAAAAATGGAGTGACTATGTGAAAAAAGTGCGTAAGTGATATGTTTTAAAACTCTTGGGCACTGCTTTTTGAAAGAGAGTGCTGTGAGTCTTCTTCAATATATCTAACATATGCATTTAAAGATTTCAACCTCAGGGGGAAAATAATTAAAATGGCCAAAGAAAGGAGCAAAGAAGGGATTGTGTAGTAGCACATTGTGTTCATGAAGGCTTCATCTCTGTAAGTTAAGCAATGATATTGAAACAAACATGGGAAGATTCCAAGTGGAAGGAAGCTTTGAGTGTTAGAGCTTCACTATATTTTATATATGAACCAATACCAGGAATTAGAGGTTGCAAAAGTTTCATAAAAACCCCACTAGATGTATATTTGTTATGTGCTGGTAATTTGGTTAAGGGATATCATATGAATTAAGTTTTTTATTTGTAGATTAGAAAACATTTATAATTCTTAGTTAAATTTTGTTGGAGTAACATTAACCTACATGCCCTATTAGTTAGTAGACAACAAATTGTGATAGATTTCACTAGGTGAAAGTCACAGAACCCAGATCTAATGAAGGCTCTGTGAAACACTGAAAGACAATTGAAATAGACTGAAGAAAAGCACTATAAGATAAGAAGAAAAAAACACACAAACATCTTGATATGTTAAATGAGATAAAAGCTGAAGAACACAATAAGGCTATTAAGGCATCTCTGCATTACATGAGACTTTGAAACAAATATCTGTTTGAATCTTTCAGTTCTCAGATCCCATAATTCTATTAATGGTATGTGTTTTTACAATATGTGGTTAACAATTTTGACTGAGCAGATTTATTTTGTTTAAATTTAATAGTTAGTCACCAATGACAAGGCTTCCCTAGGCTCAGCTGGTAAAGAACTCATCTGCTAATGCAGGAGACACAAGAGCTGTGGGTTCTGTCCCTGGGTTGGGAAGATCCCCTGAAGAAGGAAATGGCAACCCATTTCTGTATTTTTACCTGGAAAATCTCATGGACAGAGGAGCTGGGGTGCTACAGTCTGTGGAATTGCAAAGAGTCAGACATGACAAGTGCACACGCATGTATGCATGCATCAGTGACTAAATTTATGTAAAAGAGCATTCCACTTATTCACACTTTTAGGATAAAAATTACTTGCTATCAATATACACATGTGGATAATTCACCTTGTTTCATGTATTATCACTTATCACTGTGTTAAGTGATTCAAATGCCAATGCTAACTTACTTGTAGTTTCTATATTTAAATTAAAACTTCAATTTATGAATTTTTAATATATTTGCTTTCATACTTCCAAAATTATTTTTGGTTCCTCATAGTCTGAAAGAAAATATAATGGAATTGTTTCATGCTTGATTTCTTTTGCAATCCAAATCAGCAGGGACAAGGATTAGTTAAAATACAGCTGTTGATACTCATGGTTTATTTATTTAGAATATTTTAAGATCTTATTTTATGATTTACCAATGAAAAAAAGGTAAAAAATAATAGACATTTACTGCTGGTTGTTGATTTTCAAGAGATAGTTTGCACTGCCAAAGCCGTGCAGAATCTGTGCTTACAAAATTATAATTTCATGATACTCTACGATTTTCTGGTTTTGGTAGGTTTCTTCCTTAATGGTGTAGTTGAGCCAAAACTTGGTAGCATTATTCTTTTATAAAGCAGAATAGGAAAGTTAGGAAAATGTATATTATTTGAACCCGACAAAATCAGATGCAGATATGCTTTTCTTGAAATAAATAAAACATAGAACAAAAATGTGCAGTTATTAATCTTCATGGAGGAAACATAAGATATAACCTAGTACTTATTTTTTATTGTCCAAAATACATTACTTTATGTGTCTTATGGTAAAATGACAAAATATAAAATAGATTGTATAAGAATATTCAAAACTAAAATATATGATCTATAAAGTTATATCCAGCTTTACAAACTAAATTGATAAATTTATTAATGCTTGTGAGATTCTAACATTAAAGTGTTATATAAATTTTGATGCTTCATTTTATATGAGTATTTCTTCATAGAGGATGTTCACATATTAGTAGATATTCTTTTAAAATATAATTTTAACATGTATCATCAAAGAGAAAAATAATGTCATTAAGGGGAGAAATAACAGCACTAGCACTTATTGAGCAAATACTTTATACCAGGAACTTTACATAGATGGTCATACTATGGTTCTCATAACAACATTTTAATAGCTAGCATTATTGCACACAGTTTATAAATTTTAGACTGGGCTAGTGGGAGATAAAATTGTTTTTTGTATATGACTTCATGGTCTACATTCATAGCCATTGAATTATACTGTTAATTAATATTAAGAAGCAGCATCTTAAATATTGTGTACTATTTCATGAACTGGTATATCATAAACTATTTATTCTATATTCTGGGCTTTTTTTATATATTTAACTTGATTATAAATGTTCTCCCACTTTATATGACACTAGAATGCAATCTTAAAAGCAGTGATCTTTACCTGTTTCATTCAATGCTGCAATGCTAGCTAATAGAACATAGTAAGTACTTAATACATATTCATTGCATAAATAAATGAATACCATAAGAAAACAATTGTATGGACATAGTTTTTTCCTTGTTAGTTCCTATGTTGCCAGTGGATAAAACAACTAAATATCAATATGGAAGGGCTATACTCACTAAAGACAGTTTTAACATAAAAATTGCCAGTGTTGAGGAATCAGAAATTAATGTGTCCAACTAACTGAGAAGTCAGTTGAGAGTTTTTTCCAATTATAGTTTCTGTGGGCTTAAAGTAGAATTGGAAAAGGCACAAGTTTATCAATTAGAATAAACCAAGTTATTCTATAATACACAATCCCTAAATACTAGTGGTTTGCAACAGAAAGATATATTTCTCACGTGTATGTGTATGACCTTTGCATCATGAGATGTCTCTTCTCGTCAGAGACACTCAGAAGCTCAGTCACTATTTTGAGAAATGTTAATAGCTCTTCCAGAATAGGAAACCAGGTCTCTGTTATCGCGATCCAACAAATTAAATGTATTGCTCCAGAAGTGACACACCCATACAAATTGGACTTCACACCTATTTTCTTCATTCTATCACAAAGACCAAAAAGTAAGATGCTACCATTATTGTGTGCCCAGATGCAAGGAGAACTAAACCTATTTGGCAAACAGAACTAATGATTACAAATCAAGTAACCAAAAGTAAGGACTATGGAAGTAATTAGATACAGAAAATAAAACATAAAAATTGGGAAAAAATTAAGATGGATTCATTGGTATTATTCTTAAAAATATGAAAAAGTGTAGATTTAGGGGAACAAAGAGAATATGAGAAAGAAGTGAACAACAAAGATAAGAAAATTTGGAATGAAACAAGGATACTAAAGTTGTTTTATTTTGGATGTCTCTTTCTAAACAAGTAGAGGTGACGTTATAGGGATAATAATGGATGTGGAGATGAAAATTTGGAGACAGTGACAATATTTGGAGAGGCATATAAAATTAGATATAACTAACATTTAGTATGGGGCTTTTCAGGTGGTGTGGTGGTAAAGAATCTGCCTGCCAGTGCAGGAGATGCAAGAGATGCAGGTTCAACCCTGAGTAGGGAAGATCCCCTAGAGGAGGGCGTGGCAAGTCACTCCAGAATTCTTGCCTGGAAAAAAAATCCCATGGACACAGGAGCCTGGTGGGCTATAGTCCATTGGGTCGCAAAGAGTTAGACACAACCAGCCACACATACACACATGCCCAATACATATATGTTAATGAAATAATTAAGAAGAATGAAAATATGTTCAATGAAGTGAACAATAATATGAAACATAAAATACACTTAGAAAATTAAATCATATTGTTCTCTATCACAGTTAATTATTTGAAAATAATTCTATCATTTAAACTAGTATCCCCTGTTATTTTCAAGCCCTCCCTCACATATATATGTCAGTTCTCTCTTTCTTTAATTACATTTGATGATTTCTCTATATATTGTTGATGCCTATACATGCTATATCCCCAGTTTAAGACATCATCTCACCTAACAAATGTCAAATCATTTGTTTCCTCTCTGCTGTCATTAACTGTTGCTTTTCTGTGCTCCTTCAGTTCACTACTCCTACTAACATCATTTCATTTATATTCTTAAAACCATAATCAATTCATGTTGTGTGTGCTAGACTTGTTCACTCAGTTATGTCCAACTCTTTGTGACTCCATGAATCACAGCTTGCCAGGTTCCTGTCCATGGGACTCTCCAGGCAATAATACTGGAGTGGATTGCCATGTCTTCCTCCAGGGATCTTCTCAACCCAGGGATTGAACCCAGGTCTCCCACATCGCAGGCAGATTCCTTATCATATGAGTCACCAGGGACGCCCTAATCAAGTCATGCCCCCTTCAAATTAAAAAAAAAAAAAAATATGTAGTTTTCCTTCTTCCATGATAATAAAATCCAAAGATCAAAAGATAATATCATGGTACTCAAAACCCTCCATATTTTGGCTACAATATGCTTATCTTTCCAACCACTGTGGTATATGCCCCAGGTTATGCATCCACTGCCGGAGAAGGCAATGGCAACCCACTCCAGTACTCTTGCCTGGAAAATCCCATGGATGGAGGAGCCTGGTAGGCTGCCGTCCATGGGGTTGCTAAGAGTGGGACACAACTGAGTGACTTCATTTTCACTTTTCACTTTCATGCATTGGAGAAGGAAATGGCAACCCACTCCAGTGTTCTTGCCTGGAGAATCCCAGGGATGGCGGAGCCTGATGAGCTGATGTCTAAGGGGTTGCACAGAGTCAGACACGACTGAAGTGTTTTAGTAGCATACATGCACTTTCTCAGTTATAGGAGGATTTCTGCATTTCCTGAGACCTGAATGTCATTCTTCCCGTCCTCATCTACAAGATATGCTAATCTATTCTCAAATAATATTTCCTCTAGAATATTTTTCCAGATTCCTAGTAAGAATGCCACTTCCCCCTTTCTCCTGTCACCAAATCTCAAATTCCATTTTATTTCAGTTACATGCCTTTCTCCTACACTTCAGTGGAAGCCCTAACCACAGGGTATGACTTTTCTGGTACTCCCCATATATTATAGTATCCTGTGTGTGTTAAGTTATTCAGTCATGTCCAACTCTTTGCTAACCCATAGACTGCAGCCTTCCAGGTTCCTCTGTCCATGGGATTTCCCAGACAAGAATACTGGTGTGAGGTGTTACTTCCTCCTCTAGGGGATCTTCCCGACCCTGGGATCAAACCCATGTCTTCTGTGTAACCTGCATTGGCAGGTTGTTTCTTTACCACTGAACCACCTGGGAAGCCCCTATTGTATATCATAGATCCTTAATTGATTTAATTTTCACTTGAAAAATCAACACCCCCCCCCCGCCCCCGCCAAAGCCACTTCAAGCTAAAAGTCATTCACTCAATTCATCCTTTCATCCTTCACATTTGTAAAATGTAAATGATAAAAGAAGTAGATTTATTAAAGGCACAAATTTGAAGAACTTTATCAGAATGCATTAGTGTTTCTTTAAATTCAATTTAGTATTTTACTTGTACAGTATGGTCATAAGATGAAGATATATAGTTCTTTTTCCTTCAGCTATTTTCCTTCCTACATACAATCATATATAATTATATGTAGTATGCTATTCAATACTTGCTTAAAAAAACTAAGTTTCTGAATCTGGTACACTCCTTCCATTTTCTTAAATGCAAAACATAGGGGAAAATTATGGCATATCCAATAATAAAGGCTTCCCAGGTGGCTCATTGGTAAAGAATGTGCCTGCTCATTGGTAAAGAATCTTCCTGCCATCTCATTGAAGATGCAGACTTGATACCTGGGTCAGGAAGATCCCTTGGAGACGGAAATGGCAACCCACTCCAATATTCTTGCCTGGGAAATCCCATGGACAGAGGAACCTGCTGGCTACAGTCCATAAAGTCATGAAAGAGTTGGACATGACTTAGTGACTACATAACAACAATTCAATAATAAATATATACATAACTTAGTAAATGCTTAATTAGTATTTACACAGTGAAAGAATTCTGAATACATATCATCTTAAATATTTTTTTACTGGTTAAAAAATTAGTTTTTTAATTATGTTTTCTTAGTTTTCTAATTATGTTTGTTAGTTCAAGAAACAGTGAACCACTTATTTTAGGTGAAGTATTCTTCCATGTAAGCAGTCAAAATTATCTCCTTAATAGAACTAAAGTTTATGTAAATTTAGTCATGAACACACTGATAAATATTTACTCAACCTCCTTAAATTTGAAAAGAAAGTGTTAAAGTTATTTTCTTGTCTCTTTTTCTTTTACTTGCATTTTGACATTTACTTGGTGCCTTAAAATATTAATGAAGCTCTACTACCAACACATCAATAAGTAAATGAAAAGTTTTTATTTTCTTTCTATAATGAGTGACATATAATAATTAACATTAGTTGATAAATGGCTTATGCTTTCTTGATTTTCAAATATTAATTTGAATATTTTTTCATAATGCTATAATAATTAATTTACACACTATACTTCAGAAATGCTTCAAGTTCAATAGCTAGAACTTAATATAGAATGCAAACCTATAAAAATTACACAGTATACACTGTAAATTTTCTTAAAAAGTTAATTTTTGAAAATGTCACCAGCTTGAGTTACTGTAAAATGACTGAAGAGCTTTGATAAAATGAAGAATTTAAGTAGTTCAAGTTTCAAAGTAGTGATTAATGATCTCCCTAAAATATACTGCAACATGGCAGTTGAAATAGAAAGATGTGACATTTTCAATGACTGATGAAACTTAAAGACAATGGGCAAAAGATAAATTGCCAAAAATCTAGGGAAATATGTGAAATAAAGCATTAAGGTCTTTGACTTTAAAGTCAGATTTTTAAAACTATATAACAGAAAATTGGAAAACTAGAGAGCATTTAAGGAGCAGTGCCAATAAAATTGTTTATTATTTTATATAAAGTTGAATCTCTCTCCTAACTTAAATATAAAGGCCACCCCCCAAAAAAATAAATTAAAATAAAGGTCATTCCTTGTACATTTACAGCATATAATGGTAGGTTAATTGAATTCTTGAAATCGATTGCATTAAGGTCTCCAGATCTATCACCCTTGTAGCCATGTCCTTTACTCTGTGAATTTCCAGTTTCTCTTCCTAAAGGAGCTCATGTATTATCTTCCTTCTTCATTATGAGTTTGGCAGTATCATCTACTTTGGACAATGGCATGTTAACAGATATGATACACTTAGAGCCTTGGCTGAGCCCTTGCACATTTCGACTTCAGTTCTTGTGCTGAAGCCATTACTATGAATACATACGCAGATTTGCTTTCCTGGCAGCTGAGACAGAGATAAGAACCAAGTCATTCCACTTGTGTCAATATGGTCAAATAGACAAATAATAGTTGATCATGTGAACAGGTTCAGCTAATACCAGTAGAAAATCCTAACTAGCTTTCAGACTTTGAGCAAAGTAAATGCTTTTTATTGAAACCACTGGTATTTGCATACAATATTGACAATAGATACAATTGCATGTAAACATGGCCTTTACTAAATTCCAGACTGCTTTTTTGGATAGGTTAAAAATATAAGTTAGAAGTTCCTTCAATAGGGACAAATCAGACATAATTTACTAGGTGGAATCTTTGTGGAATCCTGTTAATAAATATATATTCATCAGCTACCGATTCTATGCAAAGAATCATGTCATTAAATAAGATAAACTTTTTAATATTCTAGGACTGCCAGGTTTTCTATTTGAACAACAACACCATTATTTCTGTGAGACACTTATATATTAAAACTAGGTAGTTGTCAAATGGCAAAAACCCAACACAGAAAGAAAAACTATATTCAAAAGAGAATGTGACTAGGGCATTGTCAAAATTCCTACTAACTCTTCTGAAGGTAATGTCATGTTTAAGTTTAGTTAAAATGTATTGAAAAGTCTTATAACAGAAGAAGGAGGAGAAGTAGAGAAGAAGGATGAGGATAAAGGGGAGAGAAGAAGAAAGGGGAAGAAGGGTGGGGAAAAGGAGGAGAAGGAAGAAGGAGAAAGACATTTCTATTAAGAGGATAACCACTGAGAAAAAAGCAAAAATCTTCAGAGATATGGGTACCTTGTTATTTCTAAGGCAAATTTGAGGAAAGAAAAATAAAATATCAAAAAAAAAAAAAAAAGAAAATAAAAATCTGGAAACATTCTCCAAAAATGTAAATAGTCAACATTTATCTCACAGATAAAGTAATTGATTAAGACTATGAAGTTGTCATGAACAAGGTGATTTATTCCACTTTTATTCAGCATGATATTAGAAGTCCTAGCCAGAGCCAGGTAGGAAAAAGAAAAGTCATCCAAATTGGAAAGGAAGAAATAAAACTATCACTATTTGTGGACAATGTGATTTTATATATAGAAAACCCTAAAGACTCAGTATAAACATTTGAACAAATAAATGAATTCAGTAAAAGTTGAAAGGTACAAAATCCATATGCAAAGATATGCTGAATTTTTATACACTAACAACAAACTATCAGAAATAGAAACTTTAAAAAGCAATATCATTTGCATTTGCATAAAAGGAATTTCAATACCTCAACATAAATTTAACCAGTTAAAAGACTTATGCACGGAAAATTAGAAAAACATTGGTGAAAAAAAATTGAAGAAGACACACACAAATGGAAAGATATTTTATATTCATGTATTGTTGTTTAAATGTCTATATTTCCCAAGGCCAGCTACATATTTGATATAATCCCTGCCAAATTTCCCCTGGCATTTTTCATGGAAATGCAACAACCTTAAAATTTGCATGGAACTACAGAATATCCTGAATAGCAAAAGCAATCTTGAGAAAGAACAAGGCTGGATGTATCATGCTCTCTGATTTCAATCCAGAAAAGATGTTTGGATAGCCAACAGGCACATGAAAGGATGTTCAACATCATCCATCATCAAGAAAATGCAGATCAAAACCACAATGAGATGTCACCTCCTACCTCTGAATGGCAATTATCAAAAGACAAGAAATAACAAGCTTTGATGAGATGGTAGAAAAAAGGGAACCCTTGTGCACATTTGATGATTATGTAAACTGAAGCAATTGCTAAGGAAAGCAGTATGGAGTTTCCACAGAAAATTAAAAACAGAACTGTCATGTGATCCATCAAATGCCACTTCTGAGTATTTACCAAAAAGAAAACAAAAACACTAATTCAAAAATATATATGTGTCCCCATGTTCAGTGCAGCACTAATTGCAACAGTCAAAATATGAAAACCACTTAAGTTTCCACAGATGGATAAAGATGATGTGAGATACACACACAATGGGGTACTACTCAGTCATAAAAAAAGAGAAAGAAACCTTGTCATTTACAACAACACTGATAAAACTTGAGGGTATCAGGTTGAATAAAATAAGTCAGAGAGACAAAGACAAATACAGTATGATTTCACTTAAATGTAGACTCTAAAAAATAAAACAAGATGACAATAAAAACAAACTCATATTGCAGAGAATAGATTGTGGTTGCCAGAGGGGATAGGATTTTAGGGGTTTGCAAAATGGATGAGGAGATCAAGAAGTACAAATATTCAGTTTTAAAATAAATAAGTAATGGATATTTAATATACAGCACTGGGGCCTCCCTGGTAGCTCAGATGATAATGAACCTGCCTGTAATGAAGGAGACCTGGGTTTGATCCCTGGGTTGGGATGATTCCCTGGAAAAGGGGATGGCTACCCACTCCAGTATTCTTGTCTGGAGAATTCCATGGGTAGAGGAGCCTGACAGGCTAAATTCCATGGGGTTGCAAAGAGTCAGACATTACTGAGTGACAAATACACACACATATGGCTATTAAAGTCAATAATATTGTATCGCAAGTTTGAAAGTTACTAAAAATTAAATCTTCAAAATTTAAATCACAAGAAAAAATTTTATAACTTTGTAAGGTGACAGATGGTAAATAGACTTCTGTGGGGATCACTTTTCAGTGCATACAAATATCAAGTCATTATGCTGTCACTTGAAAATAATGTATGTTGATTATACTCCAGTGGAAAAATATCAGCATACTACAGCCCTCTCCTGGAGAGTTAAAATACATATATATATATATATATATATATATATATATATATATATATCTCCTATTGATACTAGAGAAATAATTATCTATAAATACCAGGGCAATTTTTGCATTCTAAACATTTTTTAAAAAATGGAAAGAAACCTAGATCTCATTCTCATATGGTGAGTAACTCAGTAAGCAGAATTGACCTAGAAATCTTGCCTGTTTGTAGGACATAATCTAGAAAACCATTTGTCATCATTTGTCATAAAAGCAAAAGAAAAAAATTATTTTATTCTCATTTTTTGAAACAATTGTTATTGC
This sequence comes from Muntiacus reevesi, assembly GCF_963930625.1. Lineage (NCBI taxonomy): Eukaryota > Metazoa > Chordata > Mammalia > Artiodactyla > Cervidae > Muntiacus > Muntiacus reevesi. The sequence goes on from NC_089260.1 coordinate 29,199,615, forward strand.
ATTTTCTCATTTAATCCTGCCAGAAGCCATTTTATGGTATTAATTAAAAACATAGAAATTGACTTTCAGGGCAGTTAGAAAACTGGACCCAAACTAGACAGTAGAAAAAGCTTTGCACCCATTTAGAGTGAGTATTCTGTTTTGTCCCTAAACCTTTTAATTCATAAGTATACAAGTCCATATCGTTTCTATTTCCATTAGGAAAAGTAAAGTAAAATGCTTGGTATACGAATCCGAGATGAAGGTATATAATAGCTCTTGGGGTGAAAAACTATATAGTGAACAGGTTAGAAGCAAAAATTTTGGTATCAGATACAAGTTTGAAAATGGCTTTGTTCTGCACTGACAATACTTAGAAAAAGTAAATTCAAAAATTCTCAATTTTGTCAAGTAAAGAAAAAATATAATAATAGGATCAATGTCATGAGGGATTTAGCAGAGCACTTTACATATTATTGGTATCCAGAGTCAGCTCTCATTTGCAGTTGTGGTGGTTGTTAAAATATAAAACTTGAGTTCATTATAACATGGAAGAAAGAATACATGTTTTGAAATCTATAGAACTTAGTTTGTAATCAGGATCCAACATGAATTGCCTGAGACTCTTAGAATACAGTGTAACATCCCTAAAGTTTCATTACTTCTTTATATTTTACTTGGCTCAATATTTTCAAAATGGTGAGGCGGTGGAGCTGAAAGAGATTGAGTTGTAAATTTTCTGGTCTAGTTCCTGACACATAGGCAGTATCAGGAATGGTACCCATTAGCAGCATTTTAATGAATTATGTTTATTAATATTTAACACGTATTAAATGGCTTAGTAAAATAACATTTAAAGGTGGTTTTAGCAAACAGAATAGAGAGCTTTGATCGAATGTTTGCTACTGCTTGCTCAGAGCTATACTCATAAGTCCTAACTCAATGGAGAGATGTTTGCTATTGTTGTTCAGTCACTCAGTCGTGTCTGACCCTTTGCAACCCTATGGATTGCAGCACACAAGGATTTCTTGTCCTTCGTCACCTCCCAGAGCTTGCTCAAATTCATGTCCATTGGGTCAGTGATGCCATCCAATCATCTCATCCTCTATCATCCCCTCCTCCTTATACCTTCAATTTTTTTCCAGCATCAGGGTCTTTTCTAATGAGTCAGCTCTTCACATCAGATGGCCAAAGTATTGGAGATTCAATTTAGTATCAGTCCTTTCAATGAATATTCAGGGTTGATTCCCTTTAGAATTGACTGGTTTGATCTCCTTGCAGTCCAAGGGATTATCAAGAGTCTTCTCCAACACCACAGTTCAAAAGCATCGATCCTTCAGCCCTCAGCCTTCTTTCTGGTCCAACTCTCACATCCATATATGACTCCTGGAAAAACCATAACTTTGACTATGAACCACTGTCAGCAAAATAATGCCTTTGCTTTTTAATGTGCTGTCTAGGTTGGTCACAACTTTTCTTTCAAGAAGCAAGTGTCTTTTAATTTCATGGTTGCAGCCACCATCTGCAGTGATTTTGGAGCCCCCAAAAATAAAGTCCCTCACTGTTTTCATTGTTTCCCATTTATTTGCTATGAAGTGATGGGACCAGATGCCATGATCTTCATTTTTTGAATGTTGAGTTTTAAGCCAGCTTTTTCACTCTCCTCTTTCACTTTCATCAAGAGGATCTTTATAAGGGTGGTGTCATCTGCATATCTGAGGTTATTGATATTTCTCCTGGCAAACTTGACTCCAGCTTGTGCTTCATTCATCCTTTGTGGCATTTCACATGATGTACCCTGCATATAAGTTAAATAAGCAGGGTGGCAATATACAGCTTGATGTACTCCTTTACCAATTTAGAACCAGTCTGTTGTTCTACGTCTGGTTCTAACTTGCTTCTTGATCTGTATATAGGTTTCTCAGGAGTCAAGTAAGGTGTTCTGGTATTCCCATCTCTTTAAGAATTTCCCACAGTTTTTTGTGATCCATACATCAAAGGCTTTAGTGTAAACAGTGAAGCAGATGTAGATGTTTTTCTGGAATTCTCTTGCTTTTTCTATGATCCAACAGAGGTTGGCAATTTTATTTCTGGTTCCTCTGCCTTTCCTCTTTTCCATGTTGAGCATCTTTAGCATCATGGCATATTGATTTTAAGCTGGAAGAAACTCAGCACTTATTTGATATCTATTTTACAGATAGAGAGTCAGAGATTCATTATTTTTCTGAGGTCATTTAAGTAGCAACAATAGGGATTAGACAAGAAATGTATTTTCTGATAGTTGTTTCAGTGGAAAGAGGTCAATTCCTAAAGGCATCATCCAACAAGCAAGTATATGAGATACAACCTGAACACTTGATATGTGTGAATGTGTAAATAAAGAAGGGAGATATTCCAGTGTGGGCTAAGTGAACAAATCACAATGTCCAACTAATTTTAGCTGTACACTCACTACAAGTGAGTTTCCATATAGAGGAGTGAAAGAGATTTGTGAAAATGTAGGTTTAAGGTCTTGCAGAGAGTTGTGAACGCCTGGATTATGTGAGCATTATGCTCTTTCTTCACAGAGATGAAGTCATTGAACACAATAATAAAATTTGCTTTCTGAAGCATTTGATAGCATAGGAAATAGGTTTGTGCAAAGATGAAGAGGCGCTATTTTCCTTTTCTTAAATGTGTTTGCAAATTGTAATCAGTACATAGAAATGCAAGATATAAGATAATGCATACACAGTTGACTCTTGAACAACAGAGGTTTGAAGAGCACAGGTCTGCTTACTTGCAGATTCTTTTCAGTAAACTACTACATCTGGGATGGCTGATTTAGACTTCTGACTTAACATGCAAGCAGTTGGTGCTGCTTACCACGTTATTCAGGGGTCAACTGTAGTATCTAAGGGAGAAAATACAAGGTAACAAAGTCCTGAAAATTGCCATTACCTTCCAGTGAGATTTGGAGAAGACAGACGAGAAAGAGAAAAACTTTTAATGGATTTTTCAAATCAGGTTATAGTAGTCAAGGCAGCATTAAGAAAAACTTTGTTCTATATTTAAATGCCTTTCAAGTCAGAGTATTTTACTAAACAGATATTTGACCAATAGAAAAGAAGATCATTGCATCAGATTGCTTTTTGTAACTTTGATTATCATTTCATAAATTTTTTTAAGTGACAACTAGTTTTTAATTTACAGATTTGACAGTTTTTTCCTAATTCAGGATTTCTAATTCTTGTCACCACAGTTAACACATAAAGTTAACCATCATCAGTAAGATGATATTAATTTGCATTTGACTCCTTTGGAAACTGAGAGAACAGTCTCTAAAGCTACAGGAATCTCTTGCAAAACTATCAATTAATTATACTTCAAGTTAAAATGCATACATACATACTTACATACAATTACTTAACTTCTATTTCCTTTAAAACATGAATTCCTGTAAAGCCAGGAGGAATTGCTCAAAACCACTTAATAGTTTGGGCTTCCCTGGTGGCTCAGCGGTAAAGAATTTGCCTGCCAATAAAGGAGACTTGGGTTCGATCCCTGGATCAGGAAGATCCCCTGGAGAAGGAAATGGCAACCCACTCTAGAATTCTTGCCTGGGAAATCCCAAGGACAGAGGTGCCTGGTGGGCTACAGTCCATGGGATCGCAAAAGAGTCAGACACAACAGAGCAACTAAAACACAAAACAACGCAATAGTATATCTGTACCTTCTGTAAATATTGTAAGTTAGATAGGGTAAAATATCCCTAGGTTAATACTCCAGTGAGCATATTTATTAATACAAGTGTAATCTCCTGGCCTAATCTTACTCACTATTATCATCATTCTTTTTCTCTTTGATTGTGGAGCTTGAAGGAAATTTGGCAGCATTCTTCAAAACTTGATATTAAATATAAGCAGATAACTTAAGAGAAGAACTGAGATATAAGTACAAAGAGTTAAACATTTTATCTTACTAGCAGATGATTTATTAAAAACAAAGCAACAACATGTGCCATAGTAAAGTATAAGTTTTAAGTAGCTGATTCATTTTTCACAGCTTATTTTCAAGGAACACATTTTGGTTCTGAACATTAAGCTATGAACCAGGTGCACTATTGACTTCAAGACAGAATAGAATAACTATCCAAGCATTAAATACAATTGCACCCTCTGAATATAAAGACCAATTTCTCAGTCCTTACTCAGGCAAAACTATCTTTAGAATCAGTGGGAGTTCTTACTAAATTAAGAATGAATTGGATTTAATAAACCCACAGCTGTGTCCATTTTAGCATTGCTTTTTCTCTAGGATTCATTGTATTTTTTTTTTAATTTAACTAATGAAAAACTGTTTTGTACTACAAACATGATGAATAATTAGACAACCAGAGACTAATTTTGACAACTCTATTTCTGAAAATACACTTTAAAAGATATCACTAAAGTAATGAAGAACACTCATGTAAAAACCAGCAAAAACTAATATTTTAAATTACATTTACCTTCTGTTTCTATGTTATCATCTTATGGGGGTCTTTTAGATCTAAATAAAAAAAGCTTTAGTTCTAAATAAGATATTTCGAGTAAATAAGCAGGGGGTGTGGGAAAGAAACCTATATATAGAACATCTGGCAAAAGCACCAGTTTGAGTTTTGAAATATGACCATTCTCCCCATTTTTCAGAGAATATAAAAAGAAAAAAGGCAATAATAAAACATGATTGCTTCCTATGATTAGGGAATTCTGAAGGGAAAGCAATTTTTGCACTAATGTCATGAAAAATTTTTCTGAACTACCCAGTAACAGGTGTTTTAAATTCATCTGTAGCAATTGTAAAAGTAAATACTTTTTTTGACATTACGATGATAAAAAGCTCATCTCACCAATCAAGTTATATTTCCCCTCTGTAAACATTTCTGTGTGGTTGAAATTGGAGAGCTTTCCCATCTCTGAATGATAGAAAGAGCCACATTGGCTCCCATAAAGAGATGTGAACCAGAATAGTTACAGCTGTGGTTGATGGTTCACGTGGGTTCATGCATGATCAAGTAATGCCTTAGGATCTATTCACATTTAAAAGTTTCATTTCAAGCAAAATGGACTGAAAAAACACAATCACCAAAATGATTTGCAAAGCCAACTTAATGAAATAATTACATGAATTGAAAACATTAATAACTACTTCCTTGAAATGTTCTTCAGAAAAATTTCTTAAATACGTGCCTTGTAGATTTTCTAAAATGAACAATACATATTTCTCCAAAAGTTTAATAGATATATTCTGTATTTTAAAAATCTACAACCACATTGTTTATACTATATGAATAATAATAAAAAATGAAGGATCAATAAATGTATAGAATTTGTTTAAAATCAATAGAACACATAATATGCTCTAAAATAGCATGCTACTATTATCATTGCTTAATATAGAGCAATCATGATAAATATACTCTAAATTTGTTTTAAAGTGTGTTTAATATATAGTAATACTAATATTTTAGTAAAACTAAACTTGTTTAAAGCATCTTAATAAACAAACAATGGATAAACATAAGTTTATATGTTAAAGTTAATAAACTAAATATATGTTGACATATGTTTATAAATTAAGCATGTTAGCATAAATGTATAAGTTAAACATATGTTTAATATGTTTACATCCCTTAAACATTAGTATTAAAAAACATGAATGACCTACCTTTATTCATACTGATAAACTATAGAAGTTTCATCTTATTATAAGAGAATTTAGCTTTAAATTTCTTGAAAGGAGGATATAAGTTTTTTTGTCTTTCTGTGTAGGACTTAATTCAGTGATTGGTATTTACCAAAACTTAATGTACACTCCAGTATTCTTGCCTGGAGAATTCCTTCAACAGAGGAGTCTAAAGGGCTACAGTCCATAGTGTGGCAAAGAGTCAGACACAACTGAGGAATTAACATACATACATCTACCATTGTAATTGGCATGATTGTAATTCTGGTTGGCAAAACATAATAGAGTAAAGAAAGTATTTTTCTATTGCAGATTGTAAGTCAAAGAAACAAGTTGACAATCACTTGCCCCCTTAGAAAAAGTTTTATATGTGTGTGTGTGTGTGTGTGTGTGTGTGTGTGTGTGTGTGTTATGTGCAAAGCATGGAACTAAGTCTTCATTATAAAATTAAAGCAAAAAAAAAAAATCCTTGCCTTAGTGAAGTTTACATTGCTAATGGTGAGCATAAATTGCCTAGACATGCTGGAATTTTCAATCTGCGTCAGTGAAGATCATCACCAAAAGTGCACTTCTTTAGTGAATAAAGCAATAAAAGAAACTTTAATTGTATTTCACACCAACAACTGTAAAAGGAATATTGAGTGTTGTTATGCAAACACACACACCTCTCTCTCTTTTCTCTCTCTCTCTCTCTCTCTGTACGTGTATGTGGCTCAGTGGTAAGGAACCTGCTTGCCAATGCAGGAGATGCAGGTTCAATCCCTGGGTTGGAAAGATCCTCTGGAGAAGGAAATGACAACCCACTCCAGTATTCTTGCCTGGGAAATCCTATCAACAAAGGAGGCCAGAGGACCACAGTCCATGGGGTTGCAAAAGAGCTGGACACAACTTACAACTAAGCAACAACAAGTCTATCTGTACACAGCAAAGACATCACTGTGCTGAGGAAAGTGTGTCCAGTCAAGGTTATGGTCTTTCCAGCAGTGAGGTGTGGATATGAGAGCTGGACAATAAAGAAGGCAGTGTGCCGAAGAACTGATAATTTCAAACTGCGGTGCTGGAGAAGACTCTTGAGTCCCTCAGAAAGCAAGATCAAACCAGTCACTCTTAAAAAAAATCAACCCTGAATACTCTTTGGAAGGACTGATATTGAAGTTCCAATACTTTGGCCACCTGATGCAAAGAGCTGCCTTGTTCGAAAAGACCCTGATGCTGGGAAAGATTGAAGGCAGAAGGAGAAGAGGGTGACAGAGGATAAGATGGTAGGATGGTATCACGGACTCAGCGGACATGAACTTGAACAACTTCTGGGAGATGGTGAGAGACAGGGAAGCCTGGAGTGCTGCAGTCCATGGGGTGAGAAAGAGTCAGACATGACTTGGCAACTGGAAAACAGCAATTATACATACACACACTCACACACACACATATATATATGTATATGTGAGTTCGATCCCTGGTTGGGAAGATCCCCTGGAGGAGGGCATGGCAACTCACTCTAGTATTTTTGCATGGAGAATCCCATGGACAGAGGAGCTTGGCGAGCTATAGTTCATAGGTAGGCAAAGAGTTAGACATGACTGAACTCACTTAATACGCATGGAGGGGTAAGAAAAATTCAAGGGTAAAGAAAAATAAAGATGGTACAAGGTATGGGGCCAATACCAGGTAGACTAAAATTTAGGCTAATGTAAAGATTTTAAAAATTGTTAAGTGCAAGGTTAACAACAGCAAAAACTTTTTAAAAGGTTATCTTTGAAATTGATAAATGAGGAAAGAAAGTATCTGCTTATGGTCTAGGGTTAGCATAAAGTGAATACATGCTTTGCTTTTTTTCCCCTTTTTTGAGAGAGACTATAGAATAATCATGATTAATAGGATTTTCAAGCTCAGTATTAGTGAAAGGATTAGAGAATACCATGCTGTTTTAAATGAATTGTTTTGAATTCTGTCCCTGATTATTATAACAACTTGCAGATATGATCTTACAATCATTGCCATCACTTGACAAATCTCAATTGTAAGAGGTGGTGTCAAGAATGATATACAGTAAAACTGTCAAACTTCAAAATAAAGGGTAAAATAGATTTCAGAAATATAAGAAAATAAAGTCTTTGGGGCATAACAGAAGAACAAATCTAGAATGGAACTATTAATTCTATCTGCCAATATTTATGGCACACCTATCATTTTAAGGAATTGTGTCCAATTCTGACCCTTAATGATTAACATAATATAAAATGTTCACTCTTGTTATACCCAGTATCCTAGAGAAATAGGCATATGATAAAAGTGTGATAGATTTGTGGACAAATATGTGAAACATGAAGTAAAACTAATTTTGTCTAGGGAAATGACAATAGAATTTATATATGATACAATTTTTAATATTAATGTTAAGGAGGTAAGTATAGGAGACATAACCATTCAATGAATTAGAAAAAATGTAAACTGCTAATAATAGTTTACTAAAAACAAATAATGTATATGTACTATCTTGTGGACAAAATAATGAACCATGAGTCAGGCAATGTGATTTCAGGTCTAAAGCTAAGCTACATAAGCTTAGTGTGTGTTATATATATTTAACACAGATATAGAAAATAGACCCTGAGAGGTATATATTTTTTTCAGTGTCTATTTTCTTACATACAAAATAAGGATGATGGGACAATTTTTTCTTCTAACGTATTATATAATCTACTGAAAAAGGAGAATCCATAAAGTGTATCAGTTCAATTCAGTTGTTTAATTGTGTCCAACTCTGTGACCCTTGGACAGAGTCCACCAGGCTTCCCTGTGGACAGCCGCACACAAGGCTTCCCTGTCCATCACCAACACCTGGAGCTTACTCAAACTCATGTCCATCAAGTTGGTTATGCCATCCAACCATCTCATCTTCTGTTGTCTGATTCTCTTCCCACCTTCAATCTTTCCTATTATCAGGGTCTTAACCAATGAGTCACTTCTTCACATCAGGTGGCCAAAGTATTGGAGAATCAGATTCAGCATCAGTCCTTCAAATGAATATTCAAGACTGATTTTCTTTAGGATGGACTGGTTGGACTCCTTACAGTCCAAGGGACTCTCAAAAGTCTTCTCCAACATCACAGTTCAAAAGCATCCATTCTTTGGTACTCAACTATCTTTATAGTCCAACTCTTACATAACTGCTTGGAAAACCATAGTTCTGAGTAGACAGACATTTATCAGCAAAGTAATGTCTTTGCTTTTTAATATGCTGTCTAGGTTTGTCATAGCTTTTCTTCCAAGGAGCAAGCATCTTTTAATTTCATGGCTGCAGTCACCATCTGCAGTGATTTAGAGCCCAAGAAAACAGTCTGCCACTGTTTGTGTTGTTTCTCCATCTGTTTGCTATGAAGTGATGGGACTGGATGCCATAATCTTAGCTTTCTGAATGTTGAATTTTAAGCCAACTTTTTCACTCTCCTCTTTCACTTTCATCAAGTGGTTCTTTGTTTCTTCGCTTTCTGCCATAAGTGTGGTGTCATCTGCATATCTGAGGTTATTGATATTTCTCCCAGCAATCTTGATTCCAGCTTGTGCTTCATCCAGCCAGGCATTTCACATGATGTTCTCTGCATATAAGTTAAGTAAGCAGGGTGACAACATACAGCCTTGACATACTCCTTTCCCAACTTGGAACTAGTCTGCTGTTCCATGTCCAGTTCTAACTGTTGCTTCTAGACCTGCATACAGATTTCTCAGGAAGCAGGTCAGATGGTCTCGTATTCCTATGTCTTTAAGAATTTTCCACAGTTTGTTGTGATCCATAAGTCAAAGGTTTTAGCGTAGTCAATAAAGCAGAAGTAAATACTTTTCTGGAACTCTCTTGCTTATTTGATGGCCCAGCAGTTGTCGGCAACCTGATCTCTGGTTCCTCTGCCTTTTCTAAATCCAGCTTGAACATCTGGAAGTTCATGGTTCATGTACTGTTGAAGTGTGGGTTGGAGAATTTTGAGCATTACTTTATTAGCATGTGAGATGAGTGCAATTGTGCAGTAGTTTGAACACAACTGCATTCTTTGACAATTCTTTGACATTGCCTTTCTGTGGGATTGGAATGAAAACTGACCTTTTCCAGTCCTGTGATAACTGCTCAGTTTTCCAAATTTGCTGGCGTATTGACTGAGGAATTTCACAGCATTATCTTTTAGGATTTGAAATAACTCAACTGGAATTCCATCACCTCCACTAGCTTTGTTCATACTGATGCTTCCTAAGGACCACTGGACTTTGCATTCCAGGATATCTGCTTCTAAGTGAGTGAGCACACTGTTGTGTTATCTGGGTCATGAAGATCTTTTTTGTACAGATCTGTGTATTCTTGCCACCTCTTCTTAATATCTTCTGCTTCTATTAGGTCCATACAATTTCTGTCCTTTATTCTGCCCATCTTTCAATGAAATCTTCCTTTGGTATCTCTAATTTTCTTGAGGAGATCTCTAGTCTTTCCCAATCTGTTGTTTTTCTCTGTTTCTTTGCATTGATCCCCAAGGAAGGCTTTTATATCTCTCCTTGCTATTCTTTGGAACTCTGCATTCAAATGGGTATATCTTTCCTTTTTTCATATGCCTTTTGCTTCTCTTCTTTTCATAGCAATTGGTAAGGCCTCCTCAGACAACCATTTTGCCTTTTTGCATTTCTTTTTCTTGGGAGTGGTCTTGATTCCTGCCTCCTGTACAATATCATGGACCTCCGTCCAAAGTCGCTCAGTCATGTCCAACTCTTTGTGACCCCATGTACTGTAGCCCACCAGGCTTCTGTGTCCATTGGATTCTTCAGGCAAGAATACTGGACTGGGTTGCCATGCTTTTCTCCAGGGGATCTTTCCAACCCAGGGATCGGACTCACGTCTCTTATGTCTCCTGCATTGGCAAGCAGGTTCTTTACCACTAGCGCCACCATACATTTATAAACATCTGGTCCAACTTCTTCATGTTATAGAGAAGGCAAATGAGATCCAGAAAGATTAAGTAATAGATATTGAGTGATCTGCTGATGTTCACATAGCCGATTCCAGACAGAATCAGATTTGTACCTATTATCCTATGTTGCTTAGAACTTTTTATGGAAAGAAATGTTTTGAATGTATGAAGTACAGAGAATGAGGAAGTAAGTCCTTTCTCAAATAACCTCTCAATAACCTATCACAGAAGGGCAGGAATATGTATAACTATTTCATTATGAAAAATCATGTCAGGAAAAATTTCTGTTAGTTTGTGAGAGATTGCTGATTGTCAAGCCTGCAATCAGGCTCTCTGGCTGCCTCTCTGTGAACTGGATGTCCATTGATATCCTACTAAAGCCTCAACCACTAATATCCTACTAAAGCCTCAACCACAGAGGCTAAAGTAAATTTAGTTAGGAAACTGTTATGATTTGGGTGATATCAGCAAATCCTCTTTTTTGCTCATTCTTTTATGACCTATGCCCCAGATCAAATAACTGAATCTTCTTTAAAACTGAAAGGCCCTTATTTAGTACAGAAAATTTTATATTTATTTGAACCCAATGAATAAAAATATATATCATTCCATTCATTAACTACAGGTTATGATGAGATTCTTTCAAGGCTAAATACATCAGTAAGTAGTCTGATTTGGGAGACTGAATTAGCTGGGCTAGCTTTTCTCAAAATTAGGACTCAATACTTCTTAAATATACAAAAGCCTAAAACCAACTATTCATTCCTTGTGCTTATAGACTTTATAGCCTTCTAAACTAAAAGAAACACTAGCTCCATATTTCTAAATTAACCAGATTAAGCTAATAAAATGGGTGATACTGAGTTCTTGAACTAATCCTTCATTGGCAACACATACATAGTAGCTCTTCAGGGTATTACTCCAATTTTAGGGTGGAAAAATATTCTTAAAACTGTAACAACTGCATGATTTTCTTATCTGTAGCATAATAGTTAAGACTACAAACTTTAGAAACTAGAATATATAGGTTGAAATCCTCTTTCTACCATTTACTAGCTGTGGACCCAGGCAAGTTATTTAATCTCTGGGCCCCAGTTTCCTTATTTATAAATGACAAAATTATCCATCACAATTTTGCTATGATGATTAAATAAGCTTATAGAAGTAAACCGTGTAGAGTATTTGGTATTACTGATATTACAGATGAGAAGAGACATCACTTGGCCCAGAAAGTTTTTAAGTCAATCTCTATATTTTTCATGAGCTTGGACCAGCTAAAGAAACATACCAGACAGTCATATTGATCCTTTTTGTGTTAGTCACCCAGTTGTGTCCGACTCTTCATGACCTCATGGACTGTAGCTGCCAGGCTCCTCTGTCCAAGGAATTCTTCAGATTCTTTATGGTTTGAGCCACCAGAGAAGCATATACAAGCATAAACTCAGACATTAAAATACTATGACAGTATTCATAGATGAGATGGTTTTATTTCTCAGAAGACCTTGTGTTTGCAATTTTGCCTTGTCTTCACTAGATGGAATTACTAATAGTTGAACTTGGTACAGTTAGAGAATCAAGAACTTGAGAAAGAAAAATTAAGTGAATTTTTCCATGAATAGCAACTCATACACAGTTTCCTTTTTATAAAATGAAATAAACTCTTTACTTGAAACTTTATTAATCTGTGGTTCATCTGGGGTTTCTTCAGTCAGTCAGTTAGGTCATGTTCAACTCTTGGCAACCCCATGGAATGCAGCATGCCAGGTTTCCCTGTCCATCAACAACTCCCAGAGCTTGCTCAAACTCATGTCCATCAAGTCAGGCCTTTCTTGCTACTTTATAAATTGAAACATTCAAACTCAATGTGAAATCAGTTAACGATGAAAGATCATAAGTTAACCTCCCTAATTAATAACATGTGCTAGCAGGGGAATCAGTCTTTCTAATAGAAATCACTGCTTTCCTCTTTGTATTTTTTCATCTGATTCCACTTAAAACTACAATAGTATTTTATAATATCATATCCATCACCTTCCCTGGAGAAGGGAATGGCAACCCACTCCAGTATTCTTGCATGGTGAATTCCATGGATAGAGGAGCCTGAAATGCTACAGTTCATGCAGTCACAAAGAGTCGGACACAACTGAGCGACTCACACACACACACACACCCATCACCTTACCCATCAGATTTTCTTTCTTTGCATTGATGTTCTGTGTTACCAAACATTTTTGCCTGGCACAAATACTTGTATGTAACCTTTACTCTAACCTAGGAGATAAATTCACAGATAAAAAATAAAAGCATAGAAGTATTAATTATCTTGCAAATCCAGGGAATCTGAAGTCTGCATGCCAAGCCAGTTTCTCACATATGCACATTATCACACACTTGGGGTCCAGAGAAATCACGGATGGAAGAGAAGAAATAACAAAACTTTTGGATTATATAAATTATAGGACATGGTAAATTAACCACCTCTGCATAAATCCTCCATATCTACCTTAATTTTATTTTTATTCAATTACTATCAAATTTTGGCTTAATTACAAAATGGATCTTTGGTTGGCTTTAGATTTGCAAATTATGTTCTAATTATACTGGAATATATATAGCATTACCTAGCAAGGTCAGCAGTTTTGTAAAGATATACAACTTCTTTTAACTGATATTATTTCTTCTTTAAGATTAACAAAATCTATAATGATTATATTTTTATTCAATCCCATTTTAAAATTATTCCTTTTAACCTTATACTTCACAAAAATTGACAGCATTCTATACAAATTATTTTTTAAAATACACTAATTCTGAAGTCTTCTGTGATGGAAAATCTTCCACTATTACATTCTAACTATTGCAAATTGTTCTCATCTGAAGCATAAAACAAGTCTAAGTATTTAAAATCCATAGTGAATTAAGCTTCACTGCACATCTGCTCTATTCTAGATCTGATGGGATAGCCTCAGAATAGAAAAATTAACACAGTTCCCATGCTCCCAAAACTTGTGAAATGGCAAATATTTAAATTACCATAATTTATATAATACTATAAAAAGGAAGAAAGTAATGAAGAGCATAGGTGTTTAGTTCCCAAGAGGTGGGATATATCATATTTTGAAGAAAATGTATTGCTTTGCATCTTCAATAGTGGCAATGAATTAGAAGTTAACAGAACTTTTTTCCATTGAAAAGTTTATAGGTCAAAATGGTAAAACCATGTGACATTTTTAATGAAGCAACAGGAGATTCTTTATTCATTTATAAATTTATTCTTTCAAAAGTTTTTATTTACCATCTATGAATATTAATAAAAAAGCTAAATAGGCAAGTGGTGCGATATCATAAAAGAGTTTGAAAGTCTTCAGAAGGATATTGAGACTTTGCACAATTTTTAAGTGGAAAGAGTATGAAAGGAGTATTTTTTTAATTTGAAGTATAGTCAGCCTACAATGTTGTGTTAGTTTCTGGTGTACAGCAAAGTGATTCATAGTCTTTTTCATTATGATTTACTACAAAATGTTGAATATAGTTCCTGGTGCTTTAGATTAAGAGTAACAGTATTCCCTGTTGTTTATTGGGAATATTTGCTTTGTAAAAGTCTTATCCTTAACAGTCATATGGTTGACAATAGAGGAAAAGAGACCAGGTAGAAACCAGTAGCAACAGTCTCTTGGACAAATATGCATAAGACATTGGCATTGAAGATGAAAGTAAAGGCACTGCCTTGGAAAGTCTTTAGGATGAATGGAGAACTCAGAATGAACTAGCGCTATGCTGTCCAGTATGATAACCACTTGCAATGTGGACTATTGAGCATGTGAAATGTGGCTGATGTGACTGAATAACTGAAATCTTAATTCTAGTGTATTTTAATTAAAGGTTAAAATGTAAAAACTGAAGAAATATAAAATTATTTTTCTGTCAAATATAATTTTATTTTTTTGGTGGACAACATTTTATTTTGCTTCATCACATACGATGCTACTACTGTGTTGTAGTTCATTTTTTCCAGTGTATACTTCATTTCTAGTACCATGGATAAACTTATCAATGATCTGGTAAATGTCAATGGATGGACACAATTTGTATTATTTTTTTATGCACCTTTATAAAATTTTAATGTGATTATCTTAGGCAGAAAGCACACTGTACAGTGATATTGTTGTAAAGTAAAATAAATAAATAATTTAAATTTTATAAAAAGAATTAGTTAAAAAAAAGAAAACTGTAATTTGGTGATTAAATCAAAATACTTATTTTTTAAAATAATACCATTTAATTATTTTCCTATATTATAAATAAGTACAAGCTGCTTTTCAACTTAATACAACAAAATATACTTCATCAACTAGTGATGAAGTCAATACTACTTTGGAAACAGTTAAAAAAGAAAAAACTGGAAATAGCTATGTAACAATTTGGATTATGAAGCCAGTTGTAGTCAGCAATGATAACTAAACTGACTACAAACACTATAGGAAAAATTTGAACAATGTGGTCAATATAGGTAAAATTAGAGCTCAATGTACATATTTCCTCTTTCAATTTTAAGTTAATAAAAATGAGATTTTGAAGTACAAAATTAGCATATTTACTTATCTTGGACAAAATTAGTAGTAAAACTAGTATGCATTTGCTTTTATGTCAAATCAAATCTTGCAAAGTTAATAAACAAGTTTTGTCAATAGGAATGAGGATATTAATTTTTTCATAACCTATTCTGTTCTTGTAACATTTTTAATTAACTTTAGATCAACTTGCTTATATGAATTTATTATTTCAATTGTAAATTTTATGTTATCTAAATACACATCAAGTAATTGTCTACAAAAGTTTACTCTCTAGGTTATTATATGCTGAAGGTGAAAAACATACACTTGATTATACTTTGTAGGAATGAAGATAAAGTAAAATATCTCATTAATTATCTCACTGAGTACATATTAAAGCATTTTTATTTTAAATAAAATATTTTATCACAATAATTCTATGCTAATGTTTTAAAAGAGAATTTTAAATTTCATAAGTAGCTCTCATATTTCTATTGGGCAATACAGAAATGAGAATCTCCATTTTCTGGATTGAGAAAAATCAGAGCATAATGAAATTATTTAACATAGAAAAAAAACAACTTCTGCATCTAGGTAGTGGAAATCATGTTACCCTTTATATAGGAGTTTCAAATGTCTTAAGAATAGTCTACTGAGCTGTAAAATATGTGTGTTGAGCTCAAATGAAATGTCTTGAATGAAGATAAAAATTTGATCCTCATTGAATAGGGATTGTGTGGCTAATAGAAGAGAATAGAGTTAAAATGGAACTCAGGACAAACCATAATACTTACAGAGCAGACCTATAAAAAACGGCTATGGTGAATACTAAAGAGAATCAAGATCAACTTCAGAAAAAAAAAAAAGGAAGAAAGGAAGCAGATTTCTTTCTAATAGGTGAAATCTTCCAAGACTAATAACAAATTAATATTTTTATTAATTTTCATTTATCAGTAGAATTGGGCTTTTCAATGCTGTGCAAATAAATGATGGATTTTTCAGAATGTCCAATTAAAGATAATCATTTTGAGGTTGATATCATTTTTATAATGAAATCTTGATCTCAACATGACAGGCACATTAGAACTTTAGCATATTTCCATTTAAAAAGAACATATTGTTTTGAAAAACAGAGTGAAACAAAATATTTCAAAACTCATTACACAATATCATTTACTTTGCTTAAAGTTGTCATATGCAGCAGTTGTTTCTTAACAAAATTTTCTCTGCAATTCAGCAGTGAATATGTGGTGAGATTACTAGCAAATATAATAGACTACTCCTTAATCTGTCAAATAACAATCAAAATTCAGCTCAGTCACTCAGTTGTGTCTGACTCTTTGTGACCCCCTGTACTGCAGCACTCCAGACTTCTCTGTCCATCACCAACTCCTAGAGCTAGCTCAAACTCATGTCCATCGAGTTGGTGATACCATCCAGCAATCTCATCCTCTATTGTCCCCTTCTCCTCCAGCCTTCAATCTTTCCCATCATCAGGGTCTTTTCAAATGAGTCGGCTCTCCGCATCAGGTGGCCAAAGTATTGGAGTTTCAGCTTCAGCATCAGTCCTTCCAATATATATTCAGGACTGATTTCCTTTAGGATGGACTGGTTGGATCTCCTTGCAGTCCAAGGGACTCTCAAGAGTCTTCTCCAACACCACATTTCAAAAGTATCAATTCTTCAGCACTCAGCTTTCTTTATAGTTCAACTCTCACATCCATACATGATTATGGAAAAACCATAACTTTGTTTAGACAGACCTTTGTTGACAAAGTCATGTCTTTGCTTTTTAATATGCCATCTATTTTGGTCATAACTTTTCTTCCAAGGAGTAAACATCTTTTAATTTCATACCTGCAGTCACCATCTGCAGTGATTTTAAAGCCCCAAGAAAGAAAGTCTCTCAGTGTTTCCACTGTTTCCCCATCTATTTGCCATGAAGTGATGGAACTGGATGCCATTATCTTAGTTTTCTAAATGTTGAGTTTTAAGCCAAAATTTTCACTCCCTCTTTCATTTTCATCAAGAGGCTCTTTGTTTCTTTGCTTTCTGCCATAAGGGTGGTATCATCTGCATATCTGAGGTTATTGATATTTCTCCCAGTAGTCTTGATTCCAGCTTGTTCTTCATCCAGCCAGGAATTTCACATGATGTACGCTGCATATAAGTTAAATAAGCAGGGTGACAGTATACAGCCTTGACATACTCCTTTCCTGATTTGGAGCCAGTCTATTGTTCCATGTCCAGTTCTAACTGTTGCTTCTTGACATGCACACAGATTTCCCAGGAGGCAGGTCAGGTGGTCTGGTATTCCCATCTCTTTAAGTATTTTTCACAGTTTGTCATTATCCACACAGTCAAAGGTTTTGACATAGTCAATAAAGCAGACGTGGATATTTTTCTAGAACTCTATCACTTTTTCTATGATCCAATGGATGTTGGCAATTTGATCTCTTGTCCCTCTGACTTTTCTAAGTCCAGCTTGAACATCTGGAATTTCATGCTTCATGTACGGTTGAAGCCTGGCTTGGAAAATTTTCAGCATTACTTTGCTAGCATGTGACATGAGTGCAGTTGTGTGGTAGCTTGACCATTATTTGGCATCAAAATAGTTTTCAATATGAAAGCAAAGTGTAAGTGAATTATTAATGTTTATATTAACTGCTTTATTAATATTTATATTAACTGCTACCTGCTATAGACTCTTTATGTTCCCTAATATTTATATGCATCCTAGAATAGCAGGTGTAATTTTCTATCATATTTCACAGTATGCAAAATACAAACACATACATAATATGTAGATTATGTTAAATAATGCAATTTTCCTTTTATAGTTTTTGCCATATTGAAACAATAAGCGTGATACATAAATTAAATCATCAGACTATCTCACTTTTCATGATCCAAATAAATCTTACTGCAATTAATTTTCGGTGGATGAGTAAAAGTGACGACTGCTTTTAAAGAAAGGAAAAAAAAAAATCCAATGCTATACCTACTATTTGAAAATGTTCTCTTTTAGATTCTGTTGTTATTGTCAGAGTAAAGAATTTTGCTACCCACTTGTCATATTTTTTACAGATGTTTTACTTTGCATGCCAATAGCATTACAATGTAATAGCAGTTTTCACTAGGTAGTCCTATGCAATCTATTAAATTTTTAAAGTCAAAAACTTGGCACTGGAAATTATTTCATCTTTAAAACAAAATGTCAGATTCATTCATGCTGTGGAAAACTATTATAATTTTGCTTCTATAAACTATGTCAACCTTACATATAATCACTCACATGTTACATCTGCCCAAGCACTGAAAACTGGTTTTAGAATCTTAGCATTCCCTATGCTTTTGATGCAACAAGAGTAGAATAAATTTTCTGGAATGTACCATTTCAATCACTTTCTGTTTCCTTCTACTTAACCAAGAAGTAAGTAAAAACAGAACAAGTCAAGGGCAAACCCCCTAACTGAATACTTAAGCATTTTTCAACTATGTGATGGCCTATTTTAAACCATCCACTTGGTTGCAATCCTATTATTTTTAGTAGAGATATTTTTTCACAGCAAAATGAGTCAGGTTAAAAAAAGTATGACAACAATATGTTGATTTCCTTTTTATTGCTCTTTAAATCCAGGAGAAAGCCAAACAGTCACAAACTGGCATAAAATATCTAATGGGCAAAATTAATGCTTACCATACATCTGTTAAGAAAGCGATGCATTTAAAAAAGTTATTGCCCTTTAGAATTATAACATCAACATGTTAGCATAAACACCTTTTATATTATAATATGAAGGATAATAGGCATCTTTTATTATGATAATAATATCTTTGGTTGCCTAGAGACAAAAATAAAATAAAAAAAATAATAGTGAAGCAACTTCCGGCAGGTATTACAGCAGGAAACAGGTAATGGTCATCTGAATTAAATTCACCCATTCCAGCCCATTTTAGTTTGCTGATTCCTAAAATATCAACGTTCACTCTTGCCACCTCCTGTTTGACCACTTCCAATTTACCCTGATTCATAGACCTAACATTCCAGGTTCCTATGCAATGTTGCTCTTCACAGCATCGGATCTTGCTTCCATCACCAGTCACATCCACGACTGGGTGTTGTTTTTGCTCTGACTCTGTCTCTTCATTCTTTCTGGAATTATTTCTTCACTTATCTCCAGTGGCATATTGGGCAGCTACTGACTGGAGTTCATCTTTCAGTTTCCTATCTTTTTGCCTTTTCATACTGTTCATGGGGTTCTCGAGGCATGAACACTGAAGTGGTTTGCCATTCCCTTCTCCAGAGGACCAAATTTTATCAGAATTCTCTACCATGACACATTTATCTTGGGTGACACTACACGCATGGCATATAGTTTCACTGAGACAAGGCTGTGGTCCATGTGATTAGATTGGTTAGTTTTCTGTGATTGTAGTTTTCAGTCTGTCTGTCCTCTAATGGAGATGGATAATAGGCCTATGGAAGCTTCCTGATGGGATAGACTGATTGAGGGGGAAACTGGGTTTTATTCTGATGGGTGGGGCCTTGCTCAGTAAAACTTTAATCCAATTTCCTGTTGATGATGGATGGAGCTGTGTTCCCTTCCTGCTATTTACATGGGGTGAAACTATGGTGGGCATAATGAAGATAAACAAAAATGGACTGGAATGGGTGAATTTAACTCAGATGACCATTATATCTACTACTGTGGGTAAAAATCCCTCAGAAGAAATGGAGTAACCATCATAGTCAACAAAAGAGTCTGAAATGCAGTACTTGGATGCAATCTCAAAAATGACAAAATGATCTCTGTTCGTTTCCAAGGCAAACCATTCAATATCACAGTAATCCAACTCTATGCCCTGACCAGTAATGCTGAAGAAACTGAAGTGGAACCGTTCTATGAAAACCTATAAATGGTTTTGTATAATGTCCTTTTCATTATAGGGGACTGGAATGCAAAAGTAGAAAGTCAAGAAACACCTGGCAAAGGCAAAGGTGTTTGCCTGGCAAATTTGGCCTTGGAGGACAGAAAGAAGCAGGGCAAAGGCTAATAGAGTTTTGCCAGGAGGATGCAGTGGTCACAGCAAACACCCACTTCCAACAACAAAAGACAAGACTCTACACATGGACATCGCCAGGTGGTCAACACTGAAATCAGATTGATTATATTCTTAACAGCCAAAGATGGAGAAGCTCTATATAGTCAGCAAAACAAGACCAGGAGCTGACTATGGCTCAGGTAATGAACTCCTTATTGCCAAATTCAGAATTAAATTGAGAAAGTAGGGAAAACCACCAGACCATTCAATTATGATCTGAATCAAATACCTAACGATTATATAGTGGAAGTAAGAAATAGATTTTAAGCAAAGAAGAAAAAGAAAGATATACCAAAGGAATATTTCATGCAAAGATGGGTTCAATAAAGGACAGAAATGGCATGGACCTAACAGAAGCAGAAGATATTAAGAAGAGGTGGCAAGAATACACAGAAGAACTATACAAAAAAATGCAAGAGAGTTCCAGAAAAATATTTGTCTGCTTTATTGACTATGCCAAAGCCTTTGACTGTGTGGATCACAATAAACAGTGGAAAATTCTGAAAGAGACGGGAACACCAGACCACCTGACCTGCCTCTTGAGAAACCTGTATGCAGGTCAGGAAGCAACAGTTAGAACTGGACATGGAAAAACAGACTGGTTCCAAATCGGGAAAGGAGTACGTCAAGGCTGTATATTGTCATCCTGCTTATTTAACATATATGCAGAGTACATCATGATAAACTCTGGGCGGGAGGAAGCCCAAGCTGGAACCAAGATTGCCTGGAGAAATATCAATAACCTCAGATATACAGATGACACCACTCTTATGGCAGAAAGTGGAGAAGAACTAAAGAGCCTCTTGATGAAAGTGAAAGAGGAGAGTGAAAAAGTTGGCTTAAAGCTCAACATTCAGAAAACTAATATCATGGCATCTGGTCCAATCACTTTATGGCAAATAATTGGGGAAACAGTGGAAACAGTGGCAGGTTTAATTTTTTTGGCCTCCAAAATCACTGCAGTTAGTGACTGCAGCCATAAATTTAAAAGACACTTACCTCTTTGAAGGAAAGTTATGACCAACCTAGACAGTATATTAAAAAAGAGAGACATTACTTTGCCAACAAAGGGCCGTCTCATCAATGCTATGATTTTTCCAGTAGTCATGTATGGATGTGAGATTTGGACTATAAAGAAAGCTGAGCACTGAAGAATTGATACTTTTGAACAGTGGTGTTGGAGAAGACTCTCGAGAGTCCCTTGGACTGCAAGGAGATCCAACCAGTCCATCCTAAGGAAATCAGTCTTGAATATTCATTGGAAGGACTGATGCTGAAGCTGAAACTCCAATACTTTGGCCACCTGATGCAGAGAGCCGACTCATTTGAAAAGACCCTGATGCTGGGAAAGATTGAAGGCAGGAGAAGGAGATGACAGAGGATGAGATGGCTGGATGGCATCACCGACACAATGGACATGAGTTTAACTAAACTCTGGGAGCTGGTGATGGACAGGGAGGCCTGGAGTGCTGCAGTCCTTGGGGCTGCAAAGAGTTGGACACGACTGAGCAATTGAACTGAGCTAAACTGAACTGAACAGGAAGTGGTGCCTATCAGAGCAAAGCATGTCACACCACTTTCACTCCTCAAAAATAATCTCATGCTCAATAAAGAACGAAACTAGAAATATAAAAATACGCTTAAATGTTTAAAATTGAGGAAAATAATTTGCAAAGTAAAACTTGCAAACTTGCAACAAAAGAGAAAGGAATAATTTCGAGGAATCAAGCAATAATACAGACAGCTAGTTTGCAAAATGCAGATTTTTTTTTTTTAAAAAAAGTATCTGCTTTGACTCCCACAATTAAAATACAATGAAATGGAGACACAGGAGAAAGTAAAAACTGTGAGGAAATCATGTTTTCAAAAATGTCTTTTTTATGATTAGAAAGTTAATTTCAACAGAGATAGTAGGAAGTTACATAAAGGTACATGGGATTTTTTAAAAGCAAACTTCAAATATATCTTGAACACTATCACTATTTCTTACTCATGAAGGTAAGAGTTAATGAATGAGTTAAGATAAAACCCACTGAAGAAGTGGGAATACCTAAGAGTAATAAATATAACAGAGCAGTATGCTATAGGCTTTGTCCATTTTTCTCTTTGATAAAAGATACCTGAAACGATGTGCACATAAATTTTCAGAAGTATAAGTAATACTTTAAGAGACATTTCAGATTCTTAAACTTAAAAAAAGACAAGCAGAAAAAAATTAAAACATTAACAAAGTACTGGCTAATTAGACAAATTAAATCAAATAACACATTAGAGAGCATCATGGGAGAACGAAAAGCCAATTATAACAAAGATAAGAAAAAGGATAACTATTAATGCATTGATTATTTAATTAATAAAATAAAAATATGTAAAATAAGTTTAGAGTGTCTGAAAATGGCAGATCAATTAATGTTTTGTTTTTCAGTATGATTTAAAGCAATCTACATTAATGGTTTCTTCCTCTAGAGCCTTGTGCAAGATTCCTTGAAAATATAAGATTGCTAAGTACACAGCCATTGACCTTTTATATTTCTCTGTAACATGAAGAGAATTTAAAATGTGTAAATTACTGAATATAAGGCAGATTGTGGTAAGAACTGTAATTCTGATACAAATGAAATTTTAGAGTGGTGGGGAGTTTAATTTCAACTAGAGCGCATCTGAGGAAGAAAGATAGTATTTCAACAAGGTGAAGATATTGGGGATATATTTTAAACTAGGGAATAGGCTTATTTAGTTTAAAACAAAAGTATTTAAAATCCACTCCAGGAATAGCCTAAATAGAATGAGAAAGCAAAAATAAATATGTGCACACACACGCACACAAGAAACATAATGACAAACATATGATAGATGAATACTATATTCTATCTGTTATACTGAAGTATAGACTGATTAAACTCTATTCTGTTCAAAATGACTGGTTCCTTCACAGGCTGTCACACTTCTAAACCACCAAGGAATCTATGATAATATATGGACACACTTTCCTTTGGAGCCTATGGTCAGCTTCAACAGTACTATCAGATTTAGATGTGTTTCAATAACAATATCCAGAAGTCAAACAAAAGGCAAAACTGCATCACTGATCAGACATAAATGGCGTTAATTTCAGCTAGATTTCATGATTCATGTATTTGGAATGCTCCAACAGAGGGCAACCTTGGTTGGAGAAATTTAGCCAGGAATAATTGATTGGAAAATTATAGAAAATGACATTAATACCATAGCTACTCTCTGTGCTATGTATTGGAATCATTTTGATATAGATTGGGTTGGTTACAGGAGTACATTAAAATTTCCCCATATTAAAAAGTAAACAATGATCTAAAATCTATTATACATGTAAAATCACCAAAAAAAAAAAAAAAAAAAAAGCATAAAATCTTGTCATGTAGTCAAATTTTAGTATACTTTGTCATGAAGCCAAAGCAATACAGTTTTAAAGTTTACTTCATGGAGGCAAAAGACATAGTTATAGGAACATGATTTGGTGATTCGTTGAGGGGGCTGCTCTGTATACAAAGTTGCACTTGGTAATGGGGAAGATTTAGGAAAGGTAAGATAAAATGATGGTACATATTAAAGTCCTTGGGTAATGGAGTGCCATTTTTTTTCATGCCTATAGCTTTCAAAACATCAGTGCATGACTTAAATCACCATTCTGCCATGAAACTTTATTCTCAAGTTGGTTCATCAGTCTGCCTTCATAACTCGTATAGTGCTTTTATATCCCCTTATAATACTATTTATTAATGTATCTTATAATTATTTATTCACAAGTATTTCATTCCCATTAAAATGAATCATGAATTCTTTATTGGTGTAGAGACCATTATTCAACACTTTCTGACTCCATTCTAGACTTAGACTTTAGTAGATTTAGAAAAGCAGAGCTCAACAAATGCTTACTGAAGTGAACATGTCCAAAAAAGTCCATGAAATTTATGATTTACATATTCATACTTCAGACTATATCCTAAGGAAACACTTTAAAAACTGATTTAAAAATAGCAACTAAAATAAAGTAAAAACTGAAGATCTCAAAAAATATATTGTGAAGGTAGAAAAATTAACGATGACATCCTAAAGAAGAATTGCACAAAAATTAGACTCTATTAAAACTGATCTCAGATTTATATAACTTAAAAAATTGTTTATATACTGTGTGACATAGATATGCACAATATTTGAAAAGCCTTATTATACATCATATATCAATCAATACACTTTTAAATTACAACTAACTAAAGTATGTAGTTGTAAAATAAGACAAATTCTCTTATGTATTGGCTAAACAAGGAAGGAGACTCAGAATCAAAAATTAAAATATAAAAATAACGTTTGACATATGAGATTAATTTGGGGTTAGGGTATGATTACTCACTTTATCAAGGAGCCTGATGGATGACAGAAAAGAGCATCTACCTAAAGGCTAATCTTGAATACCATGTTATCCTAATGAATACAGAAGAAGATGTCAAACCTGACATTAAATGTTTGAGAGATTCGTCATCTTTTATTTATATTAATGTTTTTGGATAAATTGAAGCAAATGTGTTTAGATTATTTTCAAATAAATAATATGGTAGTTAGTGTTGCAGTAGTCAGTCATTATTAGTGGCAATGTATAAAGTGCTCTCTGATGCTGATTCATATGATTTTATGATAATGTTAAAATTACAGAGAATATAAAAATATGAGGAAACTGCACCTAAAGGCAAGATAGTATTTAAGGTCATTTTACCAGTATTTAGCTGGGATTAGAATTTATGTTTAATTCTATCAGTTTAGAGACTGAGAATAATTATAATATTTCCAAATTAATTTGCTCTTTGATGTATTGAGTATTATTTGAAAATATGTGCTAAAGGGGCCTCACAATGAACAATTATTTTTGATAGCAATGGTAATTTATCAGGGCTCAGTAATTCTTTGCGTTCTTGAAGTAAAGTGAAGTCACTCAGTCGTGTCCGACTCTAGCAACCCCATGGACTGCAGCCTACCAGGCTCCTCCATCCATGGGATTTTCCAGGCAAGAGTACTGGAGTGGGGTGCACTTTAGTACAAACCATTCGAGTAAAAGCAACTGGCTTATATATTCAACAGTGAAAAGAGCAAAGGTGATTCATATGTTTATACACTAAATATACAGCATTCTTATAAATTATTTTGTTTTCTACAAAACGTTCCAAATGGACATCAGCAGTCATCATCAGTGGAGTTAGAGACATGTGAAGTGGATAACAACTGAAAGATTAGGGCAATATAGATTGATTTTTCTCAGTACAGATTGGACCTAAACTAAATGAATGAATTCAATTAACTATAATCCAATTCAAGCCTCCAAATATTTACTGAGTGCCTACTCTGTTTAGAAAGTACTTATTAAGGCATGGAGATCCCATGCTGGGTGATTTAAGATTTTTGACATTTTCATTTTTACAGAATAAGAGTCAATAGATAAGGAAACAGGTTTCATTTTTTTTCACTTCTAAAAAAATAAATTCACAGTTTTCCATGAAGTCTGGGCTATTAAAAGTAAAGAATACAAGTAAATATGAAATGAAACCTTATACATACACTATTTTAATTTAGAGAAAGAAAAAAAGTACTGCTTCAGGTACACTAAACGTAATTCTTAACTATAATGTCATAGCACCTAAGGACTTCCTATACATATATGCCAAGTCGCTTCTTTCATGTCCAACTCTTTGCGGCCCCATGGACCATTGCCAGTTCATCTATCCATGGGATTCTCTAGGAAAGAATACTGGAGTGAGCTGCCATTTCCTTCTCCAGGAGTTCTTCCTGGCCCAGGGATTGAACCCACATCTCTTACATCCCCTGCATTGAGAGGTGGTGTCTTTACCACCTGGGAACCCCCATATATATACTTACATACATTTATTTCTTCATTCTAACCTGTGTCTCCTGCAGGTTAGATTGGCAGGCGGATTCTTTACCACTGAGACATCAGGGAAGCTTAAATTGTGAGATTTGTACTTAAATGTGTGCTGAAATATATAATTCAAAAAATGCATATCAGTTCAGTTCAGTCTCTCAGTCATGTCTGACTTTTTGTGACCCCATGAACTACAATGTGCCAGGCCTCCCTGTCCATCACCAACTCCCAGACTCCACCCAAAACCACGTCCATTGAGTCGGTGAAGACACATAACCTTCTCATTCTCTGTCATCCCCTTCTGCTCCTGCCCTCAATTTTTCCCAGCATCAGGGTCTTTCACATGAGTCAGTTCTTCACATCAGGTGGCCAAGGTATTGGAGTTTCAGCTTCAACATCAGTCCTTCTAATGAACACCCAGGACTGATCTCCTTTAGGATGGACTGGCTGGATCTCCTTGCAGTCCAAGGGACTCTCAAAGTCTTCTCCAAAACCACAGTTCAAAAGCATCAATTCTTCAGCCCTCAGCTTTCTTTATAGTCCAACTCTCAGATCCACACATGACTATTGGAAAAACCTTAGCCTTGACTAGATGGACCTTTGTTGACAAAGTAATGTCTCTGCTATCTAGGTTGGTCATAACTTTCCTTACAAGGAGTAAGCGTCTTTTAATATCATGGCTGCAAATCACCATCCACAGTGATTTTGGAGCCCCCAAAGTAAAGACAGACACTGTTTCACTGTTTCCCCATCTATTTGCCATGAAGTGATGGGAATGGATGCCATGATCTTAGTTTTCTGAATATTGAGCTTTAAGCCAACTTTTTCACTCTCCTCTTTCACTTTTATCAAGAGGCTCTTTAGTTCTTCTCCACTTTCTGCCATTAGGGTGGTGTCATCTGCATATCTGAGGTTATTGATATTTCTCCAGGCAATCTTGATTCCAGCTTGGGCTTCCTCCCGCCCAGCATTTCTCATGATGTACTCTGCATATAAGTTTAATAACCAGGGTGACAATATACAGCCTTGATGTACTCCTTTTCCTATTTGGAAGCAGTCTGTTGTTCCACGTCCAGTTCTAACTGTTGCTTCCTGACCTGCGTACAGGTTTCTCAAGAGGCAGGTCAGGTGGTCTGGTATTCCCATCTCTTTCAGAATTTTCCACAGTTTAGTGTGTTCCACACAGTCAAAGGCTTTGAATAGTCAATAAAGCAGAAATAGATGTTTTTCTGAAACTCTCTTGCTTTTTCGATGATACAGCAGACGTTGGCAATTTGATCTCTGGTTCCTCTGACTTTTCTAAACCCAGCTTGAACATCTGGAAGTTCACAGTTCACATATTGCTGAAGCCTGGGTTGGAGAATTTTGAGCATTACTTTACTAGTGTGTGAGAAGAGTGCAATTGTGTGGTAGTTTGAACATTTTTTGGCATTGCCTTTCTTTGGGACTGGAATGAAAACTGACCTTTTCCAGTCCTGTGGCCACTGCTGAGTTTTCCAAATATGCTTGCATATTGAGTGCAGCACTTTCACAGCATCGTCTTTTAGGATTTGAAATAGCTCAACTGGAATTCCATCATCTCCATTAGCTTTGTTCGTAGTGATGCTTTCTAAAGCCCACCTGACTTCACATTCCAGAATGTCTGGCTCTAGGTGAGCGTGAGTGATCACACCATCGTGATTATCTGGGTCATGAAGATCTTTTTTGTACAGTTCTTCTGTGTATTCTTGCCACCTCTTCTTAATATCTTCTGCTTCGTTAGGTCCATACCATTTCTGTCCTTTATTGTGCCCATCTTTGCATGAAATATTTCCTTGATATCTCTTATTTTCTTGAAGAGATTTCTAGTCTTTCTGATTCTATTGTTTTCCTCTATTTCTTTGCATTGATCCCTGAGGAAGGCTTTCTTATCTGTCCTGGCTATTCTTTGGAACTCTGCATTCAAATGGGTATATCTTTCCTTTTCTCCTTTGCTTTTCACTTCTCTTCTTTTCACAGCTATTTGTAAGGCCTCCTCAGACAGCTATTTTGCTTTTTTGCATTTCTTTTTCTTGGGGATGGTCTTGATTCCTGTCTCCTGTACAATGTCACGAACTTCTGCCCATAATTCATAGGCTCTCTGTCTATCAGATCTAGTCCCTTAAATCTATTTCTCACTTCTACTGTATAGTTATAAGACGTTTGATGCATATACTTCATATTTTATTTGTTTATTCAGTATCAATAAAATTTTATTGATTGCATTTGGGGTTGGTTTAAAAAATACTGAAATGTAGGTAAGAGCTATTTCTTTTACCAAAACACCCTTCTCAGAACTTATTACATATGCAAAAATCACTTGTTGGAAACCCTGTGCCAGTCTAGTTATATCCATTTTCATGGTTTTCAAAAGTCTAGCTGTACGTCTGACAGGTGACTTCTCAGAGATTCTCTTGTGTATAAATAAGGCAGCTTGAGAGCTTCGCCACTGCATTTTAAGGAAAGTCTATGTTACAGAACCATATCATGATACAGTATTCAGTTCAGTTCAGTCTCTCAGCTGTGTCTGACTCTTTGCAACCCCATGGACTGCAGCATGCCAGGCCTCCCTGTCCATCACCAACTCCCAGAGTTTACCCAAACTCATGTCCATTGAGTTGGTAATGCCAGCCAATCACCTCATATTCTGTCATCCCCTTCTCCTCCCACCTTCAGTCTTTCCCCGCATCAGGGTCTTTTCATATGAGTCAGCCCTTCGAAACAGGTGTGCTAAAGTATTGGAGTTTGAGCTTCAGCATCAGTCCTTCTAATGAATATTCAGGACTGATTTCCTTTAGGATGGACTGGTTGGATCTCCTTGCAGTCCAAGGGACTCTCAAGAGTCTTCTCCAACACTAGAGTTCAAAAGCATCTATTCTTCAGGGCTCAGCTTTCTTTAAAGTCCCACCTTCACATCCATACATGACTATGGAAAGACCATAGCAATGATGAGATGGACCTTTGTGGCAAAGTAATGTCTCTGCTTTTTAATATGCTGTCTAGGTTGGTCATAACTTTTCTTCCGAGGAGCAAATGTCTTTTAATTTCATGGCTTCAGTCACCATCTGAAGTGATTTTGCAGCCCCCCCCAAAAAACGTCTATCACTGTTTCCACTGTTTCCGCATCGATTTGCTATGAAGTGATGAGACATTATACAGTATGAGAATTGCCTAGAATTGCTTGAAAGAAACAGATTGGAACTTGAGAAGGAAAAACCAAATGAATGCAAAGGCAATGGGGATTTGTATGTTTGTAAAATATAGTTTTGAGAAATGTAAAGGGACCAAACTCTTTGTTAAGAAAGAGAGGGAGGATTTTAGATGTGGGTTTTGGAGGGGTTGATGGAACCAAGTCAGTATATCCTGCAAATTATCTCCCATGTATTAGGTTGGGATTTCAATACATGGAGGTAAATGGAGAGTGTATTGTGGAGAGTGTTTGAAATTTACTGTGGTGTACATAGGAATCCTTCCTTTAATTGTACCAAGTTGAGTAAAACAATTGATATTACCCAAAGCCTTTTCATCTCAACCTTTATATTTATCTTTTTTTTATTTTTTGCTAAAGTAATCAGAGAGTAATGAATTTACATAGACAATAGACGTGTTTAGTTTTGGTTTTGCATTAATTGTTGATATTTTAGAAATTGGGAATAGAAAAAATAATATTTGCTAAATTAATAAATATTAAATCTGGTTTCTTACACATTAAATCATTAGATTAAATCATTCTTACACATGTAATCATTAAATCTAATGATTACAAAGAAGTGAGAATGTGGAAAGGGAAAGGAAGATGGCAATTGTGAAGTAGAATGTTGATACAAATATTAATATTAAAATAATATGAATCATCAAAGAAACCAACATGAGGGGAATGAGGAAAATATAAAATACCAGATAAATTTGGTAAATGCCTTAACCTTGTAAAGATACATCATTCTGTTTAACTACTATGTAGCAAAATTGTCATTGATCCAATGCCAGAATTTCATCAAATGACTGCATTTCAGTATAACCATTCATTGATCCTTCTATTGCTCTTTAAATCACAGATCAAAAAACAAAGAAAACAAAACATAATCTACTTACTGAAACACTGTTTTCCCAACACACATAAGTCTCCAATAAAGATGCAAAAATAAGAAATAAAAAACTATGACAGAATGTGTTATAGTTATATTTAGTTATTTATTTTACCCTTTGCATGTGTTGACCTTGATAAGTTAGTTCAAGGTTTATTTCATGTCAAACCCTAAATAAAGGGACAGAGATACAAATTGAAATTTAAGGTGGTAGGAAGCCTGTGAGGAGTTCTGAAGCAGGAACAATGGAAAAAAGAATGACTAAGAATCACTATTTTCTGAACACAAACTATTTTATAAATGTACAAACACTGTTACAGAAATTCATGTAGAATCTTAATTAATACTGGAAAAAGTATTTCATATCAGTTCACTGAACAGATGGAAGTCAATAAACATTTTAACTGAAAATTACAAGGGAAAATTACATTACATTAGTTTACAAAATGATACCTATTGGACAGTTTCAAACAGTATCTGTAGGATATTAATACTTAATCTGTGATAGGATAAAGACAACGTGTAGAATGTGTAAATAAAGGTTCTTTCACCTTCACCAAAAGGCGAACAAAGGTGCTACATTGATATTTCAGGATAAAAGAATCATATAGAAGAACTAAGCAATTTTCTTTGGTATTTTTTCTTTGGCATTACGTTCACATAAATCCTCCTTCACTATGAAGACTGTCTACTTCTAGGGTAGTGACTAGATTTTCCTCTTTATATTGTCTAAGGCAAGGGCATGACAAACACAGGCCTTCCATAAATGATTGATGACTGAACGATAAGTCTCAGAACTGATACATAAGTCACTGTTTCTTTCTGTGGAAATAAAATCTACTGACCACTGTATCTTTTATAACTCCTAACTTAAACTGTGTCAATATAATAATATTTGATTAAAAATAATAGTTTTAATGAAAGATGTAATAAACCAAACTTGACTTAACAACAACAACAAAAAGATAGAAACAACTAAATATTTATATGAAAAAGTAAAAGGTGTAACT
Organism: Muntiacus reevesi; assembly: GCF_963930625.1. Lineage (NCBI taxonomy): Eukaryota > Metazoa > Chordata > Mammalia > Artiodactyla > Cervidae > Muntiacus > Muntiacus reevesi. Next base: position 29,230,926 of record NC_089260.1, read on the forward strand.
TAACATGTCTAACATCTTCCAATCTTTATTTTGAGGTCTTTGAGAATTTTGCTTTTGAAAGAATGACATAATTAGTCTTTCTAAGATGGGCAGATTGCAATAAACTATGCAATGACAGGTAAAAAGTAGTGAGCTTCAATATATTGAAAAATGACTGATTCCTAAGGACTTAACACATTGGTAATATTTAAAAATTAACTTCAAAATGTCATTTATGATTTTCATCTATTAATATATTAATGATCACTGCCAGACTAACACAGATATTAAAGATTTCCTAGCACTTTGCCAGAAAATTGATTTTAAGAGTTTCTATTTGACCTCCTTTAAAAACATTTAAGAGATAAAAGGGCATTCAAGTACTAGTAGAATTCATAGATGAAAGTCTTTTTTAGGCCATGAAAAGAGTACTGAACATGAATTCATACAGGCAATCATGGGCCTGTCAACATTTCTGTTGCAAATTTCATTTAAGAGGGCTTATCATCTCCATCATCTTATAAACTATTAAGCTAGAAGTTGGCATACAAATTAGCAGCCTGGATGCAAATTTGTTTACAAAAAACATTTGAATCAGTTTAGTTGTTTTGATTTAGACATCAGCCAAAAAACCTTAAGTCAGGATTTCTCCATATACGTGAACACTAAATAAATATTTTGTCTAGTCTACATGGTTCAATTAGAGCACAGAGCCAATAAATTCAAGGTAGTGTGTTTTAGCTCCAGGAGATTCAGTTGTGTTTATTCTTCCTGTTCTCCTAAATTTGATTTGTTATATCACAAATGCAGCTTTTAGCAACACAAAACTCAATATTAGAACATACAGATAGATCAGCATAATTTCTTTACCAACATTTTGGGTAAATTCAAATTCAGCCTTCAATAACAGATTCAGAGAAATCATTCATTCCTTCATAAGCCTCAGTGTGCATGCATGTGATGTCTAACTCTTTGTGATCCTGTGAACTGTAGTCCGCCAGTTCATGGAATTTTCCAGGGAAGAGTACTGGAGTGGGTTGACATTTCCTGCTCCAGAAGATCTTCCCAACCTGGGGACTGAACCCATGCCTTCAGCATCTCCTGCATTGACAGACCCATCCTTTACCACTGAGCCACCTGGGAAGCCCATCTGTGTATAAAAATATAGTTTAAACATCAAAAACAAAGCCATTACTAAGAATTACAAATTATCTGAAGTAAAAGTCTTTTAACAGCATCTTTTTATGCTTTAATAGAGTAACAATGAAGTAGACTCATTTTAACTTCTCTATTTTAAAATACTCATAATAAAATATAATTTAAAATTTTATTTTTTACTGAATCAGTTGATGAACCCAGGTACCAATGGATAAAGAATCCACCTGCAATTCAGGAAACACAGGAGACCCAGTTCGATCCATGGGTCAAAAAGATAGCCTGGAAAAAAAATGGCAACCCACTCCAGTATTCTTCCCTGAAAAATCCTACAGACAGTGGAACCTGGCAGACTACAACCCAAATGGTCACAAAGAGCCAGACAAGATGAGTGACTAAGCATGTAAGCATTTCAAAATGAAATTTAAAAACATTTTCCTTCATATTTCTTTCAAATCAGATAACCCTCAAGAGTGTGAACAAACAAAAAAAGCTATTCCTCATAGAAAACTAAAATAGATATTTGAGAAATTAGAATAATATCAATGAAACAATTTTCATTGTTTAAAACTGTTAAAACTATTTAAAACTGTTAAGTTTATTAAGTAGATGTGAACGTATAAACAAATGGCTAATGGGATGTGAACAAGCTCAAGAAAAAGGCATTTTAATTATCAGTCTGCTTCCGTTCCCTTCACCAAGCTCAAGAAAACAAAAATGTCAAGTCAGTTTGTGATTTAAAGTTTCAATAGACTAAAGTGAGTTATTACAGTAGGATCATTTTTAAAATGGAGAACCTTGGATGACAATTAATCAATTTTAATCATTAAATAAAAGTTTATAATGTATAATTACAGGAAATAGACTTGGAGACAGATTGTACATGTACTTTTACCTGAATTTTGGCAACCATGGAGAAATCTATGCCTAGCTGTTCTAAGATGCAAAACTATTTAAAAGAACAATGCCCAAAATAAATTGTTCAATGTAGTAATAAATATATTCTATGGGTAATACATGTGAGGACATTGTTAGGCTATCTGAACTTTAACACTGAAAATATAGGTTAAAATGACATCTCTATGAATACACTCACAAATTTTTAATATTACAAGTAGACAGAGACAAGTATATATTTATATTGGGACAGTCTAAAGTTCAGAAAGGACTTAAGTACAATAGAACACCTTTTGCATATAAAAATATATTTTATCACCTTAAAGGGAAAATGTAATGCTAATTTTGAGTGCTTACATATAATTTAATGTGTGTATATTTTTTTCTTTTTAGACAATGATGTAATTTCAATGCCCCCATTTAACTTATAGTTAATCTTTAGATTGCATGTAAAGATTCTCATTTACCAGTATTATTACACTCATGTATCTGTGTCACCTTACACAATTACTTTAGGAAATATGATTTTGAGCCTGGTCAGAATTTGGGCATAGGCACAGTGGCCTCTCCTCTCAAGTAGCTTTATTCCATTAACAAATTAGGGCTAAATGATGCTTCCCAAGTGGAGCTAGTGATAAAGAACCTGCCTGACAATCCAAGAGATGCTTAAAAGATATGGGGTTCGATCCCTAGGTCAGGAAGATCCCCTAGAGAAGGGCATGGCAACCCACTCCAGTATTCTTGTCTGGGGAATCCTATGGACAAAGGTGCCTGGCAGCTTAAAATCCGTGAGGTCACAAAGAGTTGGACACAACTGAAGTGACTTAGCATACATATAAAGAAGGCTCAGAAGGCAGCATCCAATAAAAAGAAGAGCTACCCTGGTAGCTCAGCTGCTAAGGAATCTGGCTGCAAGGTAGGAGTCCTGAGTTCAACCCCTGGGTTGGGAAGATTCCCTGGAGAAGGGCATGGCAGCCCACTCCAGTATTCTTGCTTGGAGAAATCCCCATGGAGAGAGGAGCCTGCTGGGCTGGAGTCCACTGGGTTGCAATGAGTCCTAGATGACTGAGCGACTAAGCATAGCAATGAAAAGGAACGTGTTCGACAGAGAACTGAAGGACTGTTCTGCATTCTATTGTGTGGCAAATCTCTTCATTTCTCAGAACAGTCTGCTCAGTATGTGAAGATGTACACCTACACCTGCACTTTTAACTAGGATGCAATTATGGTAGGAAGTAGAGAAAGGGGATGAAGCTTGGATAGGAATTTTTTTTTTATAAAGTACTTTCCCATACCCCCACATATAAATCTAATGCACATTCCCTGACTATTAGACACTAGACAAGTGAGTCATAAGAGTTTTCCCATCCTTAAATTCTGTAGAACTAAATGGAAGATTAAGGTACCAAATAGAATTAATGTATTTGCCAAGGCTTATGATACTACTGGTAAATAATTTTATGCCCACATATTTTATATGTGAAGTCCATAAATTCATTTACATTCATAAATTTTAAAATTTTACTCAGAGCACCGGGTTAAAATCTAAGTAATATATATTTTGATTTTTTTCTTGACCTTAATGCACTAAATAGCTTTTTGTCTTATAGTGACATATTTAACTTGTGCATTGTTCCTTTGCTTCACTTACTGTTGTATATAAAACTGAAAAATAGCTTTCACAACTGTCTAACAGAATAATTAAGAGAGTAAAGTTAGGCAAATTAAGTAAAGATGTTGAAAATTATAAAACTGAGAAGTTGTGTTATTACTCTAACTATGAGATATACAATGTGATATATATATATATATATAAAACACATGAATATTAACATTAGCCTGTCTTTTAAGTTAAATTGTCAAGATTTTGTTTTTTCTCATAAAAATGAAGAGATTTAATTAGCAACTTGGTCATTTATAGTTTTATTGTTTAATGAGTCTATGAACTTATGAATCTATTATGATTTCAGATTTCATACAATCACTAGCTAAACAATGATTCTGGCAAGTCATTGCACCTTTCTGGCCCCAGGAAATGTGGATAATTTATAAATGGAGATAATAATCTATACATAGGAGATAACAGCTATCTCACAAGATGCTTGTTAGAATTCTAAGCAGGAAAAAGAGAGAGAACCACTCTTTGAGATGTAGGTAACACACTCTATTTAAAGGGTTTAGCACAGAGCTTCTTATGGCTCAAATTTTATACAGTATATGCACATGCCTCTTTTGGTACCATTTCCCCCGACATAATAACATCTTATATCCTCTCTATATATGAAGTATATTTCCTTGGTAGCTCAGTGGTAAAGAATCTGCTTGCCAACGCACAAGAGAAAAGAGATGTGGGTTCAATCTCTGGATTGGGAAGATCCCCTGGAGTTGGAAATGGCAACTCCCTCCAGTATTCTTGCTTGGAGAACTCTCTGGTGGGCTACAGTCCATGGGGTTGCAAAGAGTCAGACATGACTGAGCACATGTTCTTTCACATATGTGAAGCACCCCTGAGCATTCTGGAATCTTGTATAATCTGATGGACTTGTATAAATTAAGCATAGCTGTTGTTTATTCAGTTATGTAAAAGTTAACAAATTCACTTCTGAGAGTCTATTTCCATTTATAAATTTCCTTTCAAAATGGTATGCAACTGCATTTCTTAAACTGTCATAGTTAAAAAAAAATGCTTACCATTACTTTAAACTATGGAATAAAAAAAATTCTTTAAAATTTGCTAACATAGAGCAAAGGAAGTAAGAGAAACTTTATAATCTTGAACATTACAAACTCAGCTTTTCAGAGAATCACTCATTACTTTTTATGTAATTCAATCACTTTCTGAACTTGTAAGCACTTCAAATTTAGCAACATGCATTATTTTCAAAATTTTACTCCCATGAAGAGACCTTAGAGAAATATCACATATCACTAAAATTGAAGATAGCCCTTCAGATTATTGATTGTTTTTACAGTTTTAATTTATAAAATATGCTATTTATAGTATACTTATATGCTATAAACTTATAAAATATTCTATCTATATATTGTAAAATATACTATTACTTCTGTAGTAGAGTTTTACATGATGCTATCATCCTATTTAGATCATGTGAGAGAAATGTGCAAATGTAAATGCAGATGAGAGAGAATGCATACATCTTATGTTAATATGATGTAAATATATTAAAACATGAATAAAATAAACTAGGAACAGATTTTCTAGGTTTAAAAACCTTTAAATAAGAAATTTTGTCTAGACTATGGGAAGAAGTAAATAAGGATTTGATTTTTAAGTACTATCCCTCTAAGTTCTTTGAAAAAGTGAAAGTGTTAGTCACTCAGTCGTGTCTGACACTTTGAGATCCCACGGACTGTAGGTTCCTCTGTTCACGGAATTTTCTAGGCAAGAGTAATGGAGTGGGTTGCCATTCCCTTCTTCAGGGGATCTTTCTGACCCAGGAATCTAAGATCTTTGTGAGACTAAAAGTGAGTCCTCTGATTTTGTTTTTACAACCATATAATGTCAAAAATAGACTTGAATATATGATGATATTTGGTGTACATAATAGTTTTAGAAACTATTTTCATACCAAAACTGTTTATTTTTGCCTTTTACAAAATGAGTAGTTAGCATTTAAAAAAATACCATAAAGACATATAGTCATTAATATTCTTATATGGTACTAATTGGCATATGGTTCTCAAATGTTAGATTTGTGGTTGTCTTCGTTGGTACTGTCTGAGAAAACTCTGTAGTAAAATTGATAAGGTACAGTAGAAATAGAGTTGAACATGAACTTGAAAGCCCAATGATCTAGTCTCAATTCTGGAGATAGTTATATTTTTAACCTAGTGAAAAAAGCACTTATCCTTTCTAGACATGTGCATTTATTGTATAAAATATAAGCAGTGAACTAACTGGTATGTAAGAACTCTTCCAGCCCTGTAAGTACCGTGGATTTGTAACAAGATGAATTAACAAATTTATGTAAGTACATTAGTCAATCAATATTAAAATAAATCAGTATTGGAATGCAACAAATGAAATTAGCCTAGGAGTAGGAGTAGGAGTAACATATTTAAGCTATGATTCTGCCCCTGATTCATAGAGCCAGCACCTGGAGTAACTGTGTAAAGGTGATAAGCAGAAATTTCAGAGTGTTTTTCCAATGTATAATAGCCTGGGAACTTAGCCAAAGTGAAATAATAGCTAGGGAGAAGATGCTCTATTTTTTATTTACTGTGGTGGACAAGTTAGGGCTGGTAATGTTAGAGATGAAGTGTGTGAGATTCACTGGCTTTGTGCATGGAAGTGTATTTTAATAACAGTGATGATAGCTACTAGTGTCCAGCACTATATATGTTGCATGCATAATCTTTCTACTGAAATTCTAATTTCCTTTTTAATAATGAAAATGAAGTTTAGGAAAACTGAGTTGCTAGTACAAAGATAATTGCTTGCAGATTTTTTTTTTTTCCCCTGCTTCAGGTCTTGGTGGCTCCAGAATACTTGATTTAGTGTTTCTCAAACTTTAGAGCACATCAGGATTACCTGGATGACTTGTTATAAACACCTATGTGGGTGCCCGACTACTAGGGCATCTGTTTCAATAGGCCTGAAGTGGGAATCTGGGAATTCATATTTCTAACAAGTTTCCAAAGGATGCTACTTATTGAGGAACACTTTGAAATCACTGCTGTGCAATCTTTTTTGAGCAAATAGAAAATTTTGTCATATCTAATGACACATGACTATCATTGATATTCTTATTTTCCAGTTACAAGGTACATGATGCATATGATAATCTTATAAATTTTGACTTTTTAGAGGTTTCAAATTGGCTTTTGGGAGACAGATTGTGATTATATAAAAAGTATTAATCCTTAAGAATCTTTAGTTAGCACCAAGTGATAGCTTAGCAAAAGGTGTGATAGTATGAATGCATTTTATACCAGTAAGATAAGAGGCTTGAGAGAAAGAAAGATGATAACTAGCATTGAGACCATGAATACTGGAAGGTATTCAACAAATTGATTTTTCCCAGTGGCATTCCTGTAAAAGTTATATTCGTGATGAGAATAAGGGCCTTCCAAGGGGTCTAATTCCAAGAAAATCTTGTAGACTTGGAGATTGATCTCCCTGGAAAATACCATGAATCACCCCACCTGCTCACTTTGAAAGAGAAAAGATAAATGGGTAATGACTTTATCTGTTCTACTAGACCTTATCCAAAATTCAAATTAAAACTGCCACTGTATGTATAAACTACACACAACTTTGAATTATGAGTAAAGGCTATGGGAAAAAGAGACAGAAAAAGAAGCTATGTTTTAATGTATATATAGAGAAAATAAAATGACCTTATTGGCAGCTCAGGCATTTTTGCTAACCTTTTGGCTTGCAGTCATTTTGCTTCTGATCTCTCCAACACTGAAAATTGGAATTCAAAGTACAAGATGGCATATTTTCTCAAATAGTCATATTACCTGAAGTAACAGTTTCCTCACCAGACATGTTGCTTGTGGCTTCAAAGTTATTTTCCAAACTGGACAAAACATTGAGAGTATTTAATATCCTGAAGCCTTTTCTGGAGACTGTGATATTAAGTAGAAGAAAGTAAAACTTTCAAGACACCATGGAGAAGTATGTTTGGAGACGTAGGAAATAAAGTTTAGCTGTTTTCACTCTGTGTTTGAGACTAGACAGATTTTTAGCATTAGAGGTTGTTTCTATATGTGTGCAAGGGCATCATTAATTACTACCTTTCTTTTTGTTTTATCAGATGTCACTTATGCCAGAGCTTGCCACTTTTAAAATCCTATATAGGTGTCATTTGCTACTGCTTTATTTTAATATTTTACTGTTTCTGCAGACAGTAAATTGTGTGTTTAGGGAAAAGATGTGTACCCCAAATCTATTCAGCTATCCCATAAATAGTAACACTAATTAATATCATGAACAGTAATAACTACAGAAATGAAATCTATCTCCTGGAGTATATAATCTATTGAGTAAATTCTATCCCTTTTCTCCTTGAAGGATCTTAAAGGAGCTGCCATCAGGTTTTCCAAGTCTGAAACCTGCTCCTTAATCATTTCTGCTCACACACTCACTCCTACATGGGCTTAAAGCAGCCCCCACGTCCTCCCCAACACCCGCAATACCAAAAGATGCTGGAAATATGGGACTGCAAAAGGACAGTTTCGAAGGATTTCAACCGGTAACTGTCCAGGGAAAGTTCAGCTCAGAATTCTGGGAGCTACTGAAGCCTTTTGAGGGCGGTAAATTGGGTTGGCTTGGCAACTCGGTGATGCAAAGCCTCCCCAAAGGCTCCGTGTTCAAGGAGAAGGGAAGTCGCCTGGCTGCCTGAATTTATCTTTCTTTCTTTGGTTGTTCTGCTTCGTATTATTCTGCACTGCGCTGAAATCCCCGTTCCTGTCCAGCTTTCAGTCTTCAGCTGGCCTCTCCTGCGGGGCGGGGAGAGGACCCCAGGACAACCGGGATGACCCTGTGCTGTTTCATTTCTTCTGCGCTTTCCCCTAGGATCCAACAGAGCCCTGTGGAGTTCCAGTCCTGGGACTGCCCCCTGCTTGCTTCCCCCCTCCAGCGACAGAGCAGGGCAGGGGGTGAAGGGGATGGAAGAGGGGAATCAACCCCCATTACTCCTTCTCTGGTGAGTTTTTCGAACTCCCGAAGAGCCTGTTAGAGAAGTTGTTTTGGTGAGAGCAGCGCTGGGGTCAGTCTGGGAAAAGGGAGCCTTCTCTGTGCCTCCACCGGGACTCCTAACAGCAGTGGTCCCAGCACCACGGACCAGCTAGGGTCCGGGAACAGAACACACATTGTGTAACCCGCCACCCTGTCCGTCTGGGACACACACCCACACCCACCCTGGAGGCCTCCAGAAGGCTCCTCCGTCTTGATCCATGTGGACTCTCCCTCCCAGCAACACACACACACACACACACACACCCCCGTCACAATCGCCAAAGGCCAAGTCAGGCGTTAAGTTCAACCTCAGTGGTCTATGAATAGGGGAATCTGGTCTTCTAGAAGCAATGAAGTATTTCCAGAGGAAACAGTTGGAAGGGAGGGCTACCTGAACAGACTGAAGCAGGACAAGGACCCCGACCCAAACAAGAAGGTTGCCTCTCAGCAGCTGACTCGGTCTTGTTAAACTCAGGGGAAGGGTTTTGATGGTGGCAGTGGCAGTGTGTGGCTTTTTGTTGGGTGCAGTTATTGGTTTGTAAAGACATTAACCCAACAGAACCATCTTTGTAAAGCTCTCTCGAGACCCGAGACACGACAGAAATTTTTGTTAACGATACTGACAGGTCAGACTGTCGCCCTGAGGTCGGGAAAGTAAGAGTTATCAGGCCCGGAGCACAAGCCTGGGGCTGCCACCTCCGGCGCCGCCACCCTGGGGTGGGCACACGGTGCTACTGAACGCTGCTGGCAGCTCTCCTCCTGCGTGGACACGGCGACCCTTGCCAGCTCTAATTAACTGCGGGACAAGCTGTGAGCTCGGCTCTTCCCAAAAGCTCTGTGGCGGGAGTAATATCTCCTTGGAGTCCCAGAGCACGCAGAGAGGAGATCCTTCTGGAAGCCCGGGGGTCCAGCAAGGAGTCTTGAAAGCAGGCAATAGCACGGGGTGGGGGGTGTAGCACGCTAGCTCCCACCTGCTGTCCTCGGAGGTCAGTGATTTCTGTACCTTCCCCCTCACGATTTGTGTGTTCCCCCGGGATCTCCGGAGGAGTGTGGGGAAGCACCCCGCCAGTGTTTGTTTACGTGGGCGGGACGTTTAAGCACGACTTGAAGATTCACATATTCTTTCTGATTGAAACCTAAAACAGGCAGGCTGCAGCTGCAGGCTGCATTTCGGAAACCTCTGCTGCGTGTGTGTGCGCGTGTGTGTTTCAGCATGCATCAGCCTAAGCAGCCCCCACCCCGCCCCACCCCCCAATTTGGTGCCCTCCAGGGCGTTTTATTTCAGATGACAACAGTGGGGATAAAACGCCCGGAGAGGGTTGCCTCTCTTTCCAATACCACTGGAGCGATTCAGGCCTACCACGGAAGCCCACTTTGTCTTCTACTCTGAGGCGTTTTCTCCCACTGAGCCTCTTTGTCATTGCTGTTGCAAGCAGAGGTGAGATAGTAAAGGATGAAAAGTGTGGACAAAAGGTGGAATTCTCAAGGCCTGAGCTGTCCACCTGGGAGAGCACGCACCGCAGACTTCGGGAGCCCTAGCCCTAGATTAGAACCTGCAGAGCCCTTCGAAAGACTGCCCATTCCGAGCTTTCCCGTGGGCCTGGGAGACCGGAAGAAAAACACCGTGGAAGACAAAAGCGGTCGTAGACACTAAGGGGAAAGAACATTAAAGCTATTGCTACAATCTTGGTTTTAGGAAAAGCCTTGAGACGTAGGTGAAATTAACATAAAATAAGGAGAAGGGGAAGAAGAAGCAGTCGTAAAAATTGGCACCACTGGCAACTGATAGTAAATCTAAAGAATATATCCTCTGTAAGTTTGTGTCTCAGAATCTGAGGACGGCGTTCCAAGTTGTAAAATATAGGAAATGTCTTTCAAGTGGCAGATAAGTGACAATGAAGAACCTTATTACCATTAAAAAAAATTAATGGTCCCTTGAAAATTGATTTTGGACAAGATCAAAGCAGAGTGTGAAACACCCCTTCTTCCCGATGTCCCCGAAACTGGAATGTATTCAGTGGACCGATTATCTCAGTCCAAAGTACAGGAACTGTGAGTGGAGGAGAGGCGGGTGGGAGGGGGTACTCATTTCCAGTTCCATTTAAAGCAAACTGACGCGCCTTTCGTTTCTATCGGCGCGGCTTATCTGGGAAATATGGTAGGTCCGGACAGCCGGGCTGTAATCGCAGGCTGCTGGGCTCTGGGATTGTCAGCCTGGCGTGCTCCTCCAGCTTCGGAGACTCCCTCTCCCATCTGCCCCTTCAATGTGTTTTGACTCAACAGGTATCGCGTGAAAACTCGCACTTAACCCCCCGGTCATCTAGCAGGAGCCCCCTCAACATTTTTTCCTGCCAGGAGCTGTCGCCGGCTCCTCGCGCCCAACCCCAGGGCCATCCATTAACCGCCGACTCCCACTGGCAGGCGAGCTGAGCATAAATGCGAGGCTCCTCACACGTCGAGCCGGCGACGAGAACTCCTTGTAAGCAACCCAAGACGCGTTTTGTGCACTAGGTTGTGTAGCTGCGCCCGTAGAGAACAAGCGTTTTGGCTCAGAGCTGCGCTGAGGCTGGTGAGGGTCGGCGAAGGAGGGGTGTCAAGCTTTAAGAAGGATGTTGAGATTACAAGGCAGTTGCTGCCACAGAGACCTGGGACGACTTCTTGGCATTTAGGAATGTCAATTAAAATTCGAGACATGTCGCCCATCATTGGTCCCTAATAGAGGGAGAGGTAACCCTTCCAGCTCCCTCCACCCAAAACATGAATTATCATTTCCACTGAATGCAGATGGACTGCCTTCTGTGGGGGGACAGCCAGCTGCAAGCTGGACAATAAACTGTTTCATAGAGACGCGGCCCGATTGCGGTTCAGAGAGACACTCCTTTACAAAGGAAGAAGCGTCCAGTTTGTGTGGACAGAGGTGGCGAGCCCGGGCCAACAGCCCCCCACCCCCGGCACACAGACACCCTGGATTTGAAACTAGCTTCACTGAAAACGACATCCATCGCGTCTATGCAAGCTGCCATGAGTACGGGGAGGTGGTTGTTCAAAAATGATAGCATGAGTCATAAACACCGCCTGAGTATTTTTTTGCGGCAATTAATGGGCAGCAGGGCGCAGGAGAAGTTGTAGAACAGAGCTGGGAATCTATTTTCTCCCAGAGGACAGCTCTCCTTCCAATGATCCTGACTGTCCCTTGCCTTCCTGCTTAGGATTGAATTTTACATCCCACCCACCTCCTCCCCTTGTCTGTGCATGTGACACTCTACCTGTCTGAACGCCGAGACTTGCTGGGGATTTTCTTTTTGGTCGTCAGCTAATGACTTTCCTCCTACCTTCATTCATCCCCAAAGGTAGCTGGTTACACTTGCTGGTGTCTCAGACCGTTCAAAAGCCCCATTTAAAGCCAAACCTCTACCACAAGACCTAGGAAAGAGCCTCTATCATTTATCAATGCAAAAAAGCCCACGTAGAAATAATTCACATATGCATGCACACATTCCTGTTGGTTGGGGGTGGGGGGTGGGGGGGTGCTTGAAAGACCCCCATGCCCTAATGCATTTAAAAGCAGCACCTTCCTAACATGTCGGTAACTTTCCTACCTGAAAGGGTTAAAAAGCATTTCCAGGAGCGTCTTTAATATAAATATTCCAACCAAAGCATCAAACCCCACTGATTTGACTAGAAATCAAGGTAACCCTCATCACCAAGAAAAGTCTTGCAGAGGAATTCTGCCTGGTATCCACTAGTTAGAGGCTATACGAACCAACTCACGTATTCGTTTGAGCATACTGCAAGAATATTTATTGAGCACAAGCTCAATCACTGCATTGAACGCCAAATCTGGCAAGCAAAAGGCATTTCCTATCTGAGGGAGAAAAAGAGCTGTGAATCAACTCCTTCTTCAGTATTATCATGATTATTTTATCGGTGTAAATTGCAAAGTAAGCTACCCGTCTCTGGCGACAAGTCAGCTCACCTCCATCCAAAGCAGAGGGGACCCCCGAAAGCAAGCCTACCTTTCACACAAGACACCGTCAGTAAAAAGACGAGGTTCCAGAACGTAAATCCACTTTTAATCCCCATTTTTCTCATCAGGATGAAGTCTAGGCGGCCACATTTAGCGCATTTTCTCGTGCCAGGCTCCCGGGGTTTGGATTCCTTCGCTCGGCTTTCCCCTTTGCGGATCCCTTTCATATTATTCGCGAGCTCCTAATTCCTGCTCCTCAGCCCGGCGCAGTGGAGTTGTTGCTGTTGTTGGTGCGCGGTCACAGCTCGAAGTGAATGGTGTTTCTGGGATACCACAGCAACCTTGAAGAGGACTCAACCATCTCTCTCCAACGGGGGCACAAAGTCTCTGCTACTCTGGATTCTGCCTTTTCTTGTGCGTTTTTTTCCCCTGCACCAAAACCTACCTCAATTCTAGCTCGTTATAGCACCCACCAGAAACCACTAGTGAGCCTCTTAAAGCCCAGCTCCTCTGTTTGACAAACTCCCCACAATATTTGAAATTAAGAGGTTTGATTTTTTTTTCCCCCCCGAATAGATCAGTTCTGCTTCTAAAAGCAGCCCAAGAAATATTATGTTAGTGAGTTCTCCATTCCAGCCTGTGACTGTAGAAACGTGTTACAAGAATATTTTAATCGGGAAATCTGTATTGCTTTTAGGGAAACTGTGATGATAATGAACCGGGTTCCATCGATGGCCACGTCTTTATAATGGGACATGTGTTACTACTGTAGTTGCAGTATATTTCAGGCAGGCGTCTCACATTAATCATCCTGTGATTTAATTGAAAAAGGGAGATCACAGAGAATTTATTTGCACACAGGCATTTACATATTCAAGGGCTTAGATGTAAACCATAACCGGGTTTTTTTGATTCACGAGGTAAACGGATTTAATCCGTGACCAGGGCGGAGGTGAGGTGGGGAGGGAATCAGTTATCTCCCGAAAGAGTTCGCCTTTTTCTATTCCCTAAACGGTTTTTAGCTGTTGTGTGCTGCAGTTAAACTACTTTATTGTGGTAGTTACCTGGAACAGATACCCATTTGTCTTAATTCTGAATCGGTCCCACATATGTAAATAGGAAGGTTCTTTCAAAACGGAAAACGTATGTATCTATACGTTTCGACCTGGCAGCGCCAACTCACCACTCAAGGGTTAACATCATACAGGGGAAGAGTTCTTGCGCCATCTACTGGCTATTACTAAGCCTCCCGCGTGTCTTTCACATCTAAATGGTACCCTATTTCCCTCATCCGAAGGTGTAGGGGAGCTTCGCCGGAGACCAGCGTGTTTTGCTTTTGTATGTCAATTTTCTAATCTTTTTTGGTTGGTCCTGACCCAGATCTTATAACCCACAAGTTCCTTAGACTAGGCGCGTATTGGAAATCTGTCCTTTTCGGAAATCTGATACCATCTCGGGAGGGGGAGGGCTGCAGCACTGGTTCTGGAAGAGATAATTGCGAAGGCTTCTGTCTCCATTTGCATGCCAGAGGCTATCAGAGGAATTATATAGTATCTGTCTACAGGGCTTGGTGAAGAGGACCGCCCAGTGTGAGTTTGCAGCTCTCCCCATTGCCCACAAATGATGGCTCCCGTCCGGTGTACCACGCGAGGAGTACCCTGGCCAGCTTTTGTCCCTAGGCTCATATGGAGCTGCCCGCTGGAAGGAGCAAGACTATTGCATTTGGAGGGAGTTTTCCTCTGGGAAGTGGGCACACAGAGCGTCTATAGGCGTGCGTAGTGTGTGGGTTCAATCTGCAGGCATAGGAAGCATTCTGAACTCTCCGGGTACGTGGCATTTTGTATGGGTCTGTGATTCTCCCACGCAAAGTGTGTGCGTGTGTGTGTGTGTGTGTGTGTGTGTGTGTGTGTGTGTGTGTGTGTGTGTATGGGCGCTATAGTGAAGGGTAAGAGTGGGTGTTTTTGGAAATGATGGAGAGTATGATTTTCTATGTGTGGGTGTTTTCCCAAGTGTGTTTGTGCTGTATTTATGCGTGTGAGTGTATGTATGTTCTACAGAGAGAGAGAGAGGAGAGAGAGGGAAAAGAGAGAAGAGAAAAAAATTTCTCTTCTGTAGGAAGCATTAGCAAGAGGCAAAAGCCGTAAATGCAAAACTGACCTCATTAATGCGGAGAGGTACATTAAGGGCGGTGTGGCAGGATACTTTTCATTCCCACCACTGCTTTATTGTCCCTGTATGCAGATTCCAAGGGAGAGGGCAACAAGGTTGGGAACTAGCAGGAGACTGGGAGGATCAACACTGAAAACGTCATTAGTCTGCTCAGCCACCTCGGCGGCAGCTCTGGCAGTGATTTCAGTCAAGGTGTCAGGGTGTGTTGCTGCTGCTCTTGCTTTTTCTGGAAGGAACAAGGAGTTAGATGCAAACAGGTCCTTGGACTGAGGACACTCGACAAAATCCTCCTTATCAAGTGTGCAGAGGTTAGTCACCTCAACTCATTTCACTTTTTTTAAAAGAAAAAAAAATCTTGTCTGTCTGTAATCTATAAACACATGGGTATATATCTAGACAGGAGGACTTTACACACAAAAACTTTATTTCTCAAAAGTCAGGAATACTTTTAACAGTAATTATTGTGCAAAAATAAACTTTCACTATGGGACCATCGTGACTACGACTAAGCTACCAGTTTCTAATATCCATTGTCAAACATAATAATTTTATAATCCAATTATCTTTCCCTAAATGAATCCTGTCTGTCATTTCAATGTGAAGATGTTAAAAGATTTATCTGGTAATACATAATACATTAAACAACACTATAGTTTCTAGTTTTTACAGCTCATAATAAATCATAAGCTATTTTTAACCCCCATCTTCCAGTTCCTGAGACAGGATGGAAAATCATATTTTAGAGATGGAGAAAGTTAAGGCATGGGGAAATGATTTGCCCAAGGTCAACATCAGGAACTCTGATATTTAATCCAATACATTCAGTGCTGGATCATACTCTTGTCTTTCTAAACAGTCTCCTCTTCAAGAGAGCATTTCCAAAGGTATTCCAAAAACATAACATTATCAGCCAAAATCCTGGATGGGAAATTCCTCAATTTCTCCGGAAGGAAAAATACAGTGTCTAAATTTGGATGAAAGAAATCATCTATCTCAGCTGATCTGTAGGAACGCAGCAGTGTTGTACATAGGTTCATTTAAGACTATTAGAAAAAGAAGGTTAAAAAAATAGCTAACATAATAGCAAACATTAAATGCTTACTGTATGCCTGACATTGTTTTATATTTACTTGGCATATCATATTCAATTTCTGTACAAACTTGCTGAGACAAGTACTAGAATTATCCTCATTTTATAGGTGAAGAGATTGATACAAAGAAATTAACTGTCTTGCCTTGCCTGAGGTAATATATTTAAGAGACAACATGAATCTAGGGGGGCTTCCCAGGTAGCTCAGCTGGTAACAAATCCATCTACAACGTAGGAGACCCCAGTTCAATTCCTGGGTCAGGAGATTCCCCTGGAGAAGGGATTGGCTCCCCACTCCAGTATTCTTGGGCTTCCCGGGTGACTCAGACAGTGAAGAGTCTGCCTGCAATGCTGGAGACCTGTGTTTGATCCCTGCGTTGGGAGGATCCCCTGGAGGAGGGCGTGGCAACCCTTTCCAGTGTTCTTGCCTGGAGAATCCCCATGGACACAGGAGCCTGGCAGACTGCAGTCCATGGGGTCGCAAAGAGTCGGACAAGGCTGAGCAACTAAGCACATGAATCTGGGGTGTCCAGTGTTTGAGTCAATGTGCTTGCCCATTGCTCTTTCCTATGCTAGCTCCCAGAGATGCTTGTTCTAAAATAGGCTAATAACAAAACAAAAAGATGATTTTTATAGTAAAGGTGCCTGTATAAGTATAGAAAAGCAAATAGGGAGATTTAAAGTTAATCAAATTGTGTGTGTATATATATATATATATGTATATTATACACACCAGGCTTCCCACATGGCTCAGTGGTAAGGAATCCGCCTGCCAATGCAGGAGACAGGTTCAGTCCCTGGGTTGGGAAGATCTCCTGGAGTAGGAAATGGCAACCCACTCCAGTATTCTTGCCTGAAAAATTCCATGGACAGAAGAGCCTGGTGGCTACAGTCCATGGGTCTGCAAAGAAGAGGGCATAACTGAGAGGCTGAGCATGCCCGCGTGCACAGGTGTCTTACACACACAGACACAAAATGAAAAACACTTTTTTTTCTTTTCATACTTGTCAGTTACTAAAATCCCCCCTCTCCTTTTGGATCATCCAGCTGATCACAATGATGAAGTACCATAGAGAGTTCTTAAAAAGAGTTTAGGTCAGAAATGGACAGGTTCTTTAAACTGGAAGTACCAGATTTCCATTCCTTTTCAGTGCCCCTTCCCTAATACTTACGGAATACAATAAAATTTGATCTTAAAATGAGACTTAATTGGCACTTAAAAGGGAGAAAATAAGCACCTTTTCAAAAATTGCTCCATATTAAACCAAGTCCTCAATATAGATTTACTCTGTTTTAGCATCACAAGGATGATGTCACAGAAAAAATTATCAAAACAGAATAAATGCACCAAGAGAAAAACAACAGAAAGAATTGGGAAGAGGTTCCCTTTAATTTTGAAAATAATTGCATGTACTTTTGCTAGAGTAATGACCTTATAAGTGTTTTTGTTAATTCCTGTCACAGATATACAGATTTACACGAGGGTTGTTGTTCAAATGCAGTATTTATTTTGTTATAGAAATGTTCCTGCCTATTAGTGCTGTATGCCCACTGATTGTAGAGATACATTTTTTTAATTAAAAGGCTCAAATTCAAATCGATGGGTCTGTGGGGAAACAATAATTAGAATAAATTAAAGATGTTAATACTTTGCAAATAATGAAGCAGGAATTTTCCTGTTTGTTCACAGTTTTTATTTAGAATTTGTTGCCAGGAGAGTAGGAGAAAAAGAGGGACTCATTTTCTCAATTTTCTACTTCAGTGTCCATTCTTGAATCCATCCTATCTGACTTCTCCAACTCCTCGGAAATAAAACATTTGACTGCAAATGTTGAAGCTAGAATAATTCAGGAATTCTAATTCAAGTCTATACATTTTTGACTTGCAATAGCTTCTATTTGGTTGAGAAGAAGAGAAAGAGATCTAATATTCAGGATAAAGTAACTTTTCTTTAAGCAATCATACGTAAGAAGATAAATTATCAGCTGGATAAAAGTATCTGTCCAGCTGTTAATCAGGAAGCATTGTTGAGAGGTGAAGATGAACCTCTTGGAAGTGTTGCTAAGAGTGCTTCCTAGGCATTCATTCCTCTATGTCCTGACTACTCTTTCAGTTTCATTAATAGTGAGGCTTAACTGGCGTTTCAGTCTTTTCATGTTTTAACCACATTAAGAAAGTCAGAGACTGAAGTTTCTATGTCACACAAGGGTAATAATAATATGTTTTAAACAATGAGAGTAGAAATGCTCTAAAACCAAAAGCAGTTATCTATGGCTGTATCCAACAAACAAAACATACTTTGCCTCCAAAACAGCTTTTTTTTGATGTGAACCACATATATGTTTAGTACATTAACATCCAAAATTTAAGCTGATGCCTTCTTAAATGTAGACAATATAAGATATATAGATAGTCTAATATAAACTATATGAGCCCATTTCTTTCAAGAAAAAGAACCATGGTAAATAGTTGGAGGAACTTGTAGATAATGATCCTAAAAGAAAGATAGAAGAACGGAGAGAATCTTTAAAGACAGTTCTGTTTGTCTTGATAATTTCACTCTCTTGTTAACCTGGGCCTTATAGCAGTTAACTTGTCTCTGTGAAAAGTTATAGAAATAAAAAGTTAAGCAAAAGGTAGCTTTGCTGAACAATTAGGATAATCCAGGTCTCTTCTTTTCGTACATAATAAAGTTGTTTTGTTGACAAACTCTGAATAAATGTCAATTCCCAGTGTGGCAGATCTTTTTATCATCATTTCTTTAATATAGTTGTGTGATATTAGCCTCAAATGCACTTGAGAATACATAAATATTTAGAGAACATAAATCAAGTGGGTAGATTTCAAAAGATTCCAAATCTGTCAACATTACTATCAAAATGCAATGCATATTTGATTTCTTTCCCTGAAACTCTGTGCCCATAAACTCGTTACTGTTGCCTAGATAGTTTTTACTTTTCTTATCTACTTATTAACTGCTAATCTTCAAAACTGATTATAATTTCTTGAGATAAATGAATGTGTTCAAATAGTCAGTGTTCAATAAAATCACTACTACATTTTATTTTTCAGTTTGCTAGTCTATCATAGGTTGGGTAGCATATGCGAGACTTTTTTTATATTTTGTTACACTTATCTACTTAAACTTTACTGAGAAATCTCAATCCAGAAGTAAATAATTCTAAAACTGGAAGTTAATTCTGGAAAAGTGCAAGCTTTGAATTATTTTTGATCATAATCCTAAAAGCCTCAACCAAGCGAAACACAACCCAGAGGTAGAGAGCAAGTACATATCACTTGTGCTTGAAATTTTCTCTCACAAGATAGTGAAGTGGTTTTGCTGCTGGTAAAGAATTTATTAACCTTTGGTAAACATAATTATGATGTTATTTTTCCTAAATGTTTGTAAAATTAAATTAGATGAGGTATTAATAATAGAACTGTTGGAGGTTTCACAAATTTGAATTCCATAGTCCATACATGCGCTAGTGTCTGAACCATATCAAAAGTATGATATTCATCACTGCATAATTTGACCCAGTGTTTAAAATTCCCAAATGATCACCAACAGCTTTGTTATTTCATTGATTTTTCAAATTTATCTAAAATTAACAAACATTTCACAGAATAAGAGTAAAGGAGGGCAAACAATGTAAGCATTCTTTCTTCAGAGAAAGATAACTGTGACCTTGACTTAGAAGGATCATTTTGGCCACAGGAGGAAGGAAAATCAATGCAGCTGATTTTGGTTTGGCTACACATAATCCAATTTGGATTGTGAGTACAAAGAGCTGTCCCATCTGGACAGGGATCAATTTCATCTTTACTCTTTGTGTAGCAAGTATGATTTTCATCTGTGTTTTCATTCATTTATTTAAGAAATCATTTTGAGCTCCTACTGCAAGGGAACAAAAACAAGATTTACACATTATTCTCAAGGAGCTTACAATGTGATAGAAGGGATAGAATATCTTTGTTACTGCCTCAAGTAACAGTAGTGAATGTCAATAAAGTTTACCACTTTAAGAGAGACAACTATAAAACACCAAGATGTAGGAGATTATTTATAGCTGGGGGAAATAGAGAAAACTTCTAGGAAGATATATATGTTTGAGCCATTCTAGAACCATTTAGATATCTTTGGCAGAAAAATATCTTGGTGAAAAGTTTATTTTCTAGAAATATTGTAAGTAAAGGTAGAAACTCTATAAGTGTATATAAGATTTGGTCAATTTAGTTAAGTGATAAAGACATGGCAGATGAAGCCAGAAAGGTAAATAAGCCAGAGAGACATGGGAATTTGGAGAGAATAAGTGTCCTTGCAAATGTTTTCTACATTTTCTTTCTCTTTAGTAGACCATAATGTTTGGTCAGGTCAAGTAAACCTCCAGTGGCACATTTTAAAAACTCAATCAATGTATTGTTTCATTGAATAAGCAAATCAATTTGTTTTGGCATTTTGTATGTAGTAGTTTATAAAAAGAATCAGTTTAACCTTTCAAGTTGATTGACATCATCAGGCATTTATTAGAAACAGGCTAAATAAGATTAAATAATTATTGAATAATATAATTTAGTACTAATATAACATATAATAAATAAAATATGTAATATATAATGCTAATATTAATAAATAGATCATATAAATATGAAGATAGATCTGGAATATTTTTGGTGTCTGGTTAAGTACAGTAACACTAGGAACAAATACTGTATTTGCAAATGCATACAGAATTTATCACATCATCCAGTATATGAATACCAACTTGAATTTTAGGAGATTTCACATTTCAGAATAGGCAATAAATCTAGTGCATGACATAAGATTTCTATATAGATACACCACCAACAGCATTTCTTAGGAGGTTAAGCTATCCAACAATTACAATGTGGTTATCACTAAATTTGCCCATTTCAATTGCTTAGAGTGTGCTTACGCTGAGATGGGCTTTCCTTGTGATTCAGCTGGTAAAGAATCCACCTGCAATGCAGAGACCTGGGTTTGATCCCTGGGTTGGTAAGATCCTCTGAAGCAGGGAAAGGCTACCCACTCCAGTATTCTGGCCTGGAGAATTCCATGAACTGTATAGTCCATGTGGTCACAGAGTCAGACACGACTGAGCGACTTTCATTCATTGACCCCGGGATTAGGGGCTTCCCAGATGGCACAGTGGTAAAAGAATCCTCTTGTCAATGCAGGAGATGCAAGAGACATGGTTCAATCCTCAGGTCAAGAAGATCCCCTGAAGCAGAAAATGACAATCCACTCCCATATTCTTGCCTGGGAAAGCCCATGGACAGAGGATCCTGGCATTCTACAGTCCTTGGGGGGTCAAAGATTCAGACATGACTGAGCACGTGCATGTACACGCACACATATATACACACACACCCTGCAACAAATAGAATCTTATCCTTATTTTTCCTAATTAGCTTTGCTTTTTTCAAAATCAAGTTAAACAAACAAACAAAGCATAGTCAAAGCAAACAAATAAATGACTCTTCTTGGTTAGAAATCTTGTACATTCAGTGATCAGAAAACAGTAGGGAAAAAGAATATGGTGTGTCAACAAAAATTTTATTTTCAAAAGAAAAACAGTAAAACAAATGCTATTCTGAGTCTGGAGCTATTACAATAATGCCTTTTAGATTAAAAAATGGAAATTGAATATGCCTTTAGGATAAGAAAAGTATCACTTTGTGATAGGCACAATATGAGCCCTAATTTTTCTTGTGCAAAATGGGAATAACTTTGCTTCACAGAGTTTTAATTAACATTCTCAACAGGTGTGATGGTAGCAGAAGTTGCTGTATATCACTATCACTCCAAATCATTTCATAATACCTCTAATGGGTTAAATAGTGCACCCCCTCTGCCCCAGTGATATTTCCAAGACCTGATCCTCGGAACCTGTGAATGTAAATTTACTTTTTAAAAAGAGTCTTTGCAGTAGTAACCAAGT
The DNA here is from genome assembly GCF_963930625.1 of Muntiacus reevesi. NCBI lineage: Eukaryota > Metazoa > Chordata > Mammalia > Artiodactyla > Cervidae > Muntiacus > Muntiacus reevesi. The sequence goes on from NC_089260.1 coordinate 29,252,852, forward strand.
TAAAAATCTTGACATGAGATCATCCTGGAGTTAGGATGGATCTGAAATCCATGACAATCCAGTAATGGATCCTAAATCCAATTCTTAACAAAAAGAAGAGAGAGAAAGAAAGAGAGAGACTTGGGAAACAAAGACACAGAAGAGAAGTTGATGCAAAAATGAAGCTGAAATTGGAGCAATGAGTTTACAAGCCATGGAAGGCCAAAGAAGGCTGGCAGTTCCCAGGAGCTAGAAGAGGGGCATGAAATGGATTCTCCTCCAGAACCTCCAGACGGAGTCTATCGTGATGGCATCCTGATTTCAAACTATAAATGTTGTTTTCAGAAAATAAGTGTCTAATAATTTGTTATCCAACCCTAGGAAATTGATACAATACCCAAGATAGCAATGATATAGGCTTTAAGAACATGGTTAGTGGAATTCAGTTTGATCTCTGTCTGATATCAATCACCACCACCACCCTGCCAAGTGCTCTTCGTCCTGTCCCTACCCTAAGCAGGGGCATTCTTTACAGAAACATTTTGAGACCTCAATAAGTTTTCATTACTATTCCTTTATTTTAAACACTGATGTATTCTTATGACTATCCCCTCTTTTAGAATGAGTTTTACATAAATATTTGTGTGTGATCTAGAACTCTCAAACCCCAGCTTGAGCCCACGTCATTACACTTCATTCTCTCGCTAACAACTCAGGAACAACATAATTAACATTGCTCTTGTCCTCTTCAGTATACTTCTCCTTTCCTGAATTTGCTTCTTCTGATTGAACTTCTCTGAAACCACTGCTGTTTTCATCCAAAATACTCAGAGTCAAAGCCTCATTTTACACTTCTCTCTTCCTTATGCTTCTGGTAGAGTCAAACACTAATATCTGAAAATACCCCTTTTATATTGTTCTGTACTATGTTCCTTTTCATTTTACTGCAGTCATGCAAGTTCACATGCTAATTATCTCATGCATATGCTATTGCAAGGACCTACTAGTTACTCACATTGGCTTGTAGCTTCTGCTTCGTTCTGTCATGCACAGACTATGATCATTTTATCATGGCTCTTACCTTTTCAAACAGCATTCATGGGTATTATCATTATCATCAGGATAAACTGATGGTCTTAAATCTCATGGTCTAGCCTATTCATGAAAGTTTCCTCCTTCTAGTGAGTCAGTTCTAATCAATGTATACTTCGAATGTATTTGCATTCTGCACATGAGTTTTAGCTGATATTGCCCTCTTGAATTTTAACACATTTTTTATTTGCTTGTCCAAATTCAATGCTGAATTCAGGTCTTAGTTTCTCCAAGTATGTTACATTTGCCCAATGGCTCTAAATATATATGTATTGTCTATATAGATTAGACTTTGACATATATACTACTTTATTTTTGCATTGATGTTTACTGTTTATGTCTTTATAAATGTATTGAGACATGTTACGATTTGTTTCAAATGTAACTTTAAAATATCCAAAACAGAAGATGGCAGAGGAATAGGATGGGGAGACCATTTTCTCCCCTACGAACTCATCAAAAGAACATTTGAACGCTGAGCAAACTGCACAAAACAACTTCTGATAGCTAGCAGAGAATATCAGGCACCCAGAAAAGCAGCCCATTGTCTTCAAAAGGAGGAAGGACAAAATATATATAAAAAATATCCAAAACAAACAGTTATACTATACATTTTAATACATGTTTGATGAATGTCTAGGTTACAACACTTCAACTGCATAAATCTGAGGTTATGTTTTATTTAATTGATGGAAAATATGTGTGAATATGTATGTGTGTGTAGGTGTATATGTGTTCTGAGAGAAAGAAGGGGAGAGAGGGAAGAAGAAATGCACAGAGTCCACAGAAAGCAGGAAAAGGAAAGAAGGTTTGTGTCCACCAACATTAATTATAATAAAAGGTTTGATAACTAATGCCAGAAATACTGCTCTCTGATTTCCTCCTTGGCTCTGAGACACTCCAATTTCCCATGCAAAAGCAGTTCTGTCTAACTATTTGGCAGATTGTTTGAGCTGGAATTAAATGTGCACAGCTGGTACCATCTGCTGCAAATTCTTTAATTCTTGTTATCTCTTAAACAGCTTTTGGTTTTGTTTTATTCATAATTCATCTATGGAGGATGAGGGAGACCTGTGGGGTCTTAATATCACTTAATGGATGTATTGCTGATTTTCAGATTAGTAAACCATAGTAGACTCTGGTTGACCAATATCAATAAGTATCTACCGAACTTTACTGATGCCTAAGACTTTAAGTGATTTAAAACCAAAGTCAATTTTAGATAATCAAATACGTCAGTTTATTAAGGTTATGTATGGTGGTGATAGTGATATTTAAAATATTCTTATTTTGTACCATGTTTCTTTCTTTCCTTATTTTGCAATTGAACTCTAGTACTTTTGAATCATAACTTCTTAGCCACTAGACAAAATCAGAAACCTAGAAGTTGTGCCTATTTCCTTTCTTTCTCCCCGTTCTTTCTTATGCTGTATTCTTAATATCTCTAAAATCCATGTTTTCCTATGAATTTCATTATCACTGACTTTGTGCAGGCCCTCAACACTTCACATTCCAGTCCATTCAATATATTCACTACTGAGGACTTAAATTGATCTTTCTGACACATAATTCAGTTTATTATACTGTCTTACTTAAAATTCCTCACTGTCTATGTATCAATATGTCCTTCAAATCACTTGAACAATGTATGGATTTCTACCATATTTAAGTGCATGCTACTTCCTTTTCCTGATATTTGCTCCCCTAATTCTGTTCCGAGTCTACATGGAAAACTCCAGAATAGGCTTCAAACTAAAATCAGGTGATTATTTTTTTTCCTTTTTGCAGAATAAATTTATTATTCCCCTTGTTTTGAGCAAAATGACCTTTTATGTTCTGGTAGGAACATAAAGGAAATCCTGCTGGAACATTTATCATAATATATAGTCATTGCAAGGAGAAATATCACTAACTTCAGATATGCAGGTGACACCACTCTAATGGCAGAAGGTGAAGAAGAACTAAACAGCCTCTTGATGAAGGTGAAAGAGGAGAGTGAAAAAGCTGGCTTAAAACTCAACATTCAAAAAAAGAAGATCATGACATCCAGTCCCATCATTTCATGTCAATAGATGGGGGAAAAGTGGAAACAGTGAGAGACTTTATCTTCTTGGGCTCCAGAATCAATGCGATGGTGACCGCAGCCATGACATTAAAAGACGCTTGCTCCTTGGAAGAAAAGCTATGACCAACCTAGACAGCATATTAAAAGGCAGAAACAGCACTTTGCTGATAAAGATCTGTATAGTTAAAATGATGGTTTTTCCAATAGTCCTGTATGGATGTGAGACTTGGACCATAAAGAAGGCTGACTGCTGTAGAACTGACGCTTTTGAACTGTGGTGCTGAAGAAGACTCTTGAGAGTCCCTTGGACTGCAAGGAGATCGAACCAGTCAATCCTAAAGGAAATCAACCCTGAATAGTCATTGGAAGGACTGATGCTGAAGCTGAAGGTGAGAAAGTTTTATCTGGTAATATAAACATTAACACATATTAAAAATACCTTTGTTCTCATTTTGTTTTGAGATTATTCTCATTTGACCCTCTGTGGTTAAATGTTTTTAGTATCTGTAAATAAGGGAAATAAGCGTGGCCACTGGCAGCCACTTGGGCTGCTTGGGTCTAAATTTAGTTTAGTATTGACAACTTTCTTGCTGATTGGTTCTTTTTGCTTGCTACTCTGTACAGAGGCAAGAAATGGACTTTTCTTTTAGTCTGACATTTGTCTAATCTGGTGTGGGTAAGACATATTATGCTCAGGGCATCCTACTCAAATGCAGAAGAAAAAAAAATAGGAAGGCTTGAGCAGGGCACTCAATTGTATGTGTGTCTATTCTAAATATTTAAGAAGAGAGAACATGTAAGGGAAAAATATGCAGGAAAATACAGCAAGTTTTCTGGTAATGTAGAATTCATGTTGAAAACCTTCCTACTATTTACGGCTTTTTGAGATGCTTGCTGCTCATTCTGCAAAATGCTAAAGAAAGATGTTATGACAGTATCACTGTTTCCTGGCAGATTATGATTTTGTGTTAGTCAAATTCTGATAATGTTGAATGGTTTTCTCTCTGAAAGTAATGATTGCATTTTTCTTTGCCACAAACGGGTGAATTTTTAAGATTTTAGTGTTCATTAAAATGACCTGACATCCTACTGAATCTAAATAGATGGAGCAGGCCCCTGCATTTTTAATGTTATATATATATATATATATGTATATATATATATATAGCACAGGTTAAAAGAGGACACTGAATTTCACATGGATCAATTTTCCCAAGAAAGAGAATAGGCACACCACTTAGGTCTAGCCAAGCAAGGTTTTGGGTGCTTTGGGCTATTTAGTGAAAGGAAAAACTGCTGAAATATATTAAACACAAGAAAAATATGCCTACTATTGCAACTAATTTGTGTCATTTATATAAAAGCTAATTTTCAAAACAAATTATAAAATTGTATCCTTGACATGATGTCATAATATCTGGAAATCATACTAATCAGCTAACACACAGAGAGACCCTGGGAGAGATGAGTCAAGAAGGGGCAGGGGAAAAGAGCATACTAATAACTTATTGATGAATAAGTTAAGCTTTCGCTCAAATAAACAGTTTTGCATCAATTATTTGGCGATATTTATATAACCTGTGTGTAGAAGAATCCTGAAACTGACAGTCTTCACATACATAGCAAAGATGAATATTCAATATACCTATAATGTTTATTCCATTTTTCCTTAGCAAAGCAAGCCAATTTTTACTTCAGGAGGAGTTGCAATCAAAACCTGTGGTTATTTACATCATTTGGAAATATCTCAATGTATCCATTTATTAGAAAATGAATGAATATAGAATACTAGAGGCACACTGACTTCTAAACATTGAATTTAAATATTGTGTAGTTGCATAGCTCTATCAATTTCTAGTATTCTATAGATCATGTAGGCAATTTTGACATGACTTTTCAATTATATGGTACATATCAAATCAATAACATAAGTACTTTTTTCAGGTATTCATATCTCTGGGATAAACTCCTTTTGAATCAAGAAATCTTCCAATTATCTAAGAATACTATTATTTGTGTATTGTTGAGACTAATTATTTTGAATAGAAACTGCTCCAAAACTGCACATATTTCCTATATTTAAAAAATTGTTTTGATGACTTAAATAGGAGGTGTTAACATCAAATTTTTCTTTTCCTATTATATTAAGTTTCAGGTAGGTGTAACATCCATTTCTGTATGGTGGAAGCTAGATCTCTGTCGGATCTAACTCTTATGCTTTGGTTGACAAGAAGATTGAATTAAAATCGCATCTCAGCTCTCATAACAGTTCAGGGCCTTCTGACTTGCTTATCTTTCACTCTCATTTTGTCCCTGGTTCTGATATAGTGTTATTGGACATTATTCAGAAATCCCTCTGCCCTGGACTGCATATTACTCCTGTCCAACCAGCATGCACTTGATAGCTTTTGAGAGACTTAATATTTTCAAATTTTGTTTGTTTTCACTTCTGTGTTTCTGTTTGTATTTGTACTACATAATCTTAACTTTTTTTTCTTCTGGTTCTCACACTTTGATTTCCTTTCCGGTTGTTACATTGCTGTCCTTGTCTTCAGTCTTTACAGAGCTGTCTGTCAAGGTTTCTGAAGATTCCTAGCCATATATGGGCACACAACCTAGCTTTTGTCATTGTAATTTCAGATCCTTTGAATCTTTAACAGTGTCCCAAAGACTGGAAAATTATTTGAACTGATTTAGCATAGTTGTGTTGTTGAAAGAGGGTGTTTGCTATGACTGATGTGTTCTCTTGACAAAACTCCATTAACCTTTGTCCTGCTTCATTACATACTCCAAGGCCAAATTTGCCAGTTACTCCAGGTGTTTCTTGTCTTTCTATTTTTGCATTCCAGTCCCCTATAATGAAAAGGACATCTTTTTGGGGTGTTAGCTCTAAAAGGTCTTGTAGGTCTTCATAGCACTGTTCAGCTTCTTCCGCATTACTGGTCGGGGCATAGACTTGGATTACCGTGATATTAAATGGTTTGCCTTGGAAACAAACAGAGATCGATCTGTTGTTTTTGAGATTGCATCCAAGTACTGCATTTCGGACTCTTGTTGACTGTGATATCTACTCCATTTCTTCTAAGGGATTCTGGTCCACAGTAGTAGATATAATGATCATCTGAGTTAAAATCACCCATTCCATTCCTTTTAGTTCACTGATTCCTGGAATGTCGATGTTCACTCCTGCCATCTCACGTTTGACCACTTCCAATTTGCCTTGATTCATGGACCTAACATTCCAGGTTCATATGCAATATTGCTCTTTACAGCGTTGGACCTTGCTTCCAACACCAGTCACATCCACGACTGGGTGTTGTTTTTGCTTTGGCTCTGTCTCTTCATTCTTTCTGGAGTTATTTCTCCACCTATCTCCAGGAGCATATTGGGCAACTACTGATGGAGAATTCATCTTTCAGTTTCCTATCTTTTTGCCTTTTCATACTCTTCATGGGGTTCTCAACGCAAGAATACTGAAGTGGTTTGCCATTCTTTTCTCCAGCAGGCATTTTTTTGTCAGAACTCTCCACCATGACCCATCCATCTTGGGTGGCCCTACGTGGCATGGTTCATAATTTCATTGAGTTAGACAAGGTCAACTTATTGGAAAGACTTTTGAGAGTCCCTTGGACTACAAGGAGATCTAACCAGTCCATCCTAAAGGAGATCAGTCCTGAGAGTTCATTGGAAGGACTGATGTTAAAGCTGAATCTCCAATACTTTGGCCACTTGATGCAAAGAGCTGACTCATCTGAAAAGACCTTGATGCTGGGAAAGTTTGAAGGCAGGAGGAGAAGGGGATGACAGAGGATGAGATGGTTGCATGGCATCACTGACTCAATAGACATGAGCTTGGGTAAACTCCGGGAGTTGGTGATGGACAGGGAACCTTGTGTGCTGTGGCCCATGGGGTTGCAAAGAGTCAGACATGACTGAGCGACTGAACTGAACTGAACTGAAGCATAGTTGTGAAAACAAAATACTGCTCTAGATTACTTCCTACTACATGGAATTTCCAATTTCTCTGGTTTCTCACTTCTCTACGTTTATTTTTTCATCTTTTTCAATTTTGTGACTGACTCCAAGATCTCAAGATCTCAATAATGAATTCTCACTTTGCCTCTGCTGGCCAGAATTAATTTTTATTCTTTAGCCCCACAAATAGTAACAGTCTCACAATGCTTACCTGGTTAAGATAGAAAGAAATTGTCAAATGTTCAAATTCTCTGTTTGAGGTTGGTTCAGACTCTTTTCCCTTGCATTAAAACCCTTCCTTAATTTAGGTATTCCCCAGAGATTTTGACTATATGAAGGGAAAACAAAAACAAAAACAAACTGCCTCAATGAAGCAGTTTTCCTTTTTCTATAGGTGTGTAGTATTTTCCTCAATATCATCTCCATTATTCAATAACAGTCTTCTAGTCACTGGTTGAGCAACTTCACTTTCACTTTTCACTTTCATGCACTGGAGAAGGAAATGGCAACCCACTCCAGTGTTCTTGCCTGGAGAATCCCAGGGGCGGGAGCCTGGTGGGCTACCGTCTAGGGGTCGCACAGAGTTGGACACGACTGACATGACTTAGCAGCAGCAGCAGTCACTGGTTATTACCAGAACATGCTCCCACTAAGACAACACACAGTTTCTGCTTCTGCCACGAAAAAAGTCGCCCTGCAGCTCCTAATCCCAGGAAATTTTACCCACTAGATCTGGCGATGAGGGAGGCACCCAGGTGGTCTGAGAGCGTGGTGGCCTGAACGCCTGAAGATGTGAACGGGGAGATTCCTTCCGTTCTGACTCTACAAACCTCACCCCCTGATCATCACTACTTCTCACCCCTCTGGCTGGACAATTCTGCTCTTCTTCCTTTCTTTAGAATTCTCTGTGCGCACTGAAATACACACACACTCGATATCATGTGTAAAATAGATAACTAACAGGAAGCTGCTCTATAACACAGGGAGCCCAGCCTGGTGCTCTGTGAGGAATGGGAGGGGTGGAATGAAGAGGGGAGGCTCAAGAGGGAGGGGATATATATATGTGATTCATTCACATTGAGGTACAGCAGAAACCATCACAACACTGTAAAGCAGCTATCCTCCAATTAAAAGAAAACTCAGAAAATAGTAATTTCTTGTAAGGTTCATAATTTTTTTTGGAATGAAATGATAATGAGTACACATATACACTTGTATTTTTATGAATGCATGCTCAGTCATGTCCGATTCTTTGCGACCCTATGACTGTAGCTTGACAGGCTCCTCTGTCCATGGGATTCTCAAGGCAAGAATATTGGCGTCAGTTGCCATTCCGCCCTCTGGGGGATCTTCCTGACTCAGGGATCAAACTCGTGTCTCCTGCATCTCCTGCATTTCAGGTGGATTCTTTACCCGCTGAGCCCCCTGGGAAGTCCCATGCATTTGTATGAGTATAGTTATATTAAAGAATACAAATTGACTTGCTAGTTGGGGTCATTTATATGATTTTTATCATCTTTATAACTGACACTTTTTTGGCAGATGGTCATGTCTCATTTCTGTCTCTTTAAACTCTCTGTTTGCAGATCTATCTTTGGCAATCCCCTACCTTCTTTTTCGTTTACTTTATTATGTAGGAGCTTGGAAACCACACAACTAAATTCTGTAATATTATTTCAATATAATAAGAAATAAGGTCCCAGAGAGAAAATGAGATCCACTACTGTGAATAGTGTGTGAGTTTCAATGTGTGTAATTTGTAATATTATTTCATTACTCAGACTTCTTTTAGGCTCGCTTGCTGACTCCTATGTCTGTGTTCTCTTTTAATGGACCAAATTTCAGAATGGTAGGTTAATTTACTACATTACACTTGTTATTTATACCAGATCTGTGAGGTATTCAAGATGGATATTCTCTTCAGGGAGTATGAATTGCTTGTGGACAGTCACAAAATAAATTCAACAGGCAACTAAAATAAATGAAATTGTTGCCCTGGTCAGATCCTTTCTCTTCACGGTGTCTGTGAGGTTTACTGTTCAGGTTTGCACCTGCACCTTTCTTGAGAGGATTGTCCTTGGGCATCTTTGCAATAAAGTGCCTTCTCCTGGAGGTGCCTTATTGAAGATGCTTTCCTGATAAGGAGGAATAAAATTTCCAGACCCTTTGTCTCAGAATAGACAAGCTGTAATTTGTATGGCCATCGATAAGTGTCCACGAGGTATCGGTTCCAGGACTCCTCAGCAGACAGCAGATTCTGCTCAACTACCTGTCGTGCAGTTAGCTCTCTATATTCACAAGGTCAAGTTTTATGGTGATTGGTTGAATTCATGAATGGTGTAAATGTGGATGCAGAGGGCCAACTGTACTTTATATTCCAGTTTTTCTCAAGGGATTAAGTGGGTTTGAACCATCACCTAAAGTCACACCTTTCTTAGCTTCTTTTCTCTGCTCCTTGTATCATGCTGATCCATATTGGAGCTGGTGGCAAAAGGAAAAATGTGCACCCATATGTATACTTACCAAAATAGTCTCCCATATTTCAAACCAAGTGGAATTAGTTACTACAAGTTTTTCTTTTTTTTTTCAGTGGGTTTTGTCATACATTGATATGAATCAGCCATAGAGTTACACGTATTCCCCATCCCGGTCCCCCATCCCACCTCCCTCTCCACCCGATTCCTCTGGGTCTTCCCAGCCCACCAGGCCCGAGCACTTGACTCATGCATCCCACCTGGGCTGGTGATTAATCTCAAAAATATACAAGCAACTCCTGAAGCTCAATTCCAGAAAAATAAATGACCCAATCAAAAAATGGGCCAAAGAACTAAACAGACATTTCTCCAAAGAAGACATACAGATGGCTAACAAACACATGAAAAGATGCTCAACATCACTCATTATCAGAGAAATGCAAATCAAAACCACAACGAGGTACCATTACACGCCAGTCAGGATGGCTGCTATCCAAAAGTCTACAAGCAATAAATGCTGGAGAGGGTGTGGAGAAAAGGGAACCCTCTTACACTGTTGGTGGGAATGCAAACTAGTACAGCCACTATGGAAAACGGTGTGGAGATTTCTTAAAAAACTGGAAATAGAACTACAAGTTTTATGATTTAAAAATGATATTATAAAGTCCTGTGTTGTTCAATCTCTGCATGCTATTGTCACAAACTTACTTGGCAGGAGAGCTGGGACCATGGGGCTCATTGAAAATGTCCCTTGCTGTTGTGTCAGTAGCTGAAGTTTATAAAGCAAGTAGAGAGCAGCTCAGTAGTGTGCCTTTGTTTAAAAAATGGACATATTTTTCATCATGCATTTTTTGTATTAATTTTGATTTATATATAATATTGCATGATTTTAAAAGAAATTTTATTGGAGTATAGTTGATTTACAACGCAGTGTTAGTTTTAGGTGTACAGCAAAGTGAACCAGTTATATATACAGTATACTATATCCACTTTTTTTTTTTTAAGATTCTTTTCCCAAATAGAGCATTACAGAATATTGAGTGGAGTTCCCTGTGCTATACAGTAACTTCTAATTAGTTATCTATTTTATACATTGTTGTTGTTTAGTTGCTAAGTCATTTTTGACTCTTTGGGACCCCATGGACTGCAGCAGGCCAGGTTTCCCTGTCCTTCACCATCTCCCAGAATTGGCTCAAATTCACGTCCATTGAGTTGGTGATGTCATCCAACCATCTCATCCTCTTTCACTCCCTTCTCCTCCTGCCCTCAATCTTTCCCAGCATCAGGATCTTTTCCAGTGCATTGGCACTTTGCATCAGGCTTCCAAAGTATTGGAGCTTCAGCTTCAGCATCAGTCCTTTAAATGAATATTCAAGGTTGATTTCCTTTAGGATTTGTTTACTCTCCTTGCAGTCCAAGGGACTCCTGGACTCCAGCACCACAGTTCAAAAGCATCAATTCTTTGGCTCTCAGGCTTCTTTATGGTCCAACTCTTACATCTGTACATGACTACTGGAAAAACCATAGCTTTGACTATACAGATCTTTGTTGGCAAAGTGATGTCTGTCTCTGCTTTTGAATACTCTCTAGTAGTGGTGTGTATATGTCAAATATCATAAGACAGTTTTCTCCCTCTGTCTGACTTACTTCACTCAACATGACAGTCTCCAGGTCCATCCTTGTTGCCCGCTTACACTTTGTCCCTGAGTGCAGTGCCTCACTTGCCTCACCCTAAACAGACCTTGCTTTCCTGTCCTGCTTTTCCACTTCCTTTTCTGGTTTCCAGTAGGAACACTCCCATTATAAATCATTTGGTTCCTAAATCCATGTTCTTTGTTAATGGCCATTTTAGGATATAGAGACAAACGCTTGCCTCAGAGTCTGTCCTGGGAGAACCTGATCCAAAAGAGTAAATAACCCACAACTTGGATTAAATCACATTTTGAACTTTTAGCCAGTATTTTTTCAAAGACACTGGAATTTGCTTTGTTAAATAATACATCTTCTGCTGTTTAACTTTGCCTTAAGTGCATACATCTGGTTATGTCTTACAAGAGATAAGTTAATCTTTTTATAAAATTTACACTAACTGCATTTGCTTTACAAAGAACTCAGTACTTACATTTTTGTCCTCATAACACCATTAGTAGTTGAATTCATGAGTGTTTTATGTATTGTTTCTATTTCTAGATCAGTCATCTCACTATAAATAAACATATGCCCTTCTATAATCCTAACCACATTAGGCAGTATTAGAAACAAACAAAAAAAAGCAAACATTTGCTGTTAGCTAAATTATGATACTTTATTTCAATGTATGTACTTTATTATGATACTTTATTTTCAAACAAACATACATTGAAAAGACAAATTAATTTATACTAACTAGATGAAAATGAGACCCACCATACCAAATCAAGAGATAGTGTAGTTTAGATTTTGTGGCACTAAATAAGAACAAACAAAAATGCTACTTCTGGAAGAAATTGAGGTACTTTTTAAGAACAATGTCTATTCATTTAATGAGTTTAACAGAATAAAGTAAAACATGTGTAAGGCACTTTAATTTTATGATCATTTGACAGTAATCAATGTAAGTTAATTTTAAATATTTTGTGTGGATGAAATACCAGATTAAGTTTTACATTTTATACTCAAAAGCCTAGGTGAGCTTTCCATAACATTCACAGTTGCACAAAGGGGAAGGTTACAGTTTTCAGGTATCCAAAGGAAGCCAAAGGACACAATTTGCAAAGTGCAGGGTGCCTCACCGGGCCCACCAGGGGGAGTTTCAGTATTTGAATGTGGTGCCAGGGGGCCTGCCACATGCAGAACCACACCATCGTGAGAAAATGTTTTTGGAAACTGAATACTCTCAGGCTTGATCTCTTATTTTTTTAATACTATTAACTAAGATTTTCAGTAATTTTTTACCCTTGGAAACTTAGCTTACCGACTCTCAAGTTAGTTCAGTTGTCTGTTATTTGTTAATCTGATACTGAACTTCTACTGATGAATAGAGCTATTTATTTATTCACTTAATAAAGATTTATTGCATGACTTCTCTGTGTTGGACACTGCACTATTACCTTAAAGACTAACAAATATACAAAGTTGGGCAAAATCTTTGCCTTCAGAGATTTTATAATTCTGTGGCATATAAACAAAATGAAACAAAATCCAGATAATTACAAGAGAGCATTATCATAACCAGGATACAAGACTGTAGGGTTCAATGCAGCATATTAAAGGACATTTCATTCATTGTTCAAGCTAAGAAAAGTATCACTGATCTGACATTTAAGGTGTGAATAGAATTTAGCTATGTCAAGTTGGGTGGGTGAATGGAGAGAGAGGTAAAATTTGATGAAAATAAAAATTCGATATGATTGGAGCATAGCAATATAAGGAAGGGAAAATGAATATCTCTGCATTTTATTTTTTTGACAAAGTGAGGTCATTCATAGCATACATTTAAACAAACATAGGATTGTTCAGATTTTATATTCAATTAAAATTAGATTGCTGAAATAGATCCTTAATTAGTTTCCTTAAATTTTAAACACAATGGAGGATGAAGTTCCAGGAAATTGGATGGGAAAGGAAAGTCAAAGGTAGAAAGGACAATGAAGAGAGATAATGAGACTGAGACCCTTAATTATGTTAGACAAAAAGGTGTAATGTGGGTAGATAATATCTAACCTGTGGCCATTGGTCCGTAGAAATGTAAGGAAAATAAAGTGTTTTCCCAGAGATGAAGTTACAAACAAAGAAACCAGGGTACTGGAAGGATTGTACACACAGACACTGAGTCATCCAGAAATATGGAGAACATGAAGAAGAGAAGATGGCTTTTATTTTTAAAAAGGAAAGTGAAAGATCATTGTTGAGAGCAATTTAACAAATGGGAATAGAGAGGTGGTGTATGCCTATCATGCCTACCATCCACAGAGCAGCATGGCTTTTTACAAGAGCTTAGAGAGGTAATAAATGTTGTGGAAGACATGCCAAAGTTAGAAGATACAGTCATGGCTATATTCCAAAGTACAGCTGATACTGAAGTGCTATCTATGAGGAATCTGTAGTGGAGGAAATGCTTTCAGTCTGGGAAGGTTTCATAGACTTACCATGAGGTACTTTCATATTTTAATTATGTGATCATATTAAGCTTTTGAAATGGAATTTGATTTTAGTACATCCGAATCCAAATATTTAAAGGTTAAAAATTATTGATTCATTCAGCAAATGAGCTTTTATCTTTTTTTGATGTATACCACTTGATAAGACTACTAGGAGTGACTTAGTTGTTTATATGGAACAGAAATATCAACATTCTTAACTGAAGTTTTTCATGAGGATTATTTTGAATAATGAAATTAAAGAGCACAGCGTAATGGATAATATTGGACAGTATTGTTCAGAAAAATGATTTGCTTTATTGAGTGAAGGAAATGTATCAGGATTGTTAATAGAAACAGAACGCATTATTAAATTACTACATTGACAACAAAAATGTAACATGACTAACATATTATCAGTGCTATAGACTGAATTTTATGCCCCCTTCTCCTAATTCATATGTTAAATCCTAGTGTCCAATGTGATGGTATTTGGAGGTTGGGTCTTTGCAAAGTTATTAGGTCATGAAAATAACTAAATGTTGATCATTATTTAAGGACTAAATAAAATATGACAAAGTTTTACAAAAGCATACTATGTCAAAAATATCTAGATGTCTATAAATGGGTATGGAGAGATTGCCAAGATATATTATTAGGTAAAATAAGAATATATACAGTATAATCCCTTTATGTGAATTCAATCTATTTCTAAGTACACTTAGGAAAATGATGGAGCCATGTGCATCAAACTTTTATGTTTGCTTCAATAGTAAGTTTTCACTTTTTATAGAACATAATTCTCTATTAAATGAAAAATTTACAAAAACATATTCATGTGTCAGATGTTACAAATGTAAGGCTCTTAGATTCATAAACTTAATGTTAGAACAAATTTTTTACACTGTTTCCCTCTTGGATGTATTAGTTCCTTTAAGAGTAATATACCTAATTAAATTGTGGTAAAGATGCTGTGAATAGGCGAGGAAAAATATCCCTAAAATGAAATTCATACCTGACAATTCATTATTTAACTTAGATTTCCCATTTTAGTTATTGATATTCATTTTTGATCATTGCCACATATTATACACAGAAATGAATCATATTTTTCTGCCTTTGGTGCTCTTCCTACACCATTTAATATAAGTGATAGAAAAGTTGGTGAACATAACTTTTTAGCAAATAACACAGTCCTTATTATAATAAGTCATTGATCTTCTATAATATAAATAGAGACAAACTATTCTCATGGGATGTGGATTGAAATTGCTGAAATAAGAAGGATGTGTTTCTCTTCATGTTTAAAGATTCTAATTATGGCATATGCATCCTTTACTAAATAAATCAACATTATGATAGCAGTCAGTCATGGGCTGGGTATTCATCTATTATATCAGTAGATATTGTCTTCCAGAGTATGGTGCAAATACTAATGCAAAAATATGAAATTGAAAGTGTTAGTCATTCAGTTGTGTCTGACTCTGTGATCTTGAGCTGTAGCCCACCAGGCTCCTCTGCCCATGAAATTCTCCAGGTAAAAATACTGGAGTAGGTTGCCATTTCCTTTTCTAGGGGATCTTCCTGATTCAGGGATCGAATCCGGGTCTATGGCATTGCAGGCAGATTCTTAACCATCTGAGTCACCAATTACTGTGATTCAACAACATTCAAATAAATTTGACAATATTTGTGGAAACAGAAATGTGTTTAGAGTCAAGCTTTGTTTTCACTGTTAAAGCATTAAATTTCTCAAAAGTAAAGTCTTTGTCTAAATTCACTTATTTTGACCATTTAAAAATGTAAGCTCATGTATTTCAATTCAGCCATTAGTAGGTGATGATCCCAAGGCTGACAAACATTTAGTTATTTGCGAACATTCAAATGGTCAATTATTTTATATCAGGTCTAGAACTCAGTTGTGTTCAACTGTTTGTGGTCACATGGACTGTAACCTGCCAGGTTCCTCTGTCCATGGAATTCTCCGGGCAAGAAAACTGGAGTGGTTAGCCATTCCCTTCTCCAGGAGATCTTCCCCACCCAGGGATCAAACCTGGGTCTGCTGCATTGCAGACAGATATTTTTATTGTCCAAGACACCAGGGAAGCCTGAGCGACTAACACTTTAACTTTGACTTTCTAGAGCTGAGATCTTCTAACTTTCATCCCAGTGTTTGTATTAATTCCATTAAATCATGTATATTTCTGAAAAAGTTTAAATAATAATATTAGGGTCTATTGGATTTCCCTGGTATCTCTGTTGGTAAGGAACCACCTGCAATGCAGGAGACCAGGGTTTGATTCTGAATCAGGAAGATCCCCTGGAGAAGGGATAGATACCCACTCTAGTATTTATGGGCTTTCCTGGTGGCTCAGACAATAAAGAATCCACCAGCAACATAGGAGACCTGGATTCTATCCCTGGGTTGCGAAGATCCCCTGGAAGAGGGCATAGCAACCCGCTGCAGTATTCCTGCCTGGAGAATCCCCATGGATGGAGGAGCCTGGCGGGCTATAGTTCATGAGAATGCAAAGAGTTGGACATGACTAAGCAACTAGGCACTTTGGGATCTACTGTATGAAAAGACATAAAGATATAGTTAACTAACCTTAGAAAAACAGTGATAATTAACCCTAGAAAAACAATAATAATTTTTTTACCTTGCCTTGTGAAATAGATGTGTGTGTGTGTGTGTGTGTGTGTGTGTGTGTGTATCACATACCATGAGCAAGCTTTAAGATATTGAGTTGTTAATGCCTCATCTATTTACATGAACTGAGAACTGGTGACACTAATACCCAAATAAATGGAAGGAAAGTAAAAAAACAAAATTCTTTTTTTGGGAGAACAAAATATAGTACACAGAGAACTAGGTCCTCAATTATTGTTTCATGTTACTTTGATTAAATAAGCAAATCTCCTGCTTATTTCATTAAAGAAACATAAAATTACTTTGTGCTAATTAATTCAATTTCCTTATGTGTACACATTTTTAGTTTCCTAGATATCTGCAGTCTTAGTTATCACTTTTGTGGATTGCTGTTACACTTACACCTTGCTTTTTAACTTATCTGCCCAATGTTGACAGAAATCATAAATTTAGCGTGCCTGAAATGATTGACCAATTTCTGCTAAGTACATTTTTCTGCATTCTCCATTTTGTTCATGGCACTACCATTCTCCAAAAATTCAGACTTGACTACCAGTGTGTTTGTTGTTGGTAATTTCCTTCTTACCCATTCAATCTTACTCATTCACATAGTGAATGACTTTCCTATCCTCAGTACTGAAGGATGTTATGATTTATAAGCCATATTCTGTCATTTTGTAATTTTCAATCTATAAGGAGTGAGAGACAACTAGAAAATCACAGTCCTACAAAATAATACTATAAAAATATCCAAGGTACTTTTATGTCATATTCTGGAGACTTCTAATTAATGTTGGAGATGAGGAGAGGCAAGAAGAAATTAAGCTGTAGAGAAGGCTTCTCAGATAGTAGTGCCAAATAGTGGCAGTTAAATCTCTAGAAGTTTCCTGGCTTCTGTTATGCATTTCACCATTTAAGTGAGAGTATTCTAATTGAGGTTCACATTACACTGCTGCAAAGTGTTCATCGAAGACTTCTTTCCTCTGTTTGATTCTTGTCGACTCTTTCACAAGGATGTCGGTTGTTGGTCTGAGTATTTGCTATGTTTCTGCTCTTGATATTCTCCTACTAGAAAACCTGAAACATTTCCTATTGCTCACCACTTTATTACTCAATCCACAAACTGAACTCAGTCTTATTTATCACAGTTCACACACTCTAAGGTTGCTCTGTCCAATATGATATTCACCAGACTTGTGTGGCTATTGAAATTTCAAGTTAAAGTAACTAAAATTAAATGCACTTATAAATTCAGTTCCTTGGTCGCACTAGCTATACTCAAGTGCTGAATAACCACATGTGATTAGTTGTGGTTGCATTAGATAGTGCACACACAGTGGATATTTTCACTCTCAGAAGTTTCTATTATGCAATGTTGCTCTAATTTCTCACAAAATTTGAATATTTGGTTCTGCATAACTCACTTTTTCCCCTGTATGATTTGCTCCTGTGACTTTTCTTCTTAGAAAGTCTTTTCTTCCATTTCTCTTTACTTAAATGATATTCATCTTTCAAGATTCATTTTGCCAGCTTTCCCCTCCATGAAATTTTCCCTGATTCCTGTGCCTGGAAGTGAGGTTGTAATTACTCAACTTTTATAATTTATCAGTCTAGCATTAACATTTATCACTTTATATATTGCATTATAAATATTTGTTTCCATGTCTTATTTATCCACTGGAGTATAAACTCTCTGGTCACTATATATACATATGTGTATATATATATTTTTTGAATTTTCTGTGACACTGACCACTTCCCTCACATACTACGAAGTGTTTATTAAATGATAAGTTTTAGATGAGTTTAGTTCTGAGATTTATACATGTGCTATTCATATATATATATACATATGCATTTTTCAATCTTGAGAAAAAGATGTAGAAAGGTAATACTTGGAGGCTTAATATAACATATCTTGAAGATAGTAATATTAATAATTTTATGCATTAGAACAAAAGGCAAAATGCTTGAAAATATAAACAATTTGTTATATCTCAATTAAAGAACATGTAATTACTCCAGTATTTGAGAGGTTTAGGAAAATTCCTATTGGCAGAAATTGGCAGCATTAAAAAAAAAATCAGTCAAGAAATAGTTTCAGTCAGTTTTTAATTTCACACTGATATTTATTTTCAAAATATTGATAATTCTGGTGCTTTCAGTTCTGATATCCAATTAAACTATGTCTCTCCTCACAGATGTTATTTATCAGGTTGTCTTTAGTTTTCAGTACTTTCAACTTATTTTTAAACATAACAGTGTTCCTTCTAGATAATTTTAGACAAATTCCTGGAAAAAGATTTCAACATTCTATGTTTCTTAGAACATTTGAATCTCTATCTAGAAACTCAGAGGTGTAAAAAATATATTCAATTTTCTATAACTGAACCATATCAAGTACGAGTCCTTGTTCTACCACATACTATTTTGTAATTGCTATCAGTTCAGGACTTTCTCACCTTTCCAAGTGAAAGGCTTTGTGTAAGTTCTGGGGTATTTAGGAATTGCAAAACCATGGCTGGAGAGAGAATTGGTGAATTTTCTTTCACAAGAATCATGATTCCCATCCAAACCTGTGTCCCTACCTTCCTGTTTGATATCAGGATATTTATCCATGTTATTAATAATTGACTCTGTGCAATTCTTGACTCATCACAAAATGTTTCTTCTTATTTGGTTCACTCTCGGCTTTACATAAGTCCCTCCCAGGGGCAGAGGAAACATTCTACTCTGTAAGTTTTCCTGTGTGGCCATGGGAAACTTATGTTTCACTATTATATGCCATTTTTGATGACATAGTAAACACTTTGACATCCTGAACCTAACTCAGTGGTGGGAATTCTGAAACCACATCAGGATTTTGTCCAGGGGGAAAGGAGTTCTTAATCACTTTAAATCTGGGTGGAGTTTTACAGCCTCCTCTCACACAGAGCTGGGAATCCAAATGTATTTCACCTGGAAAGCACAGGATCACCTGTACTTCATCTAACTTTTTTTCCCTCCTATTTGGGGACTAGCCTGGTTCTTCAACTATTCCACTTGTTCTAAATTATTCCCCTGTTTTTAAACTTAAAAGAGAATTGATTTCTCTGTTTTGCCATATGTTGGTTCACAAACTGGCCTCCTTATGTGGAAGGCAAGGAGAGATGGAAGAAAGAAGCAGAGCACTACACATTTTTAGCTGGCAGTTTTAACAAGCAAAGGAACAGCGCTTGTCTTGGGCAGCTGAAAGACAAG
The DNA here is from genome assembly GCF_963930625.1 of Muntiacus reevesi. Lineage (NCBI taxonomy): Eukaryota > Metazoa > Chordata > Mammalia > Artiodactyla > Cervidae > Muntiacus > Muntiacus reevesi. The sequence goes on from NC_089260.1 coordinate 29,272,445, forward strand.
TAGATCTCCACAGCTGCAAGAATAGTAAGACTTTATATACAGGACTTAACTGGGGTCAGTCAGGTCCAGAGAGTCTGTGCAACAGAGCGCTCTCTCAAGGCTGCATCATCAAAAATTACTGTCACTGCAGATACGGTGGGAGGAACATGCATTCCAAAACAAAGGAGGCAGTGAGGAGCTTCCAGTTGCTTGGGTCCAGTTCAGTGGTCAACCTGTGGTCACATCTTCCTCTATAACTGGATCATCTCTCTTCTAAGGTAATGAATGTTGAAGATTGAGCTGCTTATAAAACGGGGAGGAGTGAAGTAGGTTAGTAAGGAAGAGGGAAGGACAGGGTTAACTCTGCCTATCTGGCCACAATGTAGCGTGTCCTTTGCAACTAATCCTTTAAAATCGTTATCCTATTAAATATAGAGTAAACTAGCATTTTATTCAGAACCTATTTTGAGTCAGACTCTCTGCTGAGAACTTTCAAACATATTTTAAATTTCAAAATAATCTGTTTATGGTAGACATCTGATATTTTATCTGAGGCTGCAAGGCTAAACCATTTGCTCAAGATCCCATAGCTAGTGAGTGACAGAGGTAAGAGTTGAACCCAGGCCTTTTCTCTCCCCAAATTAGCTAATGTAACTCATATTGAGCCATACTGACTGCATTGACTGCATTAACTAATCACTAGATAATAATTAAATCCCTATATTTCTCTTTATACAAATATAAGTTCCATATATTAAAAAAATTTATATCTCCAAGATGAAGTGCATGTAGAATAAAGAAAAGTTTTCTGTATTTATTTATGTGTGAAATCTGTACAAAATCATGTTGCTTCATTCCTGTCTGATTTGTTGCTGTAAAACAAACTATCCACTAGTTAAACATAGGATTTATTACTATAATAAGCTAGAAAAGAATGTATATTTTATATTTTAAATTTTTTCATCACAATATAAAAGTTACTTAAGGAAGTGCACTTTATGGTGGGATTCAAATTTTCATGGGTTCAGCAAGGCCATTTTTTACTTCTTCAAAATGATGAAGTGAATTTCAGCAATTACGGCATAAAAGAAATATATTCAATTAATCCTTAGACATTAAGTCCCACTATTGATAAGGACTCCCTTGATAAACTCTGGAGTGTAATGGGGAAAATTTAAGGGACACTGTAAAATATATATTATATCTAACATCCTGGGAAAGTAAATCATATAAGAAATATTTTACCTGGTACATATAGTGAAATCAACTCATGGGAAATAACATTAAAAGCAACATTAGAAGTAATGTAAAATCATTTTAATTTAATCATAATTCTCTAAAAATATGTTGACAACTTAGCAGCCTCAAACTTCATCTTGCCAATGTTTATTTCTCTTCTTCTTCATTTGAAGATGGTTCCAAAATCTGGGCACCATCATAAGTATTCCTGTCAATACTATATAAAACAAAATGTAGTGTTTTCATTTCAAAATTTGGTTGAGTATATAATGTCAATTTTTAAATCTATATTTAAAGATTTACACATATTCATCTAAATACATATGTCATTAGATGGCATTTTGTGAATATGTTGCCATTTTTCAAAATATCTTATCTAACACTGATATTATTGGACAAATTTATTTCTTTTGAGAGAGGAAAGTCTTTCAACATAATGAAAATAACCATACAACCAAAAAATGCCTATCTCTCATTTAAATTAAATATATACACACATATATAATGTGAAATAAAATGTGAAAACACATTTATAAGATTTATAAGACAAAACAATTTTTATTAAAATTGATAGTTCCCCTGAACTAATTATTGCATTGAATTAATATACTTAGAAAATTGTACAAGCATATTATAGTTGCAGTACATATTTTCACACTTTGGGTTACCTGGAGCAAGCTTTTTTTTTTCATTATAATGTGAACAGGCAGATGCTTTGTCCTTGACTACAAAGAGAAATTATGAAAATAAGAGAAACTTAGAAAAATAAATGATCTTATCTATTTCTATTCTCCCTCAGTGCCTTGAAGTGGATATTGCACAAAAGTGAAGTTATATGTGCTTCAAGTGGAAGTCACTTCTAAATCCAGAGTATTGAGTACTGAATATTAAAAAAATGGTTACTAAAGACCTGTCTCTGAAAATCTCATGGTGTAGTGCAGGAAACCCAAATGATAATGTATAATTATGATCAAGGATAATTCTTTGTAATTGGGGTATGAACATAGTCCTATGAAAACACAGATCACAATAGTGACAGTGTTGCTTGGAAGAATCAAGTGAAGAGACATTGAACTGCTTATAGAATAATGATAATTAGATTTTTTTGTTATAGGAATGAAGAAGGGTATCAGAAGCAGGAGACAGTATGAAAATGAGAAAAAACAGTGAAATGTCACTTTGAATTTTGTCCTCTTTAGAAAAGAAATTTGTATGAAAGAGGAATTGGTTTGTTTCTTTCCTTTGATTTGAACAATTTCAAATAAGACATAAATTTTAAAGCAAATTTGTTGAGCTGTAGGAAGCTTTCCAGGTGGTAGAGTGGTAAAAGAATCCACCTGTCAGTGCACAAGAGAAGCGCTTTTGATTTCTGGTTGGGGAAGATCTTCTGGAGTAGGAAATGGCAACCCACTTCAATATTCTTGCCTGGAAAATTACATGGACAGAGAAGCCTGGCAGGCTACAGTTGTCAGGGTCTCAAATAGGCAGACAGCACTAAGCAACTGAGCACGTGTCATACACGTTGAGCTATCACTCACACAGTCTACCCATTAAAAATGTACAATACAGTGTTTTTTAGTGTATTCAACATTGTTGCAACCACCACCACCATAGGCAATTTGAGAACATTTTCTTCACCTAAAGAAAAACCCCTGTATCCTTTAGTTATTGCCACCCTATTCCCCTACCTTATCTTCCCAACTCTAAGCAACCATTAATTTACTTTTCATCTATGTAAATTTTCCTATTCCAAGCTTTCATATGAATGGAATATTTTATGTGATCTTTAGCGACTTGCTTCTTTTACTTAGCATAATGTTTTTAAGGTTCATACGGGTGGTAGCATGTGTTCATATTTTCATTCCTTTTGTGACCAAATAATATTACATTGTATGTATACACCACATTTTAACAATTCATCCATTGTTGGACATTTGGGTTGTTTCTACATTCTGATGAATATGAATAGTGATGCTGTAAGCATTTTTATACAAACTTTTATATGAATATATAGCTGTATAAGATTAGTAGACATACTGTGTTACACAATGCCACAGAAATTGGGAAAAAGGAGTAGGGGTATTTAGGAGAAATATTTCTATATATTGGAATTAAGCTAGTATGAAGGTAAAGCTGATTCTGTTACATTAATATATATGTCATAAACCCTAGACATATATCATATATATGGCAAGGTTCTCCAAAGAGAACCAGTAAGAGGTAGGCAGATGGATAGATAGATATCAATTTGTCAGAAACAATAAAGGGTAGACCTATCAATCATCTATCTCTGTATATAGTGATACAAGCACATTTGTAAATATATATAGACAATCCTTTGTATTAATGATTTTTATTAATGCTTCATATTTAATGTGTTAAATAAAACCAGACATTTTGTTGTTGTTAAATCTTTCCTTATTTCCTTATTTGGGGTTTTATATTTTTATTATGTATCCATTTATCTTTTGCATATCAAAATACTATATGTAAATGTCAAATTTATTTTTTATTTTTAAATGAGGTTAAATACTTTAAAATAATATAAATGGAACATAAGAGATTAAGTCAGGTGTAAGAAAGCTAAAAAATTAAATGACTTCATATATGGGATGCAAAATTTCTAAAGAGATATTATTTCTGATGATAATCAGAGAAACATAAGCCTGACGGTCATTACTTATAAAGTTAGATAAAGGAGTAAAGAGGAAAGAAATGTAGTAAGTTAGCAAAACAAACAAAACAAAAAATATAAATTCCTACAAGGAAGAAGCATAGAAATATGACAAAGTTTAAGTTAAAATTTTATGAAAATAAGCAGCTTAAACTTACTTTTCAATTATGTACTCATATTGGATAAAATACAAATGCACACATGTGTGCACATACCATAATCCATTTCTTTTTCCATTACACAGACAATGTTAAAAAGTTATTTGAAATGTTCATGATGACAAAAAATGAGGAAAGTAATACCAGGAAAAAATACTGCCATGATAAGATTTTAATATAAATATAAACAGGTCAAGGCCAAAAGCATTTTGAACAAAGAAAATTCAGTTTTTTCCCTTGAAAGTGACCATTTAAAATGTAGAGATAATAAACATAATCTCCCAACATCTCTCTACCAAATACAACCTGAAATGGCTGAAGACATGTAAAATTAGAAAAATTTCTTCCTTAGCTGAAAACTAGGAAGTGATGCTATCCGCCACATTCTTAAAGGAACACCCCACCAAGTGGGTGGGATAAGGAAATCATGCCATACTGGCATAATTAATAACTTAACTATGTCATGATTTCCTTACCCCACCCACTTGGTGAGTTACAGGCCCTCCCACCAAATTATAATTGTTTTCACTTTCAAATAAGATAATAAATAAGGAAAATGAGCATTAATAGTGTCTATTATAATTACATAACTACCATTACTTTTATTCCTTGTTTGCATGGATTCTAATTACCTCTGAGATCACTTGCTTTCACCCTGAAGAACTTCCTTCAGTATTTCTTGTAAGGTGAGTCTACTAGCAATGAAATCTCTATTTTTGTTTCTCTGAGAATGTCTATGTTTTGCCTTCACTTGTGAAAAATAACTTTGTTAGATGGATAGAGAATCACTGGGCATAAATTATTCATCTATTTATCATCTATCTACATATTTATCTATATTTCTATCTATTTCTGATATCTATTCCTATCTCTCTAGAGATAAATAGTCTAGAGACAATTGATAAAGAATAGACATGTATGATTGTGGAGGCAGAGAAGCTTTGCAGCCATAATCTGCAGACCCAGTCCAGGTCTGAGGTTTGAGAACCTGGAGAGACAGTAGTGGAAATGCCAGTCAGAGACAGAAGGCAGGAGAAGACTGACGTCTCAGCCTAAAGCCAGTCGAGCAGACAGAGAACAAATTGACCCATACTGAAGTTGTTTGTTTTATTGAGATTTTCAACTGACTGTATGAAGCCCTTTGACCTTGGGGATGGCAAACTGCTTTACTCAGTCTACAAATTCAAATTTGAATTAACACTTCAGGACCACTTTCACAGATTCACCCAGAACCAAATATCTATGTGCCCCATGACCCAGTCAAGTTGATATATAAAATCAACAATCACAATATCTAAGAAATTAAAATACTATATTAAAGATATGTATTTAATGCAAAAGAAAACAATAAAGCAGAAATAGAGGGGGAAAATAAGAAGTATAAATTGGCAAACAAACATAAATATATCAATAATAATATTAATTGTGAATGAATTACACTGTCCAGTCAAAAGGTAGAGGTTGTTAGACTGGATAAAAATGACAACTATATATTGCATACAGGAGGCACAGTTTAGATTCAAGACACAAATAGGTTGAAAACAAAAGAATGGACAAAGATATATCATTCAAACAGCAATCACGGGAGAGCCAGAATGGCTATACTAATATTAGAAAAATAGACTTTACAACAACAAAAAAAATGTTAAATTCAAATCAAAGCCACATGAGATACCATTTCATCAGAATAGCTCAATTTTGAAAATCAAATATAATAAGTTGCTGAAGATGTGGAGAAATTAGAACCTTCATTCACTGATGCTGAGATTGTTAAATGATTCAGCCACTTTGGAAAACAGTCTGACAGTTCTTCAAAAACTAAACAGGTTACAACATGATGCAGTCATCTCACTCTTAGGTATATATGCAAGAGAAATGAAACCATTATTTTGTTAACTCTGAAGTTAATGAATATATGTGTACAGTTTTAAAAACTATTTTATCATACATAAGACTTTCATTAATATAATTTGATTGTAAATATTGCAACAGTACTTCTTCCAACATTTCCTATACTAAAAACTAAGCTGTAATCTTGAAAAAACATATTCTTGCTACTGATTCATTTCTGTACAAGCATTACTCTTAAATGTCATCAAAATAATGGTTTTAATTATTAATTAAATTAATACACACTTTTAAAATATATTTAAATAAAATAGATTCCATATTAAATTCATGTCAACATATAAACAAATTTTTCTTTTTGTAATCTTTTATAATCTTTGTGCTCTATGGAAAAATTAGTTGATACTTGAACTTAGCTTAAAACAATTTCATAAAACAAATAAATTTTGTTTGACATTTTAAAAGATTCTTTTTAGCCATAGTCTCTAAGCAAGTGTATTGAAAAATTTAACCCAGTAAAGTTCTATTTGAAATTTTAATGCAGTTTTCTTTGGGGAATTGTTTTGCATATTTGGCAGAAGATCCATGGAAAAAGACATGTGGTCAGTCTGTTTAAGTGAATTTTATGAAAGAAAAAAATATCTACAGAACAAATGGACTTAAAAACATTTGCTATACAACTAGCAATTTAAAAAATTAAATTCTTGTTTTAGTCAGTATTCATGTACAAATGTTTATAAACTAGTAACTTTTAAACTGAAGGATAAAAAGTGATGAGCTGTACACAGTCTGCATTACCTAAAAGATCTGGGCTTGACTTTCTGAACTGTTTAATATTCTATTGCATGTATAATATAAAAAAAACCAAGCAGTTTTGTGTATTTTTCAGTAATTGAGGGCATTTCAGAATATCTAGTCTACCACACGGCTGTAAGAGGAAGTCCACTGTAGTCTGAGCAAGAAAATATATTTTAATCAATGCCTATCACATGTTAGCTAATATGCTAGGTTTGGAACACAGCATCAGTAAAATGAAGGAATCTTATCATAATCATTAGATGAGTAGATGGGGTGATCCCAGATGCAAACACCATTTAAAAGTTTACTGTGAAATACATAACTGAGTTTCTTTATAGCATGCTTCCTCCCATTTCATTCATTATGCTTCATATTCATTGTCAAATGATCAAACATATAATATGAAGTATTTCTAGAATTCTATGTGTCTCAGATTGCTATTGCTTGTCATATACATTAACAGTGTCTGAAAAATGTTTCATGGAATAATAAAAATACCTTTTAAAAACTGATCTATTTTTAAGATGAACTTTTAAATTTTAGAAGAGTTTTAGATTTATGAGAAAATTGCAAAGATAGTGCAGAGATTTTTCCCCATAACATTTAGGATATGGTATATTTGTAAAAATTAAGAAAATAATAATAATGTATTAATTAAAGTCCTCATTTCATTGAGATTCCTTTAGTTTTTAACCAAATATGTGTTCCTTTATGTGTGGTATTTTACCAAGGATGCCAGATTATGTTTAGTCATTGTGTGTCCTTAGGCTCTCCTTGTTTATGATGGTTTCTCAAGACTCCCTTTATTTTTAATGATCTTGATGATCTGGAGAAGTACTGATTAGATATTTTGTAGAATACCCCTCAATTGACACTGTGTCTGTTTTTCTTTAGATTAGACTGGATATATGGGTCTTGGTAGGAAGATTATGGAAATAAAGTGCCACTTTAATTATATTGTTGCAAAGGTACTTATTGTTAAGATGACATCATTTTTGATGATAAACTAGATAATAGGATTCTATACTATAAAATTACTCTTTCTCCCCCTCTTTCCATACTGTATATTTTGGAAGAAATCACTACATGCTTTCCGCCCCTTGAGAGCAGTATTAATTTGACAAATTATTTTTATATTCTCCGGAAAACGTCAGTTTTCATTCCAATCCCAAAGAAAGGCAATCCCAAAGAATACTCAAACTACCGCACAATTGCACTCATCTCACATGCGTAGAGTAATGCTCAAAATTCTCCAAGCCAGGCTTCAGCAATACGTGAACTGTGAACTTCCAGATGTTCAAGCTGGTTTTAGAAAAGGCAGAGGAGCCAGAGATCAAATTGTCAACATCCGCTGGATCATTGAAAAAGCAAGAGAGTTCCAGAAAAACATCTATTTCTGCTTTATTGACTATGCCAAAGCCTTTGACTCCCCAACAAACTCCGGGAGTTGGTGATGGACAGGGAGGCCTGGCGTGCTGCAATTCATGAGGTCGCAGAGTCAGGTACGACCGAGCGACTGAACTGAACTGTGGATAGATTTGTCTATTTTTCCTTATTTTTTATATATTTTTAATATGTTCAGTCATTTATGTCAGTATGGACTCAAGGATATTTATTTCATATTTATATTATAAATCCAATGCTACTTTATTTATTTTGTTGCTGAAATTGTTTCAGATTTGACCACTTGAAGTTCTTCAAATTGGCTACTATGTCTCCTTGACAAATTTTCTTCTTGTGCCATTTTTTTTCCTTTTTGAATACTTTTTCACTTTCTGATCCTATAATGTGTTCTAAACTCATCTTACATACTTCCTTACCCAATTTTAAAATCAGCTATTTCTTCAAGAGCTCTGTTTTCTTGTGTATTTTTTAATAGAGTTCTATTGCTTTGTTAAATTTTCATTCCATTCTGGTATTCGTCTGACTGTAAATGATTTTCTTCTTTTGTACACATAAAGTCTTATTCCTTGTAATGTAATTTTCTATGGGTTTTGGAAACTGCACTGTGTTATCACTGTATTGTACAGAATAGTTTTACCACCAAAATTCTCCACTCAACCATAGCCGCTGGTCCCCAAGTTCTGGAAACTGCTAAACTTTTGAACCATTACTATGAAAGTGAAAGTCACTCAGTCTTGTCTGACTCTTTGTGACCCCATGGACTATACAGTCCATGGAATTCTCCATGTCAGAATACTAGATTGGGTAGCCTACCTTCTTCAGGGAATCTTCCCAACCCTGGGATTGAACCCAGGTAGCCCACATTGCAGAAGGATTCTTTACCAGCTGAGCCACAAGAGAAGCCCTAGGATACTGGAGTGGGTAACCTACCCCTTCTCCAGCAGATCTTCCTGACTCAGGAACCGAACCAGGGTCTCCTGCATCACAGCTGGATTGTTTACCAACTGAGCTTTCAGGGAATTTGAAAGGACATGCAATTGGTAATTATACAGTATGTAGACTTTTCAGGCTGACTTATTTCACTTAGCTATATGTATTTAAGATGCATTAATTTTTTAGTGTTTGACAGCTCATCTCTTATTATGGTTTAACGGTGTTCCATTGTACATATGCATAGATGTTCCAGAGTTTGCTTATTAATTCATCTGTTGAATGACCTTTTAAACTTATAGTTGTTAGTGATTTTAAATAAGCCTTCTATAAAAGTTTTCAAATTTGTTAAGCAAATACCTGTTAGTGCAGTTGTTGAATCATTATCCTAAGACTATGTTTGGCTTTGTAACAAAATGTTAAATTATCTTCCAAATTAACAGTTTTGCATTCCTATCAGAAATGAATGAGTATTCTTGTTGATCCATATTGTCATCAGCAATTGATATTATTCAGTTCAGTTTGGTTCTGTCGCTCAGTTGTGTCCGACTCTTTGCGACCCCATGAACCACAGCACGCCAGGCCTCCCTGTCCATCACCAACCTTCGGAGTCCACCCAAACCCATGTTCGTCGAGTCAGATATGCCATCCAACCATCTCATCCTCTGTCGTCCCCTTCTGCTTCTGCCCTCAATCTTTCCCAGGATCAGGGTCTTTTCAAATGAGTCAGCTCTTCGCATCATGTGGTCAAAGTATCAGAGTTTCAGCTTCAACATCAGCCCTTCCAATGAACACCCAGGACTGATCGCCTTTAGAATGGACTGGTTGGATCTCCTTGCAGTCCAAGGGACTCTCAAGAGTCTTCCTCAACACCACAGTTCATAAGCATCAATTCTTCAGTCCTCAGATTTCTTTATAGTCCAACTCACATTCATAAATGACCACTGGAAAAGTCATAGCCTTGACTAGATGAACCTTTGTTGACAAACTAATGTCTCTGATTTTTAATATGCTGTCTAGGTTGGTCATAACTTTCCTTCCAAGGGGTAAGCATCTTTTAATTTCATGGCTGCAATCACCATTTGCAGTGATTTTGGAGCCCAGACAAATAAAGTCAGCTACTGTCTCCACTGTTTCCCCATCTATCTGCCATTAAGTGATGGGACCAGATGCCTTGATCTTAGTTTTCTGAATGTGGAACTCTAAGCCAACTTTGTCACTCCTCTTTCACTTTCATCAAGAGGCTCTTTAGTTCTTCTTCACTTTCTGTCATAAGGGTTGTGTCATCCACATATCTGAGGTTATAGATATTTTTCCTGGCAGTCTTGATTCCAGCTTGTGCTTTCTCCAGCCCAGTGTTTCTCATGATGTACTCTGCATATAAGTCAAATAAGCAGGGTAACAATATGCAGCCTTGATATTTAGGGGCTTCCCCGGTGGCACTAGTGGTAAAGAACCTGCCTGCTAATGCCAAGATGGGTTCAATCCCTGGGTCAAAAAGATCCCCTGGAGATTTAATCAGATTGTTAGTTTCTTATTTTTAAACTTTAATATTATTTTTATATTTTTATACAAATCCTTTATCTTATATATGTTTTACAAATATTTTCTCTGAGCCTTTGAATTGTGCTTTAATTCTCCTAACAGGGTCTTTTTCAGAGCAGAAGTTTTAAATTTTAATAAGGTACAACTTCATGTATTTTTAATACATGGGTTTTACTTATCCATGCCATCAGAGCCAAGGTCATTTAGGTTTCCTCCTATGTTATCTTCTAGAAATTTATCATTTTGTGCTTACATTTAGATTTGTGGTCAATTTTAAATTGATTTTTGTAAAAAATACAAGATTTGTGAGTTGGTTTATATTCTTGAACAAGAAATCCAATTGTTCCAGCACCATTTATTGAAAGGAATATCTTTTCTTTATTGAGTAGCCTTTTTACATTTGTAAAACATCAACTTATAAAATTTGTGGGAATCTATTTCACAACCCTATATCTTGTTGCATTGATATATGTGTCTCTTCTTTTGCCAATATATGCTGTTTTGATTACTGTTGCTTAATAGTAAGTATTGCAATTGAGTAATGTGAGTTTTCTAGCTTTGTTCTTCTTATTTAGTATTGTGTTGGCCATTCTAGATCTTTTCCCTTTCACATAAACTTTAGAATAATTTTGTCAATATCTTCAAAAGAGCTTGCTGGAATTTTGATTGAGATTGTGTTGACTTTACAACTTGAGTTTGGAAGACTGATGCCTTAATGATTCAATTTTGCAATTCAAGATATTTATGTCACATATATGTGTGTATGTATTTCATATATACATATACATATGAAATTAAATTACAAGCAATATTAATACAAGAAGTACTTAAACTACTTAGTCATGGTTATAAAATAAAAAAGAGCAAAGTGGCACAACAAGTTCTAAAGTGAGGGAAAAGAAAAATGACCCTTTTCAGAAGACTGTGTATTTACATTAATAATATTCAAATAATTTCACACTTCTAAATATATAATGTTTAGTATCTCAATTATAATCACCTATAGTTAATAATTAACAGCCAGAAAAAGGAACAATGAAGACAAATTAAGAGGCTTTGAAGCTGAGTTTAAAACTCCTTTATCATTTTTCTTCATTTTACTTATGTTATTACTTAATTTTTTCTTAAATAACCTTATTATTGAACTCAAATTTTTGCTAAGAACCTTTAAGAATATAAATATATTTCTTACCTTTGTCTAACTAAAACAAAAATTGGAATGCTAGAGAGTACAATTAAATTAATATGTAGGAACATAAAATATTTTAAAACAATACTCTAAAGTTTAAGTGGAATAATGACTTAAATCTATATTTTTACATTACTGTGATGTTTCATGAGATTTAATTCCCAGAGCACTAATAAAGTTGTCTCATTTATGTTCATGTTCCATTTGCATATGTCTCAAAGTCTTTATATGTACATTTAGACTCTTTTTCAGAGGTTTTAACATACACATAAAATCAACATATTCAGTAAGTTATTTTTATGAGATCAATGTCAAATTTTCAGCATTTTGCATAAATTAAGGCATGTCATCTCTGCATGCTTGATTTTGCATTCTGTGGGAGCCAGTTGCATGACTTCATCAGAGATGACATTATCTGTGCAAACTGGTGAAGAGAATGTAGTTGTGGTTTTGCCAAGTTTCAAAAGTCATTGGTTGTTGTCTTATTTTGCCCTTGGTGTGGACACAGTAACTGCATGGAGTTACACATCTACACTGACAAAAACCTCCCATGAATTAGCTCCTTCACATTCACTATCTGCTTGATGGCTTGTAATACCAAAGTCTTGTGTTTTGCTTATCAAATTAGTATCTTCACTCTCTCAGGAAACTTACTTTACCAGAAAGTATTTGTGTTGTCATAGGAGTGAAAATGGAGTCACTTCCATTAAATGCACTAACTTCTTGCATAGAAGGCACTCAAACTGCATTAGGAATGAGACACAGTTGACGACCTCTTTCAAGCTCAGTCAGCATTTGCAGCAAGCCTGCATCTTCTCTCATGTCGCTCTTCAACTCTTGTCACCTGGGTCGACAGAGAGACACTTGTCAGCTCCTACTCAGTTCATTTTTGAGACATTTCATCTAAATTTGATAGTCTTATATTGAAAGAAGGTATATGGTTTTATGCACATTGACCCTTCCCAGTATAGATATAGTAGTTTTAAACCATATTTTTAAAATCTATAAAAACAGAAAGAAAACTTTTCAAATTAAGACTTGTGAACTGAGAAAGTATTCATATGCTTGGTCAATCCTTCCTCCCATACTTCCCACCACAGCCCCAGTTAGCTTCTGCCCAGAGAAGTCATTTCCCCCTCACCAAAATTTTGTCAGAAATATATATCAACATGATTACAAGGCCATATTCATTCCATATACTAGGAATCTTGGACAGATCAAAAATTTTCAGTGTATATTTATTAAATTTACATTTAGGTGCCATGACTCTAGCTTATTTTTACTTCTTCAGTTATGTGGAAATGCTTTTGTTCAATAACTGTGGACTCAGGATAATGCCCTTTTTCCTGGGAGGGGGCAGAGATCCTAATTGTTCTCTAATGTGTGGAATGGTTCTGAACTATAATGAAATATAGTACTCAGAATGGCAACAATGCCATAGTTGAAAAACATCTTATTCCTGACCAGATCCCATACATATTATGTACTATATTTTAATCAGAAGTTTCAAAATGCAATAGTCTTTGCCTACTCTTAACAATTAAAGTTTTCTGTCTCTATTAAGTACTTTTACATTTGTACTTGGAGGCTACCTGTTCTAATTAGAAAATTACTTCTAATACTCAGACTTCTGAATACCATTATTAGTAACCCAATTAGCTTGCGCAAATCACAGTACTCCAAGGTCACTGCTCTCATTTCAGCCTGTCTGTTAAAGCAGCAAGATTAACTCACACATCTACTCACAATTAAAAGTGATAACAAAGCTTTAACTTATTTTGTCTTCTTTTTGTGATCTGACCCCCTCATCCTCTTTTTATCCTCCCTGCAGTTAGAACTACATCAATATAAGAGAAAACACTTCTCAGCTCCTTTCTTAACCTTTCCCATATCAAATACTTCAGCCGTTTGCAAACCTCAAAAGTTGCTACCTACCAGCCTGGGGCTTGCAAGGCCCAAGGACCTCAGCCATTCAGCAGCACCACAAGAGTTGTCTTCCTTCCAGCCACATGGACCACAGTTTTAGTATCAGCTTCTTTCCAGTTAGACATCTAACCTTGTGGTTTTCCATTTCTTTCTCTTTTGTTAAACCCCAGGTGCCTCTTCTATTGAGCCAATAGAAGCCACAGGGAAATTACACATTTTGCTTACTTTGGGTTCTAGTTGCTGTTTTTAACCAGTTGGCCAAAGTGCCCAGAGGGAAGGGAAGGGAGAAGAACAGAAGAGAACACACTTTTACAACTGTTCTTCCCAATTTTCCAACTACAGAGCCTTTGTTGTCTGGTACAAGAATGGTTAAAAATATGATCATTTGTTTTTCTGCAATCATATCTTTCCAGGTTTTTTTTATTCAATATCCCCAAAAGTCAGTAACCCAGAATGCAATGCTTTATATTAATATTAAATTTACTTTAGGCATCAGTTCCCAGGGCTTCCTTTGTGAGGATGGTGACAAAAGGATGGCCAGACTCAACCAAAAGATGTTAAGTCCTTTGATGTGCACAAAATTGCTACTCAATGCCAGAGATACAATAATAGTCTCAGTCAAAATGACAAGCCTCTCTGATTTTCGAATCCCTTTCAGTAGTGACCAGTGCCACCCCTGAGTAGAGTAAGTAGCCCACTACACTTTATGAAGAGCATGGCCTGCCATTTTTATGCATGCAAGATATGTTCCTAGATTCTAAGTGCTAGCCCTGTCTGCCAACCAAAAGCACATAACTTTCAACAACTCGTGTATATTCCTTGAAATTTATTGGGAGACTAGATGAAACAAAGGTCCATTTCCCAGGTGCTCTTGTTTGCTCTTCCAGGCTTTAGGCTTTCTTGAAGTCTATTCTGTAGATAATTGGCTCCAAGTTCTAACTACCATTGAAAAGAAGTTTCAACAATAATTACATTCATAGAATCATTGATTGCTTTTAGAATATCGTTACCAAAATAAGAATGATTACTGCTAAGTAATAGAGCACACCAGATTGATTATATTCTTTGCAGCCAAAGATGGAAAAAGCTCTATACATTCAGCAAAAACAAGACCAGGAGCTGACTATAGCTCAGATCATGAACACCTTATTGCCAAATTCAGACTTAAATTGAAGACAGTAAGGAAAACCACTAGACAATTCAGGTATGACCTAAAGCAAATCCCTTACGATTATACAGTGGAAGTGAGAAATAGATTTAAGAGACTAGATCTGACATATGGACAGAGGTTCATGACACTGTTCAGGATACAGGGATCAAAAACATCCCAAGAAAAAGAAATTCAAAAAAGCAAAATGGCTGTCTGAGGAGGCCTTACAAATAACTGTGAAAAGACGAGAAGCTAAAAGCAAAGGAGTAAAGGAAAGATATACCCATCTGAATGCAGAGTTCCAAAGGATAGCAAGGAGAGATAAGAGACCCTTCCTCAGTGATCAGTGCAAAGAAATAGAGGAAAACGATAGAATGGGAAGGACTAGAGATCTCTGCAAGAAAATTAGAGATACCAAGTGAACATTTCATGCAAAGATGGGCACAATAAAGGACAGAAATGGTATGAACCTAACAAAAGCAGAAGATATTAAGAAGAGATGGCAAGAATACACAGAAGAACTATACAAAAAAGATCTTCATTACCCAGATAATCACGATGGTGTGATCACTCAACTAGAGCCAGACAGTCAAGAATGTGAAGTCAAGTTGGCCTTAGGAAGCATCACTGTGGACAAAGTTAGTGGAGGTGATGGAATTCCAGTTGATCTAAAAGATGATGATGATGATGATGATGATGTAGGAAAGTGCTAAAAGATGATGCTGTGAAAGTGCTGCACTCAATATGGCAGCATATGTGGAAAATTCAGCAGTGGCCACAGGACTGGAAAAGGTCAGTTTTCATTCCAATCCCAAAGAGAGCAATGTCAAAGAATGCTCAAACTACTGCAGAATTGAACTCATCTCACATGCTAGTAATGTGATGCTGAAAATTTTCCAAGCCAGGCTTCAACAATATGTGAACTATGAACTTCCAGATGTTCAAGCTGGTTTTGGAAAAGACAGAGGAACCAGAGCTCAAATTGTCAACATCTTCTGGATCATCAAAAAAAAGCAAGAGAGTTTCAGAAAACATCTATTTCTGCTTTATTGACTATGCCAAAGCCTTTGACTATATGGATCACAATAAACTGTGAAAAATTCTTCAAGAGATGGGAATACCAGATCACCTGACCTGCCTCTTGGTAAATCTATATGCAGGTAAGGAAGCAATAGTTAGAACTGGATATGGAACAATAGACTGGTTCCAAATAGGGAAAGAAGCATGTTAAGGCTGTATATTGTCATCCTGCACATTTAACTTATGTGCAGAGTGCATCATGAGAAACACTGAGCTGGATGAAGCACAAGCTGGAATCAAGATTGCTGGGAAAAATATCAATAACTTCAGATATGCAGATGACACCACCCTTATGGCAGAAATTGAAGAACTAAAGAGCCTCTTGATGAAAGTGAAAGAGGAGAGTGACAAAGTTGGCTTAAAACTCAACATTCAGAAAACTAAGATCATAGCATCTGGTCCCATCACTTCATGGCAAATAGATGGAGAAACAATAGAAACAGTGGCAGACTTTATTTTTCTGGGCTCCAAAATCACTGCAGATGGTGACTGCGGCCATAAAATTAAAAGATGCTTATTCCTTGGAAGGAAAGTTATGACCAACCTAGATGGCATATTAAAAAGCAGAGACATTACTTTGCCAACAAAGGTCCATCTAGTCAAGACTATGGTTTTTCCAGTGATCATGTATGGATGTGAGAGTTGGACTATAAAGAAAGCTGAGCGTCAAAGAATTGATGATTTTGAACTGTGGTGCTGGAGAAGACTCTTGAGTGTCCCTTGGACTACAAGGAGATCCAACCAGTCCATCCTAAAGGAAATCAGTCCTGAATATGCATTGGAAGGACCGATGCTGAAGCTGAAACTCCAGTACTTTGGCCACTTAATGCTAAGAACGGACTCATTTGAAAAGACCTTGATGTTGGGAAAGATTTAAGGTGGAAGGAGAAGGGATGACAGAGCATGAGATGGTTGGATGGCATAACTGACTCAATGGACATGAGTTTGAGTAAACTCTGTGAGTTGGTGATGGACAGGAAAGCCTGGCATGCTGCAGTCTCATTGGGTCACAAAGAGTCAGACACAACTGAGCGGCTGAACTGAACTGAATGAATAGAACACTTAAATATTACACTGGAGATATGCTCCTGGAAATTGGATCTTCCACAAAATTACATGTAGAGTTTCTCTCTAATCAAGTTAGAAATTGGTATCACATTCTTTGTAGAAGAATCCAACCAAGTGCAATTCTGGGAAAAACATTATAATATATCTATAATTTGGGACTCTACGTTTTTAAGTAACTAAAACTTAAGTGTCAGGATATATTCAAATAGCCTTCTTAAGGAAGTTTGTAGCTATATCTGCATGTATCTTTGATGGTATACATTTTTTTGAAAGTTGAGTTGTTCTTTCCGGTTGAAGAGCAATGCTGCCAGTCCTTTCTGACTTTCCTATTAGAATGTCGATGCTGTCACCTATTGATAGGGTGATCATAACCTTATCCTGCCTTCAGTCACCTATACAGATATCTCCATCCAAAACTATTGCTGCAAATGATCTGTTATTCATCTGCCCAGTGTAGAAAGTAAGACTTCTACTCTGCTTTTTTTATGTAAAGTTAGGTCATAAAGTTGTTCATGCAAGACACATTGCTTAGTTTCTTTAAGAATTCTTTATTTATTTTTATTTAACACTATACTCTTACATTGAGAATTACATAGAAATAGTCATATGGACATCACTACCATGTTTGCTGTAACATTTCTCTTGGGCAAAAATGGAAGTTGAAGTTATCCATTAAGTTTTCCTGCTTGATATTCCTTAGAAGTAGTAAAAAAAATAACTGTTGAGAACTTGCATATTTACTCATTATTCATAATAGAAGTAATTTAATTTTCTATATTCTTTTTGGGAGCTTCTCAAGTGGCGCTAGTGGTACAGAACCTGCATGCCTATGCAGGAGACATAAGAGTCAAGGGTTCAATTCCTGGGTTTGGGAAGATCCCCTAGAGGAGGGCATGGCAACCCACTCCAGCATTCTTACCTACAGAATCCCACAGACAGAGGAACCTGGTGGGTTGTATTCCGTAGGACTGTAAAATATCAGACAGGACAGAAGTGAGTTAGCATGCAAGCATGTCTTTTTCATCATTCTAACTTTCAGGTAATATACCTTCCTTTTGGTTGACTAGACTCCTACTAATGTATTTTATGAACTTTTTTTCTAGAATAGTACAGATATTTGTTGCTACATAGCAATAATCACAATCATTTTATTTTCTCTTAAATCTGTAGGTTTTCTGGATGGTTCTTCTATAAACTTTGCTTAAGTTTTTTGTGTCCAGGTGTTTAGCTCTGCAACTGCTTTATGGATGACAGGTTTGGCTTGTTTAGCCTTGCCTTCACTTAAAAAAACTGTATTAAAATGCCCAGTCATAGCACTATCCCTACTTCCTGATTGCTTCAAACATAGAACAAAGCCTTTCTTCCTTAGACTTACCCCAAAGATACCTAATACAGGATCAAATCCTATAATCCATGTTTTTTTTATAAGACCCTCTTACTGAGATGCCCTGTTATTCCTTTTTGAGGGGTGTTTTTCCTGGCTACCATGAGTCATAAAACAAATTGCTTAACTCTGGGTATGTTCCTAGAGGTCTTTGGCCTAAAAGCACTGGTACTGTATTCAACAGGAATGGAAGATCATGAACATGTACTACGAATTTGGGCAATGCTGTATATTACAGATGCTAAAATAACAAACAAACAAAAAAACAAAATAAACCCTCTCTATTCTCAAGAAGCTTAACATTGTAAAAGATGGAGAACAATAAGAAAATGAGCAATTTCACTACAGTATGATATAAACCTTAGTAAGAGCATCGAGGAAAAGTTTCTAATATTGTCTATCAAGTGTTATTAATAACATTACAGGGCTAAACAAAAATACTGAAGTACTAAATTCAGATTTTAAATATATAATTGGTTTCCTTTTCCCAGCAGCATGCTCACAGATACAACCTTGGGGCACCAAGGGAGTAGGCAGTGATTAGTGATGTGAAAATGTCTCATATTTCCGTTCATAAAGATGCATGTGTTTGCTACATTGTGTCTGAGAATTTTATCCTCTCATAACTAGGGTTTATAATACAAAGTGCTGTTTATTTTGTCCTTATTGAGTATGCTTCATAATATAATAGTTTATCTTACCCAGTGTTTAGTTCTAGCTTATTTACCAATAGCATCTCCTGAATTATTTTTATTATTTTTTAATTAATCAAGATTTAAAGAGCATGACTAGATTTAAACCATCAGTCCCAGAATTTTGTTGTCATTGATGTTGTTATTTTCTTTTTATGACTGTCTATTTATTTATTTTTCCTTTTAAAATAGATGCTGATTTGTACTGACTGATTTTTCTTGCTGATGTTAACATTATTTTTTAAAAATTCACCTTAGCTAAATTTCCATTGTACATGTGTATTCCCAATGGTAAATGATGCATATTCCCAATGGTAAGTGATACGTGCCATTTACTTCTTCAAAACTTACAATAAAATTTTGATTTCTCTTAAGAAAAGAAAATGGCAAGAAGAAAATTCACTTTAGTTTAAATGCTTTAAACATTATTTGAAATGTTTTATTCACATATATTGGAATTTTAAAAATTCTAGTAGTCAGAGATAACCATTCATTGGCATGCTAATTTGCATTAACAGTACAATTTTATATATCCATGTCTTTCTTTTTTAATCCTGATTTCTCTTAATAAGAAAGCTAAATATCATGAATAATAAATCTATAGTCAGGTGATCATGCATGCACACATGTTCTCTGTACAAACAGTAAGAATGAATTCCCTCTTAGACTAAGATATAAGATTCTGGAATATATATTTTTTCCTTTTTAAATAAAGATAGGAAGGAAGTTTGATCATTGGAAAGTAACTAATAATAAATATATCTACTGAAAACATGTTATGGATGAGATAAAGAACTGTTTTATGCTCTGTTTATTAATTTCCACACTGATTTATTCAGTATTTGTTAGGATTACTATTTACCACTTATGGTTATAAGTGAATCAGACAAGACTTTTTGTTCCCTAGGCATTCAAAATTAATTAGAGAAGACAAAATGGATCACCTACCACACAGAATTGTGTTAAAAGCTCTATGGAGAAATAAACATGGATGCTTAGACTGAGTAATATTATCCAAGAGGAGTTTGGGAAAAGTGAAAGATGAGAAGTTAGATTCACAAAGAGATATAGCCATCTCAGGAAGAATAAACACCACATGCACAATTACGGAAATGGCAAAAAGAGGATATACTTGGGAAATTCAAGCACTTGTGTATGACTGGAGCATAGGAAACATGAGGCGGGAAAGGTATTTATGGATCAAATCGTGAAGGAAATTTCATTTATACTGAGTTTATCTTTATTAAAGGAGAGTCACTAAAGTATTTCTGTCAAGGAGATGACACCATTATATCTAGATGTTTAAAATTTCATATTATGCTATAGGATGAAAGCCCCAATAACAGGAATAGGGAATCCTAGTTAAGTACTCATTATAATTAGCAAAGGAGTAAAGTGGGTCTGAACCAAAGTAGAGCAAATATGAAAGAATACAGAGGATTTGTGACATATTTAGGAAGAGAATGGATACAATTTAGAAACCCCTTGAGTAGAATGGATAAGGAAGAGGAAGGCTCTCTCATTTTCAGGGGATTATGCGATGAATGATCACATAATTCATAAAAGAAGAAATCACGATCTAGAGAAGCAATCTCCAACCTTTTTTGGTGCCAGGGATGGTTTTGTGGGAGACAATTTTTCCATGAACCAGTTTGGGGTGTGTGGTTCAGGTGGTAATGCAGGTGATGGAGCGCTCTGGCACCTACTGGTCACCTCCTGCTGGGTGGCCTAGCTCCTAACAGGCCGTGGACCAGTACCAGTCCGAGGCCCAGGGATTGGGGACCTGTGATATAGAGAATAGGAAACGAGGAAATCAATTTGGATACATTGACTTTACATTATTATGGAATGGACCCTAGTGAAGATCTAATCGGCAGTTACAAATGCTTGCTTCAACTTCATCAAAAAGTATTATAACTTGCCATATAACTTCTTATACCTTCATCAAAAAGACTTATAACTTGTGTAAAAACATGCAGCATGCATGTAAAAAGAATCCAACATTACCTCTCCCATCTCTCATTCTCTGATTCCTTTCCTAAACTGGATTATTGGCTCTCATTTGTGTTTTCCTCCTTCATACCAATAGCTATTCAACTCTTGAAATGCCCATTTACTTTCATTAAACTGGTCAGGTTTTTGTTGTTTTTTGTTTTGGTCACAGAAACAGTTTCTCTGACGGGGTTAGACAAACAGCGTGTGCTTGCTGTTGTTCAGTCGTGTCCAACTCTTTGTGACCCTGTGGGCTGCTGCCCACCAGGTCCTCTGTCCCTGGAATTTTCCAGGCAAAAATATTAAAATGGATTGCCATTTCCTATTCCAGGGGATCTTCCTGACCCAGGAATCAAACCCACGTCTTCTGCATCTCCTGCACTGGTAGGGGGATTCTTTCTCACTGAATCACCTGGGAAGCCCTAGACAAACTGTAGACACTAAATAAATATTTGTTAAATTCCTTCTGTCTGTCTTCCCTCCCAGTACCCCTCCCTCCCTTTCTTTCTTCATTCTTTGCCTTCCTTTTTCTCTAAACTTCTTTTCATCCTTCCTCTTTCCCTCTTGTCCTACCTTCTTTTCTTCCTTTCCTTTTTTTTTTCTCTCCTTCCTTCCCTCCTTCTTTCATTATTAGTTTGGTAAATATTTACCAAGCATCTACCATATGACAGTGTTAGTTATATATTGGGCAACATCACAGATGTAGTCCTTGATTTCTAATCTAAATTGTTATAAGTTCTATGAAGGAAATTAAAAAGATAAAGACTTTACGTGCTTGTGCTAAGCTGCTTCAGTTGTGTTGGACTCTTTGTGTTGCTCAGGCTGTAGCCTGCCAGGCTCTTCTGTCCATGGGATTCTCCAGGCAAGAAGAATGGTGTGGGTTGCCATGCCCTCCTCAACACTTTATGGTACTTAGAGAGCATTTACTAAATTTATACTGAATAAATAAAAATTAATAAGAGATGAATGAATAATAAGTAAATAACTAGAACATAGGTCTTCTTACTCTTAGTTCAGTAAAGTTCCAGTTATAACTTGAGCTACATAACAAGAAAAAAAAAGTATCTTTTTGTACTCTGAAATCTAGGCTAACTTGAAAAATTATATCAATGCTGTGAATGCAGTACTTCACTGAAATTGCTCTTAAAATTTCCAATCAAACTTATTTTTGTTATAGCATCTGTGTATTTCACACCATCCTTGCCATGTAAAGCACATTTAGATGATTTCTAAAGTAGTCTATGCAAGTAGCTTCCTCTCATATAATTTTATTTACTTTCTTCATGTAATTTCTCACTAATTGACATGTTCTTAATCACTAATTTTTTTTCTCTGTTTCTGTTTTATCCCAACTAGAATGCAAACTTCAAAAAGACAGGAACTTTATTTCTTCTAGCTTTTGGATTGCTAGCTTGTAGAATTCTAAATAAATTATAGTTGAATGAATAAATAAATGATTATGAATCATAATTTAAAATCCCTTATAAATGTTTTAGAGGTTTTTAAATTAACAATAACAATAGCACAAAAAACTTTATCTGTGCTGTATTGTTCTACTACCAAAGAATTTCTTGTGTTTTTTCAAGTCATGATTCCTTTCAAGGATGTAAATTTATGCCATGTTGACAACATTCTGGTGTAGTGTTCAAGTGACAGGTTCAGAGATAAACTTTAAATTCCTTTATGAACACTTTTATTTTATATATAAATATTTAATTTTTTCAAGGTCTCATTTTGGTATCTGACTGAATAGTGTAGGTACATTTTTAGTTTGAAATCTAGAATTAATATTTAATGTTTCTCAGGCAATATTTCTTTACAATAAACATATATTCATGATCCAGCTCTTTTTTCCTTTGCTTTATTCCTCCAACAAAGCATCTAGGTCTTGCAGTTTTATTTTCACAATAGAGGGTTTTCAAACAACTTTTTTCTTTTCTGAAACTCTTTTCTTAGCAGACAATTTTGATCTGAAGACCCTTACTCAGAATTCACTAGGACCTCTTGGGGTCGCAAAACATGCATTTAGCTCAGTTCAGAGATCCTCGATTTGTTTTAGAAAGAGGTTTAAACATCTCATAGCCAGATATAAATTTGGGATCAATATAGACACTTTCTGCTTTTGTGATATTTCAAATATTTTGGTAGCTCATAGTAATATATTTAACTACTTTCCATATTGGTTTACAACTTTTCTATAAGGATTACTGATTATATATATTTGCAAACCTTGAAGGCCAAAAAAAAATTATAGGAAGTTCTTAGTAGTAATGATAAGTGTATGCCTGTTCTGCTTGGGTCAGCTCTGAGAGCTTGGGGTTTTTGTGTAAATTAAAAAGGCCAGCCAAGGGTCTGGAAAAAACTGCAAAGATTGTTTTATCATCAGAGTTTCAATCATTTTTGAATATTATATTAAGTTTTCTTTGTTAATAATTAATTCCAAATTCTTCCTTTCCCAATTCACTAATCAAAATTCCCCAAATTACTTTGTGCTACTCATTTTATGCCTTCTAACTAATGTAGTTCCTCCATAGAATATTTTGCAGAGAAAAAATTTCTAATAGCTACTAATGGCAGTTATATTCATTGGCAGCTGACTCCATGCATTAATTCCAGTAGCAAAATGAAAGCATGAGATCACAATCTCTTTCTTCTTTTTTGTGTTTTCTTATAGTAGATTGTAGGAAATGTTTCCATGGCTGTCTTGATTTTACTAGAGTAAAATAAAGCTTTGTAATGATTTTAGCTATTGACTAAGAAAAAAATGGAAATTTATTTGATGTCTACTTATCATAGTTAGATGGCAGATTGTTGCAAGCGGAAGGAATTAGATAAAACTGAGGCAAATATATATATATACACACACACAAAGAGTACTTTATTCCCTTTCCAATTATCTTGGCAATAAGAATTCAGCTACTCTAGTGAATCAGTAACTCGCTGGCAAGAGAAAATCAGGCCACATTCAATCAATGGTCTTCCCTGATAGCTCTGAGGATAAAGAATCTGTCTACAATGCAGGAGACCTGGGTTCAATTTCTGGGTGGGGAAGACTTCATGGAGAAGGGAATGGCAACCTACTCCAGTATTCTTGCCTGAAGAATTCCATGGACAGAGGAACCTGGCGGGCTACAACCCATGGGGTCACAAAGAGTCAGACACAACTAAGTGACAAACACATCCATTCAATTAGTAGCATAACATCAACAATGTGAGTTTAAATGTTAGACATACTCAAGGGTGAAGTCAGGCTCATACAGAGCTTCGTTCGAACCTGAGTTACTTGTCCAGCTTCCCTGTTTCAGATGGCCTCTGAGTGAGCTTGGAAATCTGGGGAAGGGAGTGGGGATTTTAACAGCAATTCCCATTTCCCTTTGGCCTAACATTAGGAGTGATCAAATTATCAAGCATTATTTTTGCTGGACTTTTGAGGAATAGGATATTTTGGGGCAGTAAAATGGAAAAAAAAAATAGCACATTAGCAAACTAACTGCCTATGCCTTAATTATTTTGCCCTGGTTCCCAAGGTATTGTGCTCTGGTTGACTACCTGGCTAGTGAGGAATGTAGTAATGATGGGGGAGGTGCTTCTTAGACTAGGACTTGTGTGCTTCCAAGTTCCCACTTACTTCTTCCTGGAAACCAGGGAAGTCAAGTATGTACTCATAGCATCATCTGATTAAGTGGTTTGAATATTTTGACCTCTCTGGATTTCTTTGCTTTAATAGTGTTTTTCCTGATGCAGTATCAGGAGTTGAGCCTGTTTTACAATGGTGCATCATCAGATCGGGTGTTTGTGTTTCTTGGGACTAACTTACTGCTAAGGTACCACACCAAAAATGAGAGCCCACTTCCCACTGGTTGAACTGTTCCTATTGTTTATCACATCATGTCATGAAATATAGTTGTTATTTTCATCTGTTGCCCCTTCTATCTCCTCTGTATTCCCATGATGACCCTGCTGTGTGTAATGCTCACTGAATTTTTAAAAGATAAGCAGCTTACCCAATACCCCTGGTAGAGAGAACCAACACAGGCTGCCCCACTCAGTTTTACCTAAAATGAATTTTCAAATCCATAAAGAACTAAAAAATCAGCTACAGCATCATATATTTTTTAATCTAAATCTTCCAATGAAACAAAGGAAAAATAAATTACTCATGGACTTTTCAGTATACTGACCTTAATAACTTTATTTCAGTTATTTATTTCAGTTGCCTTATAGTGTGAAATTGTTGAAGAAGAGATAGTAATTTTAAGAAAAATGCTATTAAGTCATTTGCTTAGAATATGTTTTAATATAGATTTCCTTATTGAACAATCAGCTGTCTTTCATAATAGGTGCTAATGCTTGACCCAGTATAGTTGTTAAATGTGCTCATTTTAATAAATGAAACTGAAAAAAACTGACCTTTCAATTAAAGAACTAGAGGTTATCAGAAGAATATTTTAACTTCTTAACACTATTGTATGCAGTTAAAAAAAATTGTAATATAGGAATAATATCCTTGTCATAATCATTTCTTTGGATGTAATACAAAAAGAGTAGATTAAGTTCTGGTTCAAAAATAAAGACATTTCAATGCTCAAGAAGCTATAGATTTACTATGTGATATAACACTTAAATGTTTTAAGTTAGGTTAAAATTTGAAGCACTCATAAAAATATTATCAAGTATGATATACTAGAGGCACAGTGATTTACATTTTAATGATGAGATGAAAGGCAATAAAACCTATTTTAGCCCACTCAAACAGTAATATCTCTAACAACTAAGTAATGAAAATACTCCATATCTTATAGTAAAGCAATAATTTTACATGTGAAATCATGTAATAATATATTAATTATGCAAAAATTCTCTTGAATTAAACAAAATTATCATTAAACTTTTGCCATTTTGATTTAACCTTTATGGAAAGTAAATGGTACAGTTAATCAAATCAATCAAAAAATCATTAGTAAGGAGTGTACTATTACTTGAGGCCTTAATGAAGATACTAGAAGTGTAAGAATGGTGATTTTTGTTATTACTTTGTTTTCAATTGTACCATTTCCTTTATTCCCAATAGATTTGTAAGTTCCTGAAGAAAATGTCCATGCCTCTTCTATATCATATTATAGTATCTAATTTAGGGTTTAATTATAATCTGTGTTTTAAATACATTTTGCTATGTGGTATAATATATACAGTGAATAGTTCAAGCAATTTCATCCCACTCCCCAACCCCTCGACCTCTGCTACATCAATTTGCTTACCTGGAAAAACACATTTGGGGTTGTTGTAATTTGAGACCATATATATTCTATTTTCTATAAATTGCCTTTATTCAGTTTGGTTCAGTTGCTCAGTCATGTCCGACTGCCTGCGACCCCATGGACTGCAGCATGCCAGGCTTCCCGGTCCATGACCAACTCCCGGAGTTTATTCAAACTCATGTCCATTGAGTCGGTGATACCATCCAACCATCTCATCCTCTATCATCCCTTCTCCTCCCACCTTCAATCTTTCCCAGCATCAGGGTCTTTTCCAATCAGTTAGCTCTTCGCATTAGTTGGCCAAAGTATTGGAGTTTCAGCTTCAACATCAGTCCTTCCAAAGAACACCCAGGACTGATCTCTTTTAGAATGGAATGGTTGGATCTGCTTGCAGTCCAAGGGACTCTCAAGAGCCTTCTCCAACATCACAGTTCAAAAGCATCAATTTTTCGGCACTCAGCTTTCTTTATCCAACACTCACATCCATACATGACTACTGGAAAAACAATAGCTTTAACTAGACAGACCTTTGTTGGCAAAGTAATGTCTCTGCTTTTCAATATGCTATCTAGGTTGGTCATAACTTTCCTTCCAAGGAATAAGCATCTTTTAATTTTATGGCTGCAGTCACCATCTGCAGTGATTTTGGAGCCCAGAAAAATTAAGTCTGACACTGTTTCCACTTTTTCCCCATCTATTTGCCATGAATTGGTGGGACCGGATGCCATGATCTTAGTTTTCTGAATGTTGAGCTTTAAGCCAACTTTTTCACTCTCCTCTTTAACTTTCTTCAAGAGGCTTTTTAGTTCTTCTTCACTTTTTACCACAAGGGTGGTGTCATCTGCATATCTGAGGTTATTCATATTTCTCCCGGCAATCTTGATTCTAGCTTGTGCTTCCTCCAGCCCAGTGTTTCTCATGATGTACTCTGCATATAAGTTTAATAAGCAGGGTGACAATATACAGCCTTGATGTACTCCTTTTCCTATTTGGAACCAGTCTGTTGTTCCATGTCCAGTTCTAACTGTTGCTTCCTGACCTGCATACAGATTTATCAAGAAGCAGGTCAGGTGATCTGGTATTCCCATCTTTTTCAGAATTTTCCGCAGTTTATTGTGATCCACACAGTCAAAGACTTTGGCATAATCAATAAAGCAGAAATAGATGTTTTCTGGAACTCTCTTGCTCTTTAGATGGTCCAGTGGATTTTGGCAATTTGATCTCTGATTCTTCTGTCTTTTCTGAATCCAGCTTAAACATCTGGTAGTTCATGGTTCATGTGGTAGTTCATAAATTGCCTTTCTTAGGCCCATGCTCACAGAAGGCAATGGCACCCCACTCTAGTACTCTCGCCTGGAAAATCCCATGGACTGAGGAGCCTGGTAGGCTGCGGTCCATGGGGTCGCTAAGTCGGACACGACTGAGTGACTTCACTTTCACTTTTCACTTTCACGCATTGGAGAAGGAAATGGCAACCCACTCCAGTGTTCTTGCCTGGAGAATCCCAGGGATGGGGGAGCCTGATGGGCTGCCGTCTATGGGGTCGCACAGAGTCGGACACGACTGAAGCGACTTAGCAGCAGCAGCAGCAGGCCCATTCTGGTTATAAGACTGCATATCATCTCCATTATTCCTTTTCTTTCACTGAAATGTTTTGTAAGTATTTTTAGTTAAATGTTACTGCTTCATAAATAAAGGAGGTCATGAATGCCCATATATTTAAAAATTTTAATATTAAGAGGTATTTGTTTTCTGAATTCACTAACCCATGAAGCTTTTTTGGATGACTATCCTTCTTTCTTCTGCAAACTTTCTCTATCTGAAGCTACTTAACTTCTGTGGCAAAGTTGTTTTTAAATGTATGGAGGTAGACCGACGTGTTATGGATTGTGAATTCTTTGATACTTCTGTAAAGACAGTAAAGAATCAACTATATCATAAGCATTGTTTCAACATGGAATTATCTTACTCAAATAGGTAATATTTTAGAATTTATGCTGCCTTGACTTAACTCTGTATCTTCATAAACATATATAAGCTTAGTGAAACTTTATTCTGTGTATGGAAGCCTAAATACTAATAACTTACAAAAGAAAATAAATGTATTAACTATATTAATAAAAGTTATTAAGCTGAAAAGATCAGTATTAGAAAATTCTAGGATTTGCTTATATTAATATATCTTGAGGGTAAAAAGAAATAGTTTCAACTTTGGTTATGGTCATATAATAGAGAAAAGATCAAAGCTATATTCGGTAGAAAATGATCACCTTAGCTACAACATTTCTGTCAGTTCAACAAAAACTGATAAATAAAGATTGTTTATCCAATGCTTAATTAAAATTGAATCTTATGAGATATCATATCAGAAAGGTTAAAAAATGTCTAATGTGACCAAAGAAATAGAGCCATGAAAGGCATGAATATTTGTGACATGGGTGTGTAAAAAGAATAAAAGATCATCTTTTAAACAGTCAAAAATACAAAATTTAAGGCAAAAAAATGAGAATAAATGGTTATATAAAAGCTTGTGAGGCATATTTAATAAAATATCATGAAGTCATTGAAAGCAAAGTAGCATTTGCTTTGCAAGCTTTTGCACAATCCCATTTAGGCAAATTGTCTGCTCATACCCTCGTCTGTCTCTCAATATTTCTCTTCTGCTCCCTACTGTGTGTGTGCTCCTTTTAACCTACTGCAGTTGTGTGATACTTAGATATTTTCAAATTATTACTTGTAGAAAGCTCTTCTTTGTGGGAAATATGCAAAAATAAAATTAAATGAAAGAGAAAACCATGTATTTAAAATCTATTAATTGAATACATTCTAGGGTAGGTACTCATTTAGTGCTGATGAAACTGTATTTTTTCATATGAGATATTAGAAGTGAACACAGAGTATTAAGAGAACAGAGAAAAGGTTTATACCTAAGTCTGAAGGCAAGAAGAAGTTTCACAAGAGATGTTACTTATGCTGAGAGTTGAAAAAATAATATGTTTAAAGTGATATAAATAAACCCTATCATTATTTGTGCAATACTTAGACATCACAAATGAATTTTAAATTTAACAAGTCTAATGTAAACCTTAATTTCTAAGAATGGGTTCATTCCCTCCATAGTTGCTTTGGCAACTGATATAACCATACATTTAAAAGACAATTGATCCTTGGAATAAAAACTATGACCAACCTAGACAGCATATTAAAAAGCAGAGACATGACTTTGCTGACAAAAGCCTGTATAGTGAAAGCTATGGTTTTTCTAGTAGTCATGTACAAATGTGAGAGTTGGACCTTAAAGAAAGCTGAGCACTGAAGAACTGATGCTTTTGAACTGTGGTGTTGGAGAAGACTCTTGAGAGTCCCTTGGACTGTAAGGAGATCAAGCCGGTCAATTCTTATGGAAATCAACCCTGAATATTCTTTGGAAGGACTGATCCTGATGCTGAAGCTCCTATATTTTGGCCACCTGATATGAAGAGCTGACTCACTGCAAAAGAGCCTGATGTTGGAAAAGCTTGGGAGCAGGAGAAGAAGGGGGTGACAAAGGATGAAATGTTGGGATATTATCATTGACTCAATGGACATGAGTTTGAGCAAGCTCCGGGAGATAGTGAAGGACAGGGAAGACTGCTGTCCATGAAGCTGCAAAGAGTTGAACATGAGTTAGTGACTGAGCAACAATAACAAACACCCATACATACTATTTTTTCTCTTTCTTGACATGTTCCACCATCCTATCAAATCCCAAAATATTCTCTTCAGTCTCCAAAATATATCCCAAATTCAACCATTTTCATCCTCTTAACAAATGTCTGCTCAAAATGCCATGATCCTGACCTGAGCAAGCCATGACAGTATTCTGACTGAACAATCTGATTATATTCCTCTTTTTTTCAATTTATTCGCTACTCAGCACCCAAATATAGTATTTTTAAAACATAAATGAAACACTACCATTTAGGGCTTCCCTGGTGGCTCAGTGGTGAAGAATCCCCTTGCCAATGCCATAGACATGGGTTCCATCCCCGGTCTGCGCAGATCATTTACGACACAGAGCGACTAAGCCGGTGAGCCACAGCTACTGAGCCTGTGCTCCAGGCCCTGGGAGCCACACTGTTAAGCCCATGTGCTGCAGCTACTGAAGTCTGTGCACCCGAGTGCCTCTGCTCCACATACCACAACTAGACTGTAGTCCCCCGCTTGCCCCAACTAAACACAAATCCCTTGTAGCAACAAAGACGCAGCACAGCCAAAAATAAATAAATAAATAAATAATTTAAAAATGTGTACCATTTATGTTATCGCAATTAGAACAAAATTTAAACTCTTCTCCGTGTCTGTCATTCTCTACAGGAGCTGGACCCACCACCTCTCCAAGCTCATCTTCCACTGCTCCTCCCTTTTTTTCAAAGTACTATGGTCACTTTGACCTTTCTAAGGTTCAGACATGATAAAATTTATCCTCACTTAGGTTTTGATCCTCATGATGTGCCAAAATCTTTACATGGCCCTCTGTTTTCATTTACATGTCCATTGAGAAGTACGTGTCTACTGTTTACAGTGTTTGCATGGGAACCCTAGTTAAATTAGTCCTCAGAGGCCTGAGCAGGGGCTGAATGATTAGTCTTATTTATTTTAATTCCATAAAATCCCCTCTTTCCATATTGATTATATTTGTGGATGTATAACTCCATGTACTTGGCAAAGTCCATACACTGTACATATCAGACAGTATATTGTACTGTATTTAAGTTATGCATACATATATACATACAAAAAGTACTATGGAAAGTCTTTGGAGTGTTTTCATGAAAGGGCTGGCCTATCTGTTTTTTTATTTCAGAATGATTGTTTGGAAATTAGGTAGAAAATGAAGAAATGGTGATAAAACTGAGGAGCAGGAAACCAGTTGGAAGGCTATTTAAGAAGTGGAAGCAGAGATGAAAAGTAGGTAAATGAATTGATATAGGGTATATTTTGGAAGTTCAGTTCCAGGGAGTATCAATGAATAAAATATGTGTGAGGGGTTATATAAAAAAAAAAGGAATCAAGTATTCCTGTTTTTATTCTTTATTCCAACTTCTACATTTTTCTATATTGTGTGTTATTTCTTTTCCCAAGAGCTGCAATCTGTTGGCAAGGAGAGTAAGGAAGGGTGAGAAGTAGTGAGCCCTTTCATAGTGGTTGCATTGTTTCCACTGAATGTTTCCAAGCAATGGACCTATCTAATTTTCCTCTCCCGTTCTTTCTGAGCATTTGTTCCCATGCATTTCACTTTGAAAGCACCATGGCCAATTAACTGAACACTTAGCAGATGTCTTGGCTTTCATGGTTCTCTCACTTTAGTTTTATATGATTATTGGTGATAATGAATGTAAATCATCTCTAGTTTGAGGTTTGCATTTTTTTAAATTAGAAAATTCTATCTGGAGTGCTTGAAATATTTTGAAATCATACATATTTTCACTGTACTTAAGCTTATTATCTTTTGGTTTTATAGTTGAAATGATGGTTACCATGTAATTCACATTTTCTGTATTTTATTTATACTGGGCTGTGCCGCATGGCTTGGCTTGGCTTGGAATGGCTTGGGAGATCTCAGTTCCCTGACTAGGTATTGAATGAGGGCCCCCTACATTGGAAGAATGGAGTCATAAAAACTGGACCTCCAGAGAATTTTCCCTTTGTTTTCATTCTAACAACATTGTGTGTGTGTATGTGTGTGTGTGTGTGTGTGAATTTTAGTTCAATAACAGAAGTTCTAATTTATTGGTTCCAGGTATTCTTTTATACCCATATAAGGGCAGATTTTTTGAGGCAGTATATCAAAGCCAAAAAGTGACACCTATTTTCCCCTATTTCATTTGAAAGTTGGGAAGAAATTTGAAAAAAGTTTGTATTAGCATGATATATAGGTATGAGAACTCACCCATTATATTAGTGAATGTCTTGTGCTTTTGTTGTCTTTCTCGTCTCTCTCCTTCCACAATCTCTCCTTCCAGTAAGATTACTTCGTCCTCAACCTCACAGCTCACGTCCCATGTAAAGAGATAGCAGCTGTAGGAGAGAGCAGGGCTGTGCAGTGATATTAAGGCAAAAGGAACTAAGGCCTTAAGTTTAGGAAAAGCTGTGCATTTTTTGTCATTCTTACCCATGACTTCCTTTTCTTGAATGCCAGCTATTTCTTTGTCTGAAACTTCAAGATGAGTATATTCCTTTTAGTCTTTAAGCATTGAAAATTTATGTTTGAAAAAATTATTCAATATCCCTTGATGTATTAATCAGATGACTATTCCTGCTGATATGATATAAATATGTACCACTGTATCCCAGATCTTTCAAAAGCTGGAAACATTCAAATTTAAAGATATATATTAATACTATAAAATTAATTTTATTAAATGCTATTTTTTTATGGAATGAACTTGAAATTTTAAAAAGTAATATGTAGATTCTTTGAGAGGATTTTTTTTAATCTTATGAGACTTGGAGCTTAATGAAATTGATAAAACTTTTCATTTCAGCCTAACCATGAAAATTGTTCTCCAGCCTCATGACTATAATCCCACCCAACCCACTTCAACATGCACAAAATATGAACTCAAAATTTTATTCATCTCATAATACCAAAAATAATTTCATAATGTTGCTCAGGAAAAATTACAGCTAACACTTGGTGCTTTTATGGGTTGAAAATGTCTTTTCTCTGTCACTTTCAATATCTCAAAGTTCATTTTTTTCAAATATTTTCTTCTCTCCACTTCTAATTTAACTGCTATTGATCGTGACTGACTAATACATTTTGGCTTTATTATCTTCCTCCCACTCTAAAATTCTAGAGGAAAAACTACATTATGCTTATTCTTCTAAGGGAGTATATTTCTAATTACATTTGTTGCCAGAACCTTGTTCGTACCATTATGCTTTTCTAACCTTTATTCTGTCTGACTGAAATAACTTCTCTCAGTTTTGTATATTCTTAAGCTTCCTCCCCACTTTTTCCCTAAAAAAGTCTTCTGATGTCCTCTGCAAACACTAGCGTTTCAGTGCCATGGTGTGCTCTGTATTTATCCTAAAGCTCCCACTTCAGTATATTGAGAAATGATTTCTTTACCTGTCTGAATCCTCTTCGAGATTGAAGGCAGAGTTAAGATGATTTCAGCTCTCACTGTGCAAGGCACAATGCAAACATTAAAAATGTTTTGAAAGATTGTAAGAAAAAAATAAGTAAACTGCTAAAAAAGAATTAGTTTAAAAAATTAAGGATGAGAAACAACTAACCACAGAAACCAATGATATTGGCTGTTTGAATTAAATGCCTATACTTTCAGACAGGAAAAAAAAAAAAAAAAAAACAGCAAAAACTACATGGTAGGGTAACACAATCTAAAGGTTAGCCAACATGAAAATGTGATATATTCTGGCAGTATTCTGTGATCATGTCCTCAGTATGATCTCAATGAGGAAAGCCACACAGAGTGGATAAGGTTTTCTCTGACCCTCTTCTCTCGAAACCACACTGATAGTTCCCAGGTTGATGGAAAAAGGAACCAAATCATCTCTAAAATTCTATCCTAATATCCAAGTTCATTAAAGCCAGGCATGAATAATTGTCAACCTTTCAAAGGATTCTGTGATCAATCTAAAACAGCATGCATAAGAAGGGATTCACTTACAAAGAACATTGTCATTATAGAGTTATTAGAGATGGACGCTCTGGGTCATGTAAAATACAAACTTCCATTTCTTCAAACTTTTAACTTTCACCAAGTTTGAAAGTTTAATTAATCTTTCCTCATTATTATTTCTGATTTTTTCTTCCCCGTTTCATTTTTTATTATAAATGGAAGAAGAAAAGTGATACCACAGATTAGGTAGTTCTTTTGTTGTTTTGTTTTCTTCATCTGAGCAGTGGATAATTCACCTGGGGTTGTGAATGCTGGGCTCTATAAAATTTTAGAGCCAACCCTCTCCTCAATGCCATTTTTCCTCCAGGAACTGAGTTATTCTTCCTCCTTCCTACCATAATTCTGCAAATATTTATTGAATATATACTACATGAAAATCATCATACTGTGCCATGAATCACTGGCAGTGTTTTAGGCAGATACCATAGAAAACCCAAATATCTCTTTTTATATCTCAAATCCATACTGGCTTAGAGAAAAAAATTGTGTTGAGAATAAGTCATTTTGCTTATTGATGGGATTTGGAGAACCATAGAGAACTAATCAGTTAAAATATAAGGAGATAGTTTTCATCTTAGATAGAAGAAGCTTAATGTTCAGAATAAAAATTCAAAGTAAAACCCAAAGCAGAAAATATAGTAAAAATATTTTGATCTTGTTGAACTATTTCAAAAGTAAATTTTAAAAAATGTATTTGTATTAATGAAAGCATACTATAGCTCAAATGTTGAGAAAGTAAGTGGTTATGTTTCTGTTGACATACTGACATTTCATATTGCTATACTTACCTATCTTAATTAGAGATACATAGATAAACAGACAAGTCAGGTGTGCATTTGGAATTATTTTGATGAACCATAAGAATTATATGAAGGTTGATTTGCTTTATCTACTACTTGTTATGTAGTTCAGTTTCGTCTGAACTATCTAGCATTTCTTTTCTAATGCTTTTTAGGTATCCTTGATAAGTATTTGCAAGAGGGATGACTTTTAATTAATGTTAAATGATACATTATTGAGTCAGAAAAAATCTAATAACCTTTCAGAATGATGTCACCCTTGACATTGGCTTCATATCCATGTTGGCTGTAACCTGGAACACAACTTTTGGGAAACAAACAAAGATTAGTGATAGGACTTATTTCAAGAATAAGTTTTGAAATTTACTAGCAGTATAATTTAAAGAATAACCTATAGATCTCAATTTCTTTCTGTATATGGTAACATTGATATAGATCTCAATTTCTTTCAATTTCTTTTTGTATATGGTAACACTGAAATCTCACACAAATAATATTATGAAGATTACATAAAATAATATATATTCAAGCTCTCTATAAATTGTGAAGAACTGTTTATACCTATTGTTAGCTATATGTTTTATCTATGCCTGTACGTTTTCCATTCAAAACTTTGAGCAGAGTGGAAACAGTGTTTCCACCCATTGTTATGAGTATAGATATCAGATGGAGACTTAGAAATGGAGACTTCAAACATATTTTGAATTCAGATATATCAAATTCTATGAAAAAGGGATGTTATGGAATATTCAAATTTAAATATTAGTATATTTTAAAAGGCGAAATATTTATACAATCTGAAAAGAAACCAGATTATAATTATTAGTACATTTTAAAATGCCTAAAATCTGTTTATTTTCATTAACTGTGCCAATATTTTCCTCATTCAACACAAAGAATGATATATTTTCTAACTCACACACAAGCAAAAGCAAGCATGGATCAATGTGTTTAACTGTTACCATAACCAGAAATTGAAGAAGACCATCAAACCTAGGTCTGATGATTAATTGGTGTGAAGTATCATTGATGATGTTGTTTTACTCCTAGGTGATAAAAATAATCTTGGTTTGTACTTTCTCAGCAGAGAGTCTCAGGAGAAAACAGTTGTTAATGCAAAGGAGTTACATTTTTTTCTTTCATGTTTAAAAGGGATGAATAGGACAGCTTGCTGACAGGTATGCCCAGGCTTGGAAGGATTCATGCTAGTGGAATTATGGGGGATTCAGGATTGAACCAGAGTGGATACTATAAAGGGTTCAAGTTTTCACATGTCATTAACAAAACAACTATTGTATGTGTTCACTTTTCACAATTCTTCTCTCCCACACTCCAGCTATTTTGGGCTGATAACAATTAACTGAAAGTCTCACAGCTTTTGAAATTGTCTACAATACTCTTCTTCCATTTATATTTCCATTAGTGTCTATTTTTTGATTTTGTTTTTATTTCAATATTTCTTTACCTAAGAGTAGGTATTGCATGTGTAATGCTATTTATGACACTAGGTTTGCATGGGTGTTATATGTGGAAATAATATATAATATTTTAAATATATGCTATATGTAAATTTATATTGGAAATGATGGCGGATCATCTTTGTGCCATTTCTGGTGTTGCAGATTTTATCCCACCTAAAATCACCGATTAGGTTTTGACTTCTCATTTTGTTAAATAAAAATATTTTTGTCTAATCATGAACTTTATTTTACCAAGTTTTCAGAAAGTCAGAATTATAATAAATAGGTAAATGAGTTACCATAATTGTGTCTGAAGGTTGGGTTGTGAAATTTTTATTTCATAAACATATCTTTATGTAAATTTTGTCATTCAATATGTATAAATTCTTCAGACTACAGAATTCTTATTCACAATACTGTTTGCTTTAGTCCACTGAATATTAGAGGCCTTTGCTAGATTGTTTCACATGTTATCTAGGTATTGATTTTTCCCTTTACTAACACTCAATTTACACCAAAAATTTAGTGCTTTAGAATCCAAGCATTTAAAATTTAAATGTTTTCCTACATTAGGATCAGTTCAGTTCAGTCACTCAGTTGTGTCCAACTCTTTGTGACCCTGTGGACTGCAGCACACCAAGTTTCCCTGTCCTTCACGATCTCCCAGGGCTTGCTCAAACTCATGTCCATAGAGTCAGTGATGTCATCCAACCATCTCATCCTCTGTCATCCCCTTCTCCTCCTGCCTGCAATCTTTCCCAGCATCAGAGTCTTCTCCAATTAGCCAGTTCTTCCCTTCAGGTGGCCAAAGTATTGGAGTTTCAGCTTCAGTATCAATCCTACCAATGAATATTCAGGACTGATTTCCTTTAGGATGGATTAGTTGGATCTCCTTCCAGTTCAAGGGACTCTCAAGAGTCTTCTCCAACATCACAGTTCAAAAGCATCAATTCTTCAGTGTTCAGCTTTCTTTATGGTCCAACTCTCGCATCCATACATGATGACTGGAAAAACCACAGCTTTGACTAGATAGACCTTTGTCAGCAAAGTAATGTCTCTGCTTTTTAATATGCAGTCTAGGTTGGTCACAGCTTTTCTTTCAAGGAGCAAGCATCTTTTAATTTAATGGCTGCAGTCACTAATTGCAGTGATTTTGGAGCCCCAAAACATAAAGTCTGTCACTCTTTCCATTGCTTCCCCATCTGTTTGCCATGAAGGGATGGGACCAAATGCCATGATCTTAGTTTTCTGAGTGTTGAGTTTTAAGCCAACTTTTTCACTCCAGGAGTTGGTGATGGACAGGGAAGCCTGGCGTGCTGTTGTCCATGGGTTTGCAAAGAGCTGGACATGACTGAGCAAGTTGAACTGCACCGAGCTCCTTTCCCATTTTGGAACCAGTCCATTGTTCCATGAATGGTTCTAACTGTTGCTTCTTGACCTGCAAACAGATTTCTCGGGAGGCAGGTTAGGTGATCTGGTATTTGCATCTGTTTAAGAATTTTCTACAGTTTATTGTGATCCACACAGTCAAAGGCTTTAGTGTAGTCAGTTAAGCAGAAGATGTTTTCCTGGAATTCTCTTGCTTTTTCTATGATCCAGTGGTTGTTGTCATTAAGATATACTGGTAGCATTTAAACTTTCTCATCATTTTCAGTATCTCTGTACCATTTTTGCAATAAAATAGTATGCTTTATTTAAAAAATTACTGAAAGTTTAAAGGGAAAAAACACTATAGAAAGATGCAGAAGGAATTATGGTATGTCAATACCTTGCTCACAAAGAATGCCACAAGCAGCAGTGCTGAAAACAATAGTAGTGTCGATTGCATGGTAAAGAGGAAAAGCACGGAGAAGGTCAAGAACACAGCTTGCTTTCACTCTTGGAGGATAATTTTCCATTAATTTCTACCACACATCATTGCCTTCAAGGTACTGAGAGCTGGATTATTCAAGGTATGAATAATGACTGACTTGTGGCCAGTCATTCATTCTGAATTAAACTGCTCTGTTTTCAATAAGGCAATTGATTGCCCTTTGACTGTTAGTGCAAACTTTCTGATCATGTTCACCCATTCATTTGAAAAATATTTATGTGCCTGCTCTATGCCGTGGACAGAACTGTGAACCACACAGTTTCTGTCCTCAAGGAGACTTCTGCATTGGGGTGATTGCTTTTAATGTTATTTACTTTATCTTGCCTTTATAACCAACACCAGCATTATTGAGATGACTTTCTGGTCAGATGAAGGGATCCTCTGTTTCAACGATGCTAATCAGTCTAACGTAGAAGACAATGGCAACACACTCCAGTACACTTGCCTGGAAAATCCCACGGACTGAGGAGCCTGGTAGGCTGTGGTCCATGGCATTGGGAAGAGTTGGACTTGACTGAGTGACTTCACTTTCACTTTTCACTTTCATGCATTGGAGAAGGAAATGGCAACCCACTTCAGTGTTCTTACCTGGAGAATCCCAGGGACAGTGGAGCCTGGTGGGCTGCTGTCTATGGGATCGCACAGAGTTGGACACCACTGAAGTGACTCAGCAGTGACAGCAATCAGTCTAAAGGGACTTAGACCCCAGCATCATGAAAGTTTCTCTTGTTGGAAGAGGTCTTATTTTGTTTTCATATCTATGAAACTCCACAGGCGTGTGTGTTTGCTCAGCCATGTCTGATTCTTTGCCACTCTATGGACTGTAGCCTGTCAGATTCCTCTGTCCATGGGATTCTCCAGGCAAGAATACTTGAGTGGGTTGCATTTCCTCCTCCAGGAGATCTTCTTGACTCAAGGATCAAACCCATGTCTCTTGCATCTCTGGCACTGACAGGCAGAATCTTTACCACTAGTTCCACCAGGAAATTCCCAAACTCTATAGGATTATACTTGTCAAATTTTAGTGGTTCTAGTAATTGCATAGGAAATGTTAAAGTGCAAACTTCTTAGACCTATCTTTGTGGATATTTTGATTTAGGAAGTTAAGGCTGATGCTCAGAAACCTGGATCTTTAACTAGTAACTCAGATATAATTCATATTTTAGAAAAAAATTTTAATCTCAGTTATAGATTTTGTATAGGTTTTAAAATATTTCTGAGTTTAAGCATTTTTAGTTGTTTTTTCTTCCCCTTTACAGGATTTGGAACATTTCTGTATTGTGGTAATTTCTTATCTGGATATGAGATATTTCTCAACAAATTTTGTTTCTCTCTCTCTTCACATGGATTATTTTAAAGTGCAACAGAATTATCTGCAAGAGAAGTTGAACATATACTATTTTGATTACATAAAATACTGATGTGGTAACTGGAAAAGGGTGAAAATGAAAAAAAAAATTGCAGAGAAAAATCTCAAGTCTTATAGTTTCGAGTAGGGCAGTGGTAGAAGCCAAAAAAAAAAAAAAAAAGAAGAAGTTTCTTTTTCTTTATTTTTCAACACTGACCTTGCAAAGTCATTTCAAGTACAACAGATTTGGACTGTCAGCACCCTGATTAACCCAGGTTGTCTGAATTATAATCTCTTAAATTACTTTTCCCTTTCTGTTGAAGTTCTGTTTGTTTGCTTGTTTTTAACAGATAAAATGTTCCAAGTTTCAGCTTCAGCATCAGTCCTTCTGAATATTCATTGGAAGGACTGATGCTGAAGCTGAAACTCTAATACTTTGGCCACCTGATGTGAAGAGCCAACCCATTGGAAAAGATCCTGATTCTGGGAAAGACTGAAGTCAGGAGTAGAAGAGGGAGGCAGAGGATGAGATGGTTGGATGGCATGATCGACTCAATGTACATGAGTTTGAGCAAACTCTGGGAGATGGTGAAGGACAGGGAAGCTTGGTATCCTTCAGTCCATGGGGTCGCAAAGAGTCAGACCCAACTTAGTGACTTACCAACAACAAAGTTACTTTTCCCTACGTTCTTTTTTTTTTTTTTTTTTTAATGGATGAAGTTTTCCAAGTTTGGTGTGACCTGGATAATTTTTCTCTGTGGTTGTTTGTAAATTCAGGTCAACTGCAGGTACTACAGGAATCTCTAGATTTATGCAGAGTATAAAGTCTCATTTCTCTCAAAGATGGATCTCTGGTTGGATTTCTTCCAAAGACAAGGATTTCTCACAGCTTCTCTAACCTTGAAAGGATAGAAAATCATAGGCATAGAGCTACTGATCAAACCATGCTTTGCTAATAATATCAGGTATGTGAACTTGGTTTGAAAAATACCTAAGAATTTGGCACACAAGTTTTCATCTCAAGCTGTGCTTCTGCCATCTTCTCTAAGTTGTTATAATTACTTGGTGATGAAGTTTCACCAACTTAAGTATTAATAGGAACCTTGTGTGTGTGCTAAGTTGCCTAAATTTTGCAACCCAATGGACTGTAGCCCACTAGGCTCCTCTGTCCATCGGATTCTCCAGGCACAGATGCTGGAGTGGATGGCCATGCTCTCCTCCAGGGGATCTTCCTGACCCAAGAAACGAACCTGAGTCTCAGTTTCATGCATTGGCAGGTGGGTTTTTTTACCACTACCACCACCTTGGCAGCCCATAATAGGAACCATAATCACTCAAGAATGGTGGTGGTGGCAGTGGTTTCGTTGTTAAGTTGTGTCTGATTCTTTGGGGTGTCGTCTCTCAGGCTCCTCTGTCCATGGGATTTCTTCAGAATGAATACTAAAATGGGTTGTCATTTCCTTCTCCAGGAGATCTTTCCAGGGATTGAACACACTTCTCCTGGATTGCAGGCACATTCTTTACCACTGAGCCTCCAGGGAAGTCATCATTTAAGAATAACTTCAGATAAATCATAGAAATTTGAAATGCATCTTTTTATTGAAGTATAGCTTATTTACAATATTATTGATATATAAGTTATGGTTATATAATACAGTGTACCATAATTTTTAAAGGCTGTACTCCATTTATGCTTATAAAATATTGGCCATATTCCCCATGTTGTACATTATATTATTTTAAAAATAAAAAATTCAAAGTATGTAGAACTCTCTATATAGTACAGTTCTACATATTCTGAAATTTCTGAATATATGCAGATTCATTTTCATTTTTCTGTTTTTGTTGTTTTTAAAGAGCACATTTACCTAAGTTTACCTAAGGCATTGGCAATATGAAACCCAGTAAAAGTAAGTTTACCACAAATTCCACTACTTCTCAAGACTTTTACAAATCATTTCAGGGAAATATATTTGTTTTTGGTAATTCACTATACTTAACTGTATTTAAGTTACCCAAATTGCTCTGTTTTTAGAATGTTCTCTTCTTAGAGATAGTAATCCAAGAACCAATTCAGCTTGTTTCAATCTCTAAATCAGCTCTATCTCAGCAGTTCTCAATTTATACTGAGAACAACAAAAAAAAAAAAGCAAAAAAAAAAAAACAAGAAGTAATGGACTTAACTGAAGCATGAGTGATGTAGGTTAGATAGGAAGAAGAAAATCCTGATAACAGGATTTTCAAACCTTGAAATGAATTACAGAGGGAAGTTATACAATCCCTCTTCAACTGAGTTCCTAAAATACCTATAATTTACATGATTCAGTGGTGGATCTAGGGTTTTCTTTACTGACTGAAGATGCTCTTGAATATACCCTCCAAGAGCTATAGGATTCTCTAACATATTTATAAATCCATCTTCTTTTCATTTAAGAGATGTAAATGTGCCCTACTAACTTCTAAAATGAACTCTTGTCATATATGACTTGATAGAAAATACTATTTGTAAGTTAACAGAATTTAAACTGTAAAACATTTAATGTTATTCCTGATATACTCCATTTGGATAAATAATTTTCATTTTTCCAAAGAACCACTTAAATATCAGCATTACTTAATGGGTTTTATAATTGATCATGGGAAAAACCATACCATTTGTATTTTTTTCCTTAAATGCAATTCACAAAGGTGATAAATTGTGATTCTTCTAAACTGTGTAGGGAATAAATATTTTACAAGATTCTATTTAATAATTACTTCAGTACACTAATTAGAATTTTAAACAAACATAATATCAACATGTAATCTAAGATATATCTTTTATTAGATTATATTTGTTTAGAAAATTGGCACCCTTCTGAGATTCAAAGATTTACAAAATGATTGTGTGAGATGACTCGATCTCTAAGCTCCATGATGCCCTGATTATTTGAAACTACTAACAGAGTCAGGAACTATGAAGAGAATTGAAAATTGCTAACCCTCCCCTATTTGTTCCCTTAATGAATATGCTTTGTTCCCTTTCTTTGTTCCCTCTTTGTTCATATTAAATAAAAAGGCTGATTAATTTCCTTTTTGGTTTACTATAGAATGCCATATATTTAGTTTATTATTTATGTATATTGGAAAGTATAGAACTTAACATTACTAATCAAATAATTGCTTTCTAAAAATTCAATGTGGTGCTTTTTAAATAGAATACTTGGATACCTAGAATTTTCCCAAAATATATTACTTAATGAGTAGCTGAAATGCTCTAAACATAATATTGAAATAAGTGATGTACCAATTAATAGTAGAGAATCCATAGACTGCCTACCATCTTTATGTATTTTCTTTATATAAGTATAGCATGGTTTTTAAATGTCAAGGAACACATCTCTAAGTCTATGCATTTAAATTTTCATTATTATTTAAGCATGTGGGAGGAAGGGAGGATGGACCACACACACAAACACACACATTCACACTGCAGTTAACAGAGGAGTATAAAGTGCTGGTGATATCAATTGACTTCTTAGAGTAACTATAGCTATTATGTTTTATTTTTTTCATAAGTTTCCAACTTATGAATTATTTATACTTCAAAGTTTTTTATAAATGAGTTTTCATGTTTTAAGGATATACATTTTTAGCAAACAATGATATAGTGCTAGGCTACAGATAAACCCACAAAAATTAATTAATTCAATTTGGAGTACAATTGTACAGTGGAACAAAAAGACAAAGTTGCAGAGATTTTTAGTTGAAATGTACTACTTGTGAGAAGAATGGTTAATTAAGACAATGAAATTATTTTAGGCAATATTTAATGAGCAAGGCATTGCAGTAATGATACAAAAGTGTTTAAGAACCAGGGCCTGCAAAAGACTGGTAGATAAATTACTGTCCCCTCCATGCTAGAAATCTGTGTGTTCAGAGGTATAGCAATATAGAATGCTTATTGGATAAAACATCCTGAGTGAGATAAGTCTTGATGGAGATTGTGAAATCCTGTTACCGTTATGTTTTCATCAGAAATGATGTGTTACTCTGCCACTGTAGTAAGAATTAGCTTCATTTTGTGTAGGGAGATGTGTGTCTGTGTGTGTGTTTCACTAGACTGTCCTACTATCAGAAAAAAAACTTCTTATTGAGAGTTGATCAAAATATTCATTGAGATCTGAGATCCTGAAATATTTATGTTATCATCTTGCTCTAGAAGGAAACTAAGTAGAGGTTTGTTAGACGTGGTCAGAAAGCTGAAATACTCCTACATCCATAGCAATTCAAAAGGAGCCTTGAACAAATCACTAAGCCTCTCATTGTTAGCCCACATATCAGCCAGTGACAGGGGTAAACTGTTGTTTTTGGTGAAAGTTTGGACAACGTAAATTTTTGTGGCAGCTGGAGAACATCCTTGGATGTAGGCAGAACTTTCTTTTCTGACAGTGAGATTTCCCAGAAAGATTTCCTAAGGGAAAAAAAGCATCAAGTAAAAACATTGTTCTTTTATTTACAATTCTACTTTAAATGTCAACATCTGAGCATTTGTTTTCAGCCACAGAGGTATTACATAGATGCCTAAAGGGCCTCTGAGAGAGAATAAGATGCATGTGGTTCAATGTTCCATGTGAACTCTGTTAATACCTCATTTTATGTAGTGCTTAAGGGCTCATATGATTATTAGACCTGCATATATAAACCAACTTGTTGAATTTCTTTATGTAACTGAGATATGAGTCCTTTTTTCTTAGATACATGCTGGAAATATATTTTTCCCAGTCTGTTTGCTTGTTTCTTATCAAAATCTTTTGAAAATAAGTAATTTTTAATTATGGTGAAGACAAATTAATACCTTTTTTTCTTCTATGGTCAGTGAAATGCAAATTAAACCACAACAAGGTATCACAGCATACTTACTAGAATGGCTAATAACAACAACAAAAGTCAGCAAGTGTTGGTGAATATGTGAGAAATTGGAACCCTGTACACAGTTGGTGGGAATGTTAAATGGTACAGCCCTTATGGATAAAAAGTATGGATATTACTCAAAAAATTAAAAATAGAATTTTCGTATGATCCAGCAACCCCAAATCTATGTGTATTTATCCAGAAGAACTGAAGTCAGAATCTTGAAGAGATATTTGCTAC
Organism: Muntiacus reevesi; assembly: GCF_963930625.1. NCBI lineage: Eukaryota > Metazoa > Chordata > Mammalia > Artiodactyla > Cervidae > Muntiacus > Muntiacus reevesi. The sequence goes on from NC_089260.1 coordinate 29,317,064, forward strand.
TATGGTCATTGCAGCATTGTTCGCAATAACCAAGATATGGAACCAATATAAACATTCATCTATACATGAATGGATAAAGAAAATGTGGTACATACATATAGTGGAATAATGGAATGCTAAGTGAAATAAGAACTCATCACAGAAAGACTAATACTGCATGAATCCTCTTCTGTAAGTATCTAAAATAGTCAAACTCATAGAAGCAGAGAGTAGAATGGTGGTTTCTAGGAGCTTGCAGAAGGGGAAAATGGAGGATTGCTACTAAGCCCTCCATTGTATAAAGTTTCAATTATGCAAGATATATCCTAGACATCTGAAGTAGAACTTTGCACTTGCAACCAACAATACTATATTGTACACCTAAAATTTTAAGAGAGTAAGTCTTGTTTAATGTTTCAACCATAATTTTTAAATAATGGCATAATTTTATAAATCCCTTTTCACAAAAATAGTAATTAAATTTTATAATAAAAATTAGAAAGAGATATAAGTGTATGTGAATAAGAGAATAGAATAATAATTGTTGCATTCAAATGGTAAAAATATGCCTGCAATGAGGGAGATGCAGGTTTGATCCCTGGGTTGGGAAGATCGCTGAGCTGGGAGAAAAGAATGGCAACTCATTCAATATTCTTGCCTGAAGAATTCCATGGACAGAGGAGTCTGGCAGACTACAGTCCATGAGGTTACAAACAGTTGAGCGTGACTGAGTGATTAACACTTTCTTAATTAAATAATAAATTGTCATTAAAAATGAACAACTTATTTGAAAAATCTCCTCCTCAGTTATAAAAGTGGAATAAAAGTATAGATTATGTTATACTATTTAGTTGAGGGAATATATATACAAATATTTCACTTGTAACAGTTAAAAATTATATGTCCATATACATTTGGGTCTCTTTCTGGACTAACAGTGTTATTGCTTTATTTATTTAGCTTTACACTAGTGCTATCAAGTCTTGATTATAATTGTAATATTTCCAAAAAGAGGCTATACTAGCACTCATAAACATATGGGAAGATGGTCAAAATTGTTTTCATCAGAAAAATGTAACTTAAAGCCATAATTATATATCATGATACGCCCAGTAAAATTTCTAAAATAAAGTGACTAGCAATACCAAATGTTTGAGAAGATGATGGGACAAGTAGAAATTTCATATAAGATTAGACATATAAGTGACTAATCATCAAATCACTATGCAAAACTATGTTAAATATTTATAAAGTTAACTATGCACCTACCTTTGATTCAGTAGTTCCTACCCTAAGTATTTGTGGAAAAGAAACTGAAAACACTATGTCCACAGGATGCATTTTTACAATTATTCTTTTTAGCTTTATTCAATATAGAAAAGCATTGGAAGCAATAAAATATCCATTATTAGCAGAACAGATAAAGAAATTTGTCAATTTATGCAGTGGAATTCTACTCAAAGATTAGGTGGAACAAACTGGTAATAGCTACTAATATATGCTAAAACAGATATGATTCTCAAAACATTATAGTCAGCAATGAAGGCAGACCTAAAAGTACACACAATATGATTCTATGTTAATGATATTCAAGAACTTCTATGTAGAGGCTACTGGAGGAGGATAGAAGGCATGAGGGGCCGTCTAACATATTGGTTATGCTCTATATTTTCATTTGGGTTTTGGTTATATACATTCATCAAGATACTTTGCACTATACCCTTGGGGTTTATGTTTTTACTCTAATATATCACAATAAGAATTTACGCTTGTAGTGGTTCCCAGCCTAACAACTATTTCATATACTCTAATATACAGCCTCTCAAGGGATATTCACATTTTTTTAAGGATAGACTTAGTTATATTTTACAAATTAAAGCCTTTCAAATTTTCTGAAAACTCAAGTGACAGGGGAAAATTACATAAGATGTCTGGCTTCTTGTCCATTTCAGTCTTTGCTACACCACAATGCATGTCATATTAGTTCCACTTCTGGAATATTGGAGAGCAGCTCTCTGTACAGCAGAGCAGAGGCAGTAGGACTCTGAATTCACACTGCCTGACTACATTGCTCATTAACTGTGATCTTGGACTGATTATTTAGCTTCTCAAATCCTTGGTTTCTTCTCTTGTAAAAAAGAAATAATCATTATAAGTTTATCATTTAATTACTGTCATGATAAAAGATGTTACTGGTAAAAAGAACTTGCAGCACTACCTGCCATATAATAAGTGCTCATTAATGTTTCTGAATGCAATAATAGTTATAGTAAATCATAAAATTAATTATGTATCAACATAACAATAGCATCCCTATGTTATTGATATCATTATTTTTAGAGAGGCAACAGGAGACATGGTGACTAAATCACTCTCTAGAAAGTCCAAGAGAGAATTAAATGGAATCCAACTCCAGGACATTGAACTTGGTGAATGAGAGAAGGTAAGGAATGTACAGACAAACTTTGTCTATTGCTTATATGTGCAGGTGACTATCAGTCCATTCTTTTATTGTTTATATGTGCATATGACCACAGAATACAATTCTTATACCACTGTATTTTGATACATTCACATATATATTGAAGGGTATGGTGTCAGCTTCATTTCAGTTCAGTTCAGTTAAGGTGCTCAGTCATGTTGACTCTTTGTGACCCCATGGACTGCAGCATGCCAGGCCTCCCTGTCCATCACCAACTCCTGGAGCCTACCCAAACGCATGTCCATTGAGTCGGTGATGCCATCCAACCACCTCATATTCTGTTGTCCCCTTCTCTTCCAACATTCAAACTCTCCTAGCATTAGGGTCTTTCCAAATGAGTCAGCTCTTTGCTCATAGCTTTGACTAGATGGACCTTTGTTGGCAAAGTAGTCTCTGCTTTTTAATATGCTGTCTAGGTTGGTCATAACTTTTCTTCCAAGGAGTGAGTATCTTTTAATTTCATGGCTGCAGTCACCATCCACAGTGATTTTGGAGCCCCCCAAAATAGAGTCTGTCACTGTTTCCACTGTTTCCCCAACTATTTGCCATGAAGTGATGTGACCAGATGCCATGATCTTAGTTTTCTGAATGTTGAGCTTTAAGCCAACTTAGTTACTCTTCTCTTTCACTTTCATCAAGAGGCTCCTTATTTCCACTTCACTTTCTTCCATGAGGGTGGTGTCATCTGCATATCTGAGGTTACTGATATTTCTCCCAGCAATCTTGATTCCAGCTTGTGTTTCATCCAGCCTAGAGTTTCTCATGATGTACTCTGCATATAAGTTAAATAAGGAGGGTGACAATATACAGCCTTGACATACTCCTTTCCCGATTTGGAACCAGTTCCATGTCCAGTTCTCACTGTTACTTCCTGACCTGCAAACAGATTTCTCAGGAGGCAGGTCAGGTGGTCTGATATTCCCATTTCTTTCAGAATTTTCCACAGTTTATTGTGATCCACACAGTCAAAGGCTTTGGCATAGTCAATAAAGCAGAAATAGATGTTTTTCTGGAACTCTCTTGCTTTTTTGACGATCCAGTGGATGTTGGCAATTTGATCTCTGGTTCCTCTGCCTTTTCTAAAACCAGCTTAAACATCTGGAAGTTCACGGTGCACGGTATTGCTGAAGCCTGGCTTGGAGAATTTTGAGCATTACTTTACTAGCGTGTAAGATGAGTGCAATTGTGTGGTAGTTTGAGCATTCTTTGGGATTGGGATGAAAACTGAACTTTTCCAATCCTTTGGCCCCTGCTGAGTTTTCCAAATTTGCTGGCATATTGAGTGCAGCACTTTAACAGCATCATCTTTCAAGATTTGAAATAGCTCAACTGGAATTCCATCACCTCCACTAGTTTTGTTTGTATTGGTGCTTCCTAATGCCCATTTGACTTCCCATTCCAGGATATCTGGCTCTAGGTCACCATCATGATTACATTGGTTTTGAAGAACTTTTTTGTACAGTTCTTCTGTGTATTCTTGCCACCTCTTTTTAATATCTACTGCTTCTGTTAGGTCCCTATCATTTCTGTCCTTTATTGAGCACATTCTTGCATGAAATATTCCCTTGGTATCTCTAATTTTCTTGCAGAGATCTCTAGTCTTTCCCATTGTATTGTTTTCCTCTATTTATTTGCATTGATCACTGAGGAAGGCTTTCTTATCTCTCCTTGCTATTCTTTGGAACTCTGTGTTGAAATGGGCTTATCTTTCCTTTTCCTTTGCTTTTAGCTTTTCTTCTTTTCACAGTTATATGTAAGGCCTCCTAGACAGCCATTTTGCTTTTTTTCATTTCTTTTTCTTGGGGATGGTCTTGATCCCTGTCTCCTGAACAATGTCATGAGCCTCTGTCCATAGTTCTTCAGGAACTCTTTCTATCAGATCTAATCCCTTGAATCTATTTGTCACTTCCACTGCATAATCATAAGGGATTTGATTTAGGTCATACCTGATGGTCTAGTGGTTTTACCTACTTTCTTCAGTTTAAGTCTAAATTTGGCAATAAAGAGTTCATGATCTGAGCCATTATCAGCTCTTGTTTTTGCTGACTGTATAGAGCTTCTCCATCTTTGGCTGTAAAGAATATAATCAATCTGATTTTGGTGTTGACCATCTGGCGATGTCCATGTGTAGAGTCTTCTCTTGTGTTGTTGGAAGAGGGTGTTTGCTATGACCAGTGCATTCTCTTGGGTGTCAGCTTCAAGTCTTGACAATTATAAAGTTGTTATAAACATTTATGTATACATGTTTCATGGTCATAATTTTTCAATTCAGTTGGGTAAATACATAGTACTGTAAGTGGTGGATTTTACACCAAGACTATGTTTAGTTTTATAGGAAACTGTCAGGCTGTCTTTCAAATTGACTCTAATATCTTTCATTTCCACAAACAGTAAGTGAGAGGTCCTGTTTCTCCATATTCTTACCATTGTTTCAGATTGTTACATTATTGATTTTTAGCTTTTCGTATAGGTGTACAGTGGTATTTTATTATTTTAATATATAATTCCTTGTTGGTATGTATTTTTAATATCTTCATCTCTGACTTTTCATATGTTTTGAATACAATTACTTTATCAGTTATTTGATTTGCAAATATTTTCTTTGTCTATGTTTTAAAAAAAATTCTCTTAATAGTATCTTTTACTTAGCAGAAGTTTTTAATTATGAGATAAAACTTTTTAATGAATCAAAGGAAAACATTTCCTTTCATGGATCATGCTTTTGGTTCTGTAATGAAAAACTCATTTAAGCCCATTGTAACTTACATTTTATTCTATATTCTTTTATAAATTTTATAAGTTTGCATTTTACATTTATGTCTGTGATCTTTGTGTTAATTATTGTGAAATGTTAAGATTTATGTCGAGATTCATTATTTTTTGTTTCTTTCTCATGTTGATGTTCAGTTAGTTGTTCCAGTATCATTTCTTGCAAAATCTACCTTTTCTCCATTGAAATGCTTTTGTTTCTTGGTCAAATATCAGGTGATTATATTTCATAGATCTATTTCTGCATTCTCAGTTCTGTTTCATTGATCTGTTTGTGTCTTCTTTTATCAATACTATGCTGTCTTGATTATCAGACTTTTGCAGAGTTAGTCCTCCAAATTCGTTCTTCTATTTCAGTGATATGTTGGCTATAATGAGTCTTTTGCCTTTGCATATAATCATTAAAATCAGTTTGTTGTTGCTGTCAACATAAGTTGCTAGAACTATTTTGGAATTATATTGAATCTGTAGATCATGTGGATAAGAATTGACATCTTACCAATATTGTCTTCTTAATATTGAACATGGAATATTTCTGTTTATTTATATCTTCTTTGATTCGCTGATAGTTGTATAGTTTTCTTCTTAGAGATGATGTGCATATATTGTTAAATTTATTCTTTAATATTTCATTCTGTGGGTGCTTATCAAATAAGTCTTATTATCTGATCTTTACAATATTATAACTGACTAATTCAAATGACACCAAAAATAGGGTACTGAAAACTGAAAGGTACAGATGGGTACACATCTCTCTGGGTACGTCCTTCCTTCTTTTAAGCGATACTCTGGTCCAGATTTTATGTATGAGCTTGAACGTGGTTCATGCAGGATATCACTTAGCCAATAGAAGCTATTTAGGTCATAGATGATCGGTTTTATACTCCAATGATTATATACATTATGAACGTTTTCCAGAGTTCCATGCCTCGTGTATCAACAAGTTCCAAGTTTGTTTGCTGTAAACAATCTAGACACCAGGTGAATCATGCTGAAAATAATTCATAGGTAAGGGGGGTTTTCTTGTATCTTTCTGTTAGTTATTACTATAAATAGGAGATTTGACCTTATGTTCTTTTACCCTACTTTCCCCAGAGGAAGGGAGTTTGTATTTCAAACCAATTGCTTCCTTTACTGGGCTTTGTGTGTGAGACTTTGGAGATTGGGGATATGAAGAAGAAAAAGGTAGCAAGATCTTCTGAAAAAAGTTTAAGGTTTCAATAAGTATGAGGATTACTTGCTGTTAGAAATTTGCATTGATTATTTATATTTTCTCTCTATATTCTTTTATTAAAGGAGATATTATTATTATTTTTCTACATTATACATATTGATGCTACTGAGCACTTTTAATAACACAACAGACCTCTTTTATTTTCCAGGAATATTGATTAGCCATGGTATAATGAATGAATTACAGATCTGGAGTTAAAAGAAGTCTCCCTTACTGCTTTCTAAGAGCTTTATGAATGTGGTACTTTCTCATGACTGTATGAACCTAACTCAGACAACGTTTTGTTATTTTAGTTATGAAGTGGATAATATAATTCTTTCTTTGCAGGATTGTTTCATGAATTAGAGATGATGTAAAAAAACAGAACAAGGCTGAACATGTCAGGCATTTTGTTGTTTAGTCACTAAATTGTATCCACCACTTGAGATCCCATGGACTGAAGCCCTCCAGGCTCCTCTTTCCATGGGAGTTCCCAGGCAAGAATACTAGAGAGGTTTGCCATTTCTTTCTTCAGGGGATCTTCCTGACCCAGGGGTCAAACCCTTGTCTACAGCATTGGCAGGTGGAGTTTTTACCACTGTGCCACCAGGGAAGCCCATGTGAGGCATATATCTTATTATAATCATCCATATTACATTTTCCATTATCTGAATGGAATACAATAAGTGTGAGTTCTTTTATTTGTTTGTTTTTCTTTTTGTTTTTTTGAGTTCTTGTTTAAAACTGTGTAATGGTACAACCAGGTTAACTTTAAAAGTAATTCCCTAAAATTTACCCTCCTAAAAGTTATTCTACCTTAAAAAAAAATCAGTTGATACAGAAAACTAGATCAGCATAATATTAGAACTGATAGATCAGAGTATTAAAAAATATTAAATTAGGAAACCTACTCAATAATTTATCATTGTAGAGGTTATACTGGTATTCTCAGGTTTTAGTAACAGGGGCCTACTATTTGCATAATATAATTTAAGAATTATTTTGACCAAATAGAGAATAACTGGGATAATATCTATGTCCTACCTGTGAATTCTGAGAAAGGAAAAAACAGTCAGTAGAATATTTCACTGTGCAATGGTACAAGTAGCCACTACTTAGAAAGAGCAGTATTAAGTTTTATCAATATAGAAATAAAAGTTTTGGACACCCGAGGCTCACATTTCTTTCCATGTATTGCATCTTTCATCAACAGTCATGAAACTCTTATGGTAATGGTTCTCAGCCCTGTATGCACATTAAAATCACTTGAAGGAACTTTTAAAAATATGATTTCTAGGTCTCTAATCAAGCCAATTAAACCAGAATAACAGAATGTGATCAAGCTTGAGAATGTTTGAATGTAACCTGGTGACTCAAATGAACAGTCAAGTTTGAGAATCAGTGATCTAGTGGCAAGTTAACTGACAAATAATCTAGTAGTTCTGAAAATAAACAGACAATACTAAAATATTTACTACTACCTGTGGGAGAAATTAAGTTTCTCACTACAACTCCAATATTTGATCAAAACACATCAGGATAAGAAATAAAGAAAACATATGTTGGGCTGAGGTCTACAATTTGTAGATCTTATGTTCTATTATATTCCTACTTTAGGAGAATCTCTACCTCATGAGTTATATTGGAAGGTATGTGATTACTGTCTGGGAGAAATTTGAATAAATGTGCATTTTCTAACACTTGTATTCATTCAAAATTCTTCAACCTTTTTAATTTGTTAGACTATGCTAGCAAAAATATAAAGATGCTTTCTAGTGGAAATACCCTTAAACTTCAGCTCCATGGTCCTTGGATACTATCGTGTCTATCACTTTGTATGCATGATAGTACACATCACATTAACCAAGGCACATAATTTTGTGAAGAGCTACCACAATATTTGTTTCACTAGGTAAAAACACTGGGTCCCAGTGTGGTTTGGAATCATGATTATGAAACTCTAAGCAACAGAAATAGCCACAACTAAAGAAAGAAAAGAAGATCTCATTAAAAGCTTTAAAGTTATAAGAGAAAAAAAAATCTGATAGTTGACTGTGGAAATGGAGAATTTTCTTCAAAATGTTGAGTGGCCTTGAAATGTACTTTTTTTTTTAAAGCAAATTATTTTTATCACTTGAATTACAAATGAAGTTTTGACAAAATTGGACTGATGGAGACAATTATTATTATAGTCTCAAGGTTGAGAAAATTGCTTAATTTCATACTGAAGAGGGAAAGTACCAGCTGATAAATCCAACATAAGTCAGAATCTTGTACCTATATCTGAATAGGAATAGATATAGGTTAAAATATGGAAAGGTCTATGTTGGGGTTTACTGAGGCCTGTTATTTTTGTATTGTTAACAATTGTCTTCAAGGAATTTAAAATATTTAAAATTTAAATTTAAATTAATTAGTTAATTAAATTAAAATTGAATTTAAATTAAAAATTAAAAAACTTTCAAATTTAAAATATTTGGAAAACATTTAGAAGCAAATGTATGGAAATCCAATATGTGTTGCCATATATAATATACACAGCAATTCATCAATATTTACAAGCCAGTATTGGTTTAACTACTGATGGAAGGCATTCAATAAATTGATATTTAGTGTATTGCAAATCTGTGTCCTTTATGATGAAGATATGCTTCTGAAAAACCATGTTGTAATTACATTTTCTAAATATTTATTTTACTTCTAGCTCTTTAGCAAGTTTATCCCCAAATCTGACATTGTTTTATATAAATGTCAAAAATTTGCATTAAAAAATATGGTGATTTAATAATATGCTAACAAAATCACTTAAAAATTGTCATAGGAGGAGCATACTTTTATAATTCCTATGAGCAGGCCGTAATATCAAACAAGTTTAGAGGGTAAAGCTACAAAAAATAGCCTTTATTTCCTTACTAAAAAGGGACTTTTTTTAAAGGAAAAATATTGACAATTTATAGAATAGAGTATAGGCTGGAAATCCAGACTAAAATCTCATAGGGAGCACATGAGAAAGGAAATAAAATCATCATGAAGTTCTTAAATAAGAACATCTGGAAATAAAGTTATCAGTCTCTGCAACCATTTTAAAACCCAGGATTTGAATTCTAGGGGAGGCTTTGCCTTGATCACCTTATGTACCATCTCTTGATTTGCCGAATAAGGAAGAGATAGTTTTTTAATCAGAGTGTCAGGATGATATTATAAATTTGATGCTCTCATCCAGAAAGAAGTATATCTTCACTCTTGAAGAAAAGTTGGTATACCAAAATTGCAAATAGAAAAAGTTTTCCCTGCTACCCAGCCTGCACAAAAAGGTACAGCACCAGACTTCCTTTATGTGTGTATTTTACACTTTTATTTAAGAAAAAAATAAGGAAGAAAGGCAATTTTCCTAGAGTTTTAAGTTAAGCCAAGACGTGAAAGACTGATCTTTTACTATAGGTCTCACACTTCCTAACAATTGTATGCTAAGAACATCCATATGCCCTTCATAGGTGAGCTTTATTAGAAATGAAACCTGGATGAAATGAGGGCTGTGTTTTCACAGAGCTCCTGATCAGGAAGGATTATAAGTATCACTGAGCTGAGAATCCAATTATCCTAGTTAGTAAACCCATGCTCTTTTTCAGTTGTAATATTGAAAGCACATTTGATTTTCAATTTTCATTATAATGTGTCAGGTAGAACACTTGTGTGTTTTTGCAAGTTGTAAATACTATAGACAAGCCATGTGAGGATAAAGCAAAATGGAAAATTGGATCATTTTATTCTTGGAATATTTCATTTGTTTCCATATTTGCAGAGTCATCCACATCCTCTCTTTTGGGAAGCCCTTTCAAAAAAGTCATCTCAACTCCACTGATGGTTTTTAAAAGCCTGTTCTTTTATTGCATGGCATATGAAAAGTGCATGTTTTTCCATTTGGAATAATGCCAGTTATGATTTGATATGACTAAATATTATATTATATATTTTCTTTTAATACAGTATTTAATTATATTTTTATATGTATGCTAGATGCATTTGGTTGCTTTCCCAAAAGCTATTCTTCCCTTTCTTTTCTTGCTAACAGATCTCCAATAGGGTTTATAGTAAAGTGCATAGCCCAGAGGGTTGGATTCAGTCTAGTACAGTTGCTCAGTCATATCTGATTCTTTGCAACCCAATGGAGAGCAGCATGCCAGGCTTCCCTGTCCAACACCAACTCCCAGAGCTTACTCAAACTCATGTCCATTGAGTCAGTGATGCCATCCAACCATCTCATCCTCTGTTGTTCCCTTGTCCTCCTGCCTTCAATCTTTCTCAGCATCAGGGTCTTTTCTAATGAATCAGCCTTTCTCATTAGATGGCCAAAGTATTGGAGCTTCAGCTTCAGCATCTGTCATTCCAATGAATATTCAGGATTGATTTCCTTTAGGATTGACTGGTTTGATCTCCTTGCAGTCCAAGGGACTCTCAAAAGTCTTCTCCAACACCACAGCTCACAAAGCGTTGATTCTTCAGGCACTTAACATTCTTCACAGTCCAAATCTCACATCCATACATGACTATTGGAAACACCATAGCTTTGACTATATGGACCTTTGTTAGCAAAGTAATGTCTCTGCTTTTAAATATGGTATCTAGGTTGGTCATATCTTTTCTTCCAAGGAGCAAGTGTCTTTTAGTTTCATGGCTGCAGTTACTATCTGCAGTGATTTTGGGATCAAGAAAATAAAGTCTGTCACTGTTGGATTACTTCAGGGTGAATTCTACAATGACATTCCTATTTTCCTTTTCCAATGATTAGTCTAAAGACAGAAATATGACACAGTTCTGGCTAATGATATAGGGAATATCTGTTTAAGACTTAAGGGCATCATTTCCTTCCCTGATAAAAGCCAGTGGATTAAGAATGCTGCCTGTGTGTGTGTATATGTGTGTGTGTGCATACGAGTGTATGGTATCATGTAAGACTGTAATGCTTTAGATTCTACAATATGCTACACTATATTGAGACCATGAGGAAAAGCCAAGAGATACTCAGATTAGTCCCTGCTGCTAGCTTTCTAAAAATGTGAAACACATATCAGAGTAAGTTATGTGTTCTGTTAGCTGCAGTCAAAAATAATTCTGATACACAAGAGATTTAAATAATGGGTTATTTTCCATTTAGCAAGTGATAAAGTTAATCTTAAATAATATAAGAAAAATACATTCTGTTGAAAAAAATTCAAAATGATTTGCAACATCATGTTTAAAAATTTGGATTAAATGAAAGTCTTTAAATAGGTTGAAATGCATCTTGTAGTTATATGAAACATGCTAAAAATAATAAGTGTACTTTAATTTTATCATATTTGTTGAGGTAGATTGTTTCTAGGCTGCTGTTTACAAGAACTCCCAAAGTACATACTTTGGGAAGCATTTTATTTCAAATACATTTAAAAAAATCTTATGGATTGTCTTTAAAATTTACCATTTACCATGACATGTTTATAATTCTCTGTTTACCATTTGTTTTGACTTACTAGAAACATTGCCATACTTGATCTATCTCAAAATTTTAACAATTAGAGAAGAAAGAGCAAAACTAGTCACGTACACTAATGCTTAATGGTGTGTAAAGCCTCTCAAAGTGTATTTCATTTTCATGATGAAAATAATATCAACACAAAGTATCAACACCCAACTCTTGACAAATGCATTAATCTCTACCAACCTATAGAAATTGAGCCAAATTCTTTTGTGGTGCAAAAAAAACTCATAATGGGACTTAAGAAAATATTCTTTTGAATGATATCAGAATCATGGAAACATGAGTCTTTTTCCTCTACCCTTCAGTTAATTCACAACTAATAGACATCTGTGTCAAACAAAACACCTCTGCAGGATACCTGAAAGATCTACCCATCTGTGCTTTTGCAATTTATGGATTAGACCATGGAGGGGGCTGCTAAGCATGGGGTGTGGTGGTGAAACTGGCAGTGGCCGAGGTGGCAGAAGCGGAGAAAGCAGTGGCAACTGTAGCACTGAGACAGTGTGACCTTTCTGGCAGAGGAGGTAGAGGGTTTGACCACATGTAACAGAGCAGAAGTGACTCATTACTCTAAGGAGAGACCACAGTGACTGTGAGGAGGAAAGAACCTAAGTGGACCAATAAAAATGAAGGAAAGTGTTTCCTTCTGTCTACCCCATGCGTCTGGCATAAGGACTGCCCACAGACCTCTGGGACCATCACCTGTCCCTCTGAATTGAGACATGGGTTTGAGCAAACTCTGAGCAAACTCATGAGTTTGAGATTTGGACATGAGTTTGAGCAAACTCTGGGAGATGGTGAAGGACAGGGAAGCCTGGTATGCTGCAGTCCATGGGTTCCCAAAGAGTTGGACATGAATGAGAGACTGAACAACAACAAATATTTTGAGATTTTGCTGAACAAACACTTTAAAGACTTAAGTAAAATGTAAACACTATTGTCAGATTGAATGTTCTTCATAAAGTTTAATAACTTAAAACTCTTCCACTTCTTAGCCCCAGAGTCTTCTGACAGTAAGAGACCAAGACACATTTTGTGACTCTAATTTCAGTCAGGCCAGTAGTTCTTTTGCAAGGAGGCCAAAATGGCCAATATTATTTGAATTTATAGATATTGGGTGTTGTTTTTGTTGTTTAGTTGCTAAGTCATGTCCAACTCTTTTGTGATCCCATGGACTGTAGCCTGCCAGGCTCTTCTGCCCAGGCAAGACTACTAGAGTGGATTGCCATTTCTTACTCCAAGGGAATCTTCCCAACCCAGGGATCAAACCTATGTCTCCTGCATTGGCAGGTGGATTCTTTACCACTGAGGAGCCACCAGAGAAGATCATTGGGTGTTATAGATGATTTACTTAAACATTTTTTGATACTTTGAGCTTTGGTAATCAACTTTACTTTTATTTTAGAAGACTATTTCCTCATGATATCTTAAATGTATATATCAATCTAAGTACAATGTGTGTGTGGGTGTGCTCAGTCATGTCTGACTTTTTGCGGCCTCATGGACTGTAGTCCGTCAGGCTCCTCTGCCACATGAATTTTCCAGGCAAGAATACTGGAGTAGGGGGAGCCTTTTCCTATTACAGGTATCTTCCTGATCCAGGGATTGAACTTGTGTCTCTTGTGTCTCCTGCAATGGCAGGATTCTTTACCATTAATGCCCCCTGAGAAGTCCATAAATACAAAGTATAGTTGACTTTAAAAAAACAAAACATTTTTGAAGTCATGAAACAATGAAGCTGTGATGCCCGTGTCATGTTTATAAACAAATTGATTAAAAGGTTTTCTTTCTGTTTACCTGTTCATCTATCTATTATATCTATGATGTGTCTATCTGTTATATCTATGATGTGTCTATCTATTCAATATATACTTGAGTTCTAACTATGTGCCAGAACTGTTTATGATAAAATACCAAGCAACACAAATCCCTCTTCTCATAAAGCAATCATGCTAGTATGGAACACAGATAAGAAATACATGTTGGGTATTGATAAATGTTAAAAACTAAACTGTTCAATATGGGAGCCACACAGAAATTCATGAAAACTAATGAAAATGAAACATTAGTTTCCTGTGTCATACTGGTCACATTTAAAATGTTCAATATTCACACATGACTTTTGCCTATTCATTGGACAAAATGGACATAGACTATTTTGTCAGCATAAAAATTTCAATTGGAGAGGTCTTCAAGTATTAAAAAGCAAAGTTAAAGCATGGAGTTAGTATACAGGGCTAAAGAAATCATATCACATTCTGTTAGGTGATGGTAGTAGTGGGGCAGATCAGGGACATCCTCTCTCAGGAGCTGACATTTGATAAAATTATTGACTCTACTGAGAGAGTGAGTATTTGAAAGAAGGGTTATACAGTCAAAAAGTTCTCTCTTCACTCTTCTTAGTAATTATGAAGCTACATATTTGTAATTTTTCAAAAACAATTTTAATAGTTGTCATCAACTATCTCAACTAATTCTTAAAAATTCCTTGGAGACAAAAACTGAATTACAATGTGAATATTTTGGTTTTTTAATTTCAGCTTTATTATTATTCCACTTTAAAAACTTTTATACTCATAAAAGATGTATCAGACCAAATAAATTTATATATCCAAAGGATAATGTGAAATTATTCAGAATTTCTCATTTTTCCACTGTATGGCTTTATATTTAGAATGATGCATTTCTTCACTTTTACTCATTTTAAGAGATTGTGATTATGTTGGCTTATTTATGGCAAGAAGTTGAGATATATTTGGGACCATGTCACTAACTTCATGAATTATTCTAGAAGAATTTTAATACAAACAGGTGAAAAACACATTAACTATCAAGGCATGCATCAGAAAAAGAGTCAGGAACACTGACAAGTTAAAATAAATCAACAAAAGTCAATTTCAAAGATGGTAGAAAACGATACTATTGTTAACATTATCATGGAACTTAGGGGGAAAAATTGAGTGTTTGAAAAAAATATGACGAACAGATTCTCCTCATTGGTTTTAAACAACAGACTATATCCTTTAAGTAGATTTATGTTTTAAAGCATTGTGTGTGTGTGTATGTGTGAATCACTTAAAATAGTCCCATGGAACTACATATACTAAACCAAAATGCTTGATAAGAATTTTTCTGAAGTGACTAGTCATTATCTACACACTGTCTGCTTACTTAAAATTTGTTTGCTGGAATAACCTTAAGTTTTAATTCAACACGAATAATCAATTTTGAAGTATATTTATCTTGACAACTTAAAATTTAATTATAGCAACATGTTTGAAGTTTATTAAACTTAAATTTCACTTAAATCATTTCTTCATAGATTTTTCTCACTGACATGGGAAAGAAAAATAGATTTTGGCAGAATCTTTAACTCATTAGGGTAAGTCAATGTTATTTAGAATCACTGATTATGACTATACAGTCACATAGCTCTTTCCTTTGGGATAGGCTCTTACCTCCTTCCCCTTATATACATTGTTTTATTAATTTATTTCTACTTCTGTTATATTCTAATCAAATGATGTAAAATAGCTTCTACTTCCATTTTATTTGAAATGCCATCTAAACTTTGTTATTGAAAAGATATTAAATTTATTTCTTATATATTTTAAAGTCCACCTAAATATTTTATAAACATTGGACTAGTTCATAAGACTCTTAAATGAGCATAGTGCCTTTCACATACTTTAGGAAATATATCTGTTGCCTTTTTGGGAGTTGCTTGCTTAATAAACATTTCAATTCAACATGTATTGTTCAGCATTTACTCAACTCAAAAAGGTGGTGTCTTGCAGAAATATAATATATACATATTTTCTGTTTTCATGTCCTTGGAACTTAAAGGGAATTATAGGTTTGCTGGGGAAGATAGAGAAGATGGTAGATGTCCAGGGGATAGGTCATGGCTGAGATGGGAGTTCACATGGTTTAAAGATTAGTAGATACTATAGGTGGAGTTTAGAAGGGAAGAGGATATTAGACAAATTTATTGCTATTTTAAGTGAACTTCAAGATTTTTGTGAAAGACTTTATGATTACCTGTAAAACTGCCCTCCCTCCCTATTATTTAATTAATTAATTAATTTATTTTTTACTACATAACAGAGCTGTTAAACAGAGAAATACTGTTAGCTTCCCAGGTGGCGCTAGTGATAAAGAACCAGTCTGCCAGTTCAGGAGACACAAGAGACATGGGTTTGACCCTAGGTCAGGAAGATCCCTTAGAGAAGTAAATGGCAACCCACTCTGGTATTCTTGCCTGGAGAATCCCACGGACAGAGGAGCCTGGTGGGCTATATAGTTCACGGGGTCGCAAAGAGTCAGATAGGACTGAAGTGACTTAGCATGCACAAGCACCTTGTTATCCCTCAGCGTCTAAAAGAATACTTACTATGGATTGGATTTTAAATAAATTTTGATTGATTAATAAATTAATACATTAATAAACAAGTGGTTTAATAGATAGGTAAATAAATAGATACCACTATCCAAGAATTATATAAATCAAGTCTATATGATACTAGATATATGAATGTAGAATCATGTTTTTAGTCCTTCAATGCAAAGTCTTCCATTCTGGATGTTGGGCAATGAAAAATGGCTTATTTTTTTGCTTTGTTTGTTTAATTGAAGTATAACTGTTTAAAATATTATATTGGTCCCAGGTGTACAATATAATAATTCAAGATTATTATAGACCATACTCCATTTAAAGTTATTACAAAATAATAACTGTATTTCACTGTGCTGTAAAATGCAAACTCATTGATTATTTATTTTATACATGGTAGCTTGTGCTTCTTAATCCCATATCACCATATCCCTACTCTTGCTCCTCCCTCACCTGTCCTCATTCCCCACTGGTAACCCCTAATTTTGTACTCTATATCTGTGCGATTGTTTCTGTTTTGTTATATACACTGTTGTTTATTTGCTAAGTCCTATCTGATTCTTTTGCAATCACATGGACTGTAGCCCACCAGACTTCTCTGTCCATGGAATTTCCCAGGCAAGAATACTAGAGTGGGTTGCTATTTCCTTCTCCAGGGCATCTTCCCCACCCAGGGATCAAACCTGCATCTCCATATATTGTGGTCTCAAAGGGGATCAGTGCTGGAGCACGAGGGGCTTGTGTGGGTATCCTGCCAGGGTTGGAACCTGGTGTCAGAGATCTGACTGCCTCTGATGTGCCACCCATGTAATCACCAGTAATGGCTGCCCCTACCTGCTCAGACATTGCTTAGGGTTTGAGTTCTCACAGTATCCTATGGCTGAGCTATTTCCTTGGTTGTGGCAGCCCTCTCTCCAGTGTAGAGCTCCAGTGCAAGGCAAATGATACCAGATTATTTCCTCTGCTCAGACTGAGGCTTGTGCCAGGATGGTTTGGGAAACCACCAGCTAGCTGCACAATTTCAGTCACCCTCTCTGCTCTTCTTCAAGGGCATGCTAGCATTTGTGCACAACTCACAAGCAGAATCCAGGTTTTCCCATCTCTCCTATTACTCCCACCAGCCTTTTACCCTTAGCAGCCCATCTTCCCTTTGTTGACCCCCAGGACTGGGGCACACAATATATGCATCTAACTGTTCCTCCCCAGAGAAGATCTCTCCCATGTGATATCATCTTTCCCATGAGTCCCCTCCCAGGGGCCTAGGTCCTGATCTGATCATTCTCTTCCCTTCCTACCCAATTCACATGTATTTTTCTTATAGCCTTGGTTGTACAGGAGTTTTTCTGCTGGTCTTAAGTTAGTTTTCAATGAAAATTGTTCCACATGTATAGTAGATGTATTTTTGATGTGTTCATGGGGCAGGTGAGTTCTATCCTTCTACTCTGTCAGCTCAGTTTGAGTCTCCAGAATGACTTGTTTTAGACTTTCTAATTAGATTATAAGTTTCAACACTTTCTTGTATAAATTTGTGAACACTGAATGCTACAAATTATCTAATGTGAGAATGATGGAAAACCAGGACACCAATATGAGACACTGGTTACTAACTTAATCTATAGCCACAGTTTCTAAATTCTTTGGATTATAACTGGTTACCAAATATTTGTTTTCCTACTCTACCTTTATACATGACCACAGAGAATTTCTAGGTTAATTTCCTTCTCACTTTCTTATTGCATTGAGTTTACTTACTGCTCTCTTCTGTGAACTTCCTTGAGACTAGCATCTACCCTAATATAAAAGAGTGGAGTATTTTTAAAATATTCAGACAAATGAAGAAAAGGGTTCTAAAGCCACATTCATTAAGTGGTTACGTTGACTTAGAACCCAATTGGATTATCTGCATATACTAAGTTTCATAATCTTACTTTCATTTCTGTGAGCAAGAACCCTATCACACTAGTTCATATTTCTTTAGGCACAGCAATCCATCAGGAGAGAACATAACTTTTAGCCAGTCCAAAATAAGAAATCTTACGGCTATCACTGAAGCTTCAGGAATAGGGCCTTTCTCTCTGGCACCTGGAGTCTTGAAGAGAGAGATTGTTAATTGTTTATGCTATATGAACTATGTATCTTAAGTGGGTAATATTAGATTTTGGAATAAATTTAGAAGAATTTAGACTTTGAGAAGGAAAAGGAGAAATGTCTAGGGCCTTGTGAAATTATTTGAGTCCCTGCATAAAGCTGCATTTTAAGTCAGACTACCAGACCCTATTCTGTTTGGTGAATGAATAAATCTCCTATATTCTGTATTCTTAAGTCACTTTGAGGTGAGTTTTGTTTTGTTTGTAAAAAGTCTGGAGCAAATTAATAAGAACATTAAGTGTGGAAATCTTGTCTAATCCCAGGCTATCTGACCACTAATTCCATGCTCCATCCACTGCCCCACACTGCCAATTTCAGTCTCTTCATTGCTGATGCTCTATACCTGACCCCAAATTGTTTTATTCCATTTCTAAATCCTGCTATTCTTATATATGTCCCCACCACCAAAAGCTTCCATATGTCTTCCTATTTTTTGCTATTACTGCTTTGTTTTGTGTGTAGAGAAATTTTCTGCTCAATTTATGGCTGAAAATTTATGTTTTCACATTGAAATCTGAATATTTTTTTTTTTTACCATACACTTCCTGGATTGACTTGCTGTCAGGGTTCTAGACACTTGACTGTCTTCCTAGTGTTTCCCATTGCCATGTTTCAAATATTGACTACTGTGCATTCCTATTGCCTGTCTTTTAGTTTTCAAATTTTTGATTCAGCATTGAGTCAAGAAATGTCTCATATGGTTTTATGTTGTTGTTGTTTAGTTGCTAAGTCATATCTGACTCTTTGTGACCCCGTGGACTACAACGTATCTTCCAGTGTTGTTGTCTTTTTGCCTTTTCATACTGTTTATGGGGTTCCTGTAGCAAGAATACTGGAGTGCCTTGCCATTTCCTCCTGCAGTGAACTGCATTTTGTTAGAACTCTTCACTATAACTCATCCATTGTGGGTGGTCCTGTACGGCATGGCTCATAGTTTCATTGATTTACACAAGCCCCTTCACCAAGACAAGGCTGTGACATATGAAAGGGCATATGGTATTATACTAACATGTCAACTTGATCACCATTCCTTAAAATTCTATTTACCCATGGCTTCATGATAATTCTGTGCATGCCTGTGTGTAAGTCACTTCAGTCATGTCTGACTCTTTGCAACCTTATGGACTGTAGCCTACCAGGCATCTCTGTCCATGAGATTCCCCAGGCAAGAATACTGGATTGGGTTACCATGCCCTTCTCCGGGGGATCTTCCCTACCCAGGGATCTAATCTGCATCTTCTAGGTCTCCTGTGTTGGCAGGTGGGTTCTTTCTTACTAGTATCACCTGGGAAGCCCTGATAATACTATAGCCTCAACTATAATTTCCATCCTTTAAGTCACTATAAATCGATTCACACAGAGTCCTTTGCTGCTGAGGTTTTGTTATTCAAAACACTGAGCTTAAATAAAAGCCATCAGCTTTAAATCAACAATTCAATTGACCCTATAGTTCATCCTCCAGCTGGAGAAAAATACATTAAATTGTCTGTTGAACTTCCTGGTGTCAAGGTGGTCAATTAGGACAATAAGCCAAACTGAAACAACAGTCAAGCTTTTATTCACCTACTGTGAGTGTGAAAGGAAGGGGCCAGAGAGTGAGGCACCACCTCCCCAGTGTCACTCCCCCCCCTCAATGGCAGCAGGTGAGGATCGAGGATCGGCTGAATACAGTGTGCAAGGAGGGAATGACATCACTGCTAAGGAGCCCAAACAAAAGCTCCTGCCCTTTTATGGACTCAGGGGACAAAGGAAGGGACAGGGAAAGAGACAAGGAGTGGAAAAATACAGAGAGTGGATTTAAGTGCCTCAGCCTACCTAAGACTTCTGAATGGATATCTTTACACATCAACCCCTATTGATATTAAAAGCATAATAAAATTATTATATTTTAGAAGAAAATAGGAAACATATCTAATGCATGACAAATGAGTTCATTATTTTAAAGCCATAGGATAGACAATTTGAAAAGCTCATTATTCTAATTAGTCATCATGTATCTATGGAAACAGTCATCTATTAGAACTCAAAGAATGAGATCCTCAATTATCTATTATATTCAGAATCAGCCCACAGGAAAAGCCTAAATCTACACATATACAATGACTTTCATACTGTGAATATGTATATGGTGGTCAGTGCTTCCCTTAAGGAAAAGAATAGAATGTTAATTTCATTTGGATGCTCCAATACTTAATTATTTTAAAAATGGAAAGCATTTAGAAATGAAAAGCATTTCAAGTAATCATATTTGTCACTCTTGAATTATTTGAAAGTTTGGAATTTATATGTGTAATGTACAATCCTAACAAAATTTTTTTTAAATAAAATCTCACTTTCTATTATATCTGCCTAGTATTTAATATTTGATATACTAGCATGCGTGCTTGTGTTCTAAGTTATGTCCGACTCTTTGAGACCCTATGGACTGTAGCCTGCTAGGCTCATTTGTCCATGGCAATTCTCCAGGCAAAAATACTGGAGTGGGTTGCCGTGCTGTCCTGCAGGAGAGCATCCAGACCCAGGGATTGAACCTGCGTCTCTTGCATCTCCGCATTGACAGGCAGGTTCTTTACCACTAATGCCACTATAGGAACATATAATCAATAACAGTAGCAATAAAAAGTAATGTCTACTATTAATATGTTGTCCACTTCATATGGATTGGGTCTCTAAGGCTCATAAAAGCATAACATTTATATTATTATAGATAAAAAATGTGAAAAGAAGTATATGAATTTGAGAATATTACAAAGCTGGTAATTAATATATGGGGGTTCACAATGGGTTTCTGTAACACTACATAATTTCTTAATACTATATCAAATAGGTAATTGTGTACTACATATGTTAGATCTTGTTATCAATCAACAACCTGTCATTTGGTGCAGTTGCCCAACTCCTATAAGTTTATGGCAAAAAGAAGGGGACAAAGTGGAAGCAGTGACAGATTTTCTTTTATTGGACTCCAAAATCATTGTGGACAGTGACTGCAGCCATGAAATTGAAAAATGCTTGCTCCTTTGAAAAAAAGCTATGCCAAAACTAGACTGTATTAAAAAGCAGAGGCATCACTTTGCTGACAAAGGTGCATATAGTCAAAGCTATGGATTTTCCTGACCTGCATACAGATTTCTCAAGAGGCAGGTCAGGTGGTCTGGTATTCCCATCTCTTGCAGAATTCTCCACTGCTTATTGTGATCCACAAGGGCGAAGGCTTTGGCATAGTCAATAAAGCAGATGTTTTTCTGGAACTCTCTTGCTTTTTCGACGATCCAGCAGATGTTGGCAATTTGATCTCTGGTTCCTTTCCCTTTTCTAAAACCAGCTTGAACATCTGGAAATTCACAGTTCATGTATTGTTGAAGCCTGGCTTAGAAAATTTTGAGCATTACTTTACTAGCATGTGAGATGAGTGCAACTGTGTGGTAGTTTGAGCATTCTTTGGCATTGTCTTTCTTAGGGATTGGAATGAAAACTGACCTTTTCTAGTACTGTGGCCACTGCTGAGTTTTCCAAATTTGCTGGCATATTGAGTGCAGCACTTTCACAGCACCACCTCTCAGGATTTGAAATGGTTCAACTGGAATTCCATCACCTCCACTAGCTTTGTTCACAGTGATGCTTTCTAAGGCTCACTTGACTTCACATTCCAGGATGTCTGGCTCTATGTGAGTGAACACAGCATTGTGATTATCTGGGTTGCGAAGATCTTTTTGTACAATTCTTCTGTGTATTCTTGCCACCTTTTCTTAATATATTCTGCTTCTGTTAGGTCCATAACATTTCTGTCCTTTCTTGAGCCCATCTTTTCTTGAGAAATCTGTATGCAGGTCAGGAAGCAAAGGTTAGAACTGGACTTGGAACAACAGACTGGTTCTGAATAGGGAAAGAAGTATATCAAGGCTGTATATTGTCACTCTGTTTAACTGATATGCAGAGTACATCATGAAAAACTCTGGCTGGATGACGCACAAGCTGGAATCAAGATTGCCAGGAGAAATATCAATAACCTCAGATAAGCAGATGACACCACCCTTATGGAAGAAAGTGAAGAAGAACTAGAGAGCCTCTTGATGAAAGTGAAAGAGGAGAGCGAAAAAGTTGACTTAAAACTCAACATTCAGAAAACTAATTCATCGCATCCAGTCCCATCACTTCATGGCAAATAGATGGAGAAACAGTAGAAACATTGGCAGACTTTATTTTTTGGGGTTCCAAAGTCACTGCAGATGGTGACTGCAGCCATGAGATAAAAAGATGCTTACTCCTTGGAAGAAAAGTTATGACCAACCTAGACAGCGTATTACAAAGTAGAGACATTATTTTGCCAAGAAAGGTCTAGTCAAGGCTATGGTTTTGCCAGTGGTCATGTATGGATGTGAGAGTTGGACTATAAATAAAGCTGAGTGCTGAAGAGTTGATGCTTTTGACCTGTGGTGTTGGAGAAAACTCTTGAGAGTCCCTTGGACTGCAAGGAGATCCAATCAGTCCATCCTAAAGGAAATCAGTCCTGAATGTTCATTGGAAGGTCTGATGCTAAAACTGAAACTCCAGTAGTTTGGCCACCTGCTGTGAAGAGTTGACTCATTTGAAAAGACCCTGATGCTGGGAAAGATTGAAGGTGAGAGAAGGGGACCACAAAGGATGAGATGATTGGATGGCATTGCCAACTCAATGGACATGAGTTTGAGTAGATTCTGGGAGCTGGTGATGGATAGCGGTGCCTGGCGTGCTGCAGTTTATGGTGTCGCAAAGAGTCAGACATGACTGAGCGACTGAACTGATGTTTTTTCTAGTAGTCATGAATGGAAGTGCAAGTTGAGCTATAAAGACTGAGTTCAGAAGAATTGACGCTTTTAAATTGTGGTACTGGAGAAGACTCTTGATAGTCCCTTGGACTGCAATGAGATCAAATCATTTAACCCTAAAGGAAATCAACCCAGAACATTCATTTAAAGAACTGATGCTGATGCTCCAGTACTTCAGCTATCTGATGTGAAGAGCTGACCTACTGGAAAAGACCCCAATGCTGGGAAAGATTGAAGGCAAAAGGAGAAGAGGGTGGCAGAGGATAAAATAGTTACATAGCATCACTGACTCAAAGGACATGAATTTGAGCAAGTTCTGGGAGATAGTGGAGTACAGAGGAACTTGGCGTACTGCAGTCCACGGGGTTGCAAAGATCCAGACGTGATTTACCAACTGAACAACACCAACAACAGTTGCCCAAATATAAGATAGATATATACATCATCAAAACAGTAATGATACCGTAGGATGTAAGCTTTAATAATTATCGATAATCAAAACAAGTTTATTTGAATTAAAAATGGGTCCTAAGCACACTTAAAGGTGGCTTAATATGAATGTTTATTTGAATATTGAAGGAAAAAATTGCTAGTCCTTAAAGGAGCCATAGAAGTAATGTAAATTAAATTGCTTAATTTGGCTGAGTATGACAGTAGTTATTGAAGAAATAAGCACACAAACATTTCAATAAACAGAAAAAAGACTTCTGATAAAATTTTACATACACTCAAATTAAAATTTCATAAGCCCTTTAATCTATTCAAATTATTTAATTAAAATTATTAAAATTACTTAAGACAAAATTCTAAATGGGAAATATATATTTTTTAATCAGAGACAATATAAGAATCTTGCCATAACTACTTTAATTTAACATCTGTTTGAGAATGTAGATGTAGCCAGCACAATATAATGAGAAGAAACTAGCGATTTAAGAATTTTAAAAATATTATTGTTTTACAAATAGTGTGTTTTATTTAAACATTTATATATAAAACAGTTATTAGAAAATACATCAGAAATTTATTAGACATTTTAGAAAAGATGGAAATTATAGAGTTAAAAGAATATGATTAATATACAAAATTAATCATTTTTTACTACACAGATGAGAGACATGTAGAAAAGATAATTGAGCAAAAATAATATATATATAGCAGAATCCGAGGTCTCATAATCAATGTAACAAAAAATAGGTGGGATCTTTACAGGAAAAATACTAAATAAATGGATAGACAGAAAAACTGAATTTTATGAAGTTCTCTAGTCTTTCTAAATTAATATATATATGTTCAAGAAAAATCCAATCAGAATCACAACTTGCATTTTATGAAATTTGTTAAACTGATTCTAAAGTTTATGTGGGAGAACTAAAGGCCAAGAAAAACAACAACAAAAAAATCTGAAGAATTCCAACACCTCTACAATTAAAATGTTTGTGTATTCTTTAAGATATCATTTCCTCTTCCTAAAATTAAAATATATTTCTTAAGTAGTACCAGTAAAGTTTGCTATTTAAAACTAATCATTATAATAGTTTTAAAATTAAGAATTTCTCTTCCTAAAAATGTTAATAATCAGAGAAATGCAAATAAAAAAGGAAAAGTTACCATTCTAAACTCATTGTTTTGTTGTTGCATCATAAAGTCGAACATTCACTTATGCTTTGACTTAGCAGTTGGCAAATCAGTATATAAGTAAGATTGATTGTTACATCTACCCCCTGGGAGATATTTGCCATAGCATTCATAAAAATGCTGTGAACCATAACAGTGAAAAATGAGGAAACAATCCAAATTCCCTGTGACAAGACAGTGAATGAATAAACTAGGATGCTAATACAAATTTAAATGCTGCACAGTGCTGCTTACTAATGCATGAACCTCAAAAAGGCAATAGATGAAAATAAATTGACCCCAATTATGCACTTAATAATGTCCCTCTTACAGAGTTAAAATAAAAATTAAATATATCTCTATTTACCCATATTCGCTTATATATATATATATATATATATATATATATATATATATATAGTTGAGATAAAATATCTGAAAGGAAAGTGAGAAAATAATAAGCAAAAGATTGAGGGGCATAGCTAATTTGGATGGAAGGAGGCAGAAGCATGGGGTGAGGGAGTAGCAAATGGGTAGCTTAAGTTATGGAGAGGATAGTGATTTTGTGGAATATATTGTTTTATCATCAAGAAGGAAAGATAGAAGGAGAGGAGGGAGAGACAAAGGAAATGAACAAACAAGCAATGTCTTGTGTGTGCCAATGATAAAAATATACTGCTAAGATCATAATTACTCTGTTTACATGAAGGTTATATATATAAAACCTTCATGTAAACAGAGTAATATATATGTTCAAGTATATAGGAAACTTTTGTGAGTAGTTGATATACTTACAAAGAAATGTTGAAATATTTGAGTATTTTCAAAATAATAGAAAACATATTTTACTTGTTATTTGAATGTAAATTCAATGAGGATCTATGGTATAAGCCAGACTTCCCCCATGGCAGAATGGTAAAAATTAGACTGGCACTGTAGGAGACTCAAGAGATGTGGGTTCCATCCCTGGATTGCAAAGATCCCCTGGAGAAGAAAATGGCAACCCACTCCAGTATTCTTGATTGGAATACTCCATGGACAGAGGAGCCTGGGGGCTACAGTCCATGGGATCGCAAAGAGTCAGATGTGACTGAGCACAAATCCATGTTGTAAGCTAGGTACCATGTTAGGTACTGAGAACAGCCTTGGATAGTTTAACCATGATCTTTGCCTTTATGAAAATGTGCCCATGGTTTCCATATCTTTTAAAATATACTACAGAAAATTTAGAGATAATTTTCATTTTCCAGTTGAGACTTCCGATGTTCAAGTTGCCTGAGATAGTATAGAGTGGAGCAATGTGCATCTACTGGGCTTAAATGAATTATCCAAATACACTTAACATCCTTTTAATACTCTTTCCCCAAATTTGAACAAATTGTTTTAGGGTTATTATTTCTTTTGTAATAAAAATTAATTTTTAAAATATAATTGACCTTCTGCCAAATTAGTTACACTACATCTATGACCTAGTGGATTTAGAACTTTGGGGCATTTTACATTATTATTAGTGAATAACTGATAAAATTCATAAGTGTTCTTGTTGAATGAAATACTTTTTGTTTTCATTTTCAGGTGGTAAATAATTTATAGTAAGTAGCAGTAGGATTGTATAGTTAACTCTCATTTTTATTTTACACATATTGATTGATATTTGTTTTTTTATATTTGTATCTAATACAGTTGAGAGACACTGTTCTGTGTGGGATAGGGATATGGATTGTGCAATGTAAGTGGATCAGTTTCTCTCTTTTTCTAGGACTATGTTGGAAAAAAAAATCAACGTATCGTGAGCAACACTACTGTAGAATCTGTGAATGTCAAACAGTATTGGGATGTCTTATGTATTTTCCTTATATAAATGTTATAACTTTCCAGGATTTTCAGGTAACAAAGAGACATTACTTTGTTTAGCACATACACAATTTCAATAAAATGGCATGCAATTAAAAGGTAAGTGGAGTCATCACATTTCCTCAATGCTAATTATGAAATAATTCTTCCATTGATCACCTAAAGGAAAACAGCCTAGAATTTTTTTCACTTTTTGCCACAAAAACAGCTGTTGGATGACTATTTAGCTTAGTTTAGAACATTTCACATTTTCTTTTTTTCTTGAGAGATTAACAGGAAACAGATGCTTCATTTGACTCTTCTCTAGGGTAGACCTTTCATGAGGAAATAACCATGTTGATCTCTGATGCTCTCAAAAGTCTTAGCCTTCAGTGTTAAGTCAGGTCCCAGAATTTGGTTATATCACATTAATTTAAAAATCACTCAGGCTGATTATCATGGGATTTTTGACATATTATATGGTAAAGATTTTTTTCAATGATTCATATTTGTTTTAACAAGAACATATTTTGATGGTACATATTAAAGTCATAAAAATTGTGCATATTTACTTGTATACAGAAAGATATATATAAATATCTCATTTTTCACATATAACCAGCAGTAGATATATTTAAAAAGAAAATCTCCTGATAAATTTTTACATTGCCTGGGGCTACCAACATATCTGCAACAATGTTTATTATGTGCAATTGATAGCATCAACAACTGTGTTAAGATCCCTATTCTTTTCACATGTGTTAACTTGTGTATTATTTATTTAAATGCTTTATATTCTCTCACTATAAATGTATAAAATATGGAGAATTGGTTCCAGTGATGGGAACAAGAGCCTTTGACTATCTTATATTTTTGCAATGATAGCTCCTGAATATATCATGTTTAAAATAGCTCGGTAAATATCTATTAAGTGAATAAGTGAGGCTACCAATGTGGCAAGATAATGTGTCAATATTTTCATTTGCATTTTTCTTCTAGTATAGCCCTACTGATACCTGTCTATCTCTATCTCTATCTGTGTGTGTCTATGTATGGCATATCTGTATATAGATAGATAGATAAGGTTGTGTTGATCATTTGGGTTTTTCTCTCCTCTTGTAAAAAGACTTGTAATTTTTTCGACTGGGTCTGACCTCCTCAGTCTAGAAGAATATTTTGTGTTGTAGAGATTGTATCTTAATATGACAAAATAACACTTCAACCCAGATATTTATGTCAAGAATATACTGACAGAATAAATGTTTCTGGTGATATGTCTGAGAGGGGTAGCTTTGCTCAAGATTTAAAAGGGGTTACTTGGGAGTGGCAACAGTGGCAGATGCAGTGAGTGAAGTGAACACTGGGACCTACATCTGCAGAGATAGAACCTCTGCAGCTTTTAGAGTGGACTCTTCGAGTTTGGAGAGTAATAGCAGATGCTCTTTGACAATGTGGTGGTGCTAGTGGTAAAGAACTCACATGCCAATGCTGGAGATATAAGACATGGGTTCAGTCCCAGGGTTGGGAAGATCCCCTGGAGGAGGGGCATGTGAACCCACTTCAGTATTCTTGCCCAGAGAACCCCATGAACAGAGGAGCCTGAGGAGCTACAGTCCATAGTGTCTCAAAGAGTCAGACATGACTGAAGTGACTTAGCACACATGCATGCACCGTGTGAAGGAGCTAGAGTTGCCCCACTCAAATGACCCTACATTCTTGGGATAAAATTCTAGTAACTATCGCTCCTGGGCTCTAGACCAAAAGACTGTTCTCTATTTTCCAGGCATCTCAGAAATTACCATATCCTCAGAATTTTTGTATAACCCGAGGCAGCAGGAAGGCCCACCCCCACTCTACATGATACAGAATCACTTTCCCACCCTCTCTTGTGGGGTGAAGCTGACTCAACATTTATCAACTTTAGAGTCGATAGAATAAGTAAAGCTTCTTAAATCTAAGTGCTATTTAGCATACTCTCACTATTACACAAAAATCTGCCTGACACCCTGCCATTAGAGCAAGATTAGGGGACCATATTTGAGCTGTCATCATATAGCAGCGATGATCTATATCTTAACAGTTGAAGCATAGGCTTGATTGATCATTTTCATGTGCATTCATTAGGAAGGATTGCAAAGCCTGCCTCAGCATCCATTAGTGTCTATTTTACTTCTAAAAATCATTATTTTTTTTTTCTAGGTGATGAATCTCAGAACAGATTCTTTCTATAATTAAGATCCAATGTGAATAAGAAGGTTACTTACATACAAAAACACATGTAGTCAAATAAGAAAAATATTCTTTATGATATTTATATATTATCCTTTCTTAGAACATAAACACTAAGCATATAAATCTAAATTTTACATTTACTAAAGAAAATACAAATAATCATATAAGACACTATAAGTCAAATTAGTGTAGGGACAATCCTTTGAAAAGTTAAGGTGATTACCTGTCTTGTGTTTCTAACCTAAATACTTAGATCTCCATTCATTCATGCATTTTTTTTTTTGACTGTTGATCATGAGTTTTCCCTTTGACAGGCACTTTCTCCCTCAGTTGAATGGCTACTTAATTTCTCTTAGTGGAGAAATTCAAGATTCATTTATGTGATTATAAATTGCCTGAATGAAGGTAAAAGAAAGAAAATGCAGAGATTATTTAAATTTTTTGAGGCATTTTGAACAACTTATGCTGATATTTGTCCTTTTGTTTCTATCTTACTTTATTCACTTACATTTGGACTGTGGCACAGAATGCTTCCTGGTGAAGACTGAGTCAAATGATAGTAAGAACCAGGTGAGTCTGCAACAACTTGGTCTGATAGGTCAGAAATAAGTGAGGCTTTCTGGTTACAGAATGGCCTCTGGGACTTGGGGAGCAACAGAGAGACTGTCATGCTTCCTTTTAGGAAGTGGCTTTGGGGCAGGAAATAGGCAACTTCTCAAAGGCTATTAGAGCCCATGGCATAGGAAGGGCTATTTGAAAAGTAACACAGAAAGTGCGATGTTGACAAAGATGATGATGGGTGAAAGAGATAGTGTTGGAACATGTAGAAAAGAAAACACGACCTGCTTTGTTCTGGTCTCTGACCTAGGAGGCCACCTTAGAAAAATTGACCCAGTACCTAGCCCAGGACTGAGAGAAAAATTAACTTCTCCATAAAGTACTAGGCAGGTATAGTTACAATGGCAGTTTTGAGGGTGACGCAGTGGCAAGAACACATCTGAGCAGGATAAACAACTCTAGCAGTATCAACCAGTGTAGTCAGTGCACTCTGGTGCAGAATCAGACGTTCTACATGGAGTTTACAAAAGGTGATGCTACTGGAACCTTCTATAGACAAAATCAAGAAACAGAGAACTGGATTTCAACAGTCAGAAAGACATTACTACATAATGTTTTTTGCCACTTAGAAATTACCCACAGACCCCTTCTTTAGGCTAGTACTTAAAGAAGACCCTGCCCCATCCCCCTCCCTTTGAGGCCTTAAATATTAGTCATCATTATCAAGGCCACAGTGGCTTGGAGGATATTATGCATCATTATTAAGGCCATGGTGCTATTAACCTCAAATCTTTAATTTTTTACCCTCTGTGTACATATATTTGCCTTTGAGCTGCATTCATTAGGAACAACCTCTCCTTCCTCAAGTGTGACTTCTTATGGGCTTTTACCAGATCTAGCAAGTGTGGGGAGTTGTAAACCTCACCATCTTCATGGTGTTGCAAGTGAAGACATCCTTTTTACCCCACCACTTGAACCAAGCTCTCCAGTCAACCCACTCCTCAAAGTAACCTGTGAGAAGGCATAGCGTGAGATTCTGCACTGTGGTAGATACAGAAGGAAGGGTTGCTTCTGTTCCCAAAGCATGTCAGGATGTTTCAAACTTGCCACAAAAACAAGGCATGTGTTTCTTCTTAAAACCACTGACATTTAGATAAAGTATCATCTACTCTTCCTTCAAAAGTAGACATACATATTTTCACAGAACTATCAGAGAGCAGCTGTTTCAAAGGCTTTCATGAGTTGAATAAATTGTTCCTTGCCTTCCTTCCTAGTCTTTTCAGTGTTTAGAGTTCCTCTGTACTCTCTAACTCGAAGAATAATCCTGCCTCAGCAGTGTGCTTATGACTTGCTACCTGCTAGCGTCTTCTGATAGCCATTTTCTAACACACTGGCTCCATTCTTATTCCTATTATCAGTGACAAATCTCAGAATACCCTTTTATGTCCAGTAGTCTTTTCTGTTTCTTTCCTGTACTTTTGGACTTACACTACTCCATAAGGCCCACATCTAGTTCATAAGGACAGATTTCTATTTTCACTTGGCTTGAAAATAGCTGAATGCTTTATGGCCTAGCTCAGAATTGGCTTCAGAATATCAGTCCTTAATCACTAAGAAAAGGTAAGAGGACAGGGCACAGCTTTGTCCTCACTTCTCCATTGTCCTTGAGATTTCTGATAATCCCCCTTCCCCCACTGCCTTGGCTTTCATTCTCCTGCACCCTGGAGGGAGGCATAGCACATCTCACAGCCGGAGGGGGACCTTGACTATTGTAAAGGCCGGTGCTTTAGTATACAGCCATATTATAAGAATCAAACAGCCCCTTATGTCCAAATTTTCTGTGTCCTATTTTCCACAGATCTGTTTGCTCTGTGCTCTAAACAGTTCTTTGGAATAAAAGTCTTTACTCATGTTGAGCACTGTGTAATACCTAAACCAATGCAGAATTTGTTAAAGATGTGTGGGTTTGGTATCTATTTTTTCATATCTCTATTTCCAGCTTATTGTTACCTATTTCAGTTCACCAAACAGCAGGTGTTTGGATTCTCTGCTGCCCTCGAGTTTCAGCACATGTTCTGCGCAGATGAGTGGTTTTTCAGCAGGTGCTCCTAAGCATCAGTCAGAGATTTCCTGGGTCAGCTGTCAAAACAGCAAAGCCAACCATGAGCCCCCCAGAGCCTTTTGTCTCTGAGGTCTCAGTGTGGTACCTCTGAGGACCTGTTTGTTACATGCCAGGTAGGAGAAAAGCAAGAGATGTACATTGAGACCTCAATCCCATGTTAATCTACCCTATAGGTACTGAATGTTACTCTGTGTCAGTTATTAAACAAAGTGAATTTTAATAGAAATGAGATTAAAACTGTATCTTTTCATGTAGTTAATCAATCACCTGTCAGCAGGAAAATTCAAAATAGATGTAGCTCCATGTTGGTGAGAAAAAGGAAAAAAAAATGAAGGAATATGCTAAATTAAACTAAATGCTATTGTTTTTGTTTAGTTGCAAAGTTGTGTCTGACTCTCTGAATCCATTGACTGTAGCCCACAAGGCTCATCCTCCATCCACTATCTCCCCGAGTTTGCTCAGACTCATGTACACTGAGATCCCCTTCATGGATCACAGTCTTGCTGTGGCAAAGGGGCTTGCATAACTCAATGAAGCTATGAGCCACGCTGCTCAGGGCCACACAAGACAGATGGGTCACAGTGAAGAGTTCTGACAAAAGATGGTCCACTGGAGAAGGATACTCCACTATTCTTGCTGGAAAACCCAGGGACAGTATGAAACGGCAAAATTCAAATGTAAATGATATCAAAATGGGGTCCATTTATTAGAGAGTTATTTGGAAGAGAATTCATCATGAATAAAAACATTCCTAAGCAAGATTTTTTCATAGCAGGTGTGTGTTTATATTAGAAAAAGAGGGCAGTGGAAATTAAGAAAAGGGAGGTAAAATGGATAGTATAAAGGAAGAAATATTACTCAAATTCAGCCTTAATAACAAGTCAAAACAAGAAAGCTGAGTCAAAATCTTGAGAGCTTTGTTTTCTTGTCTTTAGCAAAAGAGATGATGTGAGTTGTAAAATTTTTTTTTATTTTTTGCAGATTTAGAATTCCTACGCAGAAATCTTGGTGTTATAAGTTGCTTGTACCTACATTTATTTTAAAAGATTTTAGTCAAAACTTAGAGGATATTGTTCAGTTCAATTCAGTCGCTCAGTCATGTCCGGCTCTTTGTGACACCATGAACCACAGCATGCCAGGCCTCCCTGTCCATCACCAACTCCTGGAGTCCACCCAAACCCATGTCCATTGAGTCGGTGATGCCATCCAACCATCTCATCCTCTGCCTTCCCCTTCTTCTCCTACCCTCAATCTTTCCTAGCATCAGGATCTTTTCAAATATGGGGGGTGTTACATTCAGTGTTCTTAGTCTAATTATAGGGAGCAATACACAACTCAAATTAACTACACATTTTCCTTAAAAACTTGGAATGAATAATTGTGATTCTCCTTGGTGTCTCACTTTTAGCATTTCTTCTGTTCTCCCTACCCCACTAAATACCATGATGTGTTTTCATTTATTTAAAATGTAACTATTATAACTAACTTGAATACTTTAAAAACTCTAACACTAATATAAGCCCATATGAATATTATATAAATTTGTTTTTATCTTTTGATAATTATAAAATTACATTTTTCAAATTTTGTGTATATAGCTTACCTGGGATCTTATGGTATTTGAAACCTTTGGTTCATATTACCATGTGTGTTGTTATTGAAGTTCTATGTAGAAGTGTTCATTTCCTCTTTTATAAAATGAAGTTTATAAATTTTATTTCCCTCCTCCAGATTTCTTTTCTTTGTGTGTTAAGTCAATGTCAGAACAATTCTTCCTAATCGCAAACACCACTCTCCACTTTAGGCAGTCAACTAGGGATGTTATTCTTTCCACATAAAGTGTTTAGATTTGGAGGAAACCATCGAATCAAGTGTAGCATATAAATAGATTTAGCTCTACTTCACTAATGCACTAATTTAAATGTTCTAGCAAAAGGGCCAGACGTGACTATATCCACAGCTATGCTTCTAAATCCACTTATTTGACTAACAGTTATAAATAAACTTTTAGTATTTAATAGGTGCATCTGCCTCAAGGACGCTTTCTGTCCAAACCTGCCAGATGGTCAAACATCAGAGGTCTCTCTGTACTTGTAAAATGACTATACATTTATAAACACTCTATTCATTATGCAGGTAATTTTAAAACTTTTGTTTTATTTATGGTAGTGTTTATTTGGTATCTGAATACTGTGCATACATATTTTATATTGTTGATGTGACTTAACAAGTACTGCCATTCCATATAGCTTGGAAAATACAATAATCAGGTCAAAAAGCATAGTTTTCATCCTTGCATCAAAGTTTTCTAGTGAATATTTCATTTCATAACTTCTTTGGTTGAAATGATTAATATTCAATAGGTTTATATTATATTTAACAGGATAGTATAAGTCAAAATTTTCGCAAAAAGGTCCAAGACATACATTCTTGGCTTTAGCATGTTTTTCTTTTTGATTACATGAAGTCCTTATAGGTCCATCTTAGACAACAGTGTGTAAAGAGAACATCTGTGTCTCCCAGAAAAAACAATTCAGACTTGAGTCCTATACATTTCTAAGATTCCTGAGCGGCTCAAAACAATCCTGAATGAACTTTAGGGGTTTGATTTCTCTTACTTAGTAGGCTAAGAATTTGGATCAAAACCAATTCATAGACACAAAATAGGCAAGAAATATTTGCAACATATGTAACTAGGGGTTACTATCTCTAATATCTTAGTAGAAAATAACTGCAAGCAACAAACATAAAATAAATATATTTAAAACCATGATGTTGGGAAATACAATAAAAGATTAATCAGATCTGGTATTGCTGAAAATGTGAGAAATTACTCCTTGGTATGTGATTGATGATGATAGTAAAATTTGTCCTAGTTTTTTTATAGAACAATTTCCCAATAACTACCAAACATAAAATAACCCTATGGTCTGAGCTTGTACTATCTTCAAGTATTCTTTATTCAGAAAAAAAATGTGTGTAAGCATATATATCAATATATCAGTATATATGTACATGTATGTCACACAAATATTAATATGTATGCATACATGTAGATACTAGTCTATTCAACTACTTTAAATGTCTGTCTCCTACCTATAAAGCAGGAGTACTAACAAATCTAGCATCATAGAGTTGTGTTTATTACTTGAAATAATACATGTAAGCAATTTATGCAGTGCAGGACACATAGAAAGTAGTTAATTCATTTTTGTTGATATAGAATATGGAAACTACTATTTTATTCTTTTTGGCAACAAAAATTAGCCTGAAAAAAAATACCCTAAAAAATACCAAAAGAGTGGGATATGGAAAAGGAATGAGGTAGGAAGAGAATTTTCATGTTATATAATATGGACCGGCACATTTAATAATTTTCAAAGAGGATTTACATATTTGTAAGTTAAATAAATATTGTGATACTGATAGTGATGATTGGATGATCATTATAATCTAGAAATTTAGGAATTCTTCACTCAGAAATCAATAAATCTGATCTTTAGATAAGAAGCTTTTTTTCACTTAAAGTTTTAAATTGATGTATAAGAATTAAATAATCATTAATATACACCTTTTCTTGGAATGAGAACTTGTTGAAAATGCTTCACAAAATATTTTGGTTGTGCATAAGCAGTGAAGAATACACCTTAGGGGAATTATGAAGGTTAATCCATTTAGTAAAGATTTATGCCTGAAAGAATTCAACTGACTAGTTCTCTTTTATAAGTTTTGAGGATGTTCAAAGAAAAACTCTTGATGAAAAATCTCTAGTTCTCTTAAATTTGTATCTGTGAGCTATTACCAAGAATTCATAATTGATTTTACCTATGCTAGAGGAAAGTACCGATTTTCATGATTCATGCCCTTTATGTTTGAAGTTGAGGCTTATTATGGTGCTGCTATTGAATGTGAATGAGCATGACTTAAAAAAGCTGATGCAATTAGCAGTCTTTACAAGAAAGCCTTCACATAACGATCTTTCTTTTCCTGGGTATTTGTAATCACTATTTACCATGCTGCCCCTTAAACTCACAATTATCTTTCTCAAAATGACTCATTTCATTTTGAATTTTACTTGAGAAAGTGTTTTCTATTAGTATCTCTTCAGGGCACTAATTGAGGCTGTCTTTTTTTTTTTTTTTTTTAATCTGTCTATAAAACTTTTTACACTCCAGCTCTTCATTGTCCCAGTTTACCTAGTCACTCGGTCTTCAAGGTCTCCAGCTGTCATGCACGTGTCCTGATTGTTTGGTCCTGAAGATTTGTATGCTGCCATCATCACTAGAATATTTATTAGTCTGACCTATCAGGCCGAATCTTACTATTGATCCTGTGTTAACATCATTTAAACTTGATGTTCGTGTTGTGAAGGAAAGTACACACATTTCTAGCTTCATGGATATTATCATTTAGACAAACTGGATAGCATTCATTTCTTCATTTAGGCATCTGATGAATATAATAAAATGACTTCTACATGCCAGGTATGATTCTAGGTCCATGTGTCTAGGACACATGGAAAAACAATGGACAAAGTTTGTTGTTCAGTTGCTCAGTTGTGTTCAACTCTTTGCGACCCCATGGACTGCAGCATGCCAGGTTTCCCTGTCCTTCACTGTTTCCTGGAGCTTGCTCAAACTCAAGTCCATTGAGTTGGTGATGCCATCCAACCATCTCATCCTCTGTCGTATCCTTCTCCCCCTGCCTTCAATCTTTCCCAGCATCAGGGTCTTTTCCAAGTGCATTACAATTATTGTACACTTTATCTCTTTTATTATTACATCAGCTCCACCTCAGATCATTAGACATTAGATCCCCTAGGTTAGGGATCCCTGTTTAAGAAGGTTAAAAAATGTATTAACTAACTACTCTGATACTTGTAAGTTTTCAACCATCTATAGGCTAGTAATACATTTAGTAAGCACTCAAAATCACTGAAGTGTAAATAGTAGTATTAACTGTTAATATAAAGATAGGGTATATATGTTATTGTATTTGTTCTTGACAAGAATTTCAGAAACACCCTTATAAGGAAAGATCTGAAATTACCAATGAATCCCCACTATACTGTTTCTATATGTATTATACTAGCAGAAAGATGAATATATTTGTGTATACACATATATTCTAGCAATGTTAGTCTTAAATTCTTGAAAATAAATTTGTCAATTTTCAGAGAAAACATAGGAGGAAAAAGAGAAAGCAGCATCCTAGAGCATAAGTATTCTCCATTATAATACATATATATATAACCATCTTTGTTTCCTCTAGAATCAATAACTTTATCTGTACTTCTTGCTTCTCTTTCATTTCATGGTTTTGCATTGAATACCTGATGTCATGGGTTTTATTAGTTGTACATGAAGTTTAGCAGTGGTTTGTATCAGTGTCTGCCATGATCTTTCTCAATAACTGTGGCTTTGTTCCCATTAAGGTGTCCCTGGTGGCTCAGGTGGTAAAAAGTCTACCTGTAATGCAGGTGGCCCGGGTTCAATCCCTGAGTCAAGAAGACCCCTTACAGAAGGGAATGGCTACCCATTCCAGTATCCTTAGGGCTTCCCTCGTGCTCAGGTGGTAAAGAATCTGCCTGTAATGTAGGAGACCTGGGTTTGATCCCTGTGTTGGGAAGATCCCTGGGTCAAGAAGATCCCTGAATTGGGAAGATCCCAAGGAGAAGGGAATAGCTATGCACTCCAGTATTCTTGCTTGGAGAAGTCCATGAACTGAGGATCCTGGCAGGCTATAGGCCAATGGGTCTCAAAGAGTCAGACAGGATTGAGTGACTAACACTTTTACTTTTCACTTTTGTTTCCACTGGAGATTATCTAAGAGAAACTGAATGCAGGGCAATTGGGAAACAGAAGATGACAGGCAGACCACACTTTAGAGAATTCTTACAGGAAGATATGAAATGGTTGGTGAACATCATAATTGAGGAAATAAAGAAGACACAATTGGACTTGACTTTCCTGGTAGCTCAGATGGTAAAGAATTAACATAATCCTGCAATGCAGAAGACCCTTGTTTGATTACTGGGTCTGGAAGATCCCCTAGAGAAGGGAACTGCTACCTGCTCCAGTGTTCTTGCTTGGAGAATTTCATGGACAGAGGAGCCTGGCAGGCTACAGTCCATGGGATCACAAAGAGTTGGACACGACTGAGCGACTTTCACTTTCACTTTTCAGAGTAGTGATGCTGCTGCTGCTGCTGCTGCTACATCACTTCAGTCGTGTCCGATTCTGTGCGACCCCATAGACGGCAGCCCACCAGGCCCCACCGTGCCTGGGATTCTCCAGGCAAGAACACTGGAGTGGGTTGCCATTTCCTTCTCCAATGCATGAAAGTGAAAAGCGAAAGTGAAGTCGCTCAGTCGTGTCCGACTCTTAGCGACCCCATGAACTGCAGCCCACCAGGCTCCTTCGTCCATGGGATTTTCCAGGCAAGAGTACTGGAGTGGGGTGCCATTGCCTTCTCCGTCAGAGTAGTGATAAGGTGGCCTAAACTCAGCTCCTAGAAAAATGCTCTTCAACTTGTTTTGCTTTTCACTTTCTTTTGCTCAGCCTCTATTATTCCGATCCTATCTACTTATTTTCTACCAGACGTCTTCAAATTTCTGATTTCCTGGTAGTGTCTTGTCCTGTTGCTAGCAAATGTTTAAGTTTTATTCTTTATTTTCATATAGTTTGTCATTTTAATGTTATTCTAGAGAGAAAAGGTAATAAATATGTTTACTCACATATCTTTTTTTGGTAATACCAATAAATCTCATTTAATTTGCTGTCAAAGAAGGCCTTATAATTAGTGTAATAGTACAGAAAATAGTAATTGGAAATAAATATTTTATTTTCATATACTAGATCAAAATTCAGATCCCAAGGATAACAGTGAATTGGAAGACCAGTCAAGCAAACATACTGAAATTATAATACAAAAGTAACACATTCCCCTTAGAAAAAGCATTTCCTCCTTTTATGAGAATGAGAATCAGGTAGCATTTCATTTAAACACTACCTGCATTTGTGTGTAAATTTGCCACAAATTTTTAATAATAGGCTAGATGGAAGAATGTTTCTACTTGGGATGTGACAAAACTATAACCAGAAATGGAAGTCCCTCCAGTGTGTTCACGGACAGTAGCATTCATACTGATCTAGCCAGTTTTTGTTTTAAAGTATATTCATTACGATTACCAATAAACTGACAAACTACAAGGCATGATATTAAAAAACCTCTATCAATTTATCTAGATATTTCCATAGTTATGTAATTTATATATATGTATTTTTAAAAAATATCTGAATATGAAGCTCATATAAGATGTCTATTTACTGCATTTTTGTTTTTTTTTTTTTCTTTTCCTTCTATTTTACCTTTTCTCAGGGATATATTTCCTTATCACCATAGTAAAATTCTACTGTAACTATCAAACATACCTGATATCATTTGTAAATTATTTAGCTATAATTACCATTTCAGCTTTCTTTTTTAAAAGTCTATTTGTCAATATTTTAGTCATACTTTATTTTTTCTTAAAGTGTAAAATACTGAGCTATTTTTATTTCTGAAGTCACCTAATAAGTGATACCTAACATTTGACAATTGATTTTAAAATGTTAAATTAAAATATTTAATTGGATCTTAATATTTATATTATCAGTTATATGGATTATATGAGCCAAACTACTAAATTTCATTCATCTTGTATGAAATAATGACAATAATCTTCTTGTTATGTTATGTCTTTCAACAATGATATAAAATTTCCTAATTTTTCTCTTTTGAGATGACTTGATGAAAGTCAGAGTTCCTCTTATACTTCACTGTAGGGAAGGAATACCAAAAATATGAATCTGGGAGCTTGTAAGCACTGTTTCTCTCTTCCCAAGAGAAGGAGATAAAATATTGCTTCTAAAGTAAACATATTCTCTTTGGGAACGAAAAGAGAAGACCTGGGATCTGGGTTCTTACACTTTAGAATATAAATAATTTTCTCTAGGGGGAAATCTGCTATTTGTTACAACCCAGGGTTTTATACTTCTTGAAATTTAAATATTTACCTGAAGGAGGATACATTTCTCTAGAGTTTTCCCCTAGATAGGTTTCTCTTTTAACTCAAGTCCCAAGTTTCAGTAAAATTTGCCAAAGAATATCCAACAGTATAAAACACTATCTCTATATAACAGAATATAGATATTAAAAAAATCTCAGCTTAATTATAATGTATAAAATATTTTCAACCCCATGAAAGGATTGTTTATATATGATTTTGTTCTTTTGTTTTGGTTTGTGCTTAAGTTAGTAGATACAGTAACATGTGATGTTAATACTCAATGGAAAGAGAGAAACCGGTAATTCATAAGAGCACAGGTTCAGTTGCCAGCATGAATTCCTTGAGGAATCAAGAGTTAACAGACTACAGGACCCAAGTGGAAGAATTGGACTGATTAAAGAAGATAATGTTCTTTCATCCATCACAACAGAAAAAAGAACATGGATACAAACAATAGCAACTTAGAGAATTCCATGACGAGACAATAAAGAAGTCTCTCTATGATTGCTTATTTATCTTAATGAAGTTTATTCCAAGTTTGTCAGTTTGCAGTAAGACTTGCAATGCTGTTAGTGGATGTTAGAGGTTTTAGATTAGAGAAAAGATCTGAAATATAATATATTGGTGATTGGGACCTTGACTTTACTGGGGAAATATAGTTGACAAGTAATTAAAATAAGCTAGTATTGGATTTTTTCCAGATAAATCATTTTAAAAAGTAACAAAAGAATTGAAGGGTCTCTGATGCTTAGTTTTATTTGTCAACTCAGCTAGGTTATGGTATCAATTGTTGTTTGTGTTTTGTCTTGATTTTTTTTTCCTGGTCAAATGCCAGTTGGATGTTATGGTGAAGGTATTTTGTAGATGCAGTCAACATTTACAGTTGGTTTACTTTAAGTAAAGATTGCCCTCAGTTACCCTCAATTGTGAGGGTAAGCCTCATCAAACAAGTAAAGGATCTTAAAACCAAAAACTAAAGTTTCCTAGAAAAGAAAAAATTCTGCCTCAAGACTGTAACATTGAAGTTTTGTCTTGAGTTTCTGGCCTGCCAGCCTGGCCTGCCAGGACAGATTTCAGTCCTGCTATATCCAACAACTGATTGTATGAGCCAATTTCTGTATGTGAAATCTTCTATTGCTTCTGTTTTTTTGTAGAACTTTGACTGATACAGGGTGCATCCATGTAAGTTATGTTGAACTTTCTTATAAGTTATAGACTCTAAGTTGAGTAAAGAGAGCTGTGACAAGATGGGGCAGGAACAAATTGTGATACCATGGTGAGATCCATGGATTGTCCTCAACATAGCCACTGGAGAAGAGTAGAATGGAAGTTTTCTAAGATTTCCAAAGCATTTGATGGTGATAAACTGAGTTTTAAAGGGTGAAATAGAAAGCCTTTTAGACAAAAAGGAAAATTGATTTGGATTGTGAGATATAAATTGGGAAATAGAAATAATATTCTGGGTGATGATGCATGAATTAGAAAGTCTGGATTTCCGGTATTGATTGAATTAAACAGGCATATGGAGAATAATGGAATTAGAATAGAATCTTAGGATAATGTGGAGTGATCAGCAGTCTAGCTGTTTTCTGTGCATTTCTCTGGAATTTACAGAGACCTGGGCAACTCAAGTTCCCTGTGGAATGGGTTTTCTCAGTGAAGTAATAACAACAACAATGATAATAATGACAGTAATAATAATGACAAGAAGAACAAGAGATGATAAACAGCAGCTAGTGTTCCTATATTTTACACTATGTCTGAGGCACAGTTCAAAGCCTTGCCATATATTACCCATTTAATCTATTTGTTGAAACTATTAGTTAAAATAATTATAGATAGCTCTTTCAAGGTGACACAGATAAGAGGACTTTGAATGGAAATCCCTATTAATCTGTTTCTGTTTTATCACATATATTATGGAGGTAAATAAACAGCATGATAGTCTAAACATACTCACCAGAGCTAAGGATGTTTCAGAGTAACTAACCTAACCAGAGTTCATGTCTAGCTTTAGAGAAATAGGAATTATTATGGACAGAAGACCCCTGGAGAAGGAAATGACAACCAACTCCAGTATTCTTGCCCGGATAATCCCACAGACAGAGGAGCCTGGCGGGCTACAGTCCATGGGTTTGCAACAAGTCAGACATGACTGACTGACCTAGTACACAGCACATGGACTGAAGAGGATATATATGACATATGCCATAGGTAATAATTGGGATCCTATCTAGACGTGGACAAGCTCTACCATGTAACTCACATATAGCCCCCTCCTGCATCAGTCAGAGTCCTTGGAGGAAACAGATGACATACATAAATGGGGTAACTGAAAACAGTTCAATTAAGGAAAAACACAATTATTTACAAAGTTGTTGCAAAACATTCTTCCAAACAACAGCTGGGAGCTATGAGCACCCCAGGGCCTGAAGATGAAAACTGTGACAGCAATGGGCAGAATACAGAGACAGTAGCTCTGAGATGGAGCCGCCCTGCAGGGAGATGGGCCTTGGTTCGAGGGAAGCAGTGATCCTGTGGCCCAGACCCTTCCCTTCTCCCATCCTGCAGTCTTCCTACAGTGACTCCTGCTGGTGGAATCAAACAGAAGACAGAGAAAGGGACCCACTGATGCAGCTCACAAAGATCAGCCTTCCAGGGGCACAGAGCAAGGAGGAAATGAGAAGGTTTGAAGAAGCAAATAGGATATCTCTTACATCCAGAAACTCAAATCCACACTGCAGATATCTATAAACAAAGCAGCTACTAGTAATGTCACTTTTAAAAATAAAGTATTTATTTGTTTGTTTGTTTTTGGCTGTGCTGGGTCTTTGTTGCTGCATGGGCTTTTTTCTAGTTGCAGTAAGTGGAGGCTACTCTCTAGCTGTGGGGCTTCTTAGTGTGGTGGCTTCTCTTATTGGGGAGCACGGGCTGTAGGGCACGCAGGCTT
The DNA here is from genome assembly GCF_963930625.1 of Muntiacus reevesi. Lineage (NCBI taxonomy): Eukaryota > Metazoa > Chordata > Mammalia > Artiodactyla > Cervidae > Muntiacus > Muntiacus reevesi. Next base: position 29,359,736 of record NC_089260.1, read on the forward strand.
CAGTAGTTGTGACACATGGGCTCAGTATTGCAACTTCACGCTCTAGAGCATCGGCTCAATAGTTGGGGAGCACAAGCTTAAGTTGCTCTGTGGCATGTGGAATCTTTCCAGATCAGGGGTTGAACCTGTGACTCCTGCATTGGCAGGCAGATCCTTTACCACTGAGCCACCAGGGAAGCCCCTGTAAAGTCACTTTTAATTCATAAATTTATGGATATCAGAGAAAGACCAGAATGTCTTGAAGGATAAAACATTCTTTGACAAAGCAGGAGAAAAACATATCTTGTTTCTATTTTTTTTACTATGACTTTTATCTTCTGCCATTAGAGTTTTATCATCTACAAACCACTTTGCATGGAAAGAATATGAAAACTGTCTCAGAGAAGTTAAGAGTTACTGGCCCAGTGTTTAGTTACAAAATGACTGGGGCAAGCTGCAAGGTCTCTCTTTCTAAAGCTAATGAATGATTCCGAACTCCTAGCTAAGTCTGTGAGTCTGTGTCTGTTTTGTAAATAAGTTCATTTGTACACTTCCTCTTTAAATTCCACATATAAGGGATATCATACTGATATTTCTCTTTCTCTGCCTTACTTCACTTAGTATGACAATCTGTGAGTCTACCTATGTTGCTGCAAATGACATATTTCATTCTTTTTAGTGACTGAATAATATTCTATTGTATATATGTACCACATCTTTGGGTTTTCCAGGTAGCACTAGTGATAAAGAAACTGCCTGCAATGCATGAGATGTTGGTTCGATCCCTGGGTTGGGAAGATCCCCTGGAGGAGGGCATGGCAACCCACTCCAATATTCTTGCCTGGACAATCCCATGGACAGAGGAGCCTAGCAGGATAGAGTCCATAGGGTCGCAAAGAGTTGGACACGACTGAAGCAACTTAGCACACATTTGCACACCGCATCTTTATCCATTCATCTGTTGGTGGGCATTTAGGTTGACATGTACACATTGCTATATTTAAAATGAGTTATCAATAGAGACCTCCTGTATAGCACAGGGAACTCTGTTTAATGTTGTGTGGCAGCCTGGATGGGAGGGGAGTTTGGGGGAGAATGGATGTGTATATGTGTATGGTTGAGTTGCTTTGCTGTGAACCTGAAATTGTCACAGCCTTGTTATTCAGCTATGCGTGCTAAGTTGCTTCAATTGTGTCTGTCTCTGCAACCCCATAGACTGGGATCCACCAGACTTCTCTGTATGGGATTCTCCAGGCAAGAATACTGGAGAGGGTTGCCATTTTCTCCTTCAGGGGTTCTTCCTGAACCCAGGGTTCAAACCTGCATCTCTTACATCTCCTGCATTCACAGGTGGGTTCTTTACCACTAGCAGCACCTAGAAAACTGTATTCAGCTATACTCCAATATAAAATAGAAAGTTTTAAAAAATAAAGGTAATGATCTTTCTATTACAATACAAGTTCCACCAAAATGGGCTTCCCTGGTGACTCAGATGGTAAAGAATCTCCCTGTAATGCAGGAGACCTGGGTTATCTCCTGGAGGAGGGAATGGCTGACCACTCAAACATTCTTGCCTGGAGAATCTCATGGACAGAGGAGCCTGGTAGGTTCATGTGGTCACAAAGAGTTGGAAAAGACTGAGCAACTAACACATTCACTTTCTTTCCCCCAGAATAATTGGTCAGCGACTCCTGTTCCTACCTAAATTTGCTTCTCACAGTGAGTTAATCTCACCTGATGTAACTTCATTTTTATATTTCTACAAAAAATATACTCTAATCCTCTTTCCTCTGTCTTCATTGTTTACTGGTTATATTAATTTTTCCTGCTTTTTTCCTTGTGTCTCTCTTGTGGACTCAACTGAACATGATTTTTCTTTCATTAATAAGTTCCTTCTGCAAATAAATATGCTCAGGTCTTGAAAATTTTAGAAAATTACTTAACCACCTGAATATTTTAATTTATATTATCACTTTCTAATCTATTACCACTTCAAGTTTCTACTTTGAACATTTCACCAACATCATAAACATTATTTTAAAATTCACAACTAAACTTACTTCTCTCTTATTTCTCTAATCCTTTCACAATCTGCAGAATTCACTCTGAATTCTGACTGCACCATTCCATTGAAACTGCTTTCTTTAAAATAACCAGATTAGGAAAATTAATTCTCAAACTTTTTTCCCCTCTGTATTCATTCCCTAAAATGTGTCTACAGAATTTGGTTTGCTATCAAGAGAATCATTCTTGAAATGTTTTCTTCTTTTTCTTTCAGTAATGCCATACTGTTCTAGTTTCCTTAATTCTCATTCAATTTAGCTGTCCTGTTTAATGTGTCTATTCCTATTTTCCTTTTAAAAATGTAAGTTATTCATATCTTTCCTGCACTCTCTATTCTAACTGCATATTTTTCTTAACTATCTTCAACACTCCCCACATTCAGTTCTCATTTGTATAAATGTCATTGTCATTCTTTCTTCTAATCATAATTCTTCACGTTCAACAACCTAGGGATAATTCTATTTTTGTGTTTTTTAAAGTATTTTCTTTTGATTATATCTTACAGGAAATATGCTGGAAAAATTTTCTACAACCAGGTATTTATTCTCCTCTTAGGTAGTCACAGTATGTATTGCAGTATTTAAGGTGCAGAGACATTCTTCAAAAGAAATTATTTTCTTTGATCAGATCAGGTGTTCCAGTGGTTTCGCCAGAGTCTCTCTCTCTTGCTGTTGTTTAGTTGCTAAGTCATGTCCAACTCTTTTGTGACCCATGGCTCCTCATCCATGGGGTTTCCCAGGCAAGAATATTGGAGTGGATTGCCATTTTCTTCTCCAAGATATCTTCCCAACCCAGGGATTGAAACTGCATCTCCTGAATTGGCAGGTGGATTCTTTACCACTGAATCACCTGGGAAGCCTCTTTCTTTTTCATAAAATCCTGCTAATTGCCACCAGAAATTTGGCTTCACAGAAAACTCACTGCAGGATGGTATTCCAAGTGAAGTTCCAAATTCTAGATAGAATTTCTCTGGATGGCTCCATTATGCTCCCATTAACTAACTAACCTAGTTTCAAAACATTGGTGTTATCTTTTCTTCTGTTCCCAATAATCTACACCTAACCACTCAATACAATTGGTTAATTCTATTTTAACAAGACTCGTATGGTCACTCCTCTTTCTTCCCATTTCCATGAATATTAACCTATACTGCAGACTACGTTTTATCTCAGAAACAAAATTTCAAAACATAATTTTTATTTAGTTTTCTTATTTTCATAAATTTAAGCCATGACATTTTAAATTTCCCATTTAAAATTTTCACTGGTAAAGTTAGTGAAGAATGGAAATAATTACATATATCATACTTACATTTAAAATAAGCCTTCTAAGACATGACTATAATTATTCTAGCAAGAAGGATTTCATTCTTCATGGGATTATATATTAGATTGTTCTTAGGATGCTTAAAATCATGCAATATTTTGATTATCTTCACTAATTAATTTGTTTATTCAATAAAACTTTGGGGGTGTTCAATATATGCCTGAGTTCATGACATGTATGGGATTATATAAAGATAAATACAGCTATGTCAAGTCATTATGCACACATGTATGTTTGTGTGTTCATTAAAAGTAAAACAACTGATTACTCTGGAGGAAAATTTACCAGTGAAAGCTATCAATAAATGAAAAAAAGAAAAATTACCATGTAACAAAGTCCTTCTATTAAATAAAGTATGACATATTTAGGTGACTATGATTATAAGCTACACAAGAATAGATTAAGACATTTATTTATACAGGACATATATGTTGTGTTTACTATTCCTGGTCTCAAGAATACTTCTCTCACGCCTCATTAACATATGCACAGATTAATTGCCCCGTTAGGTTTTTTTCTTTGTTCAACTACCTTAACTCCTCCTATGTCTGTGTTGGTGAGGTCTTATATAGAACACAGTGGTTTAGACTTCATGATTTGAAATTGTACAGCATGGATTCAAACTCTTTCCCATTTATTAAGCTTAAGTGTTAAAATTTTTTCCCATGACAGAAATGGTAGAAAATATTTTATCCTAAGAGTTGTGAAAATTAGATTAATGTGCCTTGACACATAATAATTCCTCAATCAGTGTTATCAGTTATTAAGTATTTTTATCATATCTCATGCATTTATCTCTCAGGTATTGACTTTGTGTTAAATTATGTATTTAGAGTGTAGTTCTTTAAACCCACAAATTTCTGTAAGGTTGTGCATTAATTTTCTCTTGCTGCTGTAGCACATTATCACAAACTTTTTGGCTTAAAATAACTAAATTTAAATTTTTAAAAAATAAGATAAATTATATTAAACTACAAATAGCTGTGAAAAGAAGAGAAGTGAAAAGCAAAGGAGAAAAGGAAAGATATACCCATTTGAATCCAGAGTTCCAAAGAATAGCAAGGAGAGATAAGAAAACCTTCCTCAGTGATCAGTCAAAGAAATAGAGGAAATCAACAGAATGGGAAAGACTAGAGATCTCTTCAAGAAAATTAGAGATATCAAGGGAACATTTCATGCAAAGATGGGTTTGATAAAGGACAGAAATGGTATGGACCTAACAGAAGCAGAAGATATTAAGAAGAGGTGGCAAGAATACATAGAAGAACTGTACAAAAAAAGATCTTCACAACCCAGATAATCACGATGGTGTGAACACTCACCTAGAGCCAGACATCCTGGAATGTGGAGTCAAGTGGGCCTTAGAAAGCATCACTGTGAACAAAGCTAGTGGAGGTGATGGAATTCCAGTTGAACCATTTCAAATCCTGAGAGGCGGTGCTGTGAAAGTGCTGCACTCAATATGCCAGCAAATTTGGAAAACTCAGCAGTGGCCACAGGACTGGAAAAGGTCAGTTTTCATTCCAATCCCGAAGAAAGGCAATGCCAAAGAATGCTCAAACTACCACACAATTGAACTCATCTCACACGCAGTGAAGTAATGCTTAAAATTCTCCAAGCCAGGCTTTAGCAATCTGTGAACTGTGAACTTCCAGATGTTCAAGCTGGATTTAGAAAAGGCAGAGGAACCAGAGATCAAATTGCCAACATCCACTGGATCATCAAAAAAGCAAGAGAGTTCCAGAAAAACATCTATTTCTGCTTTATTGACTATGCCAAAGCCTTTGACCTTGTGGATCACAATAAACTGTGGAAAATTCTGAAAGAAATGTGTATACCAGATCACCTGACCTGCCTCTTAATAAATCTGTATACAGGTCAGGAAGAAACAGTTAGAACTGGACATGGAACAACAGACTGGTTCCAAATAGGAAGAGGAGTATGTCAAAGATGTATATTGTCACCCTGTTTATTTAACTTATATGGAGAGTACATCATGAGAAACGCTGGGCTGGAAGAAGCACAAGCTGGAATCAAGATTGCTGGGAGAAATATCAATAACCTCAGATATGCAGATGACACACCCTTATGGCAGAAAGTGAAGAACTAAAGAGTTCTTGATGAAAGTGGAAGAGGAGAGTGAAAAAGTTGGCTTAAAGCTCAACATTCATGAGATGGATAAAATTGGAGCCCATTATACAGAGTGAAGTAAACCAGAAAGATAAACACCAATACAGTATACTAACACATATATATGGAATTTAGAAAGATGGTAACGATAACCCTGTATGCAAGACATAAAAAGAGACACAGATGTATAGAACAGTCTTTTGAACTCTATGGGAGAAGGTGAGGGTGGAATGATCTGAGAGAACAGCATCGAAACGTGTATATTATCAAGTGTGAAACAGATCGGTTGGATGCATGAGACAAGTGCTTGGGGCTGGTGCACTGGAACGACCCAGAGGGATGGGATGGGGAGGGAGGTGGGAGGGGGGTTCTGGATGGGGAACACATGTACATCCATGGCTGGTTCATGTGAATGTATGTCAAAAACCACTAAAATATTGTAAAGTAATTAGCCTCCAACTAATAAAAATAATTGGGAAAAAAATAAATCTCAATGCTATAATGGCAAAAAAAATAAAAATATAAAATAAAGCTCAACATTCAGAAAATTAAGATCATGTCATCTGGTCCCACCACTTCATGTCAAATAGATGGGGAAACAATGGAAACAGTGTCAGACTTTATTTTTTGGGGCTCCAACATCACTGCAGATGGTGATTGCAGCCATGGAATTATAAGACGCTTACTCCTTGGAAGGAAAGTTATGACCAACCTAGATAGCATATTAAAAAGCAGAGACATTACTCTGCCAACAAAGGTCCGTCTAGTCAAGGCTATGGTTTTTCCAGTGGTCATGTATGGCTGTGAGAGTTGGACTATGAAGAAAGTTGAGCGCTTAAGAATTGATGCTTTTGAACTGTGGTGTTGGAGAAGACTCTTGAGAGTCCCTTGGAGTGCAAGGAGATCCAACCAGTCCATCTTAAAGGAGATCAGTCCTGGGTGTTCATTGGAAGGACTGATGTTGAAGCTGAAACTCCAATACTTTGGCCACCTGATGTCAAGAGCTGACTCATTTGAAAAGACCCTGATGCTGGGAAAGGTTGGGGGCAGGAGGAGAAGGGGATGACAGAAGATGAGATGGTTGGATAGCATCACTGACTCAATGGACATGAGTTTGAGTAGACTCCAGGAGTTGTTGATGGACAGGGAGGCCTGGCATGCTGCGGTTCATGGGGTCAAAAAGAGTCGTACACGACTGAGTAACTGAACTGAAATGAAATGAATAAACATTTCAGCATGTCAGAAGTTCAAAATAGCTCATACCATACAATGTTGGCTAGTCTGCATTCTTTCTGTAGACCATAGGAGAGAATCTGCCTTATCCAGACTGCAGAGGCCACCTGCATCCTTAGCTCATGGTTCTGTCCTCTTTTATCTATTTTAGCAGAGTAATATTTTCACATTTCTCTTTCTCATTCTGACCTCTTCTAGAATGATCCTTGTGATTACATTGGGCCAACCTGATAATCCAGGATGATCCTATATAAAAAAGCTGTATTTTAATCACATCTGCAAAGTCCTTTCTACTTTGTAAAATATTCACACATTTAAGGGATTAGGAAGTGGACATCTTTGGGGGCCACTATTCTTTCTATCATATGCAGGATCAATAGCTTTTGTTTTATTTTTAGTTTCTACAGGGCTTAGTGTATATCTTCTGCATCTGAGGGTACAATAACTGTTGAGCAGATAAATCAGAAGTGGAAGAATGAATAGTGAATAATAGAAAATCTTAGAAATACTTGGATTTCCTTTTCTATTGCTGGTACTGCTTAATTATTCAAACCAGAGCTTCCTGCACTCTGCTAAAGTAGCAACTAACTCTTGGAAGATTTTGGCATTTCTATTTTAAAAAGGCTTACCTACATATTATAAATCAGCTTGAGACATAGCTCCAATAAGAACTGTGCTCTCAGGACATACTTCCATCATTTTCTTAACCTCTCAACATGTATGTACTGTAATGACAATGGTAAGACCATTTTGAATGAATGACATGTGTCAGGTGTGTTTCTTTGAGGTGAATGCTGAAGTCTTCATCTTGAGTTGTGATACTTCTTAGAACATTCTAAGTTGTAATTTTAACTTGAACACCCTTTTTACTTAGCAGAATGTCAATTTTTTTTGCTGTATCAGTCAACTAAAGAGATGCACTTAGCTCTAAATTCATGAAGGCTTAATATAATGTGTTTGATGTATCAGCTTAGATGCCAGCTATTTACATAGATTGTATTGCTCATTGTACACCAACATCTTGCTTTAAGCTACAGTGAAAGAGTTTTGCATTTGAATGTTTTTATTTACTAACTGCTCAAAGTTGTTATTCAATATTCAGTTTCTAAGGTTTCACAAAGCTCAGTGGAATTTTCGCTCATCCATTTAAAATTTAATCATGGCAAAGCAGTATATAGATAATGATTTATTGGTTCAAAATAGAACCATGAAATGACATGGAAAATGTTCATATCTTGATTGAAATATGAACATTCACAAGGTTATTATATTTAATTCACTTCATGTCAGCAGCACAAATAGAGTTTTCAGTGTTATGTCCCTGTATTCATTTGCATCACAAACTCTCAGACTGAAGGCTGTTGTCTCAAGCAGTTCAGACAGCTGCAGGCAGAAAACTCTGTCTGTGACATTGCTTGTCATTTACGTTTCTTTTATAGATAAATTTCAAATTTAAAATTTTTATAATCAGCTAGAGTTATTTGTTTAAAAGAACACTCCCTGTACCATGATACTGATTTAAAACTCTCTAACAGAATTGAATTATATAAGAAATATCCTCAGTGGAAGTTTTACTGAGTTCAAAACTGTCTATAGGATGCTTTATTTGGAATGTAGACATTTTGGTAAACATGAAACTTTAATCACATATACAAAAATACTGATAGATGTAGCTACCAAGCAGATTTTGTTTGGTTTTTCAGTTAATGCCTATGGAGAGGAGTAATAGAAGTGCCAAGAATATTGTTAAGCATACCCAGAGGCTAATTCTTACTTACATCCCAAAAACAAAAGGGAAAAAACCAAAGCCTGTTGAAAAATTGTGGGAAATTGGACCTGCTTTGGTTGAAAGGAGGTAATCCAGAAGGTGACCTCTGTGTTCCTTTCTTGTTGTTCTTGTTGAGTTCCTAAGTTGTGTCGGACTCTTTGCGACCCCATGGATGGCAGCACCCCAGGCTTCCCTGTCCTTTACTATCTCCCAGAGCTTGCTCAAACTCATGTCTATCAAGTCGGTAATGCTGTCCAAGTGTCTCATCCTCTGAGGTCGCTTTCTCCTCCTGCCTTCAGTCTTTCCCAGCATCTGGGTCTTTTCTAATGAGTCGGCTCTTTGCATCAGGTGGCCAAAGTATTGAAGTTTCATCTTCAACATCAGTCCTTCCAATGAATACTCAGGACTGATTTCCTTTAGGATTGACTAGTTTGATCTCCTTGTAGTCCAGTTCAGTTCAGTTCGGTTCAGTCGCTCAGTCGTGTCCGACTCTTTACGACCCCATGAATCGCAGCATGCCAGGCCTCCCTGTCCATCACCAGTTCGCAGAGTTTACTCAAACTCATGCCCATCGAGTCGGTGATGCCATCCAGCCATCTCATCCTCTGTCGTCCCCTTCTCCTCCTGCCCCCAATCCCTCCCAGCATCAGGGTCTTTTCCAGTGAGTCAACTCTTCGCATCAGGTGGCCAAAGTATTGGAGTTTCAACTTCAGCATCAGTCCTTCCAATGAACACCCAGAACTGATCTCCTTTAAGATGGACCGGGTGGATCTCCTTGCAGCTCAAGGGACTCTCAGAAGTCTTCTCCAACACCACAGTTCAGAAGCATCAATTTTTCAGCACTCAGCTTTCTTCACAGTCCAACTCTTGTAGTCCAAGGGACTCTCAAAAGTCTTCTCCACCACAGTTCAAAAGTATGAAGTCTTTAGCGCTCTGCCTTCTTTAAGGTCCAACTGTCACATCCATACATGACTACTGGAAAAACCATAGCTTTGATGAAATAGACCTTTGTTGACAAAGTAGTCTCTGCTTTTTAATACACTCTCTAGGTTTGTCATAGCTTCTCTTCCAAAGAGTAAGCATATTTTAATTTCATGGCTGTAGTCATCATCTGCAGTGATTTTGGAGCCCAAGAAAATAAAGTCTGTCACTATTTCCAATGTTTTTCCATCTATTTGCCATGAAGTGATGGGACCAGATGCCATGACTTTTTTGAATGCTGAGTTTTAAGCCAACTTTTTCACTCTTCTCTTTCACCTTCAACAAGAGACTCTTTAGTTGCTTTTAGCTTTCTGCCATAAGGTTGGTGTCATCTGCCTATCTGAGGTTATTGATATTTCTCCAGGCAGTGTTGATAGCAGTTTATGCTTCATCCAGCTTGGTATTTCAAATGATGTACTCAGCATATAAGTTAAATAAGCAGGTTACAATATACAGCATTGATGTACTCCTTTCCCCTTTTTGAACCAGCCTTTGTTCCATGTCCGGGCTAACTGTTGTTTCTTGACCTGAATACAGGTTTCACAGGATGCAGGTAAGGTGGTCTGGCATTCACATTGTTTTAAGATTTTTCAGCAGTTTGTTGTGATCCACACAGTCAAAGGCTTTAACATTGTCAATGAAGCAGAAGTAGATATTCTTCTGGAATTTCTCTTGCCTTTTCTATGATTCAACAGATGTTGGCAATTTGATTCCTCTGGCTTTTCTAAATGGAGCTTGAACATCTGGAAGTTCTCAGTGTACGTGCTGTTGAAGCCTAGCTTGGAGACTTTTGAGCGTTGCTTTTCTGTGTTCCTAAGGTTATCTTAAGCACCACTGTGCTATCATATGTTTTGGGGGATGCTTATAGTCCCATCCGTTGATGCGGCCACTGTGCTGCTACAGTGTATCATTCTTTCCTTTTCCTTCCCAGTGATATAGTTCATTATTTTTCTGGAGATATTTAAAACATTTTGTCTCTGGACACTGAAGTGGGCCTTTTGGAAATGTCTTTTGAATAACCTGAATACCACCATCCCTTGGTTTTCTGAAAAAAGTAGCTTACTCTGGAAAACAACTGCAGATGTCAGAAACATGATCCTTACAGTTTTTCAGGGGAACTCTCTCTATTTATACCAATCACATTTATATCAATTACAGGAGACATGGGGGCAATCCCGGGGTTGGGAAGACTGTCCTGAGGAGGGCATGGAAACCCACTCCACTATTCATGCCTGAATTCCATGAACAGGCAGGCTTCAGCCACAGCGTTGCAGAGTCAGACACAATTGAAACAGCTTAGCATGCACACATTTATTCAGTTCAGAAGGAGCCTAATGGAGTAACCAAATGTCACAGTTTTCTCCCCACAGTCCCATTTTACCCCTGTTACCTCATATAATTATTAATAGCCCTTCCAGATGGTGAAGTGGTAAAGAATCCACCTGCCTTGTAGGAGACACAGGTTTGATCCCTGGGTCAGGAAGATCTCCTGGAGTAGGAAATTGCAACCCACTTCAATATTCTTGCCTGGAAAATTCCATAGACAGAAGAATCTAGTGGCCTATAGTCTATAGGTTCTATATTGGACAGAACTGAGTGACTGAATACATACACACAGCTGATACTCACAAACATTTCCTGATAGGATGATAAATTATATGATCACATAAAATTTAATAGCCTAATAGTTAAAATCCTAAAAAAACCTTCATTGTTGAGAAGAAAATGCTCCCTGAACTAAAAAGATACCTAGAATTTGTGCAACTTTTACTATCCTATTAGAAAAAGAGTCATGAATTTTGAAGTCCAATCTTTGAGAACTGATCTATTTGATGTGTATATTGCTTGGTCTAGTCTGACAGTTTCATTAAATTGGTGTAATTTTCTTTGGCAGAAAAGTGATTGTATCTAATTTCAGAGCCAAATCTCTTGAGAATCCTAAGCTAACAATTGCAATATGAGAAGCTTATCAACTATTTAAATTTTATGTTAAGGATTTGTTGCCCTTAATGGAATTTTTTTAAGATTTCAAAATTTTGGAGAAGAGTGATGGAGGAGACATTTTCTTATAAATTACTATTCTGTGGGAACATTACAAACCCCAACATTAAAAGGACTATATGCCTGTGTTTGCCTACCATTAATGTTCTTGACTTTATATGCCTATTATCATCTAGTAATATGTAGAATTTTTTAATGGAATGACCTAGCTGAATTAATATTAATGGCAATTAAATTAAAACACACGAGTCCACTGGTTTTGTTTGTATCTGCATTATAGTTTAATAGTGCTGTGGGCATGAGGAAAATAGTGGTAGAACACATGATTTTTCCCCTACAGAAATCGTGGCATCAAAACATCACAATCACCATAATTAATAACGGTACCTGTCAAAGTCCTGACAGGGAACACAAGTACAACTCAAATACGGTATTTTGAAGAGAATTAGATAAAGGAGCATTTTTAAAAGTTGTAGAGGAAGTGAATCAGGCATAGAGAAACCACAAGAGATAATTCAACATTTTGGGCTTGTAACACAAGGGCTCTTATGACCCAGAAACTCCCAGAGAGGGAGTCCAGGGAATAATCAACCCTCACTTTTCCAATTTTACTTCTGATTCTTCCTAATGGCCGAAGTCAACAGAGTTTGAGAAGTCTACCATACAGACTTCAGTCTCCCAGGGCAGGGAATAGGGTGGAAACTTATGCAGAGTAGCTCTTTAGGAGAAAATATAGGACATCTAGCAAAAACTCTCATCAACTTTATCAGGACTGACTTCTTTGAACACTTAACCAGATATATATGCCAAGTAACATAATCTATGCAACAATCATATAAAATTGTGTGTTTCCCTCTCATTTTATAGATGAAACTCAAACTAAGTAAAATTTTCAAGGTTGTAACTTTACTAATTGGAAAATTTTCATAAAACCCAAATCTGTTTAGAAACACTAAGCACATTGCTTTCCTTGGTTTCAGATAGCTGATGCAGACTGGCATAACTGGTGGAACTCTCTCTAGACCTTCAACACATGGGCTGCAAGTTCTTAACCTGGTAGCTTACAAAGGCTTATTTTCAGTTGGGCAGGGGTTTGCATTGGTGCAGATGGTTTTTAATTTTTGATGCCTGAATATGTGCATATGTGCTGTTATGCCCCACTCTTTGTGACCCTTTGAACTGTAGCCCACCTGGCTCCTCTGTCCATGGGATTATCCAGGCAAGAATACTGGAATGAATTTCCATGCTCTTCTCCAGGGGATCTTCCTAACCCAGGGTTGGAACCCACATCTCCTGTGTCTCCTGCATTGCAGGGGGATTCTTTACAGCTTAAGCCACTGCAGATGCCTGAGTAGGGGCCTTTAATTCTCAGAAAACATGCCATTTTGTTATTCAAGCTTGAATGTAGCTTTAGGATTTTTGTCCACAGAGGAGTTTCTCAGCCTTGGTACTATTGACGATTAGGGCTGGACAATTGCTTGTTGCGTGTATGGGGAAATTTCCTGTGCATTGTAGCATTCCACTAGACATCAGTAGTACCTTCCTTCCAGCTGGGACAATCAAGAATGTCTCCAGATGTTGACAAGTATCCTGACATTAATTGGGGAAATTTTTGGTCATCATTTCTTCAAATATTTCTTCTGTTCCTTTTCTCTTTCTAGTATTTCCATTAAACCTATATTTCAACTTGTGTATGTGTCCCACCATTGTTGGATATCGTTTTCCAGGTTTTTAGTCTTTTTTTTCACTTTTGAAAGTTTCTATCAACATATTCTCAAATTCAGAGATTATTTCCTCAGTTGTGTCTAGTCTACTAATGAGCCTACCCAAGGCACTCTTCATTTTTTTAATATTTTTTGTTCTCTAGCATTTCTTTTTTATCCCTTCTTAGGATTTCCATCACTCTGTTCATATTATCCTTCTGTTCTTGAATGTGGCGTGCTTTTCTTTCTTAGAACTCACAGCATGTTAATCACAGTTGTTTTAAATTTCTGGTCTGATAGTTTCACTATTCCTGCCATATCTGCTTCTGGTTCTGATGCTTACTGTCTTCAAACTGTTTCTTTTCTGTCTAGTATGCCTTGGAATTTTTTAATTGAAATCCAGACATGATATGCTAGGTAAGAGGAACTTTGGTAAATAAGATTTTAATGATGTGGTGGTAAAGAGTGGGGGGAGGGAAAATGTTCTATATTTCAAGATTAGTTCTCAGTCTCTTAGTGAACCTGTGCCCCTGCGCTGTGAACTTTACAAGTGCCTTTAGTTCCTCATTCTCCTCATCTCTCTCTGTCTTCGGTAGAACAAAGATGGCTAGAGAGGACTGAAGTGATATATTTCTTTACTCCCAGGTCAGTTAGGCCCTGAGGAGCCCCAGTAGGTTAGCCTCAGATTTTAAAATGTTTCTCTTGTGGGTAGACCTTACTAGACCTTGAGCCTCAGTATATGCTTATTTTGATACATCAGCATATGCTAAATGAGACACCCATAGGTGCCATGGCAGTTCCATGGCTGACCATAAAAGGTCCTAAAGTAGGCGGTGGCACAATTCCTGGATATCCCCACCTTCCCCAGAATAGCTGGAATACTCCTCCCACTCGTTAGCCTATGAAATTACCCACAAGTATAAAAACTGCAACCTCATACCCTGGTACTTGCTGCCTCTGAGATGGCCCACAGTCTATCTATAAATTTGTGTATCTCCCAGAATAAAGCTTCTTTCTCTTCTTGCAGGAAAGAATTCAAGAGCTTGCAAGAGCAAGCTATGGTGACTTTGCCACCCCATGGATTGTAGCCTGCCAGAACTGTCCATGGGCATTCTCCAGGCAAGAATACTGGAGTGAGTTGCCATGCTCTCCTCCAAGGGATCAAGAAGTTTTAAAATACTCGCTGTGAGAACTTGGTAGAGCTCCAGGAAGTAAAACTCAAAAAATGTGGTGACCCCCTATTACTTGGCCCCACTGAAATTTTTAACTCTCAGATTTTTTCATGATGAGTCTCCAACAATCCACAATTACAGTTCAGGTTTTCCTGCCTCAGCACTGGTTCCTGAAGAGGTTTCCACTCATGGGTCTCCTCTTAGTAAGTTGTGATTCTTTTTATCCACTTGTCTGTCTCTCCTATTTTGATGAAAGTGATTTGTCTTTTGACTTCACTTCTATGACAGGTTTAAGAAGAATTGTTGATTTTTTCAGTTTGTTCAGGTTATTATTTGTTAGAGTGTGTTGATGGCTTCCTTGCATGCTGGAGTGGAAACTGGAAGTCTGGGGATTGCTTTTTAAGCCAAGGGTAAAGTTTATGACTTTGTGGAGATGAGGTTAGACTTTGCAAATGGCCTGAGATAAATGGCAAGTATACACAAAGGGCCTTAAGCAAGGCCTCCAGGCTACATCTTAATGAACTACATTTGGAGTGTATATGTGTGTGTGCACACACACCTGCACCCTAACTTCAGCTGATGTGTGGCTGGCAGAGATGGCTTAAATAAAACTAAGGCACGCGTTTATGCAGGATTTCATGTTGCTGCAGAGAATTAAGGAAGCCCTAACTCTTAGTTTTTAGTGCTAGGCATTCTTGGGCAACTTTAGATAGGTGGCTCTAATTTAATTCTACATTTATATTTAGAGGTAACTATGAATCGACTAGAAAACTTTGGGTTCATACGGTTTATTCATAGATTCTTAGGCATCACTCTTTATTCCTTGAAACCAAATTGGTTTTCATTCACCACCCATATAACGTGGTTGATTATAAAATAGTGATATACTGTATTTTAAAATAATATGCCGTTTTTATGACATGTAGAGAAACAAATTATTGCAAACTAATAAAGCAGCATTAATACTCTGGGTCTGGAATATTTTGAATCTTTAGAGTCAGATTTGCTTAAAAACGGAGATGAGACTGGATGGATTTGAGAAGAGTGCTTCAGTCTTATGATCAAGATGAAAATGGTACAGGAATAAAAACAAAATAAAACAGATCAGGCTGATTAAATTGGAGGAAGAGAGATATTCTTAAGGAAAAGGTTGAGATCTAATCTATCTTACAGGACAGCTTAGAAGTACCTAAGAGGAAAATATCTTGAAGTTCAGTCTAAACTGATAGGCACTAACACATAGCTACTTTTTAACAGGCCATTAAAATAAAGAAGTATTTTAAATGCAATTGAGAAATAGTGACTAATGACCAAATAAATTTAATAGGGAAGAACAAAATATTCCAGGGTAGATGGAAATGACTCCCAGAAAGAGCATCAGGGTTCAAGAAACCATTGAGAGACACCCTTGAAAGCTGTGACTTAAGGATCCATGCTAAGAGGAATGGCCCATTAAAGATTATTACAAGCATAGCTAGAAGTTAAAAGCTCTACATATATTTGAGAGAGGAAGTTCTGAGGATTAGAATATAGACATTAAAGTGGAGATGATGAGATCACCTGTATCTTGGGGGAACATGCCCAGGCTGAGAGAAGATACAGCAAAGTTATCAATGACAGATAAAATCTGTATCTGAAGTAGATGTTGAACTGAAGCAAGAGTACCTCCCAGCTAGCTATGCAACTTCAGAAAGTGGAGGCAAATCACATTTATTAGATATATTTGGCATTGAATAATAATTTCTGAAGCTCTGAAGGAATTGTGCTCATTCCAGTGGGAGACCCCAGGGACAGTGACTGAAAGAATACCTGCTCTCTCCAGATGCTGGGATACCCTCTGAAACATGTGACTTAGAGGGACTTAGAACTTATGCTCTGACTTTTCTCTTCCTCCAGTGGTTTCCCCAGAAGCCCACAGGGTTTACTCTCCAAGTTGCCTAACTTGAGTAATTTGCTTAAATGGGACCTTTTCAATAAGGCTTAGCCTTACTACTCTATTTAAAACTATCATCTATTGCTGCTATGGTTTTTACTTAGTACATGACTTTTTTTCCCCTAAGAGTACATTTGAAAACTTTATATAACTTATTTAATATTATTATTAATTGCTTATTTTTTTTTCACATTATCTAGAATATAAGATTCATGAGAGTAGAGATATTTGATATGTTTTATTAACTAATGTATCCTAAGATTTTAAGAAAGTGCCTGAAAAATAGGAGTCTCTCAGCAAATATTTGTTTAATGAATACATTTTGTACTTATGACACTTGGAAATAAACTATTACAACTTCTGGGACTCTACTGGCATCACACAATTCCAGAGAGAGAATTGCTAGCTCCTACCAGGCATCAAAACACCTTTGACAGAAAATTAACAGATTGAGAGAATTGGATGAATGATTTTAGGATTTAAATTAAGACTTGAAATCTTTAGTCATTAATTCACAAGGAGCAGAGGATTTTATTTTGAATTTTAATTTATGGCATACTTAACATCATTTCAGTTTAATCTTTGAATTTCTTTCTAAAAAGTACTAGGAAATTTGTATTAAATTATAATGTATCCCTGCATTTTGACAAAGATTTTGTTGTTAAAAATATTTGGACATCTTTTTACTGAAGGCTCTTGATGTTATTTGAGTTTATTGAGTTCATTCTGATATAATATCAATTCTAACTGATATAACATGATGAATAATATGATTGGACTTAATTTGGTTTAAAAATAGTACAAATAATAGATTTTTTACTAACAGCATAGACTGCTCTTGGAATTAGTGTAGTGAATATACTGTTTTGTTTTTTTTTCAGAACATTTGGGTGGCAAAATCTAAACCAAATACTGATACTCTTAGGAAGATAAAGAAAGCAGCATTTGCAGAAGTTTAATGAAGTGGACTCATGATAGGTAGATGAAATACTATGCAAATAAACTGCTAATTACTTGGGTCAGGGAAATTCTTCAATGTTCTTTAACCCTGAGCTTCCTTGTTCAGTCCAATGTGGCAGGGGTGGGGAGGGATATTAGGAAATGATAAAGGAACACTTTCCCATGTATTTTCTTCCCTTAAATGGAGCCCCAGACCTTTCTTCACCTTTACTCACTTCTCCCTAAGGATGTGTTATAAATTACTCTATGGGTAATTTTGAGAAAAATAAATGAATATACTTAGCTCACCTACCTTCTCTCTTGGAGATTAACCAGCACATAGAGAACACAATTCTTCTCTGTCCTTCCCTTTCAGCAGAGGATTGTCCGGGTATCCAGTACTCTTGCCTGGAAAATCCTATGGACTGAGGAGCCTGGTGGGCTGCAGTCCATGGGGTCGCTAAGAGTTGGACATGACTGAGCGACTTCACTTTCACTTTTGACTTTTCATGCATTGGAGAAGGAAATGGCAACCCACTCCAGTGTTCTTGCCTGGAGAATCCCAGGGATGGGGGAGCCTGGTGGGCTGCCATCTATGGGTTACACAGAGTTGGACACGACTGAAGTGACAGTAGCAGCAGCAGCAGCAGCATGATAATGACTGGTTGGGTAATTTGGGGATTTAGTTGGGATGTCCCATTTTGTGCTAAACTAAGCTACACCCTCCTCATTAGTCTTCATTAGTATCAAAGATAGTATGTTAGCCTCTACCTTTATTCTTCATTATTTAAACCTAGGTGGAGAAGAGACTTATTATTTATTTCCTTTCTCTGGCTCAGATGACAAAGAATCTGCCTGCAGTGCAGGAGACCTGGGTTCGATTCCTGGGTCTGGAAGATCTCCTGGAGAAGAGAATGGTTACCCACTCCAGTATTCTTGCTTGGAGAATTTCATGAACTGAGGAGCCTGATGGGCTATAGTCCATGGGTCACGAAGAGTTGGACATGACTGAGCGACAAACACTTTCACTTTTAATTAATTTTTAAAAAAAAGTATTTTCTTGCTGGTTACCTGCTTGGGTGAGATGTCCTCATTTTGAGATTTACAATGGTGAGGAGATGATTCCATTTTCTCATGTGTCCACTATTATGTTCTCCTAGAGCATCTTGGATCTTCTTTTGCCCTCTGGCACATGGCTAAAGCAACTTAGCATGTACACATACAACCTTTTAAGTCCAACCACTCAATGCATGGCTAATTCAATGGCTTCATACCTCTCTCTACAAGGGCCAGTATGAAAGTATGAGATAGGCTGCTTCAGTCCTGCCAGGATTATTTCACTGGCACTGAAAGTATATGTAAAAGCTTTTTACTTAATGGTTGTGCAAATATATAATGAGATTACAACCTGAGAGAAAAGGTTTAAAACTTTGTTTTCTAACTTCATTTCTATATAGTCCTTTGTTAAGTCTTTCTTCCTGAGACTCCTCACAATCCCCTAAAGAAAGGTCCCTTTTCTGTGCATTAAAAGGAATATAAGTTTCTGAAACATTTTCTGCCCAGATGAAATGCTCTATTTCTGTGTCCATTATTCTTCAGCATTATTCACTTCTTGGCCTTCATGTAATGTTGTTCATGAGGGGTTTGTACTTCTCAACTAGAGGCCATTTGAAAACACGTGAGGCCACTTTGTCAAAATGACTAGTCATAAATTATTTTAAAAATTTTGGTGAACTGGAGGATGCTAATTATACCATGATAAGAGGACAATCCCATCCAAATGTCAAAATTACCTCATTAATTAAAACGAAGAAAGTTGTTTCAAGTTTCAGATCAGTCGCTCGCTCGTGTCCGACTCTTTGAGACCCCATGAACCACAGTCGTCCCTATCCATCACCAACTTTCGGAGTCCACCCAAACCCATGTACATCAAGTTGGTGATGCCATCCAACCATCTCATCCTGTGTCGTCCCCTTCTCCTCCTGCCCCCAACCTTTCCCAGCATCAGGGTCTTCTCCAATGAGTCAGCTCTTCTCATCAGGTGGCCGAAGAATTGGAGTTTCATCTTCAACATCAGTCCTTCCAATGAACACCCAGGACAGATCTCCTTTAGGATGGACTGCTTGGATCTCCTTGCAGTCCAAGGGACTCTCAAGAGTCTTCTCCAACACCACAGTTCAAAAGCATCAATTCTTCGGTGCTCAGCTTTCTTTATAGTCCAACTTTCACATCCAAACATGACCACTGGAAAAACCATAGCCTTGACTAGACAGACCTTTGTTGGCAAAGTAATGTCTCTGCTTTTTAATATGCTGTCTAGGTTGGTCATAACTTTCCTTCCAAGGAGTAAGTATCTTTTAATTTAATTGCTGCAATCACCATCTGCAGTGATTTTGGAGCCCCCAAAAATAAAGTCAGCCACTGTTTCCCCATCTATTCCCCATGGGACCGGATGCCATGATCTTAGTTTTCTGAATGTTGAGCTTTAAGCCAACTTTTTCACTCTTCTCTTTCACTTTCATCAAGAGGCTCTTTAGTTCTTCACTCTCTGCCATAAGGGTGGTGTCATCTGCATATCTGAGGTTATTGATATTTCTCCTGGCAATCTTGGGAATCATGAATTGTGTTAGGATGATCATTGTTGCAGTTGCCTTTTCCTGCACAGTAGTGAAATAGCTGAGATATAGGATACACTTTTGTGAGGTCTAGTACATAATACCAGTCAATTTTCCTGAGTGGTTGTATAAAATTTATATTTCCATGGTCATTGTATGAGTGTTCCAGAAGCTCTATAACCTTGTTTCCACTTAGTGTTTCAATCTCTTTATTTATTTGTCTTTAGGTTTAGCTGTATTAATGGCTATTTTAAAAAGTTATTTTTACTTGAATTTTTCTGAGGACTAATGTGGCTGAGAAAATGTTCACATGTTTTGGGAGATTTACCCCAAACTGTTTTGAAATTCCTATTCAGAATTATTCTCCACATTATTTTTTGTTTCCTTTCAATTTTATTAAAATATACTTGACATACAGCACTGTATAAGTTTAAGGTATTCAGCATAAAGGTTTGACTTCAATACATTATGAAATGGCTACCACATTTTGTTTGCTGATCATCTAGCATCTCATATAGATACCAAAAAAAAAAAAAAAAGAAACAAGAAACACCTTTTGTGTGTGTGATGAGAACTCAAGATATACTCTCTTAACTTTCATAGAAAACATACAGCAGCATGAAGTGTATTTATCATGTTGTACTTTACATCGTGGTACTAATTTATCTTGTAACCGAAAGCTTGTACCTTTGACCACCTTTGTCACCATACAGAAAGATTACACTTTCACTGGCTGTGTTCTCCATTGCTGTATATTTCATTTTCATGACTCATTTTATTTCTTCTCCCATTTTATGTATTGCTTTTTTACTCTTTAAACTTTATCATTTAATCAATCAATGTTTAATAATTTACCAATTTTACTTTTGTAGACGGAAGTATGTATTACTTAGCATTTTTAAATAAATTCAAAATATTTTAATACTTTTCTTGTGATTTCCTCTTTAACTCATGGGTTATTCAGGAGAGTGAGTTATTTAATTTCTATATCATTGGAGAATTCCCAAATATCATGCTTCTATTGATTTTTAGATTAATTTTCTTATAGCAAGAGAACACCCTTTTTAATTTAGAAAATATTTTATTTCTTTTTCTTCAGCTTAATTGAGGTATATGTAATTATGTGTGTGTTCTCCATTGCTCAGTCCTGTCCTACTCATTGCCACCCCATGGACTGTAGCCCTCTAGTCTCCCCTGTCCATGAAATTTTCCAGGTAAGAATACTAGAGTGAGTTGCCATTTCCTATTCTAGGGGATTTTCCTGACCCAGGGATCAAACCTGTATCTCTTGTGTCTTCTGCACTGGCAGGCAGATTCTTTACCAATGCACTCCCTATATACCTCAATTAATTAATAAATAAAAGTTTATATATTCAAAGTGTACAACATAATGACGATATATGTTTACCCTGTGAAATGATTACCACAATCAGGTTAATTACCACATTCATCCCCTCATGGAGTTTACCTTTTTTTGTGTGTGTGATGAGAATACTTAGTCTACTCTTAGTAAATTTCAAGTGTAAAACAAAGTATTATTAACTGTAGTAGCCATGCTGTACATTATCCCTAGAATTTATTCAGCTTATGTTATTGACTAGTATCTCTCCATTTACCCTACATTCAACTCCCGGTAACCACTGTTCTCTTCCAATGATTTTTCATTTTTTTTTAGAATCCATGTGCAAGTGAGATCATACATTATTTGTCTTTCTGTCTGGCTTAACATAATGTCCTCTGTGTCATCCATGCTGCATGAAGAGAAAGATTTCTTTCCTTCTCATGACTGAATGATATTCTAATGTGTCTACGTATCTGCTATCATCTATCTATTTATTTAGACTCTGATGCTGGGAAAGATTGAAGGCAGGAGGAGAAGGGGACAACAGAGAATGAGATAGTTGGCGGGCATCACCTACTCGATGGACATGAGTTTGAGTGAGCTCCAGGAATTGGGGATGGACAGTGAAACCTGGCGTGCTGCAGTCCATTAGGTTGCAAGGAATCAGACATCACTGAGGGACTGAAATGAACTGATCTATTTATCTGTCTATGTCACATCTTCCTTATCCATTTATTCATGGACAGACCCTTAGGTTGTTTCTATATCCTGGCTATTATGACTAATGCTACCATAAACATGAGAATGCAGTTATCTCTTCAAAATAATTATTTTATTTCATTTAGATATAAATGGATATATATGCAGAATGGAATTGCTGAAATGTCTGGTAATTCTATTTTTTTTAGCAACCTCCACGGTTTTCATGGTTGTATCAATTTACATTGCCACTAATAGTTTATAGGAATCCCTTTACTCTACATTCTCCACATTTGCTGTTATCTTTTCAATAAATGCTTTCCTAACAGGTATAAGATGATGAATAATTGTGGCTTTGATTTGCATTTCCCTGACTGATAGTGGTGCTGAGCAACTTTTCATATGCTTGTTGGCAATTTATATTTCTTCTTTGGAAAATTCCTATTGAGTACATTGCCCATTTTTTCATATTATTATTATTATTATTATTGCATTATCTATGTTCCTTATATATTTAAATATTAACCCTTTAAGGTATGTAGTTCGCACATATTTTCTCCCATTCTGTAAGTTACCTTTTGATTTTGCTGATGATTTCCTTTGTTGTACAGAAGAGTTTTAGTTTGATATAGATCCACCTATTTATTTTTCCTTCTGTTGCCTCTGCTTTTGATGTTATATCCAAAAAGTCATTACCAAGACCAATGTCAAAGATTTCCCCCCCATTTGTTTTCATGTGGGTGTTTTATGATTTCAGGTCTTACACTTAAGTGTATAATCCATTTTGAGTTGTTTTGAGTTAGTTTTTATGACTGGCATAAGATAAAGATCTGGTTTCATGCTTTTGCATGTGGATATCCAGTTTCACTGACATACCTTATTTAAGAGACTATCCTTTTCCCATTGCATATTCTTGACACCCTTGTCAAAGATTAGCTGTGTACATATGGATTTATTTCTGTTCCATTGGTCTATGTGTTTTGTTTTGTTTTGTTTGGCCAGTGCCATGTTGTTTGGATTACTTTACACTATAGGTTGAAATCAGGAAGTATGGTGCCTCCAGCTATGTTCTTTCTCAAGATTTCTCTGGCTATTTGGAGTCTGTGTGAAAAATCTTCATACAGATTTTAGGAATTTTTTATATTTCTGTAAAAGATGTCATTGGCATTCAAAGGGGATTACATTGAATCAGTATATTGCTTTGGGTAGTATAGACATCTTAACTATTAATTTAACTATGTTGATTTAACAAGTAACAATATTAATTCTTATAATTCATGATCATGGGATATCTTATCTTTTCATTTATTTGTGAATCCTTCAGTTTCTTTCATCAGTTTCTCACAGTTTTGAGTGTAAAGATCTTTCACCTCCTTGGTTCAATTTATTCCTATATATGTTATTGTGTAGTGGCAATTATAAATGGGTTCCTTAATTTATATTTTATAGTTATTTATTACTGTATAGAAATGCAACTGATGTTTGTACATTGATTTTGCATCCTGCAAGTTTACTGAATCTGTGTATTTGTTCTAAAAAGTTTTGGTGGGGTCTTTAGGGTTTTCTTTAGATAAGATCATGTCATCTGCAAATGACACAATTTTACTTCTTTTCCAGTTTGAATGCCTTTCATTTCTATTTTGTGCCTAATTGCTCTGGTTAGGACTCCCACTATTTATTAAACAGATATGGTGAAAATGGGAATCCTTATCTTGTTCCTCATCTTTAGGGAAATATTTTCAGCTTTTCCCCATTGAATATAATGTTAGTTGTGTGTATAAGTTGTATAAGCCTTTCCTTTTGTGATGTATGTTCCTTCTATATCCAGTTTTTAAATTTTATTTATTTTTTAAATGAAGGATAATTGCTTTACAGAATTTTTTTGTTTTCTATCAAAGCTCAACATGAATCAGCCATCGGTATAAGAGTTTTTACCGTGAACATAGGATGAATTTTGTCATTCTATTGAGAAGATCATATGATTTTTATCCATACCATTCTGTTTGTGTGGCATATCACATTTACTGATTTATGTATATCAAACATCCTTGCATCCCAGGGATCAATTCCACATGATTGTGGTGGTATATGATCCTTTTAATGTGCTATTGAATTCTGCTAGTATTTTAATGAAACTTTTTGCATCTATGTTCATTAGGGATATGGACCTATAATTTTCTTATATTCTTTTCTGACTTTGGTATCATGGTAATGCTGGCCTTGTAAAATAAGTTTGGAAGTGTTTCTTGCTTTTCAGTTTTTTTGGAAGAGTTTGAGAATGACTAACATTATTTCTTTAAGTATTTGGTAGAATTTACTGAGAAAACTATGTGGCGCTGGACTTTTTTGCTAAGGATTTTTGATCACTGATTCAACCTCTTTACTCATTTTTGCAGTTTTCCTTTCATTTACTGTATTCTTCAGGGTTCCCTGGTGACTCTATGGTAAAGAACCTGTCTGCCAATGAAAGAGACATGGATTTGATCCCTGGGTTTGGAAGATTCCCTGGAGAAAGAAATGGCAACCCACTCCTGTATTGTTGCAATGGAAATCCCTTGGACAGAGGAGCCTGGTGGGTTATAGTCCTCGGGGTTGCAAAAGAGTTGGGCACGTCTTAGTGAGTAAACAATATTGTATTCTTTAGCGCCAGAATTTCTGTGTGGTTGTAGTTAATGATTTTTTCTCTCTGTTTAACTTCTCAACTTGTCTGTCTGTTATTTCTTCTGATTTAGCTTTATTCTCTTTCTGTGTTGTACTCTATAGGCTTCCCTCGTGGCTTTGTGTGTTTCTCTTTGTGTGTTTTCTTGTAAATCATTATGTTTCCTTAAATCAAGTATTTTCAATTCTTAATCAGACAATATAGATTTTTATTTCTTTTTGGTCAGTTACTGGAAAATTGTGTTCTATGGTGATTTGTTTTCTTGATTTTGTGTGTGTGTGTTCCTTTGCATCTTCTTCTTTTTCTGTCTTTGCACTTAAGGAAACAATAACTTTCTCCAGTCTTTACTGAGTGACTTCTAAAGAGAGAGATTATCACCTGTCAGCCCTGCTAGAGATTCTGAGGCTTCCTCAGACATTCTGTGTGACTTCATTCTCCCACACTGCTTGTTCTTTCCTGGGGAAGGGGGTAAGTTCTTAAAATTGTATACCTTCTATGAATCTTACAAAGCCAGGCTTAGGACTGACAGCCTCTCATTTGCCTTCTCTGAGGTAATGCTAAATGGTCAAGTCTGTGAGCTTTCTCAGTCTTTGTGGTTCAGTCAGCTTTCTGCACATGCTAGCTAGCTGTATTCAGAAGTTTTCACTTTCTGCTCATGGGGCACACTCAGGAGTTACGAGTGTGTAGGTGGGGTACATGGAACATTAGGGATGCCTATGGGTCAGTCAGGGGGATGCACAGAAGGAATATTCAGCATTCTCTGGACGGACTTCTAGATGGAGTCCACAAAGCAGTTGGTGGGATCCACATCTTTTTCATGACCTCTGAGCCCTGGCTGCTGTGTTCCTCATCTCTCTCTGCCCCTCAGTTGTGCAGACAGTCAGTACTCTGGATGGTATGGGAACGAAGTGGGCCTCTTTGGTAGCATCCCAGACAGCTGGGGAAGAAGGCTCACCGTCCCTTGTGAGAAAGGCTAAGAAAGGCTAAGAAAGGCTCTTGGTATTAAGCTGTGCTGTGTTGGAGGTGGGTAATATAGGCAGAAAATTAAAATTGTTTCTCTTACCCTCCTCAATAGGTCCACTCAGATTTTTTGTTCCAGTAGTGCGCTAGACTCCCAAACTTTCACAAAGGTATTCTCTCTTGTTCATGTGTGATAGACACGTTGATGTTCCTTGAGGGGAAAAGAAGAGAAAACTTCTACCACCTTGCTGACATCAATTTGTGCTATTTTTAAATCTTATGTTTATGGTTAGTTTTTTCTCTATTATACTTAAGAATTAGTTGTATGCTGGCCGTGAGATCAATAGGCAATATTCCTATATGGTATTATACCATAATATAGATATTTTATATAGCATTTATATATATGTGAATTTTTGGAATCTCTAATCTGTCCTGTTTCATTGATGTATTTATTAATCTTTAACACTACACTGTCTTAACTATGGTAAACTACATATTAAATTTTAATATATTACAACATAGAATTACAACTCTTAGGCCAATTTAAATTTATCATAGTTGTATTTTTTATTTTGAATTTTAATATGAATATTGGAATCAGCATTTTCATCTAGTGAGATGAAACACTGCTAACATTTTAAATAGCATTACATCGAAATTCCCAGGTGGTGCTAATGGTAAAGAACCCGTCTGCCAGTGCAGGAGTTGTAAGAGACGTGGGTTCAATCTCTAGGTCGGGAATATACCCTGGAGGAGGGTGTGACAAGCCACTCCATGGACAGAGGAGCCTGGTGGATTACAGCTCATGGGGTCACAAAGAGTCAGAAAAAACTGAAGCAACAGCAGGTAGGCACATTGAAACTATTGAATAATTTAGAAGGAATTGATAGCTTTACAATATTTAAACTCCTAATTCATGAACATTTACACCTACTTTAATTGTTCCCCATAATATTTATATAAAGACTTTCATTTGTTTCTTTTTTAACTCTTCTCTGTTGTAGTAGGCAGTGTAACAACCAAGCAAAAGACCATAATCTAATCTCTGGAACCTGTTAATATGTTACCTTACATAGCACAAAGGAACTTTCTAAGTATGATCGGGTTAAAGATTTTGAAATGGAAATTATCCTGAATTCTCCGGGTGGACCCAATGTAGTTATAAGGATCTGTAAGAGGAAGATAGGAGGGTCTGAGTCATGGAAAAGGCTTCCCTTGTGGCTCAGACAGTAAAAAATTTGCCTGCAATGCAGGAGACCTGGGTTCTATCCCTGGGCTAGGAAGATGCCCTGGAGAAAGGAATGGTAACCCACTCCAGAATTCTTGCCTAGAAAATTCCATGGACAGAGGCACCTGAGGGCTATAGTCCATGGGGTCTCAAAGAGTTAGACATGACTGAGTGATTGAAGTCTGGGAAAGAGATGCGACAAAGCAAGCAGAGACTAGAACAATGCAGAGACACATGCATAAAATGAATATGTGTTCTACTAAATTTGTGGAAATTTAGTAAAGCAGCAATAGAAAAGCAATATGGTCATAATATTTACTATAAATATCTTGGATTAAGAAAAAAAAAATCTTGAACATCTTCCTTTAGTGAATTTCAGAGTATTGATAGTTTTGATGCAGTTATAAATGGTATTCATTTATTTTTAAATACCCTTTGATATAAAATGGAAACATAATTATTTTAGTATAGTATTTACCTTGTTTCAAGTCACCTTATTAAATTTATTTATAAATTTGGATATATTATTTGCAGTTTTGGGCAGAGATTCTATTTATACAATTATGTTATTTACAGTTATCAGCATTTTATTTCTTCTTTCCCTATACTTCCTTATTCTTTGTCTTATGGCAAAATTTAGGATCTGAATTGGGATGGGGTGCTGGTAGGAAACAATATATAGGTAAATATGTTGGATATTGAAATATATAATGCAAATAGCTGTTATAGATATTATGGAATTAGAGTTTTTCTGAGCGTAATTAATGCCTTAGAGAAATACAGAGAAAAACTAAAGGTGTTTAGTCATCACTTAATAACTAAGTATAAAAGTTAGTGAGTCTTTTTGAAAACATAAAAAAGACTCTTATCTCCAATGATCAGATGGCGAAAAATCTGGAGTACAGGCTAGGTACAAAGCTATGAGTAGAATACTTTTAAGCAAATGAGATAGAACAATAAGCAAATATAATATATCCTAACCATACATTGCTTTAGGCTTCCCTGGTGGCCCAGCAATTAAAAAAAAAAAAAAAATCCCTGCAATTCAGGAGATGCAGGGTTCAATCTCTGAGCTGGAAAGTTCCTCTGAAGAAGAAAAAGGCAACCTACTTCAATATTCTTGCCTGGGAAATCCCATGGTGGGCTACTATCTGTGGCGTTGCAAAAGAGCAGGACATGACTTAGTGACTAAACCACCATACCTTGCATTTGGTTTACAGAAGGAGTTTGTAATAGAATTCAAACCCATAAATCATGAAACAAAAGAAAAATTCTCTTTTAGTAATAAGGATAGATAAGAATATATTAATTGACCAATTTTCTTTTTCCTGAGACCTTTTAATGCTCTAGCAAAGACACAGCATATGGCATAATAGCTTCAACTGCTGTTAGTACTTGTCAATTGTCATTTAACATAACCCATTAGTTCTGTAGGAGCAGACATAGTTTTATATATATATATATATATATATATATATATATATATGCTGAGTCACTCAGTCATGCCTGACTCTGCAACCCCATGGGCTGTAGCTCCTCTGTCCATGCCAGGTTCCTCTGTCCATGGGGCTTCCTCAGGCAAGATTACTGGAGTGGATTGCCATGCCCTCCTCTGGGGGATCTTGCCAACCCAGGAATTGAACCCAGGTCTCCTGCATTGCGTACCGGTTTTCTATCATCTGAGCCACCAGGGAAGCCCATATATATATACATATACAGGATCTTCATCCTTATGTTCTTTATATCTGCCAGGTTGCTATTAACTTCTGCTATTACTCTGTGGAAGCAATGTGTATGTGTCTGTATGTGTCAGTGGTGGACGGAGTTATGTATTTGTATTTTTATTTACTAACATGTCTGGATGTGGCAGATGTGTAAATTTAGAGAAATCACTCACTAATTATATATAAACAAGGAACCTTAATCGAGCAATAAAATTTTCATTAAGATACATAAAATAGCAATAAAAAAAGAAACTTTAGCCAAATGATACATGTTATAAATTGTATTGCCAGAAGCATAAAGAAAAAAATTTAGACTTCCCTTTAATTTTCAAAGAAAATGATCTTTAGAGTAGGAAAGTATAAAAAATTTTGATATCAAAAAGTAAGTTTTGGTAAGATTGTGGGAAAACAACTGCTTAAGATCAGTACCTGAGCACTAGCATTGTCCTTGCTCCTTCAGGCTATTGACATATGTTTATTAAATGCCTACTGCTTATATTTATTCCCCTTACACTTATTTATAACCCTTTGAAGTTTAATTCCTAGGATTTTAAAACTTGAGACAGAAAATTGAAATAAAATAAACAAGCAGCAGAACCAAGGAGCAAACCTAGGGTTCAGACCCCTAATTTCCTAGTTCTTGACTGTCTACCAACCATCACTGAAAACTGATGAATCATCTTGAGGAATACATAGTGCTTCTTAATATATGATGGACTATTTTAACACATAATTTACCACTTATCGATGACATTTATCTCTTTAGGAGCTCTGAAAGATTAGAAATACTCAAAGACATTTTTTGTTGTTGTTGTATGGAGTTAAGTACGTCAGACAAAGAGAAATATCATATGATATTGCTTATATGCAGAAACTAAAAAATTCTACAAATGAACTTATTTACAAAACAGAAACGAACTGACAGACATAGAGAATGAATTTATGGTTACGGGGTAAGAATGGTGGGGAAGGATAGTTAGGGAGTTTGGGATTGACATGTACATGCTGCTGTGTTTAAAATTGATAACCAACAAGGACCTACTGTATAGCAAAGGGAACTCTGCTCAATATTCTGTAGCAACTTAATTGGGAAAACAATTTGAAAAAGGACTTACACATGAATATGTATAACTGAATCACTTGTTATACATCTGAAACTAACACAGCATTGTTAATCAACTGTATTTCATTATAAAATAAAAAATGTTTTTTTAAAAGGCATAATTTTGTTAAAAGTAAATGAGGTGATTCTAAATGCTAGAACCATGAGCAAATGAATTTCAGGCTAATGTCAAGAAAATTTTGATAAAAATTTCAAACGGATGATTTATAAGCATTTAGAAAGACTTAATCACCCATGAAAGCCAATGAGAATATTCAAAAATCCTCATTTAATTAAAGTTATTTTTTGATAGGCAAGTAGAGGAAAAGGGTTTATTCCTCCATTCTGTCATTCAGATTTTTATTCAGCAATTAGTTTTTGAGTTCAAGGCATTCTTCAAAGGACAGGGGATAGACTGGTGAATAAAGCACAAAAGGCCCAACTCTCTTGGTGAGAAATGAAAGTATAAAAACATAATTTCTTAATATAAGTTTGCATCTATATCTATAAATATATATATATCTATATACACATACGAAGAAGGCAACAGCACCCCACTCCAGTACTCTTGCCTGGAAAATCCCATGGACGGAGGAGCCTGGGGGGCTGCAGCCATGGGGTCGCTGAGAGTCAGACACGACTGAGCGACTTCACTTTCACTTTTCACTTTCATGCATTGGAGAAGGAAATGGCAACCCACTCCAGTGTTCTTGCCTGGAGAATCCCAGGGACAGGGGCGCCTGGTAGGCTGCCGTCTATGGGGTTGCAAAGAGTCGGACATGACTGAAGTGACTTAGCAGCAGCATATACACATATGCCTGTGTCTATCATCTATCTGTATATAAATTATCAACTATCTATCTGTACATGATATATGTTATAGGAAACCTGACAGGCTACAGTCAGTGGGGTCACAAAGAGTCAGATGCAACTGAACGACTAACAAACACACATACACACACACACACATATGATATGCCATGTCAAGTAATGGCAAATACTATGAAAAAAATCATAAAACAGTGTAGGGAGATGAAAAAATAATGTTAACAGAAGGGGCATGTTCTTTGAAACAGGATAACTAGGGAAGGCATCTACCAGGATATTAGAGAAGGAAATGGCAACCCACTCCAATATTCTTGCATTGGAAGCCCCAGGGACAGAGAAGCCTGGGTGGGCTACAGTCCAGGTGGTTGCAAAGAGTTGGGCAAAACTGAGTGACTGAGCACACTACTAGAATATATTTGAGTAGAGCTTGTACACTAAGAAAGCCATGTCCCTGTGTAAGGGAAGGACATTCTTGCAAGAAAATCAGCAATTACAAAATTTCTAAAAAAGGTAATGTTTTACAAGACTGGTTGGAGGTAACTAGAGGTCAGATCATGTGGGGACTTATAGTAATGATATTGATGTATTACGATCAGAACTGTAACTTAATCATATTTGAAAGATTGTTTTGGATCTAGAACAGCAAACAGTCAGAAGAAGGACAGAAAAGCACAGACCAGACATGAAATGCTAAAGATATTTTAGCATTTTAAAAGAGTAAAAGAATTTTAGCATAATTATTAATATTTTTTTCATATTTTGATAAATTGATGGATAATTTTGAACTTCCTGATAATATGGTTAGCTACATTTAATAACTTCTCAATGAGAATCCCAAGAGAATGTTGATTAGTGACTCTATCAACTTGGACTGAACTGAAGCACAGGACCTGGCTCTTAATATTATCCTGTTGAGCATCTTTGTAATTTAGCTGGGTACATGAAAAACATGCTAATGGAATTCATATATCACCTGAAGCTGGTGGGGAGCCAATGAAATATGTAGACAGGCTATAAAATTACCACAAGAGACTGGAAGATAGTCATATTTTCCAGAGAAACTACTTTGCTTCAGAGAGACAAATACAGGACACTAGATAAAAATTCCAGACAAAGCCAAGATCATCAACTCTACAAACCTCCAAGTCCCATGGAAAGTTTAAGCAACATCATGGAGATAAGTCTATAGCTACAATAGCAGAGGAAAGCTAGAAAGAATGCCATCAATATGTCAAAAAATTTCAGAAATTTCTGTCAGCAAAGAAGAACACTTCAGTTTCAGATTCTACAGAGAAACCACAGTTCAAATCAATAACAGAAAATACATTGTTGATGCAGTAGGAATATTTCAAGGGATATATAAACCAAACAACAGAATAGTATTGAACCCTA
This sequence comes from Muntiacus reevesi, assembly GCF_963930625.1. NCBI lineage: Eukaryota > Metazoa > Chordata > Mammalia > Artiodactyla > Cervidae > Muntiacus > Muntiacus reevesi. The sequence goes on from NC_089260.1 coordinate 29,391,517, forward strand.
TGACATTCACTGGAGTTATTAACTGGGAAGTTGTAGTATAAGTAGTTGGCTAGTCACTGTTAGCACTGAAGAATGAGGGAGAGGCTTTTGGGAAGTTATAAAGTCTATATAATCCTGTGCCTTCCATATACTCAACAGAATTATATACATACAACCAACACTGGTGAACAAGAATTAGACATTAAAGATAAAGAAAAACAATCAGAAAAAAAGAGTTAATTCCATGAAGGAAAGTCAGCAAGCTATAAAAATTAACATTAAATAAATCTAACAGTGTACCATTTAGAAGTTTTAGAAAAAACTTTATGTAAATAATTGTTGTTGTTTGTTGTTTAGTCATGCATGCTCAGTTGCTCAGTCATAAGGCTCCTCTGCCCGTGGAATTTCCAAGGCAAGAATACTGGAGTGGGTTGCCATTTCCTTCTCCTGCTCTTCCCTACCCAGGAATTAACTGAACCCAGTCTCCTGCCTCTCGTGTGTCTCCCGCATTGGCAAGCAGATTCTTTACCACTGTACTACCCATTCTAATCTTGGCTTTCCTCATCTAGAGGAGGAAATAGCAAACCCACTCCAGTATTCTTGCTTGGGGAATTCCATGAACAGAGGATCCTGGCAGGCTAGTCCATGGGGTTACAAAGATTCAGACATGACTGAGCATGTCCAAATGTTGTTTAGTTGCTAAGCAGTGTCCAACTCTTTCGTGACCCTATAGACTAGCCTGCCATGCTCCTCTGTTCATGGGATTTCCCAGGCAGGAATAATGGATTGGGTTGCCATTTCCTTCACCAGAGGATCTTCCTGACCCAGGGAACAAACCAGTGTCTCCTGCATTGGCAGGCAGGTTACTACTGAGCTACCTGGGACACACTAGCAAATATCCAATGATACTGATGGGCTTCTAGTCAGAAAAGGAATTTGTATGGTATTGGAACATCATGTTGCCTCCAAATATCCTGATAACAAAGTTTTGAGTAATAGAAATGTATCTCAGGATTTTTATAGTCAGAAAAAATTCATTAAACCATAGAGCAATGCATGTTCTTATATCTAGGAAACAATCTTTGAGCATTTATTGAGGAAACTATCATATCTAGGCAACAAATAAATCCCTAAAAATTAAGAATGAAAGAATTTAGAAAATTGTAGCATAAAAATTAATTTATAGGTAACTTTGTGCTCAATCTCTAATTGGGGCAAACTAATTTTTAAAATTACATTTAGGTAGAGAAAGTAGACTATATATAATGATAATTCACCTGACAAAACCAAATTATAGGAATAGGGATAAAAGTTGGGAAGAAATAGAAATATTCTAAATCTCCCATTTTTCATAACTGAGAGTCAACAGGTACAGTCAATAATATAAATATGTTGGAAATTATTCTAATTATTTTCCCATAATCTATC